>NC_059183.1:8462969-9212594 GCF_020631705.1 Daphnia magna
ACACAGACTGAACGATACTTCTTATTTGTCCTGTTCTTTCACAATCCCCCAAATGGAATTCTTCCTTTTATAGGAAACTTTCCGAAAGAATGGGTTTTTGAAATCTATTTGTTGGTTGTGTTCGATCCTTCAACATCTCCTTTCATTATGCACAGTTCGATTGCACAACTGGCGAGTGACACAGTCGCTTACGTATTTGAGAATGGGAAACAAAATTTGTATTCCCTCGTCATCGATCTCGTTAGCACCAACTTAGAAGGTCAAAATATTTTTTTTTTCTTTCTAGAGCTTCAGCAATCGGCTTGAATGATAAAATTAACTTTAAAAGAGAAAACAAGAGATAATAACTAGGTTCGGGATCGCGCGCACAGGTGCCTACAGGTACACAAGAACGTGTTACACGCTTCATTAATGGGGCTTCTGAGGGTATATGCGGTACGTGAGTTGAAAGGTAGAGAGACCTCTCGACCGCATTACCCTCCGGAAAATGTGAAAATGAGAGAGTAAGGATATGCGGTGTAGCAGTCGAGGAAAGAGGGTTACAATCATGTAACTCTCCTTCCGGCAAACACCGACAATTTAATGACGAGAGATAGAGAAAGAAAGAAAAAAAAAATGCAGTTCTTGAAGAAAGACTGACTTTTTGACCTGCAATACGTTCCTTATCTACCTATACTTACTACGTTAATATGATTATTTTCGATATAAAACGTCAACTCACCTTTTCATAGGCGCGGATGAACTCTCTCAACTCTTTCTCTTTATCTTCTAGCGTAGCATAGAGTTGTTTCATTTGATTCAGCACGTCAAATTTCTCTGCTTTCAATCGTTTCCTGTCCGCTTTCAGAGCTGAAAAGCGCAATAACAACAAAAACACACAAATTGAAAAAAAGGGGGAAAAACAATATCCACAGAATCTATTAAAAACAAAAAGGGAACGAAAACATGTCTATCCAGTGGAAGAGGGCAGTCAAGAGAGATTCCAACAGTCTTTATCGATCCGCAAGAGTTTGCGCAGCGCGTTTCGAGGCTTGAGCAAACAAAAGGCGGGGGAACAACATTAGAACTTTGTCACGTGGCTGATTGTTTGCATCTGGCATGTGTATACATGTAGCCGAATTACATACCTGTTATACTTGTCTGAACGCACTTTATTTAGATAGCATCGAGACGAAAGAGCTCCTCCAAAGAGGAATTCGTTGGCGGACGAAATCTTTTGTCAAAAGGATTTTTTCCCCTCCTTTTTTTTTTTTTTAAGTTGGAGCTCGTCGAGAAAAAGAAAAAAAGACTCATGAATAGATTTCCGATGACGAGTAAATTTGGGCAATGGAGATTTTTACAAATTCACGACATTCACCGAGCACGCGGGCACGGAGAAAAATCGGCCGCTTTTCAAATCATCAAACGAGTCACGTTCAATGGAGTCGCTCATGTGATTTATCGAGTTGGAAAACATTGAGTTTAAATTTAAAAAAAAAAGAGCATTATACACAAACCTGAAAGAGCTTCGCGTGCGTGTTTCAATTCCGTTTCCAAGTTTTTGATATGTTGCTGAGTTGCTTTCACGTCGTCCGTTGCTTCACCTGACGTCCCATTGAACTTTTCTCCATTCGTTTTCGGCAACGAAGTCGTCCGTCCACCATCTCCATTGATGGTCGACATGTCGTCAAACCTGAAACAAAAGAAGACAAGAGACCCCACAAATAAGCAAACATGGACAAAAAACTCAATTCTATACAGGAAGAGTTTCATACTTGATCGAATTTCTCTGGCCACTTGATTGACACAATCTCAAATTACGACATCTGTTAGTCACTTATATTCCGTAAGGGGGGGAATGCGGCTGAGAAAAGCTTACCACTAACTGATCAACTTACTACCATAGCATTCGACTTCTTAATGTGGATAGTATTTTTCCGGTGTGTTATTTAAAGAGGGTTGCCTCTCTTTTGTGGGTCGTCTTACAATAGGTTAGACATGTGTGTATATTCACCAAAAGTCCGGATTACTGACCGAAACTCGAGATTAGGGTGGGAGGTAGGGTGGTGGGACGCACAACTTTGGTCGCGGGAAAATCTCCAGATCAATACCAGAAAAAGCACACCGTGATATTCCCTGACCATCACCTGGCAGCTCTTTAGCACACACAAAAGGTGCGAGGTGCGTAAGAATAGACCACATCGGCCATTTTCGAACGATGGCCTACGGCTAATCAAAAAGAGAGGGGGAAAAATGGAGGGCATTTCCTTGAGGGGGTGGAATGGGGGAGAAAAAGAAAAAGCGAAGGTTGTCTGATAACGCACCTTTGGTTTGGTAAAAGATAGGTAGAGACACCTTTTAAGAGAGGGAAAGCAATCTATTTGACTCAAAACAAAGAAAAAACAAAAGGTTTCTCTAAAACATATTAGCGGTAGGCTTTTGTACTTTATCGTTCGACAGTGAAAGACAGAGAGCGAGATGCTGAAGCATTCCAAAGATTTCACGTTGATAACTTACCTGTAGATCTGTAGGACCGTGAAGAATCAACCGCCGAAGGCTCCCCCCCTTCAACTGATTATTTCTTTTTTTCTCTCACACAAGCACTTTTTCTTCTCTTCAATTGAATGACTGCATTGAAGCGGATCCCACCACAAAATCAGATGATTATTCACGTGACACAATGCGAACTCGAGCGGAAAAAAAAACTTTTTTCTTCACACAGAAAAAATATTTTTTAAAACCGCAACGGAAAGAACTTTTTTCACCCAGTAAAAAAAAAAAAAACGTAACAAAATAACAGGAAAAAAAAAAAAGGCTGAAAAATAGGAAGGTGAACACGGTGCAGACACACACCAAGAGCCAAAAACAAACCGGCACCGAGCCCTACCGACTTCTATCGTCTACTGGTTTACTCCCTCCAGAGGGTTGGCCCATAGTATCTCACGTTCAGTCTGGTTCACAATGGCGACATTAGGCTTGTCGGAAAGTATACACTTATGGCTGCGTAAGTGCCAGCACTGGCCTTTGGTTCCACCAAAAGTCAAGCCCAATTTAAAGCGGTTTTTTCAGCGATCTGTCCGAGTGTTCTCGTCTCACGATGTGGAGCTAGGAAGGGGGGAGAGTCTTCCTAACTCCGCCGGCGTTTCTACTCACTATCCAATATTCCTTTTCTTTTTTTTTTTACATTTTTTTTCCTTTTTTTCTCTCGTCACAGAGACACACACCCAACTGTATTGATCGTTTTCATCATCCAACGTTACCAGACACTTTAAAGCGCGCGCGCTGATTCGTCACACAACTCCCGGGTGCTTCCTCGTCGATGAATACGCACGTACGAACTAGCAACTCGTTTACTTATTACTAAGATGAGTCATACGTAAGTTTCCCCGAACAATGGCATGGCAATTGTAAATAGATTACCATTCTTTCGTCTAAATGAAACAGGCTCAAAAGTTTTTGGATTTTCAATGTGAATATTTGAACTTCGAGAAACGGTTTAGTGCTAGGTCGTACAGTGCGTGAACAGCATGGTTTCGTGATCCATTAGAACACACAAAACTTTTTATTCTTCCGGTCTGAAAGTCTGTTTTTTTGGTCATAGCCACGTGAAAGAGATGTACACTCGCACACCAGGGTGACTTATGGCCAAATCTTTAAGGGGGGGAAATGAGAAAAAAATAAGCTCCATCAGTTTTGGCTGTGGTGCCAAATCGGTGCAATGTGAGTAAAAAAAGTAAGAAATAAAGAACAAAAAAAAGCGCGCGGGATGATGAGGACAAGACGGACATCCATCTTTCAGCATAACAGAGCTCTTTTCATATCAGTCCCCTTTGATGTTTTGTCTTCACAGTCTTTTAACTTTTGCCTACCGTTTTTTTTCTTTTCTTTTTCTTTTGGCAGGAATCCCACGACATGGTTCTTTTGTTTAAGTATTCGCCCTTCTTTTATTGTGCTGGTAAGTGGCAATGTTTGAAGACACGAAGAACAAGAAATGGAAGGGGGAAAAGGTGGAGGGAAGGATTGTTTTTAGGGGAGGCAAAGTTTGGAAATAGACTTATGGGTGTATGGAATGGCACTTCAGAGCTCTTTAAAATGTCTTCTACTTATTATAGAGCAGTTCTGATCCCGTATTTGTATAGCTAAAACTAGTTACAAAAACATTAATTTTGTGCTATTGGTCTTTTTGGATGGACATGCAAGAGGCTGGCTTGGCCCGATGGGTGTTGACGGCCTCAATCGGCATATGGATCTCTTCCATTTTACAACCGTAGGCCACCGGCGTCAATTTGATTATGGTATGAAGAGGCACTTCGATATACGGCAGTTGATCTAAATTTCCTCATTCGAAAAAACAATTTTATCAGACAAAAATAATCTTTTAATCAATTTAAGGTACGAGGAAAGAACCACACCTGCCGTACGATCCAAGAAATAGGCCAAAAGGCAACGCAAGACAGCTTGGTGTCCAATCACCAAAACATTTTTCTGTCTCTCAAGTTCCATGATGACGGGCTCCAGCCGAGCCACCAGATCCTCGTAGGACTCGCCTCGTGGATAACGATAATGGAATTTGTCCAGATCTCGGTTACGGAATTCTTCCGGATGTTTGGCCTCTATTTCTTCGTACGTCATTTCCTCACAAATGCCCTTTGCACGGTCATCGTCGTGATTCAAAAATTAGTAAACTGAGACAATTGGCCGTTTAGTCAAATTACGACTTACAGCGTCTATTTCGTTGAGTGCCTTCCAGCGTTCTTGCGGGGCTTCAATGTAGCTGGCCGTCTGAATGGTCCGCTTCATCCATGACGTCCACACCTTGAGATCACGAATGCGTTGCGTTTTGATGAAATCGCCCAAGGTACGGGCATAATTCCAGCCTTTATCCGACAAATCAGAGTCGCCGCCAATCTTTCCTTGACGGTTGTGGCAGCTCTCACCGTGCTACATTTTTCAAAGAAAAAATAAAACGAAAATCCCGGATGTTTAACACGTTTTAGAACGAGTGACATAAAAAAAGAAGGATGGATGCAGTTTAATACTTACGCGGGTCAAATAGATTGTTCGTGGAAGAATATGTATGTTCATGAGATAGTAAATAACACGACTTTGGATATGACCCTCGTGGCGATGCACCAACACTTTTGCACCTGCGGGAACATGAAAAACAAGTGAAGATGATGACGCCAAATAGCTTTCTACTGATTATACCAGTGTTGAAAATCTTCATGAAACTCAAATGAGATTCCAGTATTTCATCCAGTGGTTCATATAAAGCTTCGTAATGTTGAATGCGCAACAGGAAGTCATTGAGAACTGTTTCATTCTCGACGTCTTTGTAATCGGGGCTGTTTACTTTAACCTCCTTAATGGTCGCTTGTATAATCTTGGGATCATTACAAATCGATTCAACAAAGAGCAACTTGTAGCCCATTTTTTCGACTACAATTGAATGAATCATACGGCGCCGGTCGCGTGTTGTATTGGTTGCGTCAAAAACCTGTGTCACAGAACGCTCCATTTTAATACATAAAGGTAAAAGGTTTAAACTGTCGTGTTTTACTTACTGCCACTTCGCCGCCGCCGCCTTCGATCCATTCACAAGCATCCTCCAACGCATCCACAGCGACTCTTTCTCGCAATGCCATTGCTTCCGTGTTATCCGGACGAAAAAAGTCATTACTCTTGTAGGCTTCAGTGGCTTGGCGGCGATACTCTCCCAAATTGAAAACTATTGAAGCACAAAATCCAATCAATAAAAATTATTTAAAAATCAATATTAAGCGGTCCATAAAAAAAAAAATTAAAAAAAAAATTAAAAAATAAAGAATAATAGAATAAAAGAAAAATAACAATAAATATTATAACAAAATACGGTTACATTGCCAGTCATAGGCTCATGGCAAGACTAACATTTTACATTTTGTAAGATTGTTAGGAAACAACTTGAATGCCATCTGGCGCTCACCTTTCGTGTTAATACCAATCCAGTTCAGGTAGCGACTCAACTACAATAAAACCAAATCAAACGAGGTTAAGTGAATATAAAAAAATTGTTCAAAGGGGTTGGTATAGAACGTATTTAACTGAAAATGCATACCTTCTTGCCCATATACGTTTTCCCACGGGCAGGTAAACCAACCAAGGCGATCACATGAGGTGTATTGACATAGTTGACGCGCTCACCTGCCGTCGTCAACAGAAAAACATGACGACGATAAACATCAACACTTTTGTGTACAAAACACGAAAAAACCCGGAAGGGATTGGCCCCGACAACATAATGGTAAACATGAGTCGCTCCCCCTCCAAGACTAAATCGACTACTAACAATGCTGAGTCCCAAGGTCGACGGTCATAACTTTCAAGTCAAAATTTCAAAGGCGAATGGCCGTCTGGAATTTCCCAAAGAATGAAAAAGAAGACATTGAAAAAAAATTTGCAGGGGGTGTTTTTCTTTACCAATTCTGATGGAGTGACAACGTTGTCGGAAATCGCTTGCCGGGGCTAGGGGTAGTGAAGCCATTTGTATCTAGCAATATCTAGGCCAAATGCGGGCGAATGGAACTCGGAACACTAAGACGTCTAGGCAGGGACTTTGCCAACACTGCTAACTGTTTCCTACCCGAGTTGTTGCTGTTGTCGTTCAGAAGGTTCGATGTCTGTAGAGTTGAGACCACCTGCAACTACCCTACAAATTGTAATTTACTTTACTGTATTCGTTTGGCTGAGCCAGCAATATCGGCAGACTTCTTTTCCCTTCAAACTATCGAGCAACTATAAATCCTACAGGGGTTCTGGCATCGACTCTCTCTAGGTCGTGTTTTGTATGCTCGTCTGCTAGATCACGTGATTACGCTTCGAATGTCGACACGTCCGATTGTCGTGCGGACAAAAATCAAAGCACACCAATCAGAAGAATTAAAGATGCTTTGATTTGAAACGAAAAATTCCTAATTATTTTTTCGATCTTTTAAGTTTCAGATCTGTCTCGCTTAGCTTGACTGCAAATTTACACTAAAAATACATTTAAAACGTTTTCTGTTTTACCATTTCTCCAAATAGTAGCGGATTGAACACGCCCATGGGGTCGCAAGGTCATCCATTTCCGTTGAAACGCTTCTAGCAATTCATCTATTATATCACTTTTTGTCACTCTGTCGGCCTGACGTTGTTGCAGCGATGTGGCGTCCGGATTCGGCAAACAAAGGTCGTTGTCTTCAGATGAGTCGATCGGGGAAACAGTTCTATTTGTGCGTTCGGATGGGGATTTGACGACCTTGGTACAGGAAACTGTTACTCCGTTTAAATCCCATCCGATAGATCCATTATCAGATCGTCTTCCCACCTCCATATCAAGTAACTAACAAGCACTAACTTGGTTGAAGATAGTTCCCGTGTCCGTGTTTCCGGCTCGGTTGTTGAAGACCGACTGAAGGTTCAATGAGCTTCTTTTTTCGCACCATCACTTCAAAAAAGTCGGTTGTAGCCGAGATGGAGGTGTAAGTTTCATGTCCTACAATTGGCGGGCAATTGCACTAGAGATTTGAGATTGCCTAAGCATATATATTTGAGAATTATTATCCTTAATTTCATTTTTCTCTACCGTCGCAATACAACACATTTTTGAAAGTCACGAGGGAAACCCCGGATGAAACCGTTCTCCTTCATAATACCCAATTCGGCGAAGGGATTCCGCATTTTGAGGGGGTTCGCTTGTATTTGCAACCAGCGTGAAAAAATATATATTATATTTGCAACGAGGAAAAAAACAAACAAGAACGAAACCTTAGAGTGCAATGAATCATCAAACTGGAAGTCCCCTTAAAGCGGTTGGTGTGTTGCCCCAAGAAATCCGGTTTCATGACATTAGCTGGAAGTCTCCCAATTAACCGCCAATAGATTTTCACTCGTACTCGTTAAGGTCAAATAGCAAACCGTGTCACGGTACGAAGTCTTTATCATTTTTTAAAACCTAAATTCTCCTCTGAAGCTTTCTTCTTAATTTGATTCACATTACCAGCTAATGGTTGTTTTAACCAGCATAAGAAACTAGTTCTTTTCTTTGAAAGGTGTCTTGTTTACTTCAAAATGATTGATAATTTTTCGGTAAGGGAGAAACAGGGTCAAATGATCATCCACAACAAGTAATCATTAATTTTGAAAAGTCGCGCATGGTTATTTAGATGAATATGTAAGACTCTTTTGCCCACTCTTTCTGTGAATTCTGTTATTGCTATGTCCGCGTCCGCGTCCACCTCCACGACCACCACGACCTCTTCCTCTGCCACGACCACGTCCTTCGGCGTCTTCACGAAGGGCGCTCCTTTTGAACGCGTGGTAATCAACCTGGGAATAATCGAAAGGTTCGAAATTGGCTGCTGGTGCATTTTCTTCTTTGTTGGGCTTTAGATTTTTCTTTGTCTTTTTCTTCATTTCCGGATTTGATTTCTTGGAAGTCGATGGCTCTCCTGCAACATCAGGCTCTCCATGTGATGATTTGGAAGTTGCCGAAGCCTTGGCAGCCGCCTGTGCGGCTCGCTTGACACTACGTTTATCCCCCATTTTTTTTTTCTTGTGAAGTCCTTGCACTTTTATTGGTAATTTCTTTTTCTTACGGGGAACAGCTTCTTCTTCTTCTTTCGTTGCTTCTAAGCCACGCTTGGCCTCGGGTGTAGCCTGTTCTACTTCTTCAATCACGTTTTGACGTAACTTTTCGACTTGGTTCGCTTCTGCAATTTCCTCTGCTACCTTCACACGCATGTATCTTGTATACGGGGAGACGAAACTGGCAGTAAATTTTTGCGAGATGCCTAACTCGGTTGTTTCGGCGAATAATCGAGCTTGTGGCATGTCTTTCACAGTAACTCGGACTCCATTACATTCTGGTACTGATTTTGACGCCAACGTCTGAATAACATCCGAATTCAACAGAGTTGGCAGATCGTCTCTGATGTCCTGGGATTGCGTCAAGTCGTGCATACAATGCAGAGGATCTTCAGTGTCGTGTTCCAATGGTGTCGGCATCAATTTCGGAATCGCTAATGGCTGCCCATGACGCTGTAATGTGGCGAGGGGCATTTCTCTAGCTTTCAGGATGATTCCGTGAAGATGCAGTAAATGCTGGCGAACGAGAGATGGTATAGGTGAGCAGCACGCAAGAATACCCTGCATTTCCTTTGGAAGGACATCGGCAATTTGCAGCATCATATGTTTAGGTAAAACAAAACCCGTGCTTTCGTCCTCTTCACGAGCTATCCGATCTCGCCAAACAAAGAGCTCTTTTAAAGCGTACAGTTGTCTTTCGTTGAAAATTTTCTTGCTTAGTCTGTACAATTCAAGGTGACTTTCGGCCGTAATTGGTGGAATTCTGTAACGTTTAAGACACACCAGTCGGCTATTCTGCCAAACGGCTGATAAGAGATTATCACCCGTCCCCTTCATCTTTAGATCCTTTTTCATTTTTTCGTAGATGTAGCCCAAGTAGTGGGTATCTTCTCGGGCATAGTTGACCATTTGTTCGGGCAAAGGACGAATTCGCCAATCAGCCAGCTGGTACTGTTTGTCGGCAACGACTTGGCAATAATGACGGAGGATAAAAGCCAACGACAGCTGTGCAAAACCCAGAAGTTTTGCGGCATGATAAGTGTCGAAAAGATTGACCACGTAAATGCCGAAATCTCGTTGAAGCCATTGAATATCCATATCAGCTCCGTGGAATATCTACAAGAGATTTATGGTATTTTCTTGCATGTTGATATAAAAACTCGGAGATATACCTTGACAATTTTCGGATTGCAGAAAACTTCGTTCAAGGGCTGTAAGTGATCCCACAGTTCTAGTGTGTCAACAATATAATCACGCTTGTTTGTTGAAATTTGCATTAGGCATGTTATGCCTTGAAACGATCTATATGAATGTGCCTGAAAAGGAAACGGTCAAAGAAATTACAAGGTTATGGGCATTTAAAAATGAATACCTCAAGATCAACAGCAATCACAGATTCCATAAGCAAGTCATTTATGAGACTTTTTAAAGCTTCTTCTGTTTCCACCATTACAAGGGGAGTGTCTTGAACTTTGGCGAAAGGTGCCACTTCATCAGCTACTGCCAAGAATTTTGAATCCGGCGTGAAACGTTCTAATTCAAATTCGTAAGGATGACTAAACTCCTCATCTCCTAAATCATTCAGTTCCAATAATATTGCTAAAGGTTTCAATGAATGAGGTTTCTCTTTGATTTTTGGGACAAATGGTCCAGGAGAATTTCGGATTTTCTCTTTGAATTTTAACTGTGGTCTCAGTATATTCTTGGCTGAAAGAAGTTTGTAAGATGTTGCTGATGAGCTCTGAAACCAAATAAAAAAATTTTATTCTCAAAAAAATGTTTCTATTATAATTTAAAAATTTAATAGTTTGATTTACAGAAACATTGCTAAATTCATTACCATTGAGTGCCGATTCCAACTACCATTAATGTTTGAAGTTTTTGCCATCATTTCAACAACTACTGTTTCAGCTTGTTTCTTTAGGCCAGCAGCTTCATCAAGTGAAAGATTCTGTAATAAGGAAAATGAAATATAACGATGATGTGGCAGTAAGTTTGATTTGATTCCATACTATTCTTTCCATGAGGACATCATTGCTATCCGATACAAGTTCCATTTGTTCTTCTAAGTCCAATTTTCCTACTTTGCCTGTCAGTCCATAGTGTCCATAAATTTTGGTCATCCTTGGAAAATGAAATAGACTTAAGGAATTTCTTAGATAATGGTATTGTTGCCTTACAGATTTGTCATTCGTCCACCAAATTCTTTCATGGCACTGGCATATGCAGGATAACTTTGATAATAATCCCAGTCTGATCCACTACTGGGTAATTCATTCGAATATTTTGTGACTTTCATGGCACTCTGGAATAAAGTCTATATTCAAAAGTAAATGAATTGTAATTTTTCCATCGTACTGGAGATATCTTATGACACAATATTTCATTCTTTACTATACCTGTTGAACTTCTGTGACACTTCCATTTTTCTCACTTTCTTTTTCGTTCATTTTCACGAATTTTCCTTTATCATCAATTACACCGAGTCAGAATGTCTTACTAGATTTTGCAGCGAAAACAATCACCCGAATATCTGCCTCTATTACTCTTGAGGTTAACAGAAACTAGAAGGCAAAGCATGCTTATTTGGTTAACTGATCGTCTGCTACACGAGTATACAGGGTTGTTAAATTTTTTTTCCATTTTTAATGTTTCAAATATATATATCAATGAATTAGATTTTAAAAATTAAAAATTTTTTTATTTAATTCTAAAATAAACTTGGTTTAAATTTTTATTTAAATGCTAGTGTGCGAAAACATGCTTCTCTTCGGGATGTAGCCGGAGGGCGTTACAAAAACACATTCCCTAAAAACAGAAAACAATCAACAAGTGTTTTTTGTTTTTATATTTCCGTCTTTCACATCCTTAGATTTTGCTCTTATTCCCTCCAATATGTATTCAGTAGTTATTTGAAAACCTGAAGGTTCCTTGTTGAATACATACAAACGTTTAAAACTTCATCAAATATTTCGTTTTCCGTCGCCATCAAATGCACGCAACTCAATCTGCTGTTGTGGCTGTAACGGGAGGGATTTTGGCTTCCGTATTCATTGCAGCCCTCCTCGCCCTATTGTTTATATGCAGGTACCGACTTTGTGCTAATGCTGGTTCATCATCAAAGAAAGAGCAGGGCTTGGATGTTCAACAAGATGGTTTCCATGTGAGGTAGCTATCTTGAATACAATTAGATGAGTTTTTAGCTTTATAAAGATATTTAAATTTAAATTTCTTTTATAGTAGGTCAGATATCCACCTTATAAGCAGCCTAGAAATGGAAGATGGAGACTACATCATGGACAGCATTGATCCTGAAGATTTAGTAATCCATCCTGACTTGGACAAGGTGTTGGAATCTCATCGGTGGAAGTGGGTGGATGATGCCCTTGGAATAGTCCCTCACTGTCTTCAGATGCTAAAGGGTTGTCACTTGATGAGTGAAAGGTTGGTGACCACCGCAATGGTTTCTACTGAACAACAGAAGTTTGTTGAGTTGGCAATGGTATAGCACCTTATCTTCAAAATATAAAGTGGAAATCACATGTCTTCTATTGTTGACATGCAATGTTTTCACATAGTATTTTATTCTACTTTTCTTATGATTGATTGATTTCCTATTTAGGTTGCCAAATCCGTCCTACCGTTAGTTGACGACGTCTTACGTTCCATGTGTCCACCCATTCAACCACGGGGTGTTGAAAACCGAGCCGCCGCTCTTCTGAGAGGTGTTAACCGCCTGGGCTCACTCACTGAACAAACGTGCAACGTTTCTTGGCCATCAGGCATTCTTGATGAGATGAATATGCACTACCAGGTATCGTGCGAGCATATCTCCTGGATTATTTCATTGTTGTTTTTCCTGACGACGCGTGTATATGAACAGGCATTTTCAAGTAGCGTAGACGTAGATTATTCCTACTTGCAACGGCTTTGATTCTTCTTCTATAACCTTTTTTATAATTCAATTGACATTAAAATCAAAATATCTTATTATACTGCTGTATGCCATTTGCTAGATCGCAAATGGCATACATTGCACGACACTCTTAATATTAAAAACCTCTTATTAAAAAAATTCATTGTCTTATTTCCAGAAACTCAAAGCAATCGCCCGGCGTTCTGAAATTCAATTCAGAAATGAGCAGAATCTTCAGGCAGACGGCGTAACGATCGTTGAATCATGCATGACCTAACAAAATTTTAAAAACACAACTCCATGCAATCAGTTTGGCCATGTTTGACAAAAGCCACTTCACTAACAATCATGTGCTCTACCCATTAACTAACTGCTACAAGTATAAGTGTATGTACTTTATTGATCTTACTGTAGCTTGTAATCCTGTGCCCTCCTTAAAACTTGGCCGATATAATTGAGTTCATGTAAAACAAAGCAGCTTTTATCGTTAAAAAAGGAGCAGCGGTTTGGTTGTTCATTGTTTTTACGTTTTGATTTTCGTTTGCGTGTACGATATAAAAAATAAGTTTTGTACCGCACTATATACACTTAAAAAAAAAGAAGAAAAAAGAAAAGTTTTAGTTTTTCGAGTTCGGCGGTTACTCAACATCATCAAAGTTCGTTTCCCAGAAATCGATCGATGACGACGCTCTAAAAAAAAAGCGACAAATGCCAAAAACCTTGAGCTGACATTACGAAGCGACACGTCCTAAATTGGGTAGAATAAGAGAAAACGAATCTAAAAAAAAAAAAAAAAAACTCAATCATCTGAAATTCGTGTAGGTGGCTTTACTAAAAATGGAGAAAAAAATTGTTTCAGCTTTGCGTACGCAGAGTATTACACCTGCAGGTGCGTCAGTCTGTTGTGACGTCATTAAAAAATGGCTTGACAGTAGATAATTAAGAGAAATGGAAGATGCGTAAATTCTATCATTCTACATAGAACACAGTCTGATCCCACGCGTTATTTGTTTTCCAATGCGTAAGGTAGACGAGAAAAACCAATTTCCACCTGCGTGGTACATCGATCGAGTTCTTTCCGCGCTCCCCCTCAAATGACGCATCCCCTTCAAATTCTATATGATACCACATGTTGAATGAAAAAAAAAAAAAAAAAAAAGTCCGCATCTGGTCAGGAAATAGAAACCGTTGCTGGTCTCTATGGAATCTACCGTGAATCGAAAAACAGCAGCAATAGTCTAAATGAGATGGGAGAAAATGTCATGGAAGACGACAGGCGGCTGCTATGGCGGCTGCATCCTGCCCGATAAATAAAGCCAACGGATTGCGTCTCTGCCGTTCGGTCAGGCCAAGAAAAGTTCACGCGTTGTTATCACCCTTAAAACTAGTCAATAAATTACATTCACGAATTGGCGAGGCTCTTCTCCAAAATGGGAAAAGGATAAACAGAAAACTAATATTTTGGCGCAAAACGTTCTAAAGCATTTATCAAGGATGTCCGGAATTGTTTTATGGTTTTAAGGAGGAAAAGCTAACAACTACTATATACATAGTTCCCAAGTAAAAGTTGATATAGCTACTTGCTTGTCTCTTTCTGGATCATTTCAAGTATTGCCATGAGGTGTTTTTTTTTTTTTTTTTAGCTCTAGTGAGGGTAAATCAATTTCAAGTTGCTTTCCTGGAAGTCTGTTGAACCTTTGAGGATATGTGATGGGTGCATCCTGCTCACCAGAATTCAATTCTCCCGTCATCAAAAGCCCACGCCAGTCCCTGCTCGTCAGTTTCAAGTAGAAAAAGTAGACCTTACATTCCACCCCCGAAAATGATTCCATTCAATAATTCGATTTTTTTTCTCCCCCTCTCACTCTCCTATACCACTAAGATGTTTTTCCCTGTTTTATTCATTTCACTTCCCGGAGGGAATGGATTTCTTCTTTTGCGACAATTCTGTTTGAACTTTTACCTCCGTTTCCCCCCCCCCCCTCGCAGCTCGTTGCGCAGCATATACAATACTGTGCGTACTTTATTATGACATTCGTATAGCACACGGAAGTGGTACTGCATCCAAACGTGCACGTTCGGTCGGATGGCGTGCGACCTAATCGAGTCTGCAAACAAAAAAATGGAATTCTTAACCCAATATGCCTTCCTCCTCTACTATATATAGTAGTAGTAGTAGTTTTTTTTTATATGACTACACGTGAGGTCTATTCATCTTATTCCAACTGATACGCCTATGTATATGTCCAACGAGTTATTTGACGACCCCGAGCCTGATGTTCGCGCTCGTTCAAAAACGAAACAGCTGGGATAGAGAAAGGAATGATATGAGGATTATTCATGGAGGGCACGCACGGTATTCCGGCCGTCGACGTCATCATATTGTGTGTGCACATTTCTACGAAAAGCTTAGCCGCTTATCTCCGTCTAACTCTTCGCCAACGCGCTATACTTCCCCCGTCTGTAAAAATGTATTCCGATTCAAGAGTAAGACTAGCTAGAAGGAGTCTTCGAATGCCATGATCCTCCTTCAGAGTATCAACTATGCTCATCTCTTTTTTTTTTTAAAATATATATCAAGGAAAAAGAAAGAATTGAGGAATCCATACTGTGTGTTTGCTGAAGGCGATGGAATTGCCAGACATCGCCAAGGAAAGTCGTTTTCTGTTTCCCTTTCACGCGATACACGAAAAAAAAAAAGAACTTGCGAGTCGTTTTGTAACACGATAACCGCCATTGATAACACACGTCCGACAGCAGCAAACATGTTCATACACCCACATAGGAACCGCTGATCAAGCAACCATTCAACGGCACTGCTGTTCCAGCAATAATCTTCTTCCACCACAAGATATCCGGCACTGTCTGCTCTATATTCTCTATGAGAAATCGTTGCTTATTCTAGAAGCAGCTCGGGTAAATCTATACATTCGGCGAAGGCGTAGCATTCAATCAAGCGAAGACTACGTTTTCAATACCGATGCTAATGAGGAAAAAAAAGAAAAGCGTCGGGAAACTTGGGAAAGATTAGAGGCTTACTGAGAATAGACCCATGTGATGCTGTTGAAGCGAAACGATGGTGTATGCAAACACACACAGGAAAGAAGGAAGAAGAACGTGAACAATTACGTCTCATTTCTTTTCTTGTTGCAAAATTGTCCTTTTCTTGTTGCAATCGACACGAATAGTTTACATAAAACATTATCATTGTAGACGTGTCCCATGCTTCTTTAACACGAAAATGAATTATTCATTTGGCACTACAGTACAGAAGCACTTGTTTGGAATAATTTCTTTCCGTATAAAGTATAAAGAACCGTGTTTGTTGAGCAGTAGAGCACAGAACCTAATAGGATTAAATGAAATTGAAACTGCACGAAAAAATATCAAATGTTAGATTTAATGCGCCATTTTTTTTTGGGCAGTTTGCAGTGTGCGAATCTGCGACAAAGTATTTCGTTCTATCGCGGACAAAATGTGATGACCTCGCGTCTTTTTTCAAGCGCATCGACATACCAGTCAGGATGCAATTTTACGACGGCCGGATGTTCGACACATATTGGCCCTTATTTCCTCTTTCTCCCTGCGACTGACTTAAAAAAAAAATAAATGCGTAGAGTCCATCAAGTCGTCTCGCACTGATTACGACATCGATGTCCCAGCGTCTGTAAATTTTGCAGCGATTCGTAACTGTTACGGCACGGGAGGGTGTCATTTTACTTTTTAAACCACACGACCTAAATCAAAGAAATAAAGAACGACAAGAAATTGAGGACATTTAGCCCTCCGGCAAGTTCTTTTGCTAGCCATTGCAATATTTTGAATGAAGCGGAAGGAGATGACCCCCGCAAGAGCATCAACCCCTTCCTTTTCTCATCATACAGTCAAATTTGGTTATTACGCGTTTTTTTTTTTTTGGTGTCATTTTTCATTTTGTATTCGAGATTATTTTTCCCACCCAAAAATTGAGAAAACAAAACAAATTTGATGTGCAAAAACAAGAGCCAACGTTCAGTGCTGGCCCGGATGGCAACATCGCCACAAGCTGATTAGTTCGATTCAGTTCTTTTCTATCATTTCACATTTCTGTATCCTGTGCGTCTGTGTGTGTGCGTGTGTGTGTGTATTACATTATCAACCGATAATACAAGCAACCGGTTCTTCATTTCAAAGAGGGGAGGGTAAAATGATAAACTCATTTGTCTATCGGTGTCGAATTACCCTGCAATAAGTGCGATAAGTCCCTTGCCACATCGACTCAAGTCCATCATCATCATCCCTCGTCTTTACACATACACGCCTCTCTTCATCACATTTCTGTTCTTCTCCGACTCCCTTTTGCCCTTTTTACAATTTTCTTCCAAATGCCCCAACTCTTAACCCGCCCTCCCTTTTTTTTCGGACTGATCAGTCACTATAAACTTTGCTATGGTCTAGAAAAGCGATAACCTACAGTCCCGAACAGACTTAACCTCAGATAGAGAAACAGTGTGTGTATGTGTGTGTGTCATGAGACAGAGAAGTGTGTGTGTGTGTGTGTGTTTTTGTGACGAACGACGATGAGACGAGACCTCAGTGAACGAGAGAATCGTTCACTTGTTCAGAACGTCTCGACAGAGTTGGTGATGATGAGCCTTGCTTCCACACATTCTTCCGCCACACATCCGATCAACTTCCCTCGACACGGTAAAACCGTTTCTACTGATTCGCTTTTATTTATTTATTTATTTTTTTAATTTCCCCTAATTTATTTAGTTTTTTTCTCATTTGATTTCTGAGTCTTCCTTTATTATTCACGTATAGTATGCACTCCAACATTTCAAATGTCCTGTATTTTGATATTATGTATTGGGAAACGCACGTAGTCTTCAGGACTATACGTAACAATTTTCGAGTCTATTTCAACGTTTAAATAGAAAGATAGAAAACGATGTAGAGATAAAAAGGGCGATACAGAGACACGAGATCGAAAGGTGGAGCGGCTGATGCTCAGCCACATGTTGGCACTATCCACCGAGTCCAGCTGCATCACACGATACTTTACCTACAGATCCCTGCTTTTATGTCGACCCCAAATATTTCAACAAAAAGAGAAACGAAAAGAAAAAGACTGGAACAAACAAAAACATTCTCCATAGGTTTTGTATTGCGGTATAACACAGATACCCCCCCCACTTTTTCTACCATGTAAAAAAAAAAAAATGTCCACTTGCAAACTCTAAACAATAAGTAACATACATTCATCCGTCTGTGGGGACACACCTGCTCCGTGGGTGACTCGTTTCGATCAAAACGGATCTTTTTTTGTGTGTGCGTGTGTCAGGAGCGGTACGGTTACCGCCACCCTTCGCTCTTAATAATGCCACACCTTGTGTTGGTACACACACTTGTCCGTCTGTGCCCCGTTTAAACAAGCCGGCAACCTGTTCGAACGTTTCGTTCATTTGGATCCGTACCGTCAGACCAGATAGGAGGCAGTTGGCTATTTCTTTCGTTATCAACTGCTTGTATTAGTAACACACGCACGGAAAACACGTCAGCCACACACAAACGCATAGCATCAGTAGAGCAGAGGAAAATGTTGGTAAGAGATAAATTTTCTTTCCCACATCTTTCTTAATCCCTCCCGACGAAAACATTCGACTTTGATCTTTTTTTCTTTTTTCTTTTTTTTTTCGATTTTGTGTGTGCCCGTTCTGTTTGCATACGTGCTCCCAAATAGTATCAACTGTTATGTTGTTTGCGTTTGTTTGGGGATCTAGAAAGAAATCCAATGTCCGGGTGTAAAGCCCTCTGTGACCTAGTCTTGTTATGACATGAAGACATTCGAATATTAGTATCTTATCACGATGACGAGACAGCAGACACGAAATGGCCTCCATCCATCAGTCAAAATCGAAAAGCCCAGCTTCCCTTATGTTGCGCTGTAGCAGCATGTTCTGAAATGTATTCAAGTTCATCGTGGGTAATTTCGTTGAAATCCATCAAAACTCGGGGTGCAGGTGAAGTTTTCTTGATCGCTCTGCATCTACTGTGTGCTCACAGTGAGATTTTTGGGAGTACATTTTCACGAATTAGATTGAACGTCGCTCGAGGATGGGACTCTCGTCGTCAGGCGGCGATTCGTCGAGCGCGCACGCGGCACAAATGACGTGTAATCACGATGACGTTCTAGCTCATCGTCTCAGCACGTAGACGCCACTTTATTCGAACGTATATAACGACTAATAATTTGACACGTAAATTTCAAGCAAAAAGTTTCCGTTTCGGCCGAATTCAGTTTACTTGGTAAGAAATGCACTTTTCCTTTATAGAATAATCCATGTGATTATTCCGGTGGATTGCTCGTTGTCAAGCAGTAATCGTCAAACTGTATTTGAGCTATACGAATACAAACTGGCTGCTTGTCTGTCAACGTGTACCAAAGAACATTGAAAAGCTAATATGACTAGAACGAAAAGTAAACATACAATAAAGAACTTTATCGCTGAAGATTTGATCGTATCAATAACCAGATTTTCCAGGAAACGAGTTGAAGTGTTTGTTTTCTCGTCCCATTGTTTATTTTGTCTCGTTCAACTATGATCATTCGACAAACTACCTTGTGATTTTCACATTATTCTTTTATCTCTTTGAAATTGACTACATCATTCGTATAGTTTATACAACCGAGACAGACGATAGTATGCACACAGAAGCCTTTTAGTGGACGTCGTATTGTTGAATTCCGTTAGTCATCTGGAAAGCAGATGCACGCGCACCTGTGCTCTCATTTTATTTTTTTTTCATCATCATTGCGCTGTTCTGCAGCAGATCCGGTGCACGGCACGTGCCGGGGACTTGCCATAGTCCCTCTACAAAACATTGAATCGCGTGCACTTGCCAAATAATCGCTTTTTTATTTTGGAGACGAAGAGCATGGCGACTTGACTTGTTTTCTGCATTCTTATACAACCGTCGACCGTTTTACAATCGATATCGTTCAAGACTCGGCCTCAAGACGGGGAGGGTCTGGTTGCGTGACTCGAATTCCAAATGCCTTTGTGTTTCTTTTATCGGCAACGCCCGTCTCCGTTGGAAACGGGACGTCACCGAGTCCACGCCATATGAGTAATAGAAATGAAATAAGGGTTATGATGATACCTTTTTATAGGCTTGCATTATTTGTTACTGATTCAGACTACATGGGTGTATCGTTATTATGTACACCTGTAAACCCCTATGTCTGAAATCCAATTATTTATGGTAACAATTTGAGTCGCATTCAACGTGAATATTTTCTTTTCCGCCAAAGAAAGCTCTACCATTTCAGATACAAACATCAACACACAAAGAAAAACAACCCAAGTTTTCTATTCTTTGCTTCTGGCAATCAGCCAAGTTACGAACGTTTTCATTGATTTCGGTGTAGGGCGCAATAATAAGCTCCAATTCCGCCAACTGAATCGCTGTACTAGGCAACACCATTAGTCTCACTGGCGTAACATCCACCACTGCAAGAAAACAAAAATGAAACCCAACGGCAGCACTTGTACATCGAACATGTTTCGATAAGGTCTATACGCCTTTTCGTTTACCTCTTCTTTTTTCTTCTATTTTCTTTAATTTGTCATGATTACAATTACTAAGTTCAAAAAGGAAAAGAGAGCTAAGCTGTACGCGTACAGATCCTGGCCTTAGATTATGGCGCATAGACTATTCCTTTTTCATTCACTCTACAGCGATGGTAATTTAGCTTGGGGTATAGGCTAGACATGCCGCAAGGAACGATCCCAAACAAAAATAATGGCCGCAGCAGTTGCACTCACGTATTTACTCTTCCCGTTTCTCTCCATTTGACCACACACAAAAATATAAATTAAATAAATTTAAAAAAAAAAGTATTTGGTCGAGCCTTCCCAACGGCACCATCAGAAAAGAGAAGAACAAAAAAAAAATAGTTTGGACAGCAAATGTCGACGTGGGCGGAATGAGAGAAGAAAAAAGAAAAAAATAGGGAAAGGCAACGAACGTGGTTTTTGTGGGGGCAGGGGCATTTCCATTTAAAATGATGGACTACATTAGTTTCGTTTTCCGACAGCCTTGATGTGGTTTCAATCCGATTTAGGTCGATGCACTACCTTTTGTTCGGTACAACTTTAGCTCCGGCGTGTTTTGAAATTCTTGGTGCAAAGCTCACATTAGTGCATTAGTGTTTTATATACTTGGGTGAAATTTAAAAATATAATAATGCCTTAAGAAAAACAAAAACTAGCCTACACGATGTTCGTCGTATTTGCGATTTGTTTCCCTCAGTTCTTCTAGATTTGATTTGATTTTTCTTTTCTATTCAGCGGGAACTTGTTTAATATTATTTAAGATAAAACAAACTGCCATGTAAAATATGGAATCTAAACGAACACGTTCAACATTTATCTTATACGTCGCACAGTCCAGTCCCCGAAAGGCTGTTGACCAACTGATTAGACTGACTACAGCAACTATCGGTAAACAATCATCAGCCATAAATTATATTGTGACATGTAACTAGCGACAGTGAACTTAACGAAACTGTTTATTTATGTGCGAGAATTTTGTTGTGATTGTCGTCTCAACAGCAATCCCGCAGACGGATCGAGTAAGTATAAACTGGCGTGCAAATCTCATTAGTTGATGACATCTTGTGGCTTTTTCTTTAATTTGTCTGCAGGCAAAGCGTTTTGCACGCAATCAAATTATATTTTCGCTTCTGCTTCTTCCTATTATTGCTATCCTATCCTATAAATGTTTATTGTATTATATTTTTATTTATTTGTTCTCTCGCTATGTTTTATGTAAGCCGATGCGGATTTCCCGTTGTGTTCGTTCGCTTCTTTCCTGTCAACCAACCCTTCTCACGTCTGACAGTTTTCTCAAGTCGGGGGGGTTCTCATCTCTTAGATGTGTGAGCCTTTCCTCGCTGCCTGTAAAAAAAAAAAAACGTATTCCATTTCCTATTTGTCTTTCTCTGTCTCTTTTTCCCCATTTTTATTTCTTACAGAATTCCAATTCTTTTCAGCTTTCTGGCAGTGGCTTTTGCAGTCTCCTATTTTCTTTCATTTTTTTCTTTTCTTTTCATTCTTAGACTTCCATCGTCTTTTGTTCTTCTTTAGTTGGCCGATTTTCTTTAGCTAGTCCCTTTTGTGCACGTCTGTACACACGTCTAGTGAATGCCTATCAAAGTCTCCGGTCGATGTCGTCCCGTGCCACGCCCATTTTCGCTCGACTTGGCCGCAATCGAAAGATAATCACACGATGTCAACGGAGGCAAAAAAAAACATTAAACAAACCGCCGATGGAATTGGAAAAAAGAAATGACACACGAGAAGAAGAAGAAGAAAATGAAAATCGAAAAAAAACTGTCTGTTGACTCGAGCTGATCGTATAAGCCTGGAGTTTTTTATCGTGTTTTGTGACACGAGAAAAGATTTCTCCAACTTCTCTGGCAGTCTTTTTCTTTTTTTTTCTCTCTTTTTTCTTCTCGCTTTACTCCAAACTATAAGATGATTGCCATCTTCCAATTGAGAGAAGGGTGAGAGGAAGAAAGGGAGGGACGTCAGCAGTTGTTGCGGTCACATTTTCGATTCGGTTTGTTCGTTCGGCTTGAGTTAGTTTGACAGTCAACAATCATCGTTCGCCATTCTCGTCTACATTCATAAATACGTACGACCAACTGAAACAAAATACTAAAACCTCTGCAAAAATTGATAACAACGTGCCATGTCCACATGAATGAACGATTTTTTGTTTGTTTTTAAATTGTGTATTCATTTGTTTGCGACAATCGAAAACAAATAAAGATTTATTTTTTTAAATCTAACCTGTCTTCGATCTGTGTATAGATAATACGCATTGTCCGAAAGCTTTCAGGAAAAATAACGATCCGTTTATTGGATTTCCTTTGCGATGTATACACATTGCGAATAGGTCGAATTGCTTTGTATTCTACGCAACTTTTATATTGGACCAGAAAGAGTGTGCTGATCATACGTCCTTATTTCTGTGCTCGATTTTTCTTCTTATTATTATTTATTTTGGTTGACAGGGAAACTTGGCTTTCTTCGACGTCAATTGGCTTCTTTTGTACATGGCCCGTATTGTGACTAAATGCAAGCAACATCTATTTCCCCTCTAGTTGTACACAACGACGAAGTGCTGACGATGGACGCACTCAGAATGGCCCTAATAAGCGCGTCTACTTGACTATACTGTCGAAGACGTCGAGAGGGTAGGTGGAGGACTATCACGTGGCCCAAGGAGTTTTCTGCGAGTGTCCTACTTCTTTCCATTGCCAACTGAATGATGTACATTTTTTTTCTTTCTTTATTTTTGTCCGTGTCATCCCTTTTTGTGTGTGTGTGTGTGTGTCGGAGATAACTTCGTTTTTTTTTTTTGGTACTCTCCGACAGAGTGGCCACTACTTTTCCATCGTGTTTCGTCGTAAGACCAAAGTAAACGAACTGGCGGATCTCTGAAAGCTTTGCGGGAAAAGAAAACCCCATCAAACATTTTCAACTGGGAAATAGTAGACTACTAAACAGCCAGATAAAAAAGGGAAAACAAAAGGGGAATCGAACAGCGAACGAAAAAGGGAAACGCGTCAGAGGGATAGCGTCGATGGGGTTCGATACAAAGACACTGTCCTGTCTATGAAAGTAGCTGTCTGTTATACAGAGTACGTTGCGCGTAAATGAAGAGAGCCAGAGTGAAAAAGAGTGAAAAAGAGAAAAAAAGAACAGGAGAAGAAGAAAAAACGGAACGAGGGTGTTATGGAGGATGGATTCAAGCTTGCGCAACACACGCAAAAAAAAGGGAATAAAATAAAGACATTTACCACTCGGCAGCGCCAGCCCACACTCTCTGCCGTTTTTATAGCGTCGACTCAGCTTTCCGTGTCCCGGTTTTCGCAGTTCACAGACGGCCCAGTGTCGGAAGGACGTCTCACTTTGCTCTACGCTTTTCTCACAGCCATTTTTGACAAGATTCCGTTGCAAATCTGATTCGTTCCCACTATAGACGTTTTTTCTTACACACTCAGCTCTACCCCCTACCCCCTGATTCGGGTATTATGTCAAGTGATTGAATGGGTTTGTTGGTTGTGTGTGTCTGGTGAAAAATATCAAAAAAACAAAACAAAAAACAGACGCAAAACGCTGAGGGAAAACGACGCGCGGTGATATCGACTGTTTCTTCCGCGCCGGAGTTCTTTTTGTGTGTGTGTGTCTACAACCAACACGCCCGTCGTACTTCCCCTACCCCAGCTGCTGTTTCCTCCGTTCAGTCACTTCCCTCTTTGGCGTTGGTTTTCTCCCTCGTGTATGTTGCCACCAGCCAGCCGAAGCGGACTCTCCGCAGTCGGTCCAATTCGCCCGTCCTTGTCGGTTGACATTGGTCGCTACTCTTCTGCCTTTGGCTCTAATTCAACCATTTCTCATACGTCAAGCTCTGTCCAGCAGTGCGCGTGTGTGTGTAGGGCAGGAGTAGTGGCCCAGCAGTTGCACTGACCAGTAATTATTAGCGACGAAGAACTTTTCGGTACAGTGCAGTTTCCGACTCCCCGCCGAAGTTTCCCTCGAAACGGCGTGATTCGTGTCAGCGTGAGAGAGTTCGTTCATTACACGCGGAGTCCCTCAATTTAAACAGAAAAAATTAAAAACTTTGTTTTTAAGACTTCCGGATCTTGTGACAACCTTTCAATAAAAAGAGTAAAAGAAAAAAAAAAGGAGAAAATTTGGGGTGGACGTTAGGCTTTCATGTAACAGGCAGTGTGCAATTGAAAAACAATAATGAAATCCACTTGCATTTGCTTTTGCATTGTTGCTGGCGAACTGTGCACCAGAGAAAGTTCAAAAGACTGGTAGCGGAAGTTGGACAAAACCTGAACTGAAAAGACCAAACTTAGTCGATTCAATTGCTAAAAAGAAAAGAGCAGCGTTCGTGCTGAGCTTTCAATTTTATTACTCCCACCCGTTTGTTTTTTTTTTCTTTCGATCTCCAGCCGCGTTGTAATCATAGCACACGTGAATAACGTGCAGAAAACGGACGGTCCGACGGAGGAAACGATTAGAGATCGAGGCCCGCGAAACGTTTGGACAGGAAATTGAAAACAGGAAATAATTTTGTGGTGTAAAAGAAGTCACGCTCTGCATACGCGTAATCAATCGTTGAAACATCAGTTCAATTCATCAGAGAACCTAACGGAAAATTGCCAGTGGACTGTGATGATCAGCATGGCTTGGGAAAACACGTTATTGGCTTCGCGAATTTTACCACCGGCCTACACGCCCGTCGAAGTGGCAACCAATCGTTCGCAGGATGCCTCACTGATGCTGGATCAAGGTAACCTATACTAACCTCTTTGCCCATCTGTTTGATTTGTTTATTCTAACAAGGCTGCTTGTCGAATCTATGTCGCAGATGGACGTTTAACTTTGTTGATCATCTTAACGACCTCTGCTGGCCTAGCCATCGTATTGCTCTTCTTTATTTTCCTCAGGTATTGTATCCAAGCTGGACGATTTTATTTGCAAACAGACACTTTTATCCTTGGGTTTAGATTACTTTAGGTTACTTTAGACAAAATTAACTCAGCCGCTTATGTTCTTTCTTATTCCTTTCCCCCGTTCAATTGCCGATTGGCTGCCGATGTTATTGACCGTTGGCCCTGACTCTCATTCCAATCCCTACGTGGACCCTGCAATCTATATCAACACACGACCTACACATACACAAGGATTGGCTGCTTACGGAGCCAAAGCTGCTTCGGTAGATACAAAGACCGTCACGATCGATCCGCTTGTCCGTTGACGACCGTCGTCTTAGACGATCACGCGGCCATTACCAAATCTCTGGCCACGTCTCCACAAACAATTCAGGTACATATACATTTTGCATCATCCTTGCACTAGCTCCTCGCTGCACCTCAGGCCTAAAAATCGATGTAATAAGTTGTAATTTTCCGGGTTTTTTTTTGCTCGTCACGTGAAGGCGACCTTTATTCAGACACGGAATGAACCGCCAAGTGACAGTTACACCATCAAGCTGGTCGATAACGACTTAATTGTAGAGACTCAGGTAAGCATACAACCGAGATAACGATAATTAGTTTGCTTAAAACCTTCTGAAAATGGCGAGCGAAAAGCCTTGCGGGCTGCCGTTTGAATAATCGAATCATTTCCCACATTTTTGTCCTCTCCTCTGTTCCTTTTACGTCTACATTTTTTTTTTCGCTTTCCACACACACTGCAGAGTTGACTCTACGGGGGGTGTGTGCGCGCCCACGTACACATGGCGTGTGATAGTTGTTGGCAGGTATGAATTATGTAGAATAAAGACACTGTGCGACTCATGTGAAATGATATATTGGCAACATCAAAGGAGTCAGTCGGCGTGAAGACTGGCTAGGGGCTGGCAACGAGCGTGGCGGTAAGAAGATGGCCGTCGTAATTAGCGAGAAAGGGGTCCCAGTCTTTTGCTGTGTGTCCTAGATAAACTTTGGCTCCCTGTTAAGACTGTCAAGCTGAAACTCACGGTCACCACAATGATGAAGTGCATCTCGAATAGATTTATGCGATCCTCTCAGGGATTGTGGATATTTACAAGCAACTTGAAACATCGGGTTCTTAAAAAAAAAAATCATAAGCTACAAACCCCACAGTTAGAACCAAATAAAAAACCAATGGCTCGATGAAAATGGATGCTCCTTTTTCTTTTTATTCGAATAAGCACTCTTACTGCTGTTCTGGGCTCCATTTTCGAGCGTCAGAACTATGCGTAATTGTCTATTTTCCAGGTTTCACTAGAAACATGTTACAGACTTCTTTCGCTATGTTTCTGCGACCTTTTTAAATTGGCGCTGCTGTTTGAAAGGGTCGATCCTTTCAAGTAGTTTTGCCTATTAAGATTGTCAGGCAGCTTTAGTCGACCCATTCTCTTTTGCTCTTTGGCTTTCAAGTGAACGTCTGTGAACTAGAAAGCAAGCACGAGATGTGAAAATTGATTGATATAGGTTGCTTTTCTACTTTCTCTTTTGCAATTCCTATTAGCATGTCTGTACCCTTCATTCTCTATTCATTGCTCTCTTTTCGCTCGTCACCAATTTCACCTCTTGTGATGAGTTAAAGCCTCAGCCAATTGAAAGCCAGTTGAGCCATCGATCGGCTCAACACAAAAGCCTCTCTAGATTGGGTTTGATTTGATTTTATTCCTTGTTCACATCGCCCTATTGGCAAAACAACGGCAATGTTGCTGCAGTATATCTCAGATAAATATTCAATTTTTTTTCAAAATCATATTTCTTCTTCCATGTGAATCATACGGAAATGCGCGCGCAGCTCTCGTCGGGAAGGCGACGAACAGGCAACGGCAACGTCTACTGCTATGGAAACGATGACTCCGACAGCTATGCTAAAGATGTCTAATCCCCCAGGAGAAGCATTCTCACAGCAACATCAACAGCGTGACAACAACGTCAGCCAACAGTTGAAATTATCATCATCGGGAGAAGCTGGGGAGGTTCAAAGTGGCTTTCTCCTCTTCAAAACTTGGCTCTCCGGCAGGAAAAGCAAAGATCTGCCAACTGAAAAGGGGACGACTTACATCAGCTCGCTGGCCAGAGAAGACGCTCAACTTCAGCAGCAGCAAATGGCAACGCCTTTGGAAACAAAAAGTCTGTGCGGATCGCCGAAGCGTCGCTACGGCAGGCCGTTGGCCAATGGAGAAACGATGGCCACGCAAAAGCAGCAGATAATGGCGAGATTTGGCCAGCATTTGCCTGGCTTTGGTTTCACCCAATCTAAGAGCAGTTGCCTCTTCGAGGACGAAGATGATGAAGAATACGAGCTGGATGAATTATCATCCGTTCCGGCCGTCACGTATAGCTACCGAAACGGAAATCAATTCGAATATATGGGTGGCCCTTACGGTTACGTCGATCCACTTTACAGCCATCAATTGCCCGGCAATAATAACCAGCATCCAACGAGAGAAATCAAGTCCTTCGTAAACGAACGCAATCGCACATCCGTCCGCTTGGAAGAATTGGATATCGTCGTCCAGCGCGCTGATCAACGACACTCGACAATGGAATCCAGACGAGAGCCGCAACCTCCAGTTTTGCTTCTCTTGCCTACGCTCGTCCGATCAGCTGATTCGCTTGTCCTACCTACCAAATAGAGGAGATTTTGCTAGGGAATAGCTTTGTACATTAAAACTGAGAGGCAGGTATTTTATTCAACAGAAATTCAACTCTTTTGCGTAGAAATAAAGATTCAGGACAAACGTTCCTCGCGCTGGTTGGTTGGATTTTCCCACCACTCTTATATCTCCATGTATCTGCAACAATATGTATAGCATAAACAAATGTAGGTTTTCCTTCTTTCGGTCTCATCCACTCGAATTGATGCAGCCGTCTCTGTTCCAGGCTGCTGGATTCTGGACGTGATACACCCGTAGTTGGAATTGAAGGGTCCCTTTCCATTGGATACCTTACAACGATTCCCGAATTCTAATATAAAACGTGACGTTCAAATAAATAAGAACTGTGCAATTTCTCATGTCCGTCAGCCGCATCCAATCTCGTTTAACTCCAAGCCCACATCATATTTATGTTCTTGTTGACAAGCGTTTGATTGTAACAACATTGTATACAAGACTGCTATTATATTTCTCTGTTCTAGCAACATGTAATCACGTGCGGCTTTAGAGAACGATTGATGTATACCGTTTCCCGGACAATCTGATTTGGATTGTTATGATCTCTCAGAAAATCCACGGCTATGAGTTGGTATCGAGTCAGTTGTAAATACGTATTTTGTTTCGTTGCTGCCGTGCTCGTTTTTTCTTTTTCTTTCTGCGAAGAAAGCCCCACTTTAAGTCCTATTGTATTCCTTTGCTTATAGCTTTATTGTCTTTTCTCTTTGCCATTGTACAGTATTTCGATTTTTCTGTTTCACTATCCGCTTTGTCTATTTCTCTTTTCTTTTGTTTTGCTCTTCAATTGGATTCTCGACCCGATCGATGAATTTCATTCCAAGCAACGTGAACAGTCGACTGCTACACCGAAACAATAAAAGGGGAAGTAAGTAGCTTTCATTCTTCTGCGTCTGATGTCTTATTTTCATACCCCCCCTTTTTTTCCCCCTAACTTGTTTTAAAATATTCTTTTGTAATTAGATTTTGCTCCACATCTTACATTTAACTGTACAAACTTGAATAAACAATGTTACTCACAGCATTATCGTATACGCAAAATCTGAAGAAGGCAGCCGGTGCAGTTGTTGTTGTAAACTGTAAAATCTCCTACTTCTGCATTTTTCTTTCTGTGCTGTGGTTCCGCAATTTCAACGCGAAATCAAACGGAAATTGCAAGATCCTTTCGGCAGCTGTGGCTGGATGGCTAACACGTACCGTCGTAACAACTTGGCAGCTATTGGCAAAATAAAGCCATGGAAATGAGTCTTTAGACGTGCCCCAGACTGGGATTCGAGGAAAAACGAGACCGTAATAAACCCATAGTTTAGGTTCAGGTGTACTTTTTCTTGCTAAAACCAATTGGAAGGACGTCTGCGATGAGAGAAAAAAATGGGCTTTATTTTACTGTTGTGATCTTGTCTGGGTCTTATGGTGTACTGCACGTCGGTGATAAAAAGAAAAAGACGATTGAGAGAAATGAAAGATTGTCTCACGGATGGCTCCACAAAGCAATTAGTTGATTCTCCTGGGTGATTATGATTTTGTAGCGTTTTTTTTCTTCTTTTCTTATATAGTCGGAAATGAGAGAAGAATCATAGCGTGACATGTCTCGTCTAAGCCTGAAATTAATATTTATACCCAGAAAATGAAGAAACACGCTGTGACATGTCTATACATGGAAACTATCCAAAATTCATGAAAAAACGTGGGCAGACTTGCGTGACGCCTAACCAAAGTAAGTGACTTAATTGAATATATAAAGACGTTCGAACCTCCGTCGTCAAAATGTATTCGAAAAGAACACGTAGCTAGATTTCGTGCTTCAAAAATTGACGCCACATAAAGACAAGATCATTCCGCTTTACTAATTACACCCACACGCTATATAGGGCTACCTTACATCCCGATTTCGATCCATATGATCAGCAATGAAACTGTATAAGGCTACTGAGGGATAAGCACGATCATTAGACGCCATTCCTGAGACCTAGAAAGAAGGAAAAAAAAAACAGTTGCGTAGCAGTCAGTAAAGAAGAATAACCAAGGAGATACACAGCAAAATAGCGTGCGCTGTGAATAATAAAGGGTCAGAAAGAAAGACGAGATGATCCTGGTATATCAGTTCGCTTTCAATTAGTAAGAATTTCGAGATGTTTGGTTGCCATGGGCCTGCTTGTGTATGACAAGTCATACAAACATTGACCGAGATCTGTTACATGACTTGTGTATCTTTCTTTGAGTTCCTCATGTCTTCTTGCGCAAATGAACAGCTTCCTTTCCATGTTTTCCAGACGGTATAAAAGCACGCCAATAAAATGGAAACGGCTTCACATCTCACTTCCGCATCGTCAACAGATCCTAGCCGCTCCTATTCCAGGCAGCATCCATCGCGAGTTGTTTGTAAAACGAAAGTGCAACGAACTACATCAGCTCTTCTTCCTGACCAAACGTCTAACGCCCGTCCCATTTCTATCAAGGTAAATGCCGTAGAATCGTACAATCTTGTGCGTAACACGTTACAATGATCATCATGACGAACAGTTTGTATATGGCGAGTTGATCGACATTGATCTAATGTTATGTTAGGATGGCAGAAGGGAAAAGTTTTGAATTTTACTGGTTTCAATCACGAAAGAGAATCGATGCGTTTCACTTAGTGAGATAACCTGCGTGTTGGCTGAACAAGAAAAAATATTGTGACATTGCTTCCCGTGTATGATGTAATAGCCTTTAAAAAAAAGAAGACTATGACATAGTAGCTTTGGACTATCAGACGATAGAGTGTCGTTCTCGCTTGCGATGGATGCTAGGCACTACTCGGTTAGACAGCGCATCGAAGAGTAGTGATGCAAACGCCACTTTTGGTATCTGCAGTTGTTTGTACATTTTGATCCTATTCACATTGGTAAATGATGCTAAAGCCAAAGAGCGAAAGTTAACCTCGACGTTCTTTGGCGTGTGTGATTAGTTTTTGTGCTGAAGATCCCAGAAGAAGAAAATGGATTCGGATTTCAGCTGTCCCGAAAATGGAACTGGCACGGATTACGCTAGCTCAGCTGATGATTCTACTCTGACGCAGGTTTCCACCGGCTGGTAATTGTCGTCAAATATTTGAACAACAAATTTAAAAGACAAAACATGTTTGTTTTTTTCATCGAATTTTCTGTTAGTTTTCACATCAGCCCAGCTACCCGAAAAGGCAAGCGACTTCAGCTCCTTCAAATGTTATTGCTTCCCTTCATACCTATTCTAGCTCTAGTTGTGCAAAACGTTTTGACGGTTAGTTTCTGTTTCATTCTTTGGCTATACACGTTAAAAAAAAATTAAATTCTATCCTGTTTGGACAGATGAAGGATGCCATCGGCGCACAGAGGGAAGCCACCGTCATAGAACACCAGGTAAGCAGTTAAACGTCCGATTCATTTCCAACCTTTTATTTCTCTATCCAAACGAAAGATCATTCAACTTTTAAGGCGATTGGCCAGCTGTCCCTTAGATATTTTTTTTTGCGTTTGTAATAAACACTGAGAGTCCTTAGTGACTGAACCGACTTTGATATTGGCATCGCTCCAGGAACTCCAATTCCGTTTGCAATATATAGTAAAGCGCATATACAGAGGCTTAACCTACAACGGGTCCCCAAAAATCAAAAATCCAAAAAGAACAGCCGTCCAATATGTAGCAGTGAATTTTACATGCCGCCAGTGCACAGAAATTCAATTCCGTATGGACTGAAGCTTTTCCACGTATACCTCGTCGGAATAAATTCACAGACAAGTTGAGTGCGGAATATAGTGAGACCCGGATTTTACTCCGACTCAAGAGGCAAACAAAAAAAGAATATTGAAAAAAAAAATTTATCATTTTCAATTGTAAAGTAATATGAAAACTGGATTCTCAGAGTCGCGCGCAAAAAATTTTAAAACGCATATGTTTGCAGCTCGAAAAGCAAGAATCAGTTGCGACTAGGCTGCGCTATCGCTTCGTCTATAGTGTAGGCTAATATTTACCAGCAATGAACATAGAGATTCACTATTTGTAGCTGGCAAAGCTCTCAAATAAATGGGTCAGTGAATCCTTCACTTCTATTCGGCAATCATCTGCTACCATAAACCTCTGATCTCTTTTAGTCACACATTGCAATCAGCTGTAGACACACACAAGACTCGTATGGCTCTCTACTTAAGGAGCATATTGAGACTCGCTGCCTCTGTGATGAAGGAAGATGAAGGGAAAGGCACTTGAGTGGATGTAATGTACGAGGTAAACACAATGCGTAGGACATCGCATAGACTTCAATTGACATTGTCTAAGAAATCTAAATCACCGTCGGCTACGTTCAGCTGTATAGCGAGATTCAGGAAATATACATCCCTTTGTCCCTTTTGCCTAATTCCAAATGATGGTGGATACACATTCGTTTTTATATCCTTCCACTGCTGCCATCCCTTTATCGTCTGGCTCTCCTCTTTTTATTGCTTACACTTTCTCTCTGTTCCCCAATCTACACATCCGTTTATGTCTGCAAGGCCTGGCATAAAGAGCCACGGATTCAATCAATGTTGTCAAGCGTTGGTTAAAAGTCTTTTTCGTCAATATGTTCCAAGACTTGCACCCTTTTCCTTTTTTTTATGCCCCAAACCTTCGTTCTCTTTTTCTTTGACCTTTGTGGAAACTGCTTTCCTAGGCCACCTTGACGATGTCATTTGACTACATCACATTTGTTACCTATTCTTTTTCGCCACGGCAGATCGATCTGACAGTGGAGGTTTGCAAGCTGCTCACGGCTCTGCAGCACGAACGCAGCGAGATTGCTCATTATATATTCACCAAGGGTAACAGGTTAGTTGAACGCGTTCCATACACACGCAACGGCTTCGTCCGCATTTGGTTCTAGCTTCATTATCATAGTTCAGTAGTGACATAAATTCTTCTACTTGAAAGAAAATCTTTTTATTTTGCTTTAAAAGCTTATAGATGATTTTATGTATATAGATGTAATAACGATGCCCGTTACTTTGAAACTATACTTTCGACTTGGCCGCATGAAAAAGTTCGCCCTTTTTTCTTTCCTCTGTGTTTAGTCTTAATCGATAGGGAAGTATATATACTGCCGTTAGGACACTATAGTACCAATTCCTCGCAGCGTAGTTGACAGCGATTCGTCGACGTTTAGTTCTAAAAATAAAACTGCCACCCTTTAATGTTTTATAGCAGCCACTATTGTCCTAACCATAAAGGAAAGAGAGAGAAAAAAAGGAATCGCTTAAGCATTTATGTTATACACGACGCGTGTGCTCCATCCACTGTCAAATGCGAGCTTTTTCATCTGCTTTTACGTAAATGACACTTTTTTTTCCCCTCCTGAAAATGACATAAGAATAAGTAAAAGAAACAAAAGGCGGCTTGCAGCCAAGTCTATTCGGGCCCTATATTTTTCGCCAGTTATTCCGGGTGATGGCACACACAGTGAGTACGAGAATAATTCAAAATTTTGGGGGAAACAAAGGACTAATGCAATCCGCACTCCACTTTCTCAGTACGTCTACTTTACCGATCGATGTGACGCTGGTTATCTAAGCAATGGGTGCATCCTACATTTCATACAAATGTCCTTTCCTATAACAAGCAGACGGGTAATAGCTGGGTGTGTCTATTCGCGTTTGATTTAATGGGTAGTTATGACGTCCGCGCGGCTTGGTGGTTGCAATCAGAGAAAAAGCCACAACTGTATACTGTGGCCATCAAGTATTGTCAATTTTGTTTTTGCTATTGTTGTGCTTGTTTTTCTTCTCCATGTCTAGCTTAGGCCTACCAAGCACAGAGACATCCAACAGCAGGTTCGTTTCGCAGTTGACTTTAACCTCTCGTTTGTCTATAATCTATCCGCATTTACGTATTTTGATATAAATACGCGCCACGCCTGGCTCATTCGTGTCATCACCATCGTAACTATGCATGCCATTTTTCTACGTATTTACCTTTTTTTTTTTTTCCTGCTTCACCGATGTGCCAAGCTCCGATCGGTGGTAATATGTATTCCGGCAACGTCGTCCAAATCTATTTGGGATCTGTATTCTTGTTTGCATGTCGTGGGCACTTAAAAAACGGGCACGCTGGCCGTGATTTGTCTACGGGCGTCTGCGGTTCACTGGTACAGGCTTTCCTCCCATTCGGCATTGTACAACAGATCTAGCCTGTCGCATCGGTTCGCCGTCACCGACGAGGCTCTGCGCAACGTCAGTGCCATCTTCGCCTTCAAAGCTGACTCGTGGAATAGCATCTTCGGCAGCAAAGCCAATTTCATGGAACATCTCAGTTTACTCGGGTAATGGGCCGCCTATCATCTGTGCACCTATCAATTCTCAATCAATACGAAAACAGCTGCACCCGTATACGTTACTGGGCTATTCAGTGTGAGGGTATATACCTTACGCTGCACATCACGTGCCTTGTAACATGATTCCGGCATGTCTTCGGAGGCGGACATGTCCTGTCTATTGCCATTTGATATCGTATCGTCATCACTGATGAGCATGATAGGAAAGTAAATGATGCTAGACGATATTTTCACTATGATGATAAAAGTTTTGGTTAGACATTCATGTCAAGTTGTCTCCATGGTACGCGGAGGAGAAACAAAAGCGGTGGATTTGACGCTACCACTTTCCAGGTTGGATATTTATCAGGGAAGGGTCTGTTTCTTTTGGCCTCGTCCAAAAGTTGCGCATGCACGCAATAATAATTGAAGAAGTTGAGTGCGTAGAATATCTTGCATGAGAGATCCAAAGTATTGTTGGCATTTTTCTAGACAGAGAGAAATGAGAACGGGGAAGAAAGAAATGCTGATTATTTCTCGGTAACGAAGCCCTGAAAGGCTCGGAGGTATTTTTTAATTTTTTTTTTTTTTTTTACTTTCTTCGCCACAATAACGTGTCCCGAAAACTGCACACTCCACACAGTGACAACATATCGGAAATTCTCTGTTTCTTTTCATTTTCCAAATTATTCCAGGGTGTCAAATGATTATTTTTTATTTTTTCTGGCAGCGTCAAACGTTTCGGGATTATTGACATTGCGTAAGTGATTTGATTGATAGTCTCAAACATGCCTGTCCTTCTCCTTCGTTATTTCCTGTTCCCATTTTTTTAGATACGAAATTTTTAAACGGGTATTTCATTAATTTGGTGTCTCGCAATTCTATTTCTTTTTCAATATGTAAAGAGAGCGCGGTGAAGGCCAAAAGGAGAACGCAGCCATTCGCGAGATCAATTGGTGAGTCAACGGTTCATCGTTAAGTTAGTATTAATCTTGGAGCAAGACGGTATTTAAGTTCGTTCACGGATATATTACATCATTTGCATACAGGTATAACGTTGCCAACGATCTGATTCTCGATCAGCTGTCGACGCGGATACGTCAGACGTCGACGAACCGGCGCTTGGAGGTCGTTTCTCATTTTCTTTTCTTTTGAAATTTTAATCGCGAACTGAAATGCTTCCTCGTATCTATTTGAAGTTTTACAGTCGTTTGCGTTGATAGTTTAGCTTCCTGGAAAGTTCATTTTCAATTTGCACCCAGTCAAAAACAGTCGAAAGCAAACGAGAAACTTAAAATGGCTTGAGATTTACTGTGCAACTATCACTGCAGATTTCAAAAACTGAAACATTTGCGTCTGAGATTTTAAACGTTAGACGGCCCTAGAAGTTCAATTAGGCTGATCATTTCCATAAATTTACCCAGGGCAAACATCGCGCAGTGAAGCCCAAGTGTACAACTTTGGCAGACCATCAAAGTTTCATATATAATTAATTAAGCTGCATAATGTCCTGCAGTTAACCAACCATCTAGTTTCTATCGCCACTTCCACTGTGACTCGCACTGATTATTTCACAATCCGGATACCGTACTCATCACTATTGGTCTCCAGTTTTGTAACTGAAAGAGCGTGAGTAGGTGGTGATCGTTGGCAGTATTCAATTGGCCCGACACATCACTTGCTCCAATGGGGGTGAAAAGAAAATCAATAACCGCTAACGTTTCCCGAATTTGTCAGTCAATTGCAAATATCCTCGATGATAGATTTGCGCTGTTATGAATTGAAATTGGCCTGCCGCTCAAATACGAACATTTTGAATCTTTAATCAGGTTGCTGATTGCCTTCAAATTCGTCATCCGGTCTATCGAAAATTTCAGCATCGCCATAGGTCTGTATATGCAATTTCCTTTTCATTCACACCGTCGTCTTTTCACATGTCAACGTTGGCTTTAGCCTCACTTAAATTAGATTTCGTTTCTTCAATGGAAATTTGGCAACAGCACACTAAATTGACACTTCAATGTTGACGTTGACTAATTTGGCTTTCTTATGTAAACGTCGCCTAATATCTTTTCATAACAGTTTACGGGCTTTACTACTTCGGCAAAGGTCATCTCTCGCTGGAAAACTACGCTCGTTTCATCCGCTACGATTCACTGGCACAGGTGTATTTATCATCGTGGCTAAATAAAGTTTGATATGAGAACAAGTGAAAAACGAAAATGGCTGATTGCTTGAACGAATGATTGTTCTCTTTGTCACTCGCGTGATGTTAGGATTATTTGAACGCCACACAGCAGTTCTCCACAACTTCCATAAACATCTACAAGAACTTTGTCGATGACTTTCCTTACTATGACAATCTGACAGCCAGGTAAGTCCACGCTGAACAAGTGTAACAACATTTCCTTACAATCTCCGACTAGTGTCTTCTGGTACACTAACAATTGTCTTCATAATGGATATTGTAGGAGGCTGGAGGTCTATAGCAACCTTCAAAGAGAACCTGATACCGAAATTGCCACGACGTACTACGATTACATGTCTCTGTACATCGACTCGCTGCGACTGCATCAAGACAAATTGCGTGACGAAATCCTGTAATGCCATACGTTGCACCTGTCGTTCGCAACGGCACTAATCTGATTCTAATTAGAAATCTGCCTTGGCTAAAACATAGAGAGGCCCATGTTGCGATGGCTCTTTCCTGAAATAATCTCCTTTCAATTTGATTGTATTTCCACAGGGGCTCGGTTGAGGAAGATCTTCAAGAGGCGGGTACGTTGCAGACCATCACCATCTGCATATTGACCCTAGTGTTGTTCATCTCACCATTCATCATCTTCCTAGTTCGCAACGCTACTCAGACGATCCAGGTCCGTCCTCTATTTCATAAGCTTAAGTCCCCTATACAGCTAGAATTACTTCCCGAAACAGTATGCCCGTCATGTTTTTCGCAGCTCTTGTTAAATGACGCTTTCTGGTTTATTGTTGCGTGTAGACGTTCGCCAGCGGCTTGGTCTCCAAAACGACGGAACTGAAGCGCGAGAGAAAGCGGTGCGATCGATTGCTATGCCAAATGCTGCCTAAGGCTGTCGTTCGTCAACTCAAACAGAGACGACAGGTTCTTATACAAATGCTGTGTAGAATTGCGTCTTTTGTGCCCGTCGTTGTGACAACCAATTTAGCGTACTAGATCCCGTGCCCTCGATGTACGTTTGTGCTGCAACTCCCCATGTGCGTGTCTCTCTCTCTATGTTTGTGTTGGTCTCTAGACGGACTTTGCCTGGCGGTCTTTTGTGTGGGGAAAAAAAACAGAACTTTTTAGGCCAACATCTTACACAAAGTACGTACCGTATACTGTACAGTAGAGAATGGCGGTAGAAACGCATGTGCCGTGTTTACAATGCTCAATTCAGTTGACAATTGAAAAGACAGTTTGGTGCTCAAGTCTGATGCGTTCTCTCTTATTTACCATGCGGCTTTGTGCCACTTGATTCAGGTGCCAGCAGAAAGTTTCGACTCGGTGACCATATACTTTAGCGATATCGTCGGATTTACCGCCATCTCCGCCTCCAGCACGCCACTCGAGGTGTGTCAAGTATCTCGTGAATAATAAGAAAGGGTAAAAAATGTTGAAACTTTATCCCATCTTCTTTTTTTTTTTCTTCTATTTATTTGTTTTCAATGTGGATCAAATGTGTCAGATCATCGCTTTCCTCAATGCCCTTTACAAGATGTTTGATTCGAAACTGGAGCGCTACGATGTTTACAAGGTGGAGACCATCGGGGACGCGTACATGGTAGGCATTACAATTTTATTTAAACCTTTTCCTTATTATATTATGTGATATAATTAATCATAAAAATGCAATTAGACCAACAATTGAAATTAACTTAAGCTTTCGTCTTTTTTTTCTCTCTGTTTAAACAGGTTGTTTCGGGACTACCTCATCGTAACGGTATTAAAGAGCATCTCATTATTAAAAGCGCTCGTCATTTAAAGCATGCTACTTATTTTTTCACAGTGCACGAAGCTCACACACAATGTTTGCACGCTACGAAAGCGGCAGCCGGAGCGCGTGGCTTAATGCGATTTCTTTCTAGCACTTGAGCTTGATATTAGTACTAATTTTATACCACGTAGCCTATAGTGTCAAGGCCCCCATCTTCTTCTTTTCTAGGGAAGAAGCTCTAACTAAAGACATTTGAAAATCCTTTTGCGATCCCATTCGCTTCATTTCATATTCATAGCTTTTTTCCCGAGGGTTCACTACATTTTCTATTACGGCTGAAAATCGTCTAGTCAAAATCTAAACAGTCTTTGACATTTTGTTTTGTTTTCCCGGCCTGGAGCGGTTTGGCACGCTAAAGCAAATGTGGATGATAACTTTTAAACAAAAAAGGCTTACGATTATTTTACAATTTTTTTTTTCTTCTTTACTTTTCCACCTAAAGGCTTAAAACACGTTGGTGAAATAGCCACCATGTCTCTGGATCTGATTGCCGGCGTTAAAAGGTACGATTTGAACAGCTGGATAATTGAATTGTTTAGTTCTCTACTTCTATGTTATTTTTCGTGAAAAGCTTTCGCATACCGCACCGTCCGAACCAGCCGGTCAGCATCAGAATCGGCTTCAACACAGGCCCGTGCGTGGCGGGAGTTGTCGGTACAAAAATGCCGCGCTACTGCCTTTTCGGGGACACCATCAACACTGCGTCTCGCATGGAATCGACAGGAGAAGGTATACAATAAAAGCTTTGTCATCTGCTGTCAAATCCATGTGGCATTCATGTAAAAAAGAAAGGAACCCACGAGATTGGCAAAGCAATCAAATCCAAACCCCCAAAAAAAAAAAATCGAAAATGTAATCATCCAATTAATTTTTTTCTCTTTTTTGTTCCTCATTTCATTCGGGAATGATGGCAGCCATGAAGATTCACATCAGTACCAGCGCCAAGGAAGCGCTTGACGCTATCGGTGGTTACCACACGGAGCTTCGAGGTACGTGAACTCTAAATATTATACAAGTTTTCCAACGATACAAAAGAGTTATTAGCTTTTTGAATGTTGTTCAGGTTGAAAGAGATCAACCAGTACGTGGCATATGCCTTTTTCAAGTTTATAATTATATCTGATTGTTAGTCTTGCAATAAAAATAAGTTTCCTCTTTTTTTTGCTATTCCCAGGCAGCTTTGAAGTGAAGGTAGTACACATAAGCCTACATTATCCTAGCAATATTTCTAGCACTTGATCATCGCATTCTGTATTGATTTTCTTTTCCTATACGACATGTACCGTACTTCTGTTGCTGAATGAAAATGGGTTCTTTATCTACCATTCAGGGTAAAGGAATGATGGTAAGCAAGTTTATTTTATTATTATCTATACATAGATTTGTACGACCTCGCGCTTCGTCGTGTGTAGTCGCGTCTATTATTAACGACAGCAATTTTTTGTTTCTCTTCTTCCTTCTTGTCGTCTATCGCTTCTCTTTTCTCTTGGAATACATCCACGCACTGTGGACCGTGTCTGCTTGGCGTTGACTTTCCGGATCCTCCTTGGCCCGCCTTCTTCCTCTTTGGGCTGTCGCGTTTTTGTCGCTGGAAATAGGATACGTTCTGGCTAACGGGCAAAGAAGGTGGACTGCCTCGCTTCCTGGAGGTGGAAGTTCCCGGTTATATGGACGAACCGGAATATCTCAGAGATTTGAGTGACTTACCTTGAACTTTCCCATCCATCCAGGACCATTACTGGATAGCGCACTTGGATGCGGCTATGTTTTGTCCAGCATTTCTGAAAGCGCAGAATCAGTTATAGTGTTTGTAAATGAACCGGATAAAGGTTGATAGGTAGTTAATATTTAAAAAAACAAAGAGGGTACGGCCTCGATGCTGATTGGGCCGTGGAAGTGGTTTCGATTGTTGGACCCGCATGAATAATCGCATATTTTCCCTGTCAATACTCCCGTAATCCAATTTCTCGGAAGGGGATATTGTTCAATTAAAGATAATTTTTCTTTTTTAAATCGTTCTACCAAACGGAAATATCCGTCGGAAAGGTCTTGTTCAACGGATGAAACTGTGTCCTGTGTTATCCTGATTTCCGTCCAACGAACTAACCCTCCGAGTAACGAACGATTACAGACTTATGTTTCTTCCTTTTAAATAATGTGTTCTTTCAATTTCACGATTTTCTTAAACTAACAATTCGTGATAAAGATGCGCAAATAAGTCGTGCACAACCCACACGCATGCATCGGATTTAATTACAAGGCAGCAGCACTTTTCGGCGTCATTTAAAGGCATGATCCATTACTGTTTCCGAGAGCGTGTCATTTGGTTCGAGAAAAAAACCCATCAGAAAGGAAGAAAGAAAGGCAGAAAAAAAAACATTAGGAACAAATCAAGAATAAGAACCGAAAGAAAGAAAGAAAAAAAAAATCAAATAATTTTTATCTGGACGAACAAAAGATGGAAGGTACATGCGGATGCATTAGTTTCTTTTAGCTGCTGGACTTGTTCTGCTTTTTTCTCTTTCCTCAAGAGTCAGCCCTTCGTAAGCTCCCTCCGTCCTATAATAATGCTGTGGCGATTAGGGAATAAGCTTAGGCAGCGCTCTTCCATCTTTCAAAACTCGCCCCCATTTTTTTTTGCCCTTTTCTCGCAGATCTTGGCTGCCCTTTTCCTAATAAAAGTATATTGCAAGCTACGGCTATCCTATTCTTGTAGCGTGTCCTGTCATAAAAGATCATCGCTTGCGATATAAATGTCGAGCTTGGCCTTCCGAACATTTTGTAACGAAAGCAATCAAAGCTTCGCTATCGTTCGTACTCGATACGGTTGTTAGTTGGTCACGAATAGATCCTGTCACTTTTGTCGAACAAATTCAGATGATCCTTTGGATGATAACGAACGACTGGTTGGCATTTAACAAATGATTAGGTGACGGGTTGCTCTCTGCATAGTTAGCACCTCATTTGGTGTAGAGTACTAGGTTAATTGTGGTTAGTGCTCGAATGCGTAGACCAACAAGCTAGCGACTTCGACATGTACATTATACTTCCCTGACGGTTTGTCCGATGAGTGTGTTTTCGATTCCCAAAGCAATTTGTCAGAGAAACAGCTGCAAGAGAGTAGGTACGATGAGTCGTCCGCGTATACACCATATACCCATGTTATTTGTGATGCTATAACGGGCTTGCGCGCGTGACAGTGTTTGTCAATGTGTAGCCTACATCCCGCCCATCAAAGCGTTTCCCCCTTTTTTTTGTTTTTCTATTCACGTTTATCTTTTTCCATCTCTGAACGAGCGAGTCATCGCGTCACTCAGAGTTTTTTTTTCTGCGCTGTGTCTCTTTAGTCGTGAACTGTGTCCTCATTGAAATACCAATGAGTTGACTGCTGAGACAATAACGGCATTTTCTCGAACGAGAAACGAACGTTGCTCGTTTGTTGGCACCGGTTGGATGATCATTCACGCGGCACCAACCCAAAACAGGGGTGGTTTCGAAATGTGTGTGTTTTTTTTCTTCTTCTTCTTCTTCTTCCTTTCTCTACCAAACGATAGTTGCCCCAGAAATTGTTGCCTCCCTCCTCATCTTTTCCCGTTGGCCTGCTGCTTTAGCCGTTCCTGGCGGAGGTCGGATTTCATTTTTAGATTTTGGTTTTTGGACTTGCTGGCTAGCCGGACGAGAGAGGGAGAAAAAGGAGCAAGGGGGCATACTCTGATGCAATTCCTTTAGCTTTGTCTACGTAAGACTGAAGTACTGGTTGCCGGAGCCGTTTGTGTGCTGGAAACGTTTGCGCCGGGGCTCGTGCAAGCCAGAGCTTCGGTTGTGATGGTGTGCGACGCTTATTCTTCACTTTACCATCGGCTCATTCTTCTTCCAGTCGCTGGAGACTGGCGGTAGAGGATAGTGTAGCCGCTCCTTCAGAGCGAGGTGCCCCTTCCTCCACCAGTTGTTATCCAGTTGCCGTCAACATGTGAACGTCCTGGACAGCTCAAAAAACAAGTTTCCGCGGTGCGCGCGGTAGTTTTCCTTACCGCGACCCTTAAGTGCCTTTCTTTTGTCACGTTTCTTCCCCTCCCTCCCTCCTCTTTTTTCTTTTGTCTTATCCTTTTCTTGTGTCGCCTTTGTTTAATGTGACTTGGGGAATTCCAATCCCCCCTCGTTTTTGTTTGTTTGTTTATTGAGTGAATCATCTAACGTCACCTGTGCCACGATCGTTTGACTGAGGACAACTCTGGTGCTGTTTCGCCTGTTCTGCTAGGCACCACGTTAGCGTCGCTGAAGATTGCGCTGCGTTGCTATCGGTAACTGCAGGTAGCCGGCAAAGGCCGGGCTGGGGAGGAAAGAGGAAGACTAACGATAAGTGGGAAAGGCCGGCTGTTTGGTTTTGTCATCGCAATCCATCCGACGAAAAGGGTATGATAATAAAAATCAAAATTAACTTAGAAGAACGAAGATGGCGCCAACATCCCATGTTACTTCATGGCCGAGCCGCCCACTGTTAGCCAGTCCGATGATCCCTAGCCCGGCCACAATGATCCAGAACACGAGACAAGCAAACGCGTCAGCACAGTATCGTGCCCTCGTTCCAATCTGTATTCAAATCAGACTCAAAAGCGACTCTAGTGCTCTTTTTTCGACACGTTTGCAAAGTGATTGGAATTCATTACTTTCTTCTATTTGTTTTGCGTCTTCATCTGAACGAAGGCGACCGTTTTAAGCCATTTCAGCTTGAAATAACGGTAAGGTCATCAGTGCCATCATTCCCCTTTATTTTATTTTGTTACCTTTGCATCTTGTGTTTGTGTGTGTAAGCGTCAGCTGTATAAGAATCCGGGTACGAGACGGCAAATAACACGAAAACAGACGGGATTGAAGCGGCTCCCGCTTTGGGATCTCGCCAGCTAAAAATACCTCGTGCTCCTTCAGGCACCGCTCATCCTCTCTCCCCCCCTATTCAATCCAGTTCTCTCTCTCTCTCTGTCCCTCTCTCTATTTCTTAAAGGGAAAAAACTAATTAAAAATAACCCTCGCTTGAAAACGGCTGCCAGTAAATGGAAGCTATTCGAAAAAATGCTGTAAAAGGGTCTGAATCCTTTCCCTTTCCTGCCACGGCGAGTCACGCGCACCACGGGACTACCATTTATAGCAAGGCGATGAGCGTTATATGTGTGTGTGCCTTACTCTTTTTTATCTTTCTTGGTTCGTTTCTCAACACGCCTGGTTGGAGCACCTCGTGCATCGCCTAATGGTTCGTGTTGGATCATATTCCGGTATGTTTCCCTGACTCCGGGACGTGATTTGGCTGTAGCGCCAGACACTATACCCACGCCATCTGACAGACTCGAGAAGGATCTCTTCTTCCTCACCGCACGGCATCCTGAAAGCTGAAAAAAGAAAAGAATGGGGAAAAAAAATTAAATCTAGTATTTAAAAATGGGACAGAAAAAAAAGAAATAAAAGGGTGAACGCGTGTTTCAAGTCAAGATGATCAGCGCTTAACTCCGTTTAGCTATTCGTTGGAAGAAAGATGCTGCAGCAATAAATATTCTGCTGTCTTAAAAAACCTCGTTCTTTTGGCTCGTTCGTGGAACTGCAATGGTTCGTTGCTGTGTCGGTTCAAACTGCTCTCTATTGGCCGTTGCTTACAGCATCGGCATTGTAAAGCAAAAGTTCGAAACTGCCAGAATATGGGGAAGCATCCGCCCTTTCATTTTTGGGAAACTTTGGCATCGTATGCGTCATTGCGTGTATTGTGACATCGAAACCGGACGCCATTTGCTCGTATGAAAACCCTGCGTCACTGCGGGCAATGAGGATCACAGACAGTTCACAACTTTTCATCATGCCTCTATGGTCCAAGTCGTCGACAGTCATTGGCGAGTGAACGGAATTAGCTGGCGGAGATGCGTCAATAGTCCTGGCGGAAATTTCTGACTCGTGTGCGATTCATCAGTCTAAGCCAAACGACTTGACCCATATCGCGTTGAATATTTAAAAAAAAACCGTTGAGACAAGACGAAAATACAAACAAAATCAAGGAATTAAAAAGGGGAAAAGGGGAGGAAGAGATGGAGGGCAAGATAGAGCCAGCCGAGATGGCGTCTATCGCTAAAAGTCTTGTGTATATGTAAACGCATATATACTGGCAACGTGGGGCAAGTAACATACTTTTGGAGGGCGACGCACCGGGTTCTAATTATAGCTTATGTGCGTTGGCGCCCACCGCCGCTGCCGACTGAGCTATGTCTCACTCAAGATGGTCGACATCGCCCAGCCGCCAAAAGTCCGGCGTCGACGTTTGGCCAGCTCATCCTCCCCCGCTTTCCCTCCCGCCCAGAGTTGAGCTGACTCAGGTCCTCGCCTTTAGCGATACAAATCCCGTACAAAAACCAGTCCCGTTTCAATATTCATCGATTCTCGACGTTCCAGCTCTCGTCACTCTTATTATTGTTGTTTTTCATTCCAGTTGGTATTGTCATTTCAATCGTTTTTGCTTCCATCTCGATTCCAAACAACTATGCCTTACCTTTTTTGAGTGTACCTGTACGTCTACAGACTCTACACCTTCTTAATATAATTTTTTTAAAATTAGAACGTTAAACGATATCGACTGAATCGAGCTTTCGTCTGTTACACTGTCGTGATCAGACTCCCTCGAAAAAGAGAGTTTGATTCGACAAAATGGAACAGTTTGATCAGTTGTTGACTTGCTGCGTTTGCCTCGACCGTTACCGCAACCCCAAATTGCTACCATGTCAGCACTCGTTCTGCATGGAGCCTTGTATGGAGGGCCTCATCAACTACGTCACTCGCCAGGTAAATAACAATATTGACAGTGAAAAGCCATTGGCGTTCTTTAGGCCATAAGTATAAGAAAGAAACGCGATTCACATTCTGTTTAGGTGAAATGCCCAGAATGCAGAGCAGAACATCGAATCCCTTATCAAGGAATTGCAGCCTACCCCACCAACGTAACGTTGCAGCGATTTCTCGAGCTCCACATCGAAATCACGGGAGAATTGCCCGACCCCACCAGCGGTCAGGTACGAATACTTCCATCCACAAACTGAAGAAATAATCAGTAAAAAAGAAGTTATGAATACAAATTCGCTTTCTCATTGGAAATGAAGGTGATGGAACGTTGCGGGGTTTGCTCGGAGAAAAACTACTGCACGCTGTGCTGTCACTGCGACAAGAAGGTTTGCGCTGACTGTAAAGAGGGCCACCTGGACATCCTGCGGCGGGAAATAGCTCGGATAAACAACCAGGTGCGGAGAACCTTGCCTCGTTTACAGGACGCCCTGGGCGTTATCGACAAGAACTCAAATCAGCTGGAAGTCAACTGTCGTGCCATCGTCGAAGAGGTTGACGGACTGTACAGGCGCCTCTCCAAGGCGCTGAAAGACCGTACGGACTTCATCAAGAGCGAGATCGAGGTCTTTATGGCCAAAGGAATTGAAGGCATTGAAAGGGCTGCGGGCCAACCTGGAACACGAGATCTCAAATTTTGACTCGAATTCCGAATTTGCCGAAAAGCACGTGACAGCTGGAACGTCCGGCACCGATGGCGGATCATCATCAACGTCCACCTCTTCATCCAACACCGTCTGCTGGGACGACAACGAGCTGATGGATACCAAAGATATTTTCCTGCGCACCATGGAGTTCATCCGCAATTTCGAAACGGAGACGGGCGATTATCATCGACGAGTGCGATTCTTCGTGCCACAAGATCCTAACCAGCTGTCCAACACCTTGGCCAACCTGGGCGAATTAACTATTCTCGCAGGCCCGTCTTCTTCTTCTTCAGGCCCATACCAGCCCGGCCCACCTCAGCCTCCGTCGCTCGGCCCCGGCCTGATGCGCAGCAAGAGCGATCACCGAGTGGCTGCTCAATTCCGTCAGCAAGAAGAACGCTACAACGCGGCTTACGGATCGGACAACAACGACGATCTCGGTGGAGGCAGTGGCCGGCCGCGTTACTTTGGCGAACGACACGGTAGCATCAGCACTCGGGCCGTCGATCGTTACGATACGTCGTCCCGCCGCAATGACTACGGTGATTACGAGGAACCGTCGGATATTGGCCGGCGCAAATTCCGGTCACGTTTCATGCGCCACCACGACTCGGGCGATTCGGATAACGAACCTGCTGGTCGATCTGTTCGATTTCAGGCAGGCGAGACTGGAACTTCTGATTCTGCGGCCAATAAAAAAGAACGCCAGAGGGTGCTGGACACGGAGGATGCGGCTAGAGGGCCACTCAGCGGTATCACGCGTCTGAGCGATTCGCCACGAGTCATCAAACGGCTTCAGGAAGTCGGCCGTAAAAAGAAAGCCACGCCACCGTCCACGCTGAATTTATCTACGCCCGCTGCTCCCGTCCATCAGTCATTGGCTAGCCCATCTCGCGTCCCGCCGCGTCCGACCGCGGCTGCACGCCAAGTGAGCGAAGAGGATGAGATAGCCAAGATTAAGAAACAGAATAAAGGCCAGGAAGCGTCAGCTGATGGTAGCACTCGAAAAGCGGATGGTGGTGCCAGCGTGCCTTCGACTTCGACGGGATCAGCTGATCGACCGCGATTCACCAGTCAGCAGAACAGCAGCTCGACGGAGCAACAAAAGGCACCGTCAGCGTCGAGGCAGACGTCGACGACGTCCGCTTCCGAAAAACCGACGACCGAATCTGCGACCAGCTCTGGAGCGACGCCTGCCCCGGAGACAGCGGAGGAAGCGCGGACTCGAAGGAGGTCTCTGTTGGCCAGCACGAAAAGTGGAACACCCAGCGAGACGGAATCGAGTTCCAGGCAGACGACAGACAGGACGCCGATAGCATCGAGTTATGCCGCAGCCGTGGCTTCACGGACGTCATCACCGGCCGATGATTCATCCGACCGGCTAAGTCGACGAGTGGGCCGCGTCTCAACTGAACGCTTCAACAAGTCCAGCTCGGAGAGCAGCACGTCGGCAGAGTCGTCGACTCACTCGTCTCCTGTGCGCAACACGGGCGCCGCTTTCTCCACCGTCGAATTGAAAAATCGCTTCGGCGGCGGAATTAGCGCCGGACGCAAGTCTAGCACAGGCAGCACGAACGGCGACGCTTCGGCGTCGATGGCCACGACGGCCACTCGAAGCCGGTTCGGTAACACGAGTGGCGGCGCTACCAGTCCATCATCTGGAGCTGGACGCTTTGGAAGTAGCAGTGGTACGGCCAGCAGCGCCGCCACGACAAGCGTTGCTAGTAGCAACGGAACAGCTGCAGGAGTAGCCCCGCACCGATTTCAGAGTCGTTTTTTAGGCCGGGCTGGCACTCCTACAGCAGAGGCCTCGAGGGGATCCGAGAATAGTCAGAGTAGCTCATCCGACGACAGTTCAGATTCGTCGGAATCCGATTCAGCCGATAAGCCGGCCACTGGTAAAAACGCAGCAGTCAGCAAAACTGCTGTTGCACCAAAACCTACCACCACCCCTGCCGCTACCAAGGATCGGGAATTAGCTCGGACCGACATCGGGCCTCTGTTGGCCAGGAGTGCACAGGCTCGCGACACATCCACCTACCCCAGTAGTATCAGCAACAGTAATCACACTAGCGCCAGTAGCGCCGGTAATAGTAGACCGACAACCACATCCGATTCGCCGTCCTCGTACACACCGAGGAGCCGGGCCACCGCGGCGAGTACAGCCTCGACGTCGTCGTCGAGTCGGCCCTATAGTTCAACTTCTCGTTATGGAACGGATTCGACAACGACCGGCTCAGCTTTGTCCCGAAGCAGGACAGGCTCCGCGCTTGCCGACGACATGGAAAACAAGTATCCTTTAACGAGTAAATATCTGAACCGATCGCGGGCGAACTTGTCCAGCGACACTGGAGGCTACGGAGCCGATTCGGGGGGCTACCACGGTAGCTCGTCTTCAGCTTCGTCGTCGACACCGCGCTACTCGCAAACGAGAGGTTATCAGAGTCGTTTTTTAAACAAAAGTAAGAGCTCTGCTGCGCTAGACTGCGCACCGGATGACAACAATGAGATGGTCGATGACGACGAGGATAACGTAGACGATAACGGCGACGACAACAGCAAGTCGTCGGCGCCATCGGCTGCGTCGGCCTCGTCGGCGTCGCAGCCGCTTCTCGTCGTCTCCGGTGACGAACGGTATCCAAGCGGCAGGTCGCGATATGCAGCCCTTAAGGACCGCCGATCCCGGCTTGCCCGCAGCAAGAGCTCTCACGATGTGGGACCACCCGCTTCCTTGGGGCTGGCAGCGCCGTCATCATCGTCAAATGAATTGACGGTCGGCGACGGCGGCGTTGGCGCCAAGGCGACGGACCCACACTATTACGGCCAGCTGGGCGGAGAAGTCGGGGATACCGGGACTTCTTCGCTGGAACCAACATCGCCCACAGCTGAGGCCGGCTCAGGATCTTCTTTGTCCACCTGGTATGTTAGGCTAGTCCTTGTCACACCCCCCCCCTCCCCCCCCCGCTATCGTGATCATTTGAAGTGTAAGTGTGGCTTTACATAGAATTTGTCCGTGATGTTAGTAGGCTCGTCCTTGGCTCAGTCATTGGCTTCATTGGAATCATAGCATGGAAATCAATCACTGAATTTGCCGCCATTTTTTGGATAGGGCGCGATATTTAAAGAATAAATATGGTCCGCGGAACAAGGAGGGAGAAGGGCAAAACCAGCAACCGTCATCGACGACCAACAGCGATCCATCGGCAGCTGGAGGAAGTAAACAACAGCAACAAGCGCATCCGGCGTCGCGCTTCAGCCGCGCCCGATCCACCGGCGTGTCCGGTAATAATGCGGCCAACGGTCGCAATGATTCCGACGAGATAACAGGCCCGTCATCAGGTTTGATAACGTCATCGTCCAGACATCAATACATGCAGAAGCGGAAGGTGTTGATGAAGATCGGCACTCGTGGCAGCGAAGCCGGATCTTTCACTTGGCCGCGGGGAGTCGCTGTTGGCTCCCGACAATTCCATCGTCGTTGCCGATAGCTCCAACCACCGAGTGCAAGTGTTCGATTCGACCGGTCACTTTTTGAAGGAATTCGGTTATTACGGCAACGGTGAAGGTGAATTCGATTGCCTGGCCGGCGTGGCCATTAACAGGATCGGCCAGTACATCATTGTAAGTTCCATCGCCGAATGACTTTCGCATCACAATTATTGAATAAAGGACGACTGTCGTAACTGCATATCATTTTGAAAAAGGCGGATAGATACAACCACCGAATCCAGGTGTTCGATCCTTCGGGACGTTTCCTGCGAGTCTTTGGCTCGCAGGGCACGTCCGATGGCAAGTTTAGCTACCCATGGGGTGTAACAACCGATGCGCTGGGCTTCATCTACGTCTGCGATAAGGTGATTGACAATTCGGCCATCAAGATTTTATTTGCCCCTGAAGTTGACGCTTTTTATAATTCCAACAGGAGAATCATCGAGTACAGGTGTTCCAGTCTGACGGTACCTTTGTTGGGAAATTCGGTACCATGGGCAATAGGCCCGGTCAGCTGGAACATCCGCACTACATTGCCGTTAGCAGTACAAATCGCGTCATTGTGTGAGTCAATAGTTGCATTCTTCAATGATTAAAGTTGAGTCAGAATGGTGGGTTTACCTTATTTTTGCACACAGATCCGATTCGAACAATCACCGAATCCAAGTCTTCGACGTCAACGGCAAAGTTATCGCTACGTTCGGCGTTGAGGGGGCTGACGAGGGACAATTTAAGTTCCCCAGGTATAAACAGAATTTTATTTCTAGGATTTTTCAAGATACTGTGATGAATCTATAACAATTGAATTGTCTCTCTTTTGCAGGGGAGTAGCCGTTGATGATCAGGGCTACATCGTTGTTGCCGATTCCGGTAACAATCGGATTCAAGTGTTCACAGCCGACGGTGTGTTCGTTAAAGCTTTCGGCTGCTGGGGTTGTGGTGATGGAGAATTCAAAGTAAAAAAACAATCGGATAACGTCTGTGGGCACAATGTTTACAAGCTAATGAGCTTTTCTTTTAAATCAATACACAGGGACTGGAAGGCATAGCCGTTATGTCAAACGGCAACATCGTCTGCGCCGACCGGGAAAACCATCGGATCCAAGTCTTCTAATTATTCGTTCATCTCTTTATTTTTAATTTTGTGTTGGTTATTTTTCATATTTCTTTATGTTTAAATGTTTGGGTCTGTAACACAAGGATCTTAACGTTCAATGCCTTCAGTATTTTACAATCGAAATTTCAACATAGAAGACTCACTTTGCTCGTGAAAAGTTCTAGCTGATAGATGATTATAGATGTCTGAGCTTTGAGCAGCTTGCTCTTCCTTTGTTTCTATTTCTTTTTCTCTTTTTTGTTTTTATGTTTGTTGGAAAAGAGAATAATCAGCTTCATTTTTTGTTTTTGTTTTTGACAAATGGTTTGTGTTGGGTTAGTCCAAGACGCGCACAGCACGCAACATGACCCATCGTTGACTGATGTAAGGATGCCAGCTCATATGGATGAGTGTTTGGGTGCCATAGTAATTTGTATCGTCGTGTTCTTCCACATACTACTACTGCGCTTACATTCGGCCTATACTACCCTATACAATTGCGATTGGGGACATTTTTCGTTTAATAGGCTGGTCGCCTGTCAGATTACTGTGCCTACGGTCTTGTCACTTGTGGCGGTAATAATAAATCATTTAGGCAAAATCCCTACCAGAAAATTACTGTAATAAACAGTAACCAAGTTGGAACCTATAAAGAAGTAGAAGATTAAATGGCCTTCCGGAAAAAAAAAACCATTATTCAAAATATGGCAATATCGGTTTGCAGAAGGAAACATCTGTCATGTGCACCTAGCAAAGTTGTTGATCAGCATGAAATAATTCATACTTTATGAAAGAAAAAAAAAATAAGGCAAATGACATTGGATAATGGATAATAAGTTTGAATGTTGCACGAGTAAATTATTCTTGGAAGTTGAAATAAATTTATTGCTTTGTTCAGTGAACATATTCGATCAACGACGTCGCCTCTTCGGTCCGACAAGTTCCATAGTTCTTCACGTTTCTCCCTTCGTGTTGCTCACTTTGTGTTTTGGGTCCCAACAGGCTCGTTATTATGACAAAGATGAAAGGAATACCAACACCGTAGATGAGCACCTGGGCATAGAAATAAGTACAACCTTCTTGGCAAACCCAACTGCGAATAAAACAACTGAAGATGAATCAATTACTTAATGGTGAATCATTTGACATGATACCTATGCAATCCCTGGATAACAGCAACGACAATACCACTAGACATCTTGTCACAGAAGCTCATGCAACCGTAGACAAATGCTGACGTTTCCTATGAAAAATATGTAAAAAATAACTGTGTTCCATTATGGATGTTGAAGTATTGAAAGCAATTGGAAGAATGCAGTTTACCGTATTGCTATCGATCAGGTCAGCAGCGGACGTGAGAGACAAGATAACTACCATAGCAGCCCCACCACCCATCATTGAAGCCAGCAAGTAAAATTGTGCATTGTCCGAAGAAGGTGGTCCCAACAAGGGATCCAATGTTGTTGCATTTTCCGACAAGTTTGTGTCGATGACGAGCCAAATGCAACTGATCAATCCCATAAGAGAAGCCATTGCGTAAGAAGCTTTCTTGCCATACAGTTTGATAGTGATTTTGAGGAGACCGGAACCGAGGAGGCCAGCGATGTTCATCACCAGAGGAATCAAAGCCAACATCTATCCAGGCGAATGTGTAAATTGTACGTACTAATGCATTCGGTTTAAAATTGAGAGTGCAGAAGAAATTACTTCTGCTGATTGTTGAGTTTCTTGTAGATAAAGTGGCACAAAAACAATAGATGTGTTGTGAGCTAGTCGGGCTGCAGTGTACAAGATTCCAACCTATAAGGAATACAGTACGATTAATAAGGCTTCCACTTGTTATGATGTAATACGAGTTTTTATCGATCGAGTTTCAAACCTTACCCTATAGAAATGCCAGTTGTAAAACCACCCCAGCCACTGAGTTTTCAACGAAACGGCTGCTGTGCCCATTATGGCTGCAGGTCTTTCAATTTTGATGGGTTTTTCGTCAACACCAACGTGAAAGATGACCGTAAAGATGATTCCGATGCCAGTAATTGATAACGCTAAAATCTGTTCAAAAGCAAGGTTTCATGTTATGGAGAGCACAATCGCAAAAGCCAGAAATGGTTTTTAGTTTACCATAAAGTCAATGCCGCTTTCAGTTGTGACTTGGGACAAATTATGGCTGCTCTGTGAAAAAATGATGAGCGCAATGGCGTATACTAATATATCCGTGATGATATCAAACGAAAACCTAAAACGGGTTTAACTCAGTAATATGGACTATATAGTCAAGATATCAGCAGTCTATGTGTTTGTTGTGCTAATAGTTATATATACCTGATGATATTGAGCTCATCCCGTTCCGCCTCAACGTGTGTCAGTTCGGGAATCATGGCAAGGTGAGAAATTTGGGCAGCTGCCCAGCCAAACTGAAAGAGGCAGACAAGAGCTATAAGGATGACTAAGTAGCCAATGCCATTTGAGTGCTCGCATAAGCCCATGCAACCAACGAACATGAGCGGGAACGAAACGATGACGCATATCGAACCTGATAAATGTTGATTGCGAAGAGTTAAGTTAATCAGGAACCAAAGACCAATTAAGAAAACGTGACTGAAATGTGACAGCTGTAAGAAACACCCACCAATAAGATGCCATATTTTCCGTTTTCCATAATTGCACAGCCTTTGTCCGCCGATGCAACAACACTGACCGTGATCGGATAGAATGCCCACCAGCGGAGTCGCTATGGCATCAGCAATTTGGCCAATGAGCAAGATAATGCCGGAAAGCCCACTAGGGATCTGAACAATGGAAGTATTTAATAAAATGAATCAAATAAGATCGCTAATCCTTTGGTGTTTTTACCAGCAGGACGTACTGAAGATAAACAAGAAGGTAGCTGAACCAGACGCTAGCGCACAAATCGTTGAGAACATGACCCGTACCGAAAGACAACTTCTGTCCCCAACTAATTGAACCACCACCGCCAGACCCCATTGATGTTTTCCTTTTTAAATTATGGTTGACGGAGACGTCGTAAAAATCTTTAAGGAAGGATGCGAGAATTTAACAATTCTCTCCAATGTTCACTTTCCGATCACAACTGAATAAAAAGTGATTACCTCAACCTATCGTACGTCAGGTCCAAAATAAAAGTTTTGGAAAATCCTGATAATGCGACAAGAACATCCAAACAGCACGATGGTTTCTCGTCGTTTCGCTATGTACTGGAAAGACCAAGAAAACGGGAAGCTATTGGCTTTGTTGCAATATGGCTTCATTACAAGAGTCCCTTTTAGGTTGTAAAGAAACAGTTGAATACTAAAGAGAACAAAGAAGGTCATTCCCTCTTGTATGGATTCCGTTTGTATTCTCCTAGCTCACGTCGTCTCGATGACAAGCGAGAGGAAACCCGGTAATGCTCGAAGTAAGGTGTAATAAATATTGGTAGGACAGGAGACTAAACACTACGAAGAGTTACAATCATGTGTTTGTGTATTTATACAAAATTGGACCAAAAATTTGAATTTGAATTGATGAAACCTATACTTTATTCCGTTTATTTATAAAATGACTGGCTTAATGAGAAAACCAATAACTTATTCAAAATCAGCACTCAATTTTGATTATACTGTGTGATTCTTGTCGAATTTCAAGTGATGTTGTTTTTTGCAGATTTTGACAAAAGTGGGAAGGCTATGCCCTTCCCACTTTTTCATTTTCGGTCAAATTTCAAATTTTGAAAATCGACTAAAAACACACGGCATAATTAAAATTGAACGCTAATTTCGATTAAGTTATTGATTTTTTCATTAAGCAACCGTTTTAAAAATAAACGAAAACAAAATGCTAGTGGCGCACCAACTTTATTTTTTGTTTTTTACGTTTAGTTCAAAATCTATAAAACCAGTGGAAAAATAAACTTGATTTCTGTGATTTTCACCCAATTTTGAATGGAAATCATGTATTTTAAGCAAAATAAAAAATTTTGCCATAAATGAAAAAGTGGGAAGGGTATAGCCTTACTACTTTTGTCAAAATCTGCAAAAAACAACATCTCTTGAAATTCGACAAAAATCGCATGGTGTAATCAAAATTGAACGCTGATTTCGATTAAGTTATTGGTTTTCTGGTAAAATCAGCGATTTTACCTTTCAAATGACCTGGTACAGCACAATCACCACATCAGCGCCACCTGGTATGCACTAGGCCAATAGCTCTTGACACTAGATCATTAGCGAGTTGGGACGAATAGCTTTAGCTTGTCCATGTTCGTGGTTGGATTTATTCCCTGGAAATTAAGAAGCTGGTCATTAGTAAAAAAGTTTCAGTTTTCATATTGGTAAAGTAGATCTTCGCTCCGTTGTTAAATTAGACAAATGTCGGTTGACAAAATACTAGAATGGATTGTACAAATTCATTGGTGAGGACTGTTATGACGGTGAGTCATCCGGTGAGAATTCTTCATGTAAAGATTTCGTGATGTCATAGCTTGTTTTTTAGTATGTATTCAGATTGGATTGTCACTATCTTGGACAGGATTGGATTGATGCTATCTGAGTAAAAGTACCAAAACATTTATAGTTACTTTTATTAGAACCGTTAAACTGGGGTGTGGGTGTGCTTGGTTCTTCCATTTAAATTTATTAATCTTCCGATATCGTATTTGATCTTTGTTGGGACTAATAATGGATTGTGCGTTGGGGTGCATACATGATATATGGAAAATTGGACAAATTGAAAACTTGTTTTTGAACCTTTTTTGATTGGTCCCTAGGTAGGTTTCTTATTATTTATAACATGAGTTGTCAGGAATTAAAATGTTTTAGAATCCTTTTTACAGTTCAAATACCATTGTGTTCCACACCATATTGCTTGTGGTGGGAACATCTTGGAATAAATTGCATTTAACATTTGAAAGGTAAACTTGTTTTGCACTGTCAATGTTTGTTAATTATGTAATAGTAAAGTTGAGGTTTTTTGCACTTACTGTAGGTATTTACACTTAGGACTTTGCTTAAAGAACATTGTAGCAAAATGTCCATCAAAAGCTGTCGTGTTGAGTTACCAATTGAAAGTTAACACTGGATGTCCAATTTTAGCATCCTGGAAGTCAGTATTTCCACTTTTGTTTTAACAAGGCATGAACTTTGATATAAGTTTACCTAGCTTAGGTGTATCATTAGTTATCTTTGACCAGGTTTGTGATGGGTTTACAACTCATCTTTTTGTGTACCCGTCGATAAGTGCTACAAACCGACGAAATTCATGAACTACAGCGCTGAAGTTAGTAAAACTTTACATAACGACAGTAAGAAACAAGAAAAGGTGTTAAGACGTGGTTAATCGTAGACGAAAAGCATTTTTTAAAATTGCTATTGCGCCGAGATAAAATTGACGATTCTTCAACCCAATGATGAACAGCAAAATGATTTACGGAGAAATTAAAGGAGATTGCCGTGAAAAGCAAGTATTACAGGTAGGTGTGCTACACAATTGATTAACGTCACTAAATAAACAACCATAAATGATACAATTTTCGATTATAGATTTTTTGTGGATTGTTGTCATCGGGCTTGTAGCTTCAATCAGAGTGACATGAAATCGTATAAATAGCAAAACAGAGGTGTCTGAATACAGTCGAATGAGTTCTTTCTGCGACACGGTAGAAATGGCATATAGCATTTGCCATCAGCTGCAATTTAAATTGTCCATCAGCTTACAATTATAGGTAATTATCAATGTTTTTTTTTAATTTGGTCTGTGTCTGTTGATTTCAATTAATTGCAAGTTTGTGCCAAACTAACTATTGTATAAAAAAAAACAAGTTGAAGTTGAAAGTATTGAATAATTAGTAGCGTGTTCTTGGTTTTATGCTGCTTTAAAAAGAAATGGATCAAGATTTTTTTGTCCTTTGCTTTGTAATAGATAACTACGCTACGATTTCAAGCTTATGCTGGTTGGTAGTTATCTCTTTGATGGTTGGAACGACCGTGAGTGTACCCATGGACTCGTCTTTCTCCCAGCAATATACGACGTCTGCGCCCTCAAAACATCACGACGTACTGCTCCCCTATATACTTCAACACCAAGGTGTCATAGAACTGCGCAACGAAAAACACGAGCATGACCAAATCGCCGTAGTACTACACAAATCACATGTGTATCTCGCAAACACTACACCAAGAAGCGCCTGAATACTAAACCCCACGTATATCACTCCCAGCTACTATGCTGAAGCTCCAAAATAGTGATTGCCTTCAAGTTACTATACGGAAGTTTAGGTTTACCACATTTCAATGGATCGCCTCACCATTCTTCCATTCCATGTTGCGGGCACACAGGCCGCAACAAAAACAGGTATAACAAAAATGGCATTTTTAAAATTTTTTATATAGAATTATGTTGCTTCTTTGCTTCATTGGACAGCAGATTAAGATCACGTGTCTATTGTGAAAGAGATCATGTGTCTCAACGAAAATGGCTCTCTCTGTTTGCGTCATCAGACCTCCCCAGTGTGTCATTCTGATGCAGAGCTCTTGAAATCAAGTTGAATGTTTTGAAACATCTCAGGCCAAAGCTGAAGTTCTAGGTCTGTCGGTTTTTTCTGCTTTTAAACCCACGATTACAACTAATTGGAGTGCAATTTATTGTCTTATTTGCAGAGGTATTAGAAAAGTCGTCACTCAGTAAAGTAATTGACCAAATGCCGACTCGACGATTTCCATGCAAGATGAATGTTATAAATCCAAGGAGATCTGGTGAGCAGGATTCAACGGACTATTTCATGTCAAACCATTAGCTGAATACAATGAATACCATCAGTTCCCCAGAACGAGAGGTAATACTATTGAATACTCTATTGAATACAAATTGATAGAAAAAGTTTATATATTGATCCATGTTTCGTTTCCTTTACATAGGTTAAAAATCATACTGAATCACAAGAGGCATCAAGTTAAACGAGATTTTAAAATGATAACAGTTGGAAACGCATGTGGAAATTTCGATGAACGCTACCTAAACGTTACCTTTAGTCACTGATTCATCTCGAAGATAAAATAAGTTATTTTTATAAATTGAAGTGCATATCTGGGCTCCCTTCTTTTCTGTGGCCCCGTTTCCCCTTGACTTATGATAAGCCCGTAGGGGGTCATGCCCCTACTGTGATCAGCAGCAAAGGTTGTGAGTGCGCTGTCCGGAAAGGGGACGTGGGGGTCCTCAAGTTCTATGATATCATTGGAGGGCGAAGAGGCTACCCACAAATCCGAATTAACGGTTAATCGCTCACGTAAAAACTTGTCCGAAACCTTCCATCCTCTTCCGGCTTCTCTTAGCCACGCCCCGGGTAATCTCCCCGGGGATTCAAATGCAATTGAGGCAGTGCCTCGGCTTGTCTTGGTTGACGGCAAGCGGAGACACTGCCTTAAACTACTAATTACTACTTAAACAATACAAGTATTTAAAAATACTATGTTTTTGTTATTTTGTTTTTCATTTGAATTCCATTGCAGATTTTAATTCTAGTTTTATTTACTCTAGACGTACAAACGTGCATTGCCCTTTATGAGACTTTCTAATTAAGTACTCTTTCATTCAACATGTGCTGCTTTGGGGATCGAACCAACTGCCTTTAGCTTATACAGTCAATGCTCTACCACTGAGCTACAACTGATAGTGTTAAAGAAATCTACTGCTCTTGCACATTGCTGTACCTAGGTGAAGTTGTACATAAAATGCATTTGATTTTTTACCGCTATTATATTCTCTGTCTTACTTCGCATTCATCTTGTGATATTTCAGGATTATACACTAATTGAAAATGCTTACCGTTTGAAGGTGCATCTGTCTTTAGTTCTGGAGCAATCCTAAGAGCTTTTGCTTACACAGCTAATACAATACTTTACTATTGTTTCATTTCATACATATTTACAAGTTTCACTTATTAATTTTGAACTATGTTTCAATTTAACTTTTTCTGGGACCGATCCCTAGATCTTCATCGGAATACCACTATCAGACCGATGCTCTACCATTGAGCCATAAGTTACATTTAACTATGGACTGTATCTTGATGTCTTAATACCTCAAAAAGAGGTGACGTCTTAATGGTTTCAGGGTGGATTGTCACTAGATGGGAGGTCCCCAAAAAATTTCCCCAAATAAATGGAGAACAGGAGTTGTCTGTTAATAGGTGGGTCATATGGCGTTCCGTAGCTGCACATCCTTGTGTTCAGATCTTCGGTCATGTATCATAAAATGATGATTACTCATAGTGTGGCCGTTGAGAAGTTGAAATGAAATACTGACCGTTGAGTCGAATGGTGTCATGTAAAAACAAGCAAAAATTGCACATATAACTGTTGGGCACATGATATACATCAACAAATTTTCATGAGAATTGGCTCATGCGAAACGAAAACAACAAAATCAATTAAGGGAAAGATTGGCGAGAAGGAAGTGGAGAAACTTATATTGAGAAATGACAGAATACTTGATTTCCAATGTTTGTATACGAGATATTCATGGTCGTGCAAAAAGTATGAGCGTTTTTTTTTTTGTTTTCTTTTTTAAATCATCTCCTATACATGGATTTTACACACAGGAACCTTGATTCAAATGGTTTGAAAGTTTCACTTTGGTTGTTTTCCCCCAACTAATGTCGATTTCTGCTGCCAAATATTTTCAAGGAATATTCACTGGGAAGACTTTTAGATCAGCAGGAGGGCATGATTGCATCAAAACTCAAGATAACAGATGAATAAACAATGATAGGAAAAAAAAAATCGAACGGGATTAGAGATTTTGATCGGTGCAACGAAGGGTCGAAAAAAGTTGTCAAAGACTAATTTAAAATCTCTATGTACAAGAGAAAATGACCGAACGAGAACGTTTTACTTGACAAAATGGTCGTCCCCATACCATCGTCATTCGACTTCTTATTGTAGCATTGGACGGTTGACCAGATTCTTTTTTGTTCTAAATTTCAACACTTAATTCAAAGTACTTAAAACATCTTTTGTTCTTCTTTTTCACACAGATCCGCCATTATTACCTACATTTTTTTGTTGTCTACCCACCAGCTGGACGAGGCGGCTAAGGTAGATGAGATCATGAAATTGATTCTTTCATTGAAAATACTTTGATCCTACGACGAGAAGAAACTTTTCAATGAAAAGTTCGGAATCGAGTACCGCAATGTGTGCGGCACGACCGATCAGGGCGTTGGCAGTTGATGGCAGAGCGTGATGGATATCGTAACGGACTACCGTCACTTTATCGTTATTCATCAATGGACCGAGGATATTATGAACCATTTCCTGATAGATTGTGCCTATGGAAGAAGAACATTGCCGCATGGAATAACATCCAGCATTTAGAAGAACCTTAACTTTTTATTACCCAAAACGGTGGGATCCTTCACGGCTGCTCGACACATTTCCACGCGAGCCGAATGGTAGAGGAACATATCGATCCTGAGCAGATGCTGAAAGAATCACATAGCGAAAATGATGCAATTCCGAGTTTCTAGCTAGTTTATATAGGAAAGAATTGCGCGGATCTTCAGCATCCTTTAAAGATAGCTGCTGTAACGAGCCAGATTTTTTCCAGCGTTGCATTAACCATAAGCCTGTGTAAAATCGGAAAAGAAAAAATGAATAAGTACGATGATCGATCAGAGGCAAAGACTCCCCAATCGCTGGGCAGAGACAAAGACAAGGGATATGAAGGCGCACCCATATTGACCAGTCCGGAAGAATTGTAAAGGGTGCCCAGATGAGGCCCAGACAGTGAGAGGAAAGTATGGAGTTTGGGCAAAAGGGGTCGCATCTGCGGTCGCGTTAGAGCCGATCGTATAATTATGGTGCCCAGTGAGTGACCGACGAAACTGATCCTTTTCGGATTGAGATTATTGCCCTCCAGATAGCAGAAGATTTCGGATACGAGGCGGTCGGTCATCGTATCGAATGTGCTGAACGTCCCACCCTGTCGATCGAACGGTGAAAATGAGACTTTTTACGGCAAAAATTGGCAACAAAAAAACAAAATAGAAACCTGATTGCGTTCGGACATGAGAAAGTCCAAATTGGAACCGGGCAAAACCAATTCCAGATAGGTTTTGACCAGCCTCAGATCAGCAGAGTTTCCATCGAGTCCGTGGACGCAAACGATCAAGTGAAGTCCCTCGGGCGAGAAGGGCCTCAACTCCTCAGCCACGTGGAAATAAGGCGACGTCGGATTGATTGGATGAATATCCGAATACAACGTCCCGTTAAAGTGAATCTGACGTTTAAAATCCTCCTTGGCTTTGAGGAAGGAAAGCGTACCGTCACCCAGCATCGAAACCAACTTTTGCTGCAGGAGCTCTTCGCCTTCGCCTTCGCCTTCAGGCTTTTCTTCCTGCAAAGTCAACATTCAATTCGTATCTGATCAACGAAAAACGGAATAGAAAACTGTCTGCTACTTTAGGTTGAAGCGTCGACAGAGACACAGATCGCTGCTGAATATTGGCCTGAATGGAGGCGCGTTGTTCTGGCGGCGTAGCATGCTGCTGCTGCTGTTGTTGCTGTTGTTGCTGCAGCAACTGCTGCTGTTGCAACTGGCGTTGGTTTTCTTGGTATTGCGCATGTAAAGGATGCAAGTCTAGTCGTTCGTCGTCATGATTTTTAATGAGGCAGGGCAGGGACGTAGAATGCGAAACATTCGGCTCTGGCATCTTGTAGTTCTGGCCGGACGGATTATTGGACGTCAAAGATCTAAAGAGATTATTTCTCTTTTTTTGCTTGTCGTTTTGAGAAAACCGGAATAAAAAAAAAAAAAAACTTACAGAGAAACAGCCAACGACTCGTAAAGTGAATGAGACAACGCTCTAATGAGAGGATTCGGTTGGCCTGGCCGGCACATTTCGTACAATAACAACTGCAACAACCGGAGTTCCTGTAAACGATAACCCCACAAGACAGGAATAAAAAAGATTACAAAAAAAAAAAAGTTTAGACAATTTATGTAACCAACTTCTTGACTAAGTGGGCGCGGTTTGCTACGGCTGGGCTGGTTGCCATTAGTGCTGCTGCTGCAGCTGCCCACGTCTTCTCCAAGGCTGCGGAATGTTCCACGGGTACCTTCAGGTGGAGCGTCTCGCTTGGGTGAGATGAGCATGGAGTTCAGGTTGTACCGCTTGGCGGCAAAGTTTCTCAACCGAGGCGGATCCTACGTGTACAAAAGAACAAAAGGATCGACAAGACATGAAACATCCACTCAAATGACGTCCATAGAAAAACAAATAATACAAAAAGAATAAACGTATGAAAGTATTACTTGGAACTCTTCCGGCGGAGCTAGCGGAGCGGGCTCTGAATCAGGATAACAATGCTCGGTTCGGCAGCGATGATGAGCTGGTGGCGGGCTATTCTGTCGGCTGGACATGGTCGAAGACACCCATCCGCTCTGGTCACTGCAGTCGCTGGCTGAGGAATTCAAACCGTCAGCTCGCAGACGCTCAATGAGAGGACTTGAGGGCGCCATAGCTTTGACAGTGATATCATTTGTTTTTAAGGTCCGTCCGCTGGAAGCGCGAACAAGAGCCGGATCGGATACGCTGTGGCAAAAAGCCAGATCCGATGTCGGCGGCCTCGTCCGCTGTGTAACGGCCTGTCGGCTGGGGGAATGGGGAGTTGTGAATTTGAGATCGGGTAACGATTCGCTATTGGATTGCGGATTAACTACGCTGCTCTCCATCAGAGGCTTGTAACCGAGTAATTTGACGGGCAGAGATGGATTTCTTCTGGCAGCCTGCGGGAGGAAAACACGTTCCCAATTTTCAACAAAACCAAAACCAAATATGACATTGCTTGAGTAAAAATTCGATTTACGGCTGCCATGGCGACCCGTCTTAGTTGCTGGAAGTTTTCCGAGCTCTTGCTAGTGACCAACGGCCGGAATTTGAAACGTGATCTGCCTGCCGAGTTGCCGTTGTCATTTAAACGGTCAGCGTCGTCGTCATCGTGACGAACGAGAGGTTCCTCGCTTTCATCGTCGGGACGTGATGACGCCATCATCGAGACGACAGGACGTGCTAATTCCGCTTGAATCTGACCCTTTTCTCCGCCATACGAGCGTCTTCGATGATCTCCTAGCAGCAATTCTTGCTGGCCCAGGTGGTGATGCAGGACGGATGGAGACGCTCCGCTAATGAGGGGCGTCTGAGGCAGTGATCGATAAACATGATTCACTACTAAAGTGGCACCCGCAGGACGATGCGATTGCCGTGACTGCTGTTGCAAGAGCGCTTTGTTGCCAGTCGGGGTCTGAATGGGCCGCATCAAAACGTAAGCAAACAATAATAAAAATACATCAAACAGTGAAAGGGATCAGTTGATTAGACAAGAATGGATGTGACATCAAAGTATTAGTTTGTTTTGTTCTTTTTACCTGTGGGTTGATCTCTTCGTAAATGGGCTGATGAAACTCTAGAGGGCCGTCACAATGCTGCGGTGTGATCGACTTAGTCGAAGGATTAGTGTTAGATCTCTTCTTCGATCCGACGCTGATTAGCGGCTCATAACGATCCTCGAAAATGACAGGCAAAGTGTTGATATCGCCGTTCATTTCTAGGCACTCTACCGGCAATGGTGGCAAGCTGGCCAGGTACCTAAGTGGATCGATTAAACGCGTTATTGACCACCACGCCAGGCCAAAAAAGTTCGCTTAATAATAACGCAAAAAAAACACAAAAACAACAAATTCACCTGGATTTGCGCAGCGCTTCCGTCACGTAGAGGTAGGTGTGTACATCGGCGTCGTTGCAGTTGGCCATGGCCGGCCTTGGGTGATTGACAACATAAAATGCCTCAGCGAAACGTCTGACCCGGTGGGCATGATGCTGTTGTGCCAGCATCAAGCGGACGGGTTCGCTTCCGGCAAAAACGTCCAACAACTTGCGCCAGAGAAGGACATTATGAGCGCAAAGCTGTCCGATCTCGTTATTAGCAGCTGCAACAAATTCCTCCTCGCAGTCGGACACGTGACCGTCGCGACTGCCACCCAGGGTGACTTGCGATGCGGATGCGGTAATCTTCTGCTCTTCAGCGTTGCGCAGTCTAGAGTGTTCATCGTCTTCCGGCAGCTCGTTGAGAAAGCGGCGCCGTGCGGATCGCAGTGATTCAGCAGACGCCGACAGCAAACTGCAGACGTCCCTGTGGACCTGTCGAGCTTGAGCCAACCGCCAACCGGCATGGCCTGTCGACTTGACTCCGGTCTACATCCATAAAACGGAAGACCAAAAAAGAAGAAGCGTTGAGATTCGACAAAGACAGGAAACGCCGTCGTTATCGATCCAGCCGACGGCAAAGATTTTTTTTTCTCCCCCCGGTAGCGAGCCAATAAGAAGGAAACATCAATTAGGGTGGACAAACAAAAATTGATGACATCCAGCAGGTCACGAGAAGAAGAAGGGTATACATAATACACGTACCCCTCCGGGGAAGAAGAAACTATCGAACGACGATTCATCGTAACGCGAATACGACGTCCGTGCATTGTTGCCCATCCGAGATCGGCCGCTTCGAGGAGCGCTTCAAAATGGGAAGGAAAAAAATAAAGGGGGAAAATCAGCGAAAAACAAGAAAGTCAAACGACAATATCTTACGCGACACTTGACAGGTACAAAAATGATGACGACACAACAATGGCCAGTAACAAGCGGTCGTGTTTCATGGGTTTAAACTTACCAACTCTGCACCAGGTGTTTCATACTCCTCCTTGAATAATATTCCACAGAAGTAAGAGCCGCGGGAGAAAATGAGAGAAAAGGATGTATAGAACGGGCAGAAAAGATAAACAAACAATTGCGGACGAAGGGGAAACGATTATCATCGACATTAACCCGAACCCATAATGGATCGAAAGAGGAAATAAAAATGCCATTAGCCTGACGAGTTTTTCATTTCCCTCCTACAAGGACGTTTCCAGGCCGTCCGTTCGACTAATGAAACTTAACGTGCCGGATCGATAGCAATCGTCGTCGATCCAGCCGGAGATAAAAACGCGAGCGTAGACGAAGGAGGAAAGAAACGATCCTCGTAACATGGAGGAGAGTCCCGTCATTTCAGAAAGCGATCAGTTTTACAAATGAAAATGGAAAAGTTTGCTGCAGCACAGACTGGAACGGCCGCCCATTAAAACAGAGTTTCGCTTGAAAAGAAGGGGAGAAAAAGCACGGTTGTTATTCTAAAGAAAATAACAACACTCTCCCCGTCCAGACAGGTTTACAATGAAAATGCGACCAAGTAATCAGTCTTTTTTTCTTCTTCTTCTTCTTCTTCCTTGCGTGGGACAAAAAGAATAAGAGAGACCCGTCAGTGGCAAGCAATTTCGGCTGCCATAACAAAACAAGAACATACACACACTCGCACATTCTGACGGCGCTTTGACTGGCTGTCCGAAAAGAAAATCATCATCGCAACCGCAAACCCAGGCTCAGCAAGAAAAAGTCCATTTTGATTTTCGACAGAGACGTCTCGCTTTTTCTCGTACACATATGCTGCTTCACCACAACTCTCGGTAAAGTTTATTCCAAATAAAACAGCTGGACCCGCTCTTGTTATTATTGTTGTTGAGATGACATTAAACAAACTTGACAGACACCCCCCCCCTCGCAACAGACGTGTTTACTAAAACTACTGCAGCCAGTCTAATAGCAAGCGGGAGCCACACGAGTTTCTGTCATCTTTTCATTAGGGCAGTTTTACTTTCTTGGCCACGTTCTCTTTCCCTCACAGGAACGCGGTAATTGAGGAATCATAGTGGAAGGCTAGTAGTCAGCTTACTTGATGTAAGGTTGGTGGACGGCGATGAGAGAGGCGTGGACGGTGACCGTGATTGCTGCCAGATGGAAATAGTCGAAAAGAACAGGCAGGTGGTAGTGTAAGCCGCGCGTGGGCGACAAATGAAGTTGCAGCGTCCGGCTTGAGACGCACAAAATGCCGCCGCCACCGCTACCGCTTCCGTTGCTGAAACGTTCCTGGGAATCCAATCCCGAATCTCCCAGACTGTAGCCCTGTTCGCTGAACCACAGCTCCATCACCAGATGTAAATCTAATCGTTCGAGCGTCTCCTCAATCTAAACGGACCAACAAAAAAGAAAAAGGAAAGAAAATAAATACTATAATCATTGTCAACATTAACCGAGCCAACAAAAAATGTTAGATTCAAAGAAGAGAAAAAAAAAAGAGCAAGGAACAACAACAGAAAAAAAAAGGGGAAGTTTTGACGCCGGCGACGAAAGCCAAGAGACAGAGAGAGAAGAAGAGTCACGGAAGAACGAGAGAAGTGAAGGGAGAAAAAAAAATCAATAGCAAAGACGGGCAGAAATGAGGTGAGTGGAGCGGGAGAGCAACGGTGGTGGGTAGAGTAGTAGCCTAACCTTATGGCTGTCCACTAGGACGTGCAATCTAAATTGGGCCATGTCCGACAGGCAGACGTCCTCGTTGCGGTACAGGATCTGGAATGTTTGACTGATAAAAGAGCCGTTGAGGACGCAAGCCGGGTGTAGGATGTTGGCCGTAGATGCAGAGGAGCTGGTTTGCTGCTGGCTACCACTGCCCGTTCCTTGACCGCTATTGTTGTTTCCGTTTGGTCGATGGTAGAGCGATCCTTCCAGTTTAACGGCGATCTTGGGTGACGTCCTCAAGTGCCCCCGCACTTGGTATATTCTACATGAACAGAGAAAAGAAAAAAACAAAAAAAAAACAATAAAACCGTTTGAGAGACATTAACAACGTCGGTCACCGCCACCAGACGACGTCTGTCATCTGGTTGATTGGTCATGGATATATTTTTCTTTTATTCTCGTTTTTTGTTCCATCAAGGAATGAGTTGTTCATGTAGCTGATTCTCCCCCCTCCATTCTTTCCCAGACGTTTGTGTAAGCTAGGGTGATCATGTTCTAAGCCGTTTAAGTATGAGGAAAGCGCCTCTGTTCAGGGCGCCGACCAATCAATAACGGAAGAGAAAACGTCAGGGGTGGTTGTTAGTTTAGTACAACGCTTTCTTCGGCTTACATTTCACAGAGTAGAAGGGGAGAGGATTTGCTTTCCCAGTTGGATATGAGTGGAAGGAGCTACGACGAGGGTTGGCAACACCCGTCAAATTACAACCCTTTTCAACCATCTCCATAGGACACCAAACAAGTAAAATTGAAAGCCCCTTGATGGTCGATGTGTGAAGTTTGTTAGTTGCTGATTGGACTCACCCTCGTTGGAAGAGATCCACATTGTAGAACTTATTCAATTCCACAAAGAGCTCTAGTGTTGCTTGAAGATCACCCATGATGATGTCGACAGGAGAGATATCATGATCTCAGTCCACTAAGCAGTTTCCTAAAGTTTGGCTGATGAAAGGTGATTGATTGATGAAGCGCAGGTAGGCAGTAAACCTCCTACACTATTGAGCAAATCCAAAAATGGCAGCCACAGACAGAGAAAACAGATTCAACTAGGTGAAGAGTAACTCAGCAGAGAGATTCTTTGTTGGCGCGTACGACGAAGTTGGCAACACATGTAGCGATTTTTCCTTTCACGAGCTAAGAGCTAGCAAGATTTTCCGTCGCTAGTCGTCTTTTACCTTGAAGTGCAGGTCGAATAACAGTAAAAACGTAGCTGAAGACAGGAATCACTTTAAATCCAGATACACCGGGTATGGCTAATCCGGACCTGGTAATTAGCAGAACGTGAGGGACGTCTAATCGTTTGTAATGTTCTTCTGGTTGTTATTATTGTCGTGTCACGCGTCCCCCAGTCACGACCGCTCTCAGCCCGTGTCGTCTGCCGACTGTTGCCAGTGCAGCAGGACAGTTCTTTTTCCTAGCTCCCCTTTTTATTTCTTGCCTATTTTTTTAGCAGCTAGTGACGGCTAGCCGGAACACTAACTTTGACAGTTGAATATGGGCTACCCTTGGCGAATTGAAGCCGTTTCTGACCCGCCATTGAACGCGCATCTTGCAAAATCGAACAGTGCGGACGGGAGCAGCAGAGAACAGAGGACACAGTTGTAATCGTTTAAAGCTTTCGTTCATAATGTATATAACGCCCATTCGATGTTTATTCGCACAAACCATCCGATGGAGAAAAAAAAAGACGAATTTTGCAGCTCGATCAGCCATCGGGAGAGATCCTGTTTTATTTCTCAAATTCAATTGACATTTAGCGAGCCTTCTCAAATGCATGATGAAGATCAAGTGCTTGGCTATTTTACAACAGAGAACAAAGATGAAAGCGTAAAAAAAAAAAAAAAATACATTACAAGACAAATTAGCTGTCCATTTTGATGGCGTGCCGGCCACGGTCATCGCCTTATATTCTGTCTTTGTCTCTTTTTCTTTTCGATGTAGAGACCAGATCTATGTCATTTCTTTTCCGGATCGAAACTAATCAAGCGGATATGGAAGAGGAAAGAAGTGCGGAAGCAATATAAATATAGTGATATTATTGGGAATCTCTGTAAAAGTCTTTCACCAGGGCGCAACCAATAGTATGTAGCGTAGCTTAGACATGTGCGATGTTCGGAGGACCCTTTCTTTATTGTTTTGTTGTTTTTGTTGTAACATCCACACACTCCCGCCACACGCTACCTTTTACATCTTGTCCTTATGTAAATATAGACCTATATATCTGTATAACATCAAATATACCGAACAAAAAAAAAGGAAAAAAAAATAACGGTCAGCTCGAATGAATCAAATGCAACACGAAGAGAATGATGCGTCATTGTCTGTGGGTAACAAAGAAAAAAAAAAAGAATACCCAACATAATTCGTTTTAGTTCAGTCTCGCTTTTTAAGTTTCATAGCCACAACGAAGCAGGCACCCATGAAACACGTCCAAAAATAGGAAAATATCAGTCAAGTTAACGCTATCTTGTGTATACGAGAAAACCTTGCGTGATTACAATATACAGCTCAGCCCGAACACAAATTGAGGAATTTGGAATCCGAGCCCACATGAAAGAATTCTCTCGTTCTTTTTTCTTGTTGATTATGTCACGGAAAGCTAATGGATGTTCCTTGTCCAAAAGAATTCATCTTTCCCATGTCTTTGAGTCTATCGGTACAATAGACATAGAAGCATAGAATAAATACATCTCACAGCATCAAATAGTCCACCATTTTATTTTTAAGAGATATAAAAGATACTTTTCAACTTTCGTAATTTTAGGTGGAGAGCCTTCAGAGCTCTTTGCCTAACAACATGAATATTCTGCTGCACAGACAAAGTTGTGTGTATCGAACAACGCACAACCCAACTATACAAATACATATACACACATTTAGATCTTATACATGCATCTCTCGGGAAGCATTGAATTTTTTTTTCCTCCCTCCATTTTGCTGCAGACTTCTGGTTTTGATGGCGACCACTGTTGAAAAAGCTGAAAATTTACGATGCGACATGCAGCACTAACGGGCATATAGAGGGATGTATATATATGCGGAATAGCAGCACGCCAGTTCAACTCCTGTGTCGTTCGTCATGTCCGCCCAATCGATATAAGCTCCTCCCTGCCGTTCTCTTTCTAGACTATCTAGCCATGTTCGGAACGAGAGAAAAAGCAGCACCAATAGGGAATAAGCTCCCTTACTGTGTATATGTATATATATACAGTATACGTATTAGTATACATAAAAGAGTGTTCCCTTCTCTCGATATTTTTTGTTTTCTTTTACATCAAATCGAGCCAAGGATGTGGGTAGAAAAAGAATCTCTTTTTTCTCTTTTTCGTCAAAGATTGTTTGTATCTTGTAATTTTTTTTCCCCCAAGTTTCTTCAGCGCAGCTGGCAGAGTAGAGAGTCACGTCGCTTGCAAAGTTGGTAAAAAAGACTGGAGCCAGCAAACAGGAGCTGTGTATATATTCAAGCAACAGCCCTGCTGCACATCATGTTTTTCTCATGCCTCCTGGCCAAGTCATAGTGCAACGCTGTCGGTTCAATTTAACGGTCAACTCTTCACACCAAGCTCCAGTATGGGGAATCGAGTGACCGACCGCCTGCGTGAATGATTCTATAATCAATACGGATATATACACGTATACGTCTGTTGTTTACGCTACGTGTAGTATGTGCGCATATCGACTAATAAGGCACCGATAACGATTGGGGGTTCCGTTATACATGGCGGCATTTCATAATGTGCTGACACATAAATTACTTTCTGTGTGCGGAATAAAGAGCATTAGCGCTCACACTTAATCTTCTAAGTAACGAATGGCACTCAGCACGGGTGGGATCGTACTCTCGTTGCACAGCGAACGCAAAGACGATGTATGATAATTATGTAGCCCACTTGAAACCGCTTTCCGTTCATTAGCATACGTAGATTTGAATTTTTCGGAATTGGACGCCAGAGTAATGGAAGCCTGATAGGTAGCTATATTTTATGGCCAATCTTTCTCTCTTCTAACACGTTTTATACCCCTTCCAATCCCCTCACACGACGTGATGTATTAAATAAGAAAGAGGAAGAGAATTACCTCCCGGAAACTAAATATTGGCGTGAATGAAAGAAATTGTTGGCAGCTTTACAGTATAGAAAAGTGGGGAGGATATTACCACTTATGCGTGAGGCACGATTTATTCTACTTTCTCTTTAAAAGTCAAGCGGATGCCAGACGTGTCAGACGCCTGGGGCTGACATGTCAACTATTATACTATAAATACAGGGTCTCTTTTATGTACAAGTTCCTATATACTGCACCACGAACAGCTCTCGAAACTGCCGAGCTTTTGTCTCAACCTATACGACGCACAAGTGCCTGGGCTGCTGTCCGCATACAAGCGTATCCATCTAAGTTGACAAAGTTCTCTAGACGCTAATGTGATCAACGTGCAGCTGAAAGCACTGCTTCGTCCGTGTTCAAAAAGAATAAGTATCTATATATAGTTCTCGCTTTGTTGTCTCTTCGGTGGCCATTAGACATGAAACTCTTTTCTTTCTTTCTTTTTTTTTTTTTTGAATATTCATTGATTCAGACTTGAGATCTAAAATCGACGGCTGCCTTTTTTATGCATCAACAAAGTACTTTGCACGCAATGCATTGCTTGTCGTATGAAAAAGCAAGTTCACGAGACTGTTGGATACATGTCTTTCAAAAACCGGTGGTACAGTATTTAACTACTAATAACGTTTTTCCTTATGTTCGATTCGAACGAAATGTGAAGATGAAAAGGCCAAAGAATCACCTCATTTGACGAATAAGAATCGGATAAACAAACCCAAAGAATACACCAAAGTTCACGAGAAGTTGCATAGACGACGTCTATATGATTTATGTGCGCTCAGAAGCAGAGAGCTGCAAGGCAAAATACTAATTCATCATGTTATGACAGATCACCACGCAAGGAAAACGACATGTTGATGGGGGACGTTATATAGAAAAAAAAAACTAAAAAAAACCAACAAGAACAACAAAAAACATGTATATATGCCCACCATTCTATACACATCTGTCTATTCACGAAAAGAAATAGAAAGATATTGGACCATTTGACAAATGGAGTTGTGTTATAAGTCCCCTTGCAGAACACGAGCGAATGTCTAGCGAAAACTGAGCAGGTTTACGTATATTGTAAAGCAGGTATTGATCTTTCTTCACCTTACGAGCGAACAAGGGGGATACTATACGCAGCACGAACCCCATCGCATAACAAATGGGAAAGTGGCTCTACAACTGCGTGCTGTTCTTTTTTTCCCGCACGGGAATCGTGTCGTAGATTGCCGCTATATGGAGTGCACTACGTCCTTTCTATAGATTATACATTTACGTGTAAACCACGAGAATGAAGAGATATGGCGAAGGAGGCTGTTTGATTCTTGTTTAAAAGGAAGCATGTTTACTTGGATAACGACACGGCATTCCTACCTACTGTAATGCCTGTAATGCCACTGTTTTCTGATGTCACAAAACGTTTACATGCTTTCTCCTTCCGCATTACTGTAGCTATTTCTCCTTTACGTTCAATCTTATGCTTACATTCCTGTTGGAAGTAGTCTAAAGGTGAACTACAAATAGAATTCTGAACTTTTTTTCGTTGTTGTTTCTGCTTCATTTTACTCGCTTTTTGTAGTTGCTGCGCTTCAAACGTCACCGTTTCAAAGCATTCTTAAATGGAAAGTGTACGATCTTGTTGTTGTTGTTTTTGTTTACTATTGCAACAACAAAGAGGATCCATATAATCGCAGCAGTATGTGTGAGTCTCTTTATGCGGTTATCAGGTGTAATCAATATTTCCCCTGCAGACACTACTGCTTCAGGTCTCTCTGACAAAAGTTATGCGGACGTGTACCTATACATCAGCAGGCGCACTACTCGTTGTTATAAATAATAAAAGTTGTCAAACTGCGAAATTACGGGGAAAAGCGCTAGATCCGCCAAGAGCATCTAGTGCGCGATTCTTAATACGGCTGTACTCTTTCAGAACGAAATAAAAAGGGGTTTTTGCCATACCCTTCTATCCGACTAAATATACTTGTTTGTAAATAGACCACACTATTATCAATGAAATATATAGATTGCGACATTTTCGCCGCTTTACGAGACTATGTAACAAAAAGATCCGATGGCATTTCCTTGTTATTCCTTTTAGCGTGTCTCTTGCTGCAATTTCTATTGTCAACAGAGGGAAGGCAAAAGAAAAGACGCAATAACTATTTGATGAATACGCGTTTGGACCGAAATTCATTTTTTCCCTGAAGAATTGGCCGAATGATTGGACGTCGAAAGACATTTCAAGCGGATCGATTTATTACATAAGTTGCCCAGCAAAACAGTCGAGCTACGTAATGGTTTTTGGATATGAAATTTCAAATATGCGTCTAGGCACAATTGGCATACCTCTATTGTGCAACGGTTGAATTTTACCTGATCCGCAGGTAACATTTCTGCACTCACAGAATTTTAAATGTTCCCGTGTTTCAACCGCTGAAACATTTCAGTGATTTCTCTTTCCTTAAATCTAATTCGTGATATATTATAAGGTATATTGATCGGTTACCAGATTCATAGGCTGCGACTATCCATCTTTTTTTATTCCTCCATGTGGATCTCCATCGCCAAATAATTGGATTGACCTTTTTTTTTTCCCCTTCTGGTATCTCTCCATAGAGTTTTTAGTCAGGCATAGTAACAGTCCACTTACGATTGGCTTCCCTTCGTTACTACCCGCGCGGAAAAATCGCTACACGCCCTATGGAAATCAATTAGAATTTTATCGTCCGATATGCACAGCAGGAGAACGACAGGATCGTTCATCATTAAACAAAAAAAAAAAAATACATCAAGAAAAAATTGAATGGAAAGAGAATGTCGATTCAACAATAACCTCCTATGGCGTGAGTTATTGGATTATTATACACAAATCGAGAGGTCAGTTATTTTTGACGAAAGTATCAACGCTACCCTTTTTGATAACATCAACAGCAGACTCGGACAGCTGCGCAAAGAGGAAAAGGTGGGATTTCATCGTCAGAAAACAGTAACGATTTGTTCATCAAGTACCTGGGCTTTTGTTTCGAGCTGCTTCGTTCGACTATAAATACATCTATAATGTTACAGGAACAAAAGGGAGAAGAAAAAGCTTCAAAGAGAGCTCAGTCGTAGGGATATCTTTATTCTTGATGGGATTATCTATCGATGACGAGACTGTAAAGGCAGAGGGAAGAACCAGGGCATTATATGGGGTGGTCGCGTGCGAAATGTCATAAAGCGATGGCCGCCTTTCCACCAAAGAGGGAAAGGCGGAACAAAAGAGGCCGGCCAAGTTCACAGAACTGCGCGCGCCCGTGCGTCCATTCAATTTTCAAAGAGATCGATTGACATCATATTTGCACTTTAAAGAGATAATACAACCTGAGTTTTGACAAATCTGATATCTTTCGACGTTCCATTCGACAATTTTTACTTCATTTGAAACGAGAGACAAACACGAATTTTCAAACAAACCGCAATAGAATTGGATTAAACCAAATTTTTCAAAAAATCAATGGAATTACCGCGTCCGACTTGTGGATAGCAGCACCATCTAGTGAACTGAACACAGGCCCTTATCCTTAATTTGTTTGGCTTCCAACGAGTTCCTTTCTATTCTCCTCGCAAAATAAATAATACCAAGAAAATCTTAAGTAACAAAATAAGGACCAATCCCTACAACGTTGTACGTTACACATCCGATCGTAATGCGCTTGACAGGTTAATACGATTGACTTGCCCTCGTCCGTCAGTGATTCTTATTGACCAAAGGAAACGGAAAAGATTTTGACGTTGCAAACATTTTTCCTCTCTCGATAGAATGATTATTGTAGGGACCACGTTTGGCACCAGCGTAACAAGGAATACACAAAGAATACATCGTCCACTACCAGCCAAAAAAAAAAAAAAAAACGGGACTAAAAAGTGTAAATACTGCAGGTGACAACAAGAAATCTTTTCCCGTGATATGTTTCTACCAACTTTCTGTACGGAACAAACATTTCCTTTTTATTTTATTTTTTGCTTTTATCCAACACCCACCCAAAGTCTTCCTATACTTTTGCCATCCTATTCATCGATCACGACTGAGCCGCTGGGGGACAGTACAAAAAGGAAAAAAAAAAAGGCCGAAAGAAAAATATAGTAAAAGTATAAGATAGGTATAAAGGGAAGAAAAAACAAGAAGAAGGCGTTCTTTTTTTGTCGTTTTCTTTCTTTCTATCGAAAAACAACGGGTGTATAGCCCCGCAAGAGATTAAAATACAAAGAGCAAACCGCACGAGATTGATCGCACAAAAGTGGTTCTGTTTACGATTGTTCAGTTCAACAAAAACCGGCATTTGATTTCAAAAGAAATCGTGGAATATGTAAAGAGTCTTTTCACTATTTTTGTTTGAAAGAAAATACAACGCCGTCGAAATATTGGTACGTTTCATCGCCATCTACAGACAGCCTTTTCGTATATGAATATTCATGCTCTGGGTCTGTTTGAAAGAAATGCAATAATGGTTATCGAATCAATCGGTGGGTCTCGCACGCGGATACGCCAAGGGCGAGAGATGTTTTAGACATATCGGCCTACTTTTCTTCTCATTGTTATTCGGTTTTGGTGTTGATCCTCCCACGCCATACAATGGAAACCTTTACCTAGAATAATAAATCATCTCGGATCGGTTTAATTTATTCGTATTTTGGTGTGCCATCCAGCTATTTTTGAATTTTCAATTCATCACCATTCTAAAAAACAATCGATGGGGAATTATGGATGAGACAGTAGGCTATGCCATCTAGCGATTAGAAGGTCAGGAGATTCGGAGAAAAATTACAGCGTCGGTGGATGGGTTGAGCTAGTCACGATATCCCGAACGAAGGAATGAAACAACGAAAGACAACCCACGCTTCACGTTCTGTGTTCCATTCTCCCGCCGCGTCGCTCCGCTTCAGCAATTGTCTCTACACACATTTACCAGGCCTTTGCATCCAGCTGAGCAGGAGAGGAGTGTTTTGTGCTTGTTATACGCTATAGACCCGTCCGGAGCAAGGCACGCGCTCAATTCGACCCAGACTGCGAGAACAACAACAACAACAAATTACCAACGCCGCGTGTTGCACGTCATTCCTTGTTTCAACGACCCACCATCTCTATCCATCTTCCGCACCGACTGGCAGTTGCAAATCGAATAGATTGTGATTCATTTCATCCACCCTCCACGCAACTAAAAATTCTTTGTTCTCTTGTTGTTAAATTGCCCGGAAACTAAATCAACAACAGCAAAAAGGGCGAGAACGTCGGCTGAAAACGTAAGTTATTTTTCAACATTGTTTCGACCATTCGTACATTTTGAGTGACAAATACCCACTTAATTTCTAAGAGGTATTAAAAAAAAAACAATAAATAAAGAGCAGCGGAAGCGATGGAAGGGGGGATAGCGAAGAATGGCGGGAAATGCGAACGGGTAACGCCTGTCTTTGAAGCGCATGCTCTCTCGTCGTATTGATTTTCGACCGGATAGTTCTCTGTTTGAAAAACTATGACACAATTTGTCATGGCTTTATTGCGAATCCGCTTGTCGTTTGGCAGAGGATGCATTGGCTACAGCCGATGATGTCATCAGAAAAACGCGACATTTTAAAAGAAATTAAAGAAAGATAACGGAACGGAAAAGATTGCAACATGTAACATGGCAAGTAATAAAGATGACGTGATCAGATAAAACAGAGGAAGTTATCAGGGTCCGTGGCGGAAAGACGCGCACATCACAAGGATGTTGCTCTGAAACATAAATAGATTTGCACAGCTGAGAATCTGAACATTGCACACACACAAAAAAAGAAAGGTAATTTACAAGCAACAGTTGGACGAGGCCAAATGAGACTTTTACCAGCCTTTCTTTTTTGTGTGTGTGCTCGAACTATGCATTTATAGCCGCTGGGATGAAGATGCGAAAAAAAAAAAAGGTGAGAACAGAAATGAGCTCACCGATGCAAATGAATGAAACGTTACCGCCGAGTGTATGTGATTGCTGTATGTAAGCGCATGCACATATGGCTTGGAGGTATAAACGATGTACAGAAAGGGAGGTCGAAATGAATGGGACTTTTTAAATGTATACATACAGTCAGTTGTTAGCCTACTCGATTTTCGGACGGACGAGCATGTCGACACGGATAATTTTCAGAGCACGGACTATTGCTTTCGGACGCTGTTTTTAAATATGTGGTTACAATAAAAAGAAACCCTATGTACAAAACCAAATGTAGAGGAAGAAGTGAGAAAACTTAAGAATGAAGAAAAGCCAGTAAAGGTAGACCTACGGGGAAAACGTGTATAGGGACGTGGTGAAAACAACAAGCTGTCGCTTAGTCACTGTTTGCTCAGCCGCCACTTGATTGCCCACAAGAATATTCGTTACGTGACGCCTGACCATATTCGAATGCTTGTTCGCTCGACCGTCAAGTGACCAATACCATATTCTACCCTCTTTTTTGTTCTACGCACACAACCATGGCTTTTTATTTTGCTCTTTTATCTGTTTGTTTCTTAACGATTTCCTCGTTTTTAATGGCGTGACCTGTCTACACCTTTCCCTAGAAAATATGGCTGATGTCCACACTACTTCGTCGCAAGAGGGTTTGAATGGGGAACAACCGCTTCAATCGCTCAAAGATGAATTGCCCGATGTTCCAGCATCTCCTAGTCCCAGTTCGGGAGCAAAGAATTCACTGGCGGAAATGTTCCGTGCCTTCGCAAAATTCGGTGACAGCAAAGCCGACGGCAAGGCAATCTCTTTGTCACAGAGTGACAAGTGGTAACGTCATTTTTATTTTACATATTTTGACTCTCGAATGGCGCATATTTTTTTTTAACCCCTTCCCTATGACGATGGCAAAAATAATTTGTATGTGTCATGCAGGATGAAACAAGCTAAGGTCATCGATGGGAAAAAAATTACAGCCACCGACACTGGAATCTACTTCAAAAAATACAAGTAAATTCAATTTTAAATTCACCATAAATGATTTGGTTCCTAAATGAGAATAAGCGTCTCAAAGAAATAAAAAAGGATGACTGGCAAAAGCCGTCTTTTTTTTAAGAGCACATACAATACCATGTCTGTAAAACAAACAATAAAGATAAGCATAAGAAATCTGATTCGATTAACTTATGCGTAAGACGGCACTTAAGGGTTCGGCTCGAGTTTGTTCTCTTCCTTTCCGGAAGCCTATATTTGTCAGTAGCATGTAAACTTGTCGTTAGTCAACGTCAACTCTATGTTTACGATGCTACGCTTTTCTTTTGTTGACATTTGCGCATTCACTAGGTCTCTCAAACTAGGACTCACCGACTACCAAAAGTTTTTGGAGGACTTGGCCAAGGCGAAAAAAGTCGAGTTGGCCGAAATCCGAGATAAAATGATTCAATGCGGCATACCCGGAACAAGCGGAACTACGGTGTGTTTTAACAAACGCCAGGCAAAGACGGTTGCCATTACTTAAAATAAGCGACTAATTTTGTCTCCCCTAAACATTTTAGGTCGCTGTCAAGACAGCCGCCGTGGATAGGCTGACCGATTCGGCTAAATATACTGGATCTAGCGTACGTAGATGAAATTTTTTAAAAATTGAATCTATTTCTAATCTTATTTTAAACGTTCAACAGAAGATGCGGTTTGATGACAGTGGGCGCGGTCGCGGAATAGACGGAAGGCACGATAAACCCGATGGCTCCGGTTACGTCCAAGGTTATAACAATAAGAGTTCGAACGATAAGAGTCATTAAAGAAAAATGGTGCGTCAGCAACCCGGCAGATTTTTCACTTTTCTTTGACTCCTATCAATTTCTATAAGCGCGTATTTTCGGTATTTGCCCCATTCTTTTTATTAATGAATTTATTAAGTTTCAAATTGCTATTTGCTACCAAGATCCAATCTTGACTTGAATGTCAATTTCTCTTCTCCTAAATTCGGTAGCTACGAAAAGCAGTTCAATATTAATCAGATACAAATACTAACGTACAATGTCAAGTAACGCGTTCTTCCGCAAATGAGAAAAAAATGTGGTTTTTGCCCTCCACTTGATTCAAAACAATTATATGAACGCAGTTATATTTTAATCCATTTCACACAAGTTTTGCTGGCCGTGTTTTTGCTTTTAAAGACTTTTAGGAAGACGGTACCAAACCTTTCTTCTTACGCTTTTTCAATTGCTTAAAAAAAAAGTAAATAAAATTTTGTTTCCTTGCATTGCCCGAAGAGGCCAAGCGAATAATAAACAATCGTTTACAGTGCATTAAGCATCACACATGTTAACTTGGAGTACGCAATACACGTCTTGAATGGAATCGGCAAATGAGAACCACTGCTTTTCAAACCAATCTCCATGACGTTCACTTTTGATCGTAACGACCGATTCTTCGTTTTCCCCAGTTTTGTCCAGTTTCGAACTTCCCAAATCGACAAATTCGGATTCGTCTTGTGTTTGAAATTCTAGATTGAATACGTCCCGACACAAAGCCTAAAATGAACAGACAAGATCCAAGTTAAATTGCTAGTGCTTTAAAATAAGTGAGGGGAAAAAAAGGAACGTTTGATTATACTTCGTGAGCTTTCGAAATGAAAATCGGTGGAAGGCTGGCAACCACAGGATGAACACGGTTCTGTAACTTTTGATTGCGTTTCTTTTTCAAAGCACCGCCAGATTCCCTGCCGACTAAACTCTTCAAAATGATTTCCACCCGTAATAAGCTTGCCGCAGCAAACCATGTTGCATCTTTGGTTTTTGACAACGTGAACGGAACAGCATAGGGGTCAATCCGGCTTATTTGGCTATAGCACTCAGCTATTTTAAGCCACATATCGGTATTCATTGAGTGGATCTTGATTGCCTGATTAAAAATTCATTTCTAATTAAGAGGTATGGCTTAAAGAATAACTGGAAAAAAAGGGTTGCCTGTTGCAGATGAATGAGCTCCTTACTATGGTCACAGTTTCTTTTATAGATTTCTGCACACAGGATGTGATACGAGGCAATATGGGCTTCACTCTTGCAACTGAGTTTCTGGGATCAATTATGAAGAATTAGTAAATGTTTCTCCTAATATTTGAAATATGCATACTAATTGGGTGGCTGCCTCAAGGCTCAATTTTGTATCTCCAAGTTTCAATAAACTCCGGGCAAGACCCTCAGCTACTTCCCTCTGATGGTTTCCGGTTCGCATCAGTTTGACCAATTCTGTAAAAGCACACACTGCTTCTGTATAGCTACCAGTAAAGTACAAGTGGTTTGCACGCAAATGCTTCATGCTGAATGAAACATCACTTTCACACGCTCTTTCACATACTTCGTGAAACCACTATTACGAATGAAAATACAAGGAGATAACTACTTTTCACGTACGCAAAAGATATGAAATCTCATGACTTACCCCTGGTTCCGATCGATGGGCTGTCCAACTCGACTCTGGAGCTGTTTGTTCCTTTTGTTCAGATTCTTCTGTTTCAAAAAAATCGTCAGAAAAAATGGCGAATTCCATTTAGATGTTGATAACTTTGGTTGATTAACAAAAATCTCTTAGAACTCAGTGTTCGAACCTCGCACATGTATATTATATTGAATAAAAACAAAAATTCAAGCAGACGATTTTGTCAAACACAATCTAATCACTCTATGTTGCCATGTATTGGACAAATTAAACGATAAATCGATAATAATATTTTTTACTTTTTATTAAAAAATAATGTTATACTTAATAAATTAAATCAAAATAGTTCTGAAAAAATTTACTTTTTGTTCTGCGACTGCGAGTCTGCGAAGAGCGAATTGCAACGCTGCGAGCTTACACTTGACAACGAATAGCTTACGCGGAATTCCGCGCAACAACAACACACTTCCCAAGCTCAAGACGTTTTGAAGCTGTTTCCTATTTTTCTGGGCATCCCTAAAACGCGAAAGCGAAACGCGAAACGAACAGCGACTAAAACGCGGAACGCTGTGCGAAACAGCCCCAGGCAATGGGCTGCGAAACACTCAAATATGGCCTAAAGGCAACCTAAATAGCGAAACGATTTTGCGAAACCCTTATTTAGAATGCCATTGGATTTTGCATTTCATTTAGAGAAATAAGAACCGTGTACTATTCTTTTTTGAGGACATGTAACCCCGATAAGCACTGTAAGCTCTACGCCAACAAAAACTCATTTTTTAAATCTATGGTTCTTTCCAGTCCTTTTTTAATTTGTTGACATTTATTTGAACAAATTCGCGACGAATTGTTAACTTGTATTGGCTAATAGGAAACTAAACACGATGGGGAATAAAAAACTAGCATTTTAAATGTAACAATGTGTTTAGAATCTGATTGAAGTAAATGAAATTAATTTATTGAATTAAATTGAGTTTAAACAAAAATGTAAAGCCGTGGGCTAACTGGGATGTTCTCCAGTGCTCTGACCTCTAAGTGCCTTGAATGGTTCCATAGCATGTAAAATTTGGCCTGAAAAAACTCATGAGACTGTTTGGCTCTGTCAGAAATGTAAAAGCCTTGCCCAAAATTAACTTTCAACACGTTGGTAAAAAAAAAATGTTTGACTTTAAATTACCTGCGATTCCTGTTAAAATTTTCTTTTTTTATTTATTGAAATATTAACATTTCGCGCTTTCGCCAGCCATCCAGCAGCCTTCTGTTTCGCAACGTTGTTTCGCACTTTAGCAAGGGAATGAAACACCATTCAGCGGCTAAACCGCGAAACAAACCATCTTGATTCGCACCGCGTTTCGCGTTTTAGTCACTGTTCGTTTCGCGTTTCGCTTTCGCGTTTTAGGGACACCCTTTCGATTGAAGCCTTCCGCTATTACCCATCAGTGATTGTGTTCCTTCGATCTAGTGATACTGGTTGATGCTTACGTAAAATGAATCAGGAAGTTGTGATTCACAAGATCTTGCTCCACTGATTACCCACAGTAAAACTGAAAGTAGCATCTGGAAGCTGATTTGACTGTTTCACATCTTTTTTATAGCAAACCATAAGATGGCAAAGAAAGCACAAAGATATGAAATCCAGATGCAGCTCTTTGAGCCAAAGTCAAACTTGCCTGTTTTAACTGAAGTTCCAATTCGCCCTAAAACTGGATTTCAGTACATTTTCAAATGGGAGGATAAACTCAAACGCCAAGAGTGGCGTTCAGATGGATTCCGTTGGAGGCAGTACTCAACTGTTACATTCAAGTTTGGTGATGTTGATTGCAAACGTTATTACTTCAAGGTGCAAGTGGGGCCAGGAAATGAGTATACAACAGATTTCACCAGACATGCAATTGAAAGTCCATTGTATGAGAACAAGATCTTAATCTGGTACCAAGGTGATGATTCCCTTGCTGTTAATGCTGCTCTCAAGGATGCCACAGAACTGGATAAGCATGGCAAAACACCACAGCGATTCGAAAATCAAATGAAGCTTTTTCTACCCGAAGCCGGTTTACCAATACTTAGTGAAGTTCCTCTTCGCCCGAAAGGGGGTTTCAAATACATTTTTAAGTGGGAAATTCCTTTAAAGCGTCAAGATTGGCGGGTTGATGGTTACCGCTGGAGACAAAATTCAGTGACAAGATTCACCTATAATGATTTGGAATCCAAGCGCTATTATTTCAAATTGCAAGTGGGTCCTGGAGAGGAGTTTAGCACGGAATTTACCAAAAACGCTATTGAATGCCCATTACACGAAAATCAAGTATTAGTGTGGTATCAGGGAGACGAGTCTGTGGTAAGAGATTTTGCCCATGGAAACTCCAAGGATCCAGAAAAGGAATACCATCGTACCGCACCGTCTGTATTGAAAAAAATTCAGATGGAGACGGTGACAGAGAAGTTACCCCTGCAAGTCTATTCGGATCTGTTAACTGACTGCTCTAACAGGTCTCGGCATATGATAGATGCACCCAGAGACGTCAAACAAATTCAGAATGCTCGGAAGTTCATCCGCAGAGCGGAACGTTCACTCAATGAGACACCAAATGATAAGAAGCAGATTCGGAATACACCAAAGATGCAGCGTAAAGCCCTTAACAAGACCGAACGTTCAAGCTATGAGACGATAGATGCTATATACAACTTGTACGCTAGTGGCACTGGTTTTGTGAGTGACCTTCATGTGGCTCCAAATATTCTTATCATTTGCTTCGATGAAAGTAAGTTTCTCGTGTTCTGCATATACTAGAAAAGCTTTATTAAGAGTGCTTAAATGTTATTTTCTTGAATAAAGGTACCGTGGCGGAATTCAGGCAATTCATCAAAAGAGATGACCTAACTGTACAGTGTCTTACGTACGGCAGCACATTTATTTTCGGCGAGTTTTGCCTTTCAGTCTTAACATTTCGACAAACAGAGTTTGAAGACACTCCCGTAATCCCGCTGATGTACGTGATATACGAAAAGGAAACGCCCTTAGTTCATGATACCTTCTTCATGCGCTTCGCAACGGCAGTCCCAGAGTTTGAGACACCTGAGCGAATCATCATCATCAGTGATGAAGACGTCGCAATCACCAGTGCCATCGAGAAAAATTGTCCAGGCATTATGAGACTTCGCTGCTGGCAACACGCGCTTCAAAGCATCAAAAGCAAACTGCAATCGTTAAACATAACCGAGAAACAAGAAGTTCAGCAATATGAAAGTGACTTTATTCGTTTACTGAATCAAGACTCGGCTGGTAAATACAAGTCGCTCCTTGCTCAGTTGTACCTAAAGAAATGGAAGAAGGTAAGCAAACTAAATGCTTCGTTACGTTGGATTGGTAATATCTTAAAACTTACTATTTCGCAGGAGTTTTCTGACTATTTTGACATGGCAATCGATCCTGACATGAACAGAATGGCTGCATGGGCTCTTCGCCCATTTGGATTATCTCTTCAGACTGCCCACCAGCCTGAATCATTTAGTGGGGTCATGAAACGACTAGGTGAATCGGGTCTTACATGGAGCAAGTCGTCCGTCGATGGATTAGTTGCATCTTTAATGAAAATCACCGACTTCTTTAACGTCAGAGTAGCAAGAAGTCGATACCGACTCGCTAATCACGCTTATACACTTAAAGCAAACCTGAATGATTTCTACGATGAGAATGATACGGACTTTCCGGATTCGATTACAGTCGAAGAGTTAATGAGCGACATCAGATTATCACGAGCGGAATCGATAGCTAAGGTAAAACTAATTAATTACAGTTTTTACCACTCAGTTGTTTGCAAGTCGAATTGAATCCAGCTAGGGAAAAAGAATAACGCTCCAACCACGCCAAACAATGCCAGAAGGTATGCATCCAAACAAAACGATACTAGCATGGAGGGAATATGTATCCTGGAGGCAGAAGCGGTGCAGGAGGTAATGATGCATCTGGTTTGGTAGCTCAAATCTCTAGACTTGGTGTACTTACTTTGTTAATATTTAGGGCGATACTAATTCGCTAACCATCGAACACGTGATTCTGGTTGACGAGGCGGAATTGGATCAAGACACAGTGATGTACATTTGTCATTAGGGGATAGCAAGCAAAACTGAGTATGCTACAACTGATTCACTACCGTTATTTGCACGACGGGATAGACATTTGGCCTACTTTCTACAGAGTGACTATATCTTGCACCCCTACATGTCTGTGTCCACTGCCTTACAAGATGTTTTCTTGTGTGTGACCTTTGGGCGGAACTTCTTGACAGTTACATGTCATTGTTATGAACGCTATTTAGTTCATTGTCTCGTTACGTGGTCTGTTTGACATGTCGGTCAAAATTTCCCCACCACAGAATAAACAAGCTACCTTGAATTTACTAGTGTACTAAATTAGCTAAGATTCTTCGATGAAATTGATTTTTGAAACTACAAAGCAGATGCACATACTTACAATGTCTGTCAACATTACCTACTGTATAATCTTATATGCTCTTCTTATAAGTTAGTAAATATTTCCATTAACAATTCCTGGCCTTATGAAAATCCTGCATATTTGGATATCATAAAATTACTTGTAAAAAAAAAACGAGGAAATGGGTCAAGACGGAACATTAAGCTGATTCCAATTACCATAGCGGTGATCTCAACATTATATGTCGGTACGTGATAGTTCAATCATATGGTAGATTGCGATATTGACACGGGTCATAAATTGTCGTCATGGATTGTGGTTTCAAATCACGGGATTCTGGGTAGTGCGTTACCGTTACAGCTTACAATATGAAGTGCTCTAATCCAGGCGTGTTGCCAGTTTACTTACTACTTTTGATTACCTTGCAGTGTTCTGGTGTAAGTGTCAACCATGCCCTAAAGAATGACAACCGTAGGTGTGGTTCTGGACCTTACAAAACGCCGAGTTTTGGAGAAACTAATGCGGTCAAAAACTCTTGGCCTAGTATGGTAAAAAAATCTATTGAGCTATAAACCACATGCTGTAATTTATCCAAATTTTACTTGCGTCTTCTTGGGTTCCATCAACAACTTTAAGGTGGCACTATTGATGTACAATCGGCAATTTTGTGGTGGATCTCTGATTGACTCGATACACGTAGTCACCGCGGCTCACTGTGTGGTCAGGTATAAAACCATTTACACCTGCGTCTTTACCTGCATTTTTTCAAATCAGATAACATAAAACTTTCCCCGCAGCTTTTCGGCAAGGAACATTTCGAAACTGAGAGTGGCGCTAGGTATGCATAGCTTAAGGCCCGTGAAGGATCCACAAGTTACGAAGACGGTGTTACGGGTGGCATACCATAATGATTTCAATGCGGAAACCTTTGTATACAAACTTTGATTTACATTTTTAATATTTTGTTAAAAGTATATAAGAACCTGTTTCTCGCGAACCTTGCAATGGTTTAGTACAACGATATCGCTCTTCTGACTCTGGATTCACCTGTTGTGTTTACTCCTACGATTTCTCCTATTTGCCTGCCGCCAAATGACTCCTCCGATCAACATGCTTATAGAAAAACAGTGGCCATTGGATGGGGAGCACCGACAGAAAGTTAGTGATAATTTAATTTATTTCAACAATGTAATATCGAGCACGAGACAGATTTCAAACCAGAAATCGTTTTTCAGATGGAACTCAGGCAAATGTTTTGCAACAGATAACTATTCTAACAATGACTAATGCCGAGTGCAGAAACAGATTCGATGGCGTGGTAACGAGTGGAATTGCCGACCATATGATCTGTGCCTCTTATCCAGGAAAAGACACTTGCACGGTAGGAAAACGCTTTTATAAGACCGTTAACAGTAATTTGACTTACCAAGTTATGCTTTCGTTTTCCATGGACATGTAATAACGCAGGGTGACAGTGGAGGTCCATTGCTAGTTCAAGACATGCCCGGTGCCAAATGGATTCAAATTGGTATAATTAGCTGGGGAATAGGTAAATCATGAGATAAAACCGTTTGCGCTTGAGCTTATTTATAACCTTACCGTCTACTACAGGATGCGCAGATCCCGATTTCCCCGGAGTTTACACTAGAATCTCGTCTTTTGTTGACTGGATTGAAAAACAAAATCAGTTAGATCTTCATATCTTGATGAGTAAATGAACCTATAAAGGGTTAAGGTCCTCTTCAAACCGATATCTTCTGCTGTATTCTTGAATAATACTTGACATCAATACACTTCTTATTTGTGGTTGATGACTGTGGGACAGCATTGCGGATTTTGTAATACTACTTTCCCAGCTCTGTACGGGAGTTCCATGGTACTGAATTCTGGAAGGCACGTAAACGATAGCCTATATATGTTGCATAAGTGGTCTGCTCCCACAAGTATTAAAATTTGTTTTCCAATTACCCCAAGGTTAAAGAAATAACGTAAAATAACAAATAAAAATTTACTGTCGTGGAATTTTCTAGATATAAGCGTCAATAGTAATAGATAGAAAGCGGTGGTTTAAAGAAGGCGCGCTTGACGCTGCCATAGTAACCGCGTTTGTTTCATATCTCGCAGTCCGTTAGTAAGTATGAAAAACCACAACCGCTTTAATCCTCCCTTTTCTTTTTGATTTGCAATCTAGCAAAAATGCAATCTCAAGTCAAGCTGAAGCTCCAACGAATCGATTACGTGCAGGTATCCTCGTTGAAGAGCAGTTCTGTTCAGCTCCTACCGGCCAAAGGAGCCAAACATCAGCAAAAAGTATAAAAGCTGTCTACTTCGCACAAGAAACTCTTCATTTTTTAAAAAAAACATCTTCAACAAAACTAACCATTGACTACTTCTCACTTATCTTTTTCGCGTAAATGCTTTGCTTGTTGCACAGGTAGCTATTGGAGACCAAAGAGGAAAATTGCAATTGGTTTCCATAAAAAAGGGAGAACCTTTCGTGGACTTCAAAATAGACCTCAAATCTCCTATAAACTGTGTCACAATACTTGTCAATAACAATGGTAAACATAAATGACTTATACTTTGTTCTTACATTTCAGTGAGCACCTAAAGATGTTTTTTAACTTTTGAACTGTGCTCTGCTGAACTTTCTCTGCTCTTAATCTGATGAACACAGAACCTACATTGGAGATGATTGTAACAGCAACTGCACAAACAGTGCAGTGCTTTTCAGTTAAGGGCAAGCTGATTTTTAAAATGGATACAAACCTGGTAGAACCCATTCAGCATTTGTGAGTCATGTTTTACTTCCGTCTCTTGTACTACATAAGAGCTGCTGTTTCTTCAATTTGTATGCAGATGGTGGGAGTGAACAGTAAAGGAGCTCGTACTATTTTCGTGCAGGTGGATGGCCAGTAAGGAGGAGATGGCTGTTTTCAACTCCTACGTTTATAACCACTACCAAAATGGGAAGGAAACTAATTATTTTCTTTCTACTGATCGTATCAACGCGGTAGCAGTCTTACCTCTCAACAAGGTACGCGCCTTCATTTTTAAGTTCTCTTGCCATGTTGTTTTACGCCCAACACTGCGAGACGCCTCCGTTTACAGGTACCAAGCTTAACTCCGCTGCTGGGGTGCCAAGATGGAACCATTTACTCCCTCAGGGATTCGGCTGTTCGACATCGACTGCCACTCGACGGTATACCCACAGCGATGCAACTGTTTCAAAACGATGGTGGGACCAGTGGGGAGTGGGTAGTTTACGGAACATCACTAGGTCAAATTGGACTGGTCCGCTGGAGCCGAGCTGGCCCTGCGGTTGAATGGGTTATGCAACTACCTTCTCAAACGACAGTGACTTCGTTAGATTTTTACGATCTCAGCGATTCGGGTGCTAACCAGTTGATCATCGGCAGAGAAGATGGCTTTGTCGACGTCTATCAAGTATCACCCGAAGATGGCGCAATGCGTAGTCCGACTTTGATCTTCTCACAGGTATGCGGACGTAATTGATTTCTTGTAGGGCAATTCCGATACCGCACCTAGTTAATCATAGTGTTAGAATTGTAATGATAGTATTGCAGTGGTACGTGGTGGAATTGTCGGGGCTGCTGGATTTCCCGAAATATTAGTCGCTACCCAACGTGGTACGTATTGTGCAGGCATTAACGTAAATTACTTGATCAATACTTAAACTGGACGTCTTGAGGAAGGTTGGATATTTGGCCTTACCAGCTGCGAATCTATGATGCGTAGGAAGCAAACAGACGAAGTGTCTGCGGCCCGAACAAACACTCACACCTCAGAACGTCAGAAGCACCTACAATATCTTAAGTTAGATGACCACACTTTCACGCGATTTGCTTTAGCGCTAACCTACAGTCCTCCACATTTTGTTTTTAATACTTGCAGATCTGAAGTGGAATTCCTAGAAAAGCAAGTGAAGGAAGCGCAGAATAACAAGTCTTCTATACTGGTGTCAGATATTGAAGCAATGGGAACGTCTGCGCAAGTAAACGTCACAGCGAAAGTATTAATGCAAAATTATTTATCTTTAATCAAGACTTATCTAACTTACCTTGTTATGCCAGATGAATTTCGTAGCCCAACAAAATGCCTATTTCGTTGTCGTGGAGAGCCAAGTGTCCATCAACTTTATTCTCGTCCAGAGCAACACAAACGTTCAACTAATGGATATCGAGCGTAATTTAGCCATTTTGAGCTTAATGGATTCTAAGCGGGTCTGTCTGACCAATTACTTACTGATCTGTAACGAAAATAAAATTTGGTAATCAACTATTCCACGACAGAATGGCGCCTTTCAGCTGACAGCAACTTTCAGATGCCAATCCAATACCACGCGACTTGAAATGAAACTTATCTGTAACGAGCGGAGCACTAGTGACCTGGTGCAGTTATACGTTTCGCTAAACATTCAGCAGCCACGTTTGGCTATACTGAAGTCATTCCCACTGGTTTGTCTTTGTCGCCACGTACGATGCCACCCTTTTGAATGGAGTGCGTCTACACCCTATGGCAGTTTGACGTTGCAAGGAGGGTTCTCTAAGGCGGATGCCCACAACTGGATTGCATCCTGCTTACCTGATATTCCGGATAAAGTCCCAAGCGACGAAGAGATTCACTTTTATTTCCGCAATGACCAATGGCAAACCAAGTTGGCCGTCCATTACAGGTAACTGGGTAGAGCGGTCACCACTCCACATTGATTGTAACGACCCTTTGTATTGGATCACACAGGCGAGGTGAAATCGTGTTCCTTTCAGATAATGCAGTTGCCTTATCATATGTCCGAGACTTCATTTCAAGAGAAGCCACAGCAAAAAGTGTTCCATTGGTAATGAACGCTGACATGACCTGGGAAGCAACGAAAATTCTTTTGCAGCAAGTCTATTCTCAGTTATTGAATTTGACTCACCTACATCGAGCGAATGTGTTGGCCTTGGCGTTGGAGGAAGCGGCAACAGATCAGCTTGCGCAAGACGCGACTGACGACTGGATGACCGCCGAGTTTCAAGACATTGTTCATGCGGCTAAAGAGAAGCAGCCATTCAATAACATTTATCCTGTCGAAGAGTATCAAAGTATAATTAGCCAAACTTCTTTTCTGCCTTCTCGTACTTCTAGCTCATTCATAAAATTGTTATGTATACTTAGATTTTCTGCTGGACTTGTTCGTCTGCCACAGAGAATTCCACGGTGAGCTTGAAGTGAGAAGTTCTCAAAAGTTTTCTTCATTAGAAAAAATGCTGACCGGCACTGCACGCACTGAAGATCTAGTTGAACTGTTTAGGTTTGAGAATCTATTATCTACTGTCGCTTAATACAATTTTCTATAGAAAGACTAAAAAAAGTAGCTTTCCGTTATAGTTAGAGTTACTGGTTGGTTTCTTATTCCACGATAAGAATTAGCGAGAATTAACTAGCGAAGGTAAATAAATAATGGACGAAATCTTTTGTTCGCCTGAAAACGCAGGAATAAACAAATGTCATGTAATTCGTCCGATAAAATTACGAAATAGCAAAACGCTGGACGTAGTGACTCTCAAAGACACTAAACGTTAAAGACAAATTGAAATGCGACTATGAACAGAAATGGTTAAAACTACCCCGATTCTTGTAAATAAACATTTTCAAATTCAACACAAGGCACTGTAAAGCTGATCAGCATTCAGAAAGATTTTATTCTTCCTTTTCTCTCTAATTTTTGTACATGAATTCAAGATACTCTAGAAACTCACCAAACAAAGAGCTATTTTCTTGTATGGATCGACTTTAAATCAACCATTCAAAATAAATGACAATTTAATTTCAAATTCATGAGTTGCACTATACAGGCACTTTGTGTGATATAACTTACGTTGGTTGGTACAAGTACTTTCATATGGTTACAAGTTCACCACATGTACTCAATTTCATTAAACTAACTTCAAGACAAGCAAAATGAAACAGACAGCATATTAAATCACAAGTAACAAAGATACACAATGCAACAAAAAGTTGGTTTGTCGCACATATTCCCTTGAATGAAACAGGTATATTAACCTGTGCATCCATAATACGGGATAGTGCATTTTCGTCGAGGAAATTTGCTACTGATCAGCCTGGATATAAGCGAGCAGTATCAGCCACGAAAGCTAGCCACCGCGTCAGCTTCTCTCCTGACTTTTCAGTCCCATGAATACGTAACAAATATTATTATCATTACGAAAACATGAGCAATTCCTTTGAATGAAGAAGAAAACAACAGTCCATTAGTTTACCGACGTGATTGGACCAAAACGCCGCCTTTCAATACTTAGTTTAACGTTAGGTTAGTGTGACCATGGCCATGTTTTTTCTTCAATGTCGGTAGTTTAAAACCGATCAGCTGATTTCACCTCGGCTGGCTGTTGCCAGAAATTCTACTTAGAATTCTAAACTAAAATGCTAAAATTAATACAAATGAAAAATGATACAAATAAAAATAATACTTTAATTGTATTACTACACTAAAAATAGTGACGTTGAATTTTAAAGAAAATTTTAATTACCAAAAATCTTTACAAATGTTGGAAAACATGATACACTTAGGGCTCGGCCCCGGTTCTCGAAAACCCGGTTTACCCGCGGTTCGTCGCCAAAAAAAGTCGCCCATGAGCGATCCGGGTAGTCTATTTGCCAAAGTGGGTAGGCTGGGCGGATTTGATAAGCAAACCGGGTATACCCACCGCCATCTTGGAAAATGGCGGGTTGCAAAGCCCCAAGTTAAATGCATGCATGAAAGCTTATCGGTGCCACACCAGACGAGTGGTATATTCTATTTGCGTATCACTATTTCTTTTGGTTTCGAGATGCACGACAACGCCCACTTCCCCTCGCTCGCCATAATCAAACAGCCAGCGGTATAAAGCAAGTTTTAGGTCCATACGGCACACTTTAAATCTATGCATTTATTTTTTAATATACGCATTAGAATTAGCTCATTTCTAGTCCATACTTCAATGACTTCCAAATGCCCCTTAACAACAAATCTATAATTAGTTGTCAAGTGCCATATGAATAATGTGACATAAAAAATAATGTTCATGGCTTTTGGGTCTATGATCAAGTTAATGAGTGTAAAAAAAAAACAGATGTTCTACATCATATTTAAGGAAACATTCAATTTTCCATGCAGTAATGCCAAAATGAATGAGTCCGCGCATCGTTTATTATCCGTCACACGGATGTAGGAGGAGTGGGATGCGCAGTGAAAACTTAAATTCAAAATAAAATATTTCCCTCAACTTATAGAGTTGGCTAACGTCCGAAGTTGCCAGTTCGATGAAATTGTGAAAAAAAAATTGGACACGAACTAGTAACAGTTCTTGCATGGCGGCTTACGAAGTTTCGCCCGTTGTAGTTTTAGTTTTAATTTTTTCCATTGAATTTATCTTCCATTCCATTCATAATTGGATTACGAAATTCCTTCGTTATCAGGTAATCTTGTAATTTTTATTTGACCTCGATATAGACTGTACTTTATTTATTATTAATTTTTTTGTAGTCCTACATTTTGTTTGAGTGATCTCTTTCATCTGTCGTCCGCATCTGACAGTGTTTTTGTTCTTCTTCGACATGTCTTGGAGGTGTTGTGTTTCTGGTTGTGGTTCCGAAGGAGTACCTTTATTTCGTATTCCAAAATTTAATGAAAATTTAAAAACTGCTTTGCAAGAAAAAAAAGGGAACGTAGAATTGTTTGGCTTCAAAAGCTTAACGTGAAGGAATGTGACTTAAACAACAACACTCGTGTTTGCTCTCGTCATTTTGCATCTGGTTTGTAAATCAATGTAGTTTATAATCATTTGCATCAATCACAGTGTTTTAAATATCATTTTCATAACAGGTAGGCCATGTAAGAATTCTTTCGATAACTCTCACCCAGACTGGGCACCTTAACTACACATCAGAAATTCCATTTTTGACAGGGTTGTACAGAGAAACATTAGTCGACATTCCAGAAGGCTTGAAAGGGAATCAAGAACATTGGAACAGATCATAAATAGGGTAAAGGTATTCAGCCCTGTGTAAAACAGGCACTTTTTTTCATCAACACTAATTTCAGTAAACAACTGGCATTTTCCTCTTTCATTCAAATTATTCACTTGTTGTTGAAGGGTTTTTTCAGATGCAGTTAACTGCTCATTCATTCTACGTAATTTCTCATTTTCAACAAGTAGACAGTCCCTTTCCCTTGTCATCAGTTCCAACATTTTGTAGACTCCAGTAGCCTAAAATGAAATACATTATTTAAAAATGAAAAGACTAAATTTCTTATGTTTTAAACGTACTTCATGTTGGTTTTCAACACCGTTGTTACATTCATCGCTGATTTCTACACCGAAAAAATTAGGAACTTGTTCAGATGCAAAATCATTGCTTCAACTTTCCAACATATCAGACACTAGAGGTATTTCATTATGTTAGAAATAAAGATAAAGTTTTAGTTATGATTTTCGACAAAGCAATTATATACTGTACATCATGTTCGTTGTTTACCACTGCATTGGGCACATCATTATCTTGTCTATTGGCGGCACTCTTTCCATTGTTTACGACAGCCTAATAATACATGAACAAAAGCATTAATGACTGTTATCACAAACTTTAAATAATAGGATGAATGTCACATTGATCTGTTCCAATGTTCTTGATTCCCTTTCAAGCCTTCTGGAATGTCGACTAATGTTTCTCTGTACAACCCTGTCAAAAACAGAATTTCTGACGTGTAGTGAAGGTGCCCAGTCCGGGTGAGAGTTATCGAAAGAATTCTTACATGGCCTGCCTGTTATGAAAATGATATTTAAAACACTGTGATTGATGCAAATGATTATAAACTACATTGATTTACAAACCAGATGCAAAATGACGACAGCAAACACGAGTGTTGTTGTTTAAATCACATTCCTTCACGTTAAGCTTTTGAAGCCAAACAATTCTTCGTTCCTTTTTTTTTCTTGCAAAGCAGTTTTTAAACTTTCATTAAATTTTGGAATACGAAATAAAGGTACTCCTTCGGAACCACAACCAGAAACACAACACCTCCAAGACATGTCGAAGAAGAACAAAAACACTTTGTCAGATGCGGACGACAGATGAAAGAGGTCACTCAAACAAAATGTAGGACTACAAAAACATTAATAATAAATAAAGTACAGTCTATTTCGAGGTCAAATAAAAATTTGAAGATTACCTGATAACGAAGGAATTTCGTAATCCAATTATGAATGGAACGGAAGAAAATTTCAATGGAAAAAATTAAAACTAAAACTACAACGGGCGAAACTCCGTAAGCCGCCATGCAAGAACTGTTACTAGTTCGTGTCCAATTTTTATTTCACAATTTCATCGAACTGGCAACTTCGGACGTTAGCCAACTCTATAGTAATTTCAAATCATTTGAAAAATGTTTGTTAAAACATCAACTTTAATTAAAACCAATTACAAAAGGATTTAACTCGAAAATATTTTTCAAACTTGAAGTTAACGAGGAATTTGAAGGGCCGCTACTAGCCGTCAATGTGCTTCAAGAAATAAAGCCCAAACCGATATTCCCAATTAATCCAACAGAGTTTCAGAATCTTCCATATTCATTATCAATCCCCAATTGATAATGAATGAACGACTGATCGAAGACACGCAAACCATCAAGTGCGAAATGGAAACAGTCAATTTAGAACTGGAGGACGCGAAGCAACGACTGATCAAAGAAACGCAAACTTTCAAGTGCGAAATGGAGTCTGTCAAGGTAGAACTCGAGGAAGCGAAGGAGCGACTGATCAAAGAAACGCAAACCTTCAAGTGCGAAATGGAGTCTGTCAAGGTAGAACTCGAGGACGCGAAGGAGCGACTGATCAAAGACACTCAAACCATCAAGTGCGAAATGGAGTCTGTCAAGGTAGAACTCGTGAATGCGAAGGAAACCATTGCCGAGTTGGAACAATGTCAGAACCGTTTGATCGCTGCTGAGTCGCAAATGAAGACGATCGCTGAAGGCAAAGACGCCCTTTTGGCTTTGAAAGACGCGGAATTGAAACAATTGCGAAAATCTGCCAAACAGGTTCAGCGTAAATCTGAAGTGAAGACCCGAGATGTTGGATGCGACACGGAGGACCTTCCTCAGCCCGTGAAGGCCAAAGGAATAGATGTTGGATGCTGCACGGACGATTTCCCTCAACTTGTGAATCCTAAAAGTCGAGACGTTTCGTGCGACACTGATGATCTTCCATCACTTCCTGAGGCTGGAAAAAAAGACGTTGGATGTGGCATCGATGACCTTGCACCCCTTGCCGCTGCCAAAGAAATCCAAGGAGCGTCTGCCGATGAAAGGAAACAATCAGTCGATGAAAGTGAGAGACTTACAGAATTTCGGGAGGTTTCGTCTAGACTTCAGGCTGAAGCAGCAGCTAAAAAGGAGGAACGTGCACCCGAAAAGGACAAGACTCCAGCGGAGTTGGTATCGATTTACGAAACTGTGATGGACGCTATTTCTCCAACACAATTTCCTCCGCTGTCCGGCAAAAAGCCCCCACGTCAACCTGACGCTGATGTCAGACCTGCCCGACAACCTGCCGCTGATGTCAGACCTGCACGACAACCTGCTGCTGATGTACAACCACCAGTTGTTTTCCAGTCAGCTGATTACAGATATAAACAAAAGCCGATCGAAGGTTACACAGTCAACCTGTCCGAAGGCCAAACATCGGTTCATCCGCCAGCTCGACCCCAAGCGAAGGCTGCGCCAACTGCTGCGCCAACTGTCGCTCCTGAGAAGGAGAAGGCTGCCACAGCTAAACCAGCTGCCAGTTTCGCCATTGTTTATGGAGAAATTCCACAATTGCAATGTGCGGATAAATTGGTACTCTTGGACATTCATGTCAGAAACTACGGTCGTATTGTGGGACGAGGAGGTGAAAATGTCAGGCGCCTGGAGGAGACTCACGGAGTCATGATGACCTTAGTCCAAAACCAAAATGCTCTCCAATTTTACAACTTGAAAATATCAGGAGGGAGTCCCGCAAAACGTCGAGCTGCCGCACAAGAAGTTATCGAAGGTCTGCCGGTGACGATCGAGTGTTCTAACGTCGACTTAAGGCAACTCCGTCATCTAAAAATGCAAAGTTCTGAGACTGAATTCTTCGTCTCCGTCAGACGCCCGATGTCACGTGATGAGAAACTACAACTCTCAGGCCGAATAAACGACTGCCGAAAAGCTTTCGACCTTCTCGTTAACGGGAGAGATCCGCGGCCATCCCCCAAATAAATCCCGCATATCTCACATTTTTGACCCTCCACATGCAGTTAATGTATGACTTTCAAAAACAAAAAAAAATGTGTTCATTTTTTTTTTAACTACCCGTTTGAAGTGTAAATCTACCTGAGATGATCGTATGGAATGGATGAAAAGTCGTTTAACGTTTGGGCTTGAAGCTTTGGGAGTATCTCGTTTCGATGTGATAATGGAAGCGTTCATGGATTTGCAGCTTTATGTATTCCATGAATGCCTAAATCATCACTGAGTTACGAGGTGACTCCTGGGCTGGGCTTTGGGAGTATCTTGTTTCGATGTGATGATGGAAGCGTTCATGGATTTGCAGCTTTATGTATTCCATGAAGGCCTAAATCATATCACTGAGTTACGAGGTGACTCCTGGGCTGGGCTTTGGGAGTATCTTGTTTCGATGTGATGATGGAAGCGTTCATGGAGTTGCAGCTTTATGTATTCCATGAATGCCTAAATCATCACTGAGTTACGAGGTGATTCCTGGGCTGGACTCTTACGTAAACGACATGACATCCACGACATTCGGTCAGTTTCAGTATGGATTTGTTCTTCAAACGGTAGTTGGGGTGACTCATTTGGATTTATTCTCTGACTTTTTCTTGTTTTACGAGATCAAAAAATAAAAATTTTCTTTGAACTAATTCAGATAGATGGCGGCAAAAGTCGTTTACGTGTTGAGGTTGAAGCTTGTGGAGTATCTTGTGTATTTATCACTAAATAGACAAGATGACTCCTGGTTAAGCCTCCATGTGAACGTCTAATGTCCTTGATATTTGGTTAGTTTGGGGATGCTGAACAAAAACAAAAACTGTTGTCTGTTTTTATTATTATTACTATATTGATTCTCGGTGTTTTCTATTTCATCAATGGTGAAGAACATAGAGCACGTACAGGAAATTAGGGACAATCTGGCCGTCTCTCAATTCCGTGTCAATTCCATGATAGATGCGTCATACAGCGCCATGCCGCTGGAGCGTGAGCCGTTTGGCCCAGCTGTCATTCCAGCTTTTGTCCCCCTTTTTTTTATAAACATGGTTGCCATTTTGAGGTGAGTAGCCTAAGCGATCCTATTGATTAGGGCTCGGCCCCGGTTCTCGAAAACCCGGTTTACCCGCGGATCGTCGCCAAAAAAGTGGTCCATGAGTGATCCGGGTAGTCTATTTGCCAAAGTGGGTAGGCTGGGCGGATCTGATGGGCAAACCGGGTATACCCACCACCATCTTGGAAAATGGCTGCTTGTAAAGCCCCAAGTTAAATTAAAATGGAGGGTAGCAAAAAAAATTTTTTGTGGCGGGAAATTCAAAGGGCGTCACTTGATTTCAGGGAAGAACTCGGGTAATCGGGTAGGAAATCGGGGATAACCGGGTAATGGAAACGGTTTTCGAAATTGTGTTACCCACATGGTACCCGGGTAGGTAGTGGGCACAAAGTCTTAGGAACCGTTACCCACTGGATCCAATTTTTTTGCCGAGAAGACCTACCCATTCGCCCTAATACCTACCCATTGGACACGGGACCGAGCCCTAGATACACTTGGGTTGGAGTTGGACGTTGATTGATCAGGCAGTTTCAGGCTTCAGGGGAAGTACTGTAACATTCAAACCGTTAGTTTTCTGTTATGTCTATTTCATTCCATGGTGCCTGGATTTTTCTTTTGTATTGTTGGACCTCATATTCCTTAATTTATCGACAATGGGCTTACTCAACTGGCATCCCTACTGGAGATGTGAGCAGTCAGTACATTTATTTAATACATACCTCTTGGCCACATCTTAGATGATTAGATGGATACAAACCTTTGCTATTTACGGAAGAAGACACAAACCTTCAGGGCTCTGTGTTAACAGCCAGCCAGTTTCTTCATAACAGTACAAAAAAAACGTGTTTTGGAATACACTTAACACGCCCTGTGTTGTGGGCGATCAAGCTAAAACCGCTAAAACTATGCAAGCTATTCAATGGCTGCAGAAAATGTCAAAACGTTTTTGCACTTTCATACCCGCTCATGGCACCTTTATTTGCTTTTCAGTTAACACCGGGTGATATTAAATAAAAACACGAGATTGCCCTATTAATACATCGATGCGTAATTTTTTTTTGTCATGATAGATATGCAGGCGGTAGAACAACCAAAAGTAATAAGGGTAAATGTGGAACAGAAATAGATCATTTAAAACAGAAGAGGGTAACATCACTTGGGACTAGACGCTAGATATTCGCTGGCCCGTCCTCACGGAAGGCCAACGACAAACAACTTATCTCTTTTTCTTCTCCTCCACCAGCTTGTTGTCGACGACTTGAGCGCGTAATTTATGTGAAGGAATTTTTGAACTTGTGGGAAAAGAGGGAGAGGAAAAATACAGAGCCATTCACAAATTGTTTTAAATTTGCTTCATACACTTGAACCAGGCAATTGTTTGCCTAGTGAATCAACCGTTAGTGCCTCTGGCGAAACAATTGGATAGAACAAATGACGTTCCTCTTCGTCCATTGCCATCTTCCTGTCGTTGACGAAATAAACCTAGGGAAAGAGAGGAGAAAGAACACCCGAGCAAACGTAAAAGTGAAACTAACCTTATCTGCCACAACCAATACAAAAGACAATACGAATTAAATCAGGCTAATGCCTTCATGTGTCACAGTAAATAAACAAAAATAAAATAAAACATAAGTGATAGAAGTTGAAACATGTGGAGTCAAACGAGTACTCTCAATACTGTCTACAAAAGAAGTAAACAAAAGGTGCGGGTCGAAATGAAATCCACGGGAAGGAGCCACTAAAGAAACTGAAAAAGAAAGAAACTCAATGAAAAATATGTTGAAAACAGAAACGAAACAAGAAAGTATAAAAAGAAAAGAAAAATAAATCCAAAATACGAAAATGGCAAAGACTAAAGATACGACGCACTTTAAAAGAGAGGGAACGAAACTAAGAAAATCAGGATTACCGGTGCAGCTTTGTAACAACAAAACTTAAGCTATTTGGTAAATATACTGATCCTTTCCTCCGCTACTAAACACAATGTGCAATAGCAATCCAAAAAAGAATGACTCAGTATACCTTAGTTAATCGCTGATGACACGAAACCAGAAACTAAAACTTAAAATACAACAGTGAATCTGTTACCATCGTGCATCGATTTACAATAAAGAAATCCAATCAAAGTGCAGTGCAAGAAATAGGATACGGTTTTTCACGACTGGCACAGAGCCAACCGCTTTAATCTTCTTTATACTGCATTTTACACATGTCACCGAGCTAAAAGACACTTACTCGTTGGAATCCTGGCTGCGTGGAAGCGAAAGCCCTTGGTCCGCTCCGAACACTATCGGTATCATCGATACACAGCTCGATATCTGAATCAGAATGCACTTGACCTCCGTTTCCCTATGAGAACAGATGATGAAGAATTATTTCCCAGTACAGTACTGAATCTAAGTTAAAAACGACTTGCCAGATGCAGTTGTTCAGAAGTGGTCAGCATCCGTGCTACTGGAAGGCAGCAAGGAGGCAACGTATCGATGAGGGTTGGCTTACTATGCGTAAGCAAAGGTTTCATGTACTTTGTGTCGAAACCTCCCCAAATGCGCGCCAGCCATGATTTCTCTGACTGCGTGCTGGGTCGTGGGGGCTCTGTTGCTGTTCCATCGATCGTGTTTCCACCCTGTTAATGATTTGTAAGTAAAACGGGAGTTGGTTACGTGGAATGATATTTCAGTTTTCGAAGAGGTAGTGATTGTTGTTACCGGAGTTTGCTGCAATATGGAACCATAAGTCTGCGGGATTTTACAGGGAGAGAAAAAGCCGAGCAACAAGCAGTTGGGAAGTAGCCAATCACGAAACAAAATTAATTAATAAAAGATAGAAGCCAGGGATTGCAAGCAGGAATAAAGCCAAATGACAAGAAACACAATTAAACCAAAACAACCAAACCAAACCTTGTTGAAAAGCAACCTGTGAAGTACCAGAGCTGATTTTGTGTCCAATCTTAACCGTAAATACACAATGTACTTTTATTTATTTAAAAAAAAAAAAAAAAAAAAAGAGGTATTTACTCTGTGCGGAGTTCCAGGCAAAGCTGCATGCTCTGGATCTTCATCGACGCCCACACTAAAACAAAGTCGACTGTAAATATAATGACTTTTTTTTATGTTAATATACATACGGTATTCCAAAACAAGTCAAGAGTGGGGTTACTGATCCGCCAACGAAAATGACAGATCCGATAACTATCAAACTCGTGGTTGTTAGGAAAGTCTGTCGAGATTTGGACATCGTGTTTCGAATAGCCAAAGCGAAAGCCATGGCTCCACGCAGTCCTTTTACAACAATCATATTGAGTATGAGCCAGTTTAAGATTCACGGTGAAGTAGTACTGACCAGAAAAGAAGAGAACATGTTGAAAATTCCGACTTATTTTAGGCTTCCTCCCAAAATTCAGCAAGAAGGACAAGGGATAGATGTTGGCAGCCCTTCCAAGAGCAACTGCTATCTGAAATGACCATGAAAAGAGGTAAGGGAAATCTCGATAAGAAACTAGTCACAATCATCTCACAAATGAAATGCAGATGAAAGCAACGTCGAAATGATGCTTGGGGAAAGTAAACATGGAGACACCGATGTAAGAAAAGATGAAATTCTCAGCCAAGAAATTCAGTAGTTCAAATAATGATTTTGTTCGGACGCGGGAATCATCCGATAAGTTGTTGTATGTGTAATGCGCTTGACACATTCCGCAGAACAGGACGGACACGATACCTGGAGATAAAAATTACGTCAAGCAACATTTTATTATGCATTCCATCAAAAGACTGCATCACGTCATTACCAGTCAGATCAGTTGCTTCTGCTATGAGGAAGGTTGTATATGACATCAGAACGAAAAGACAAGTCTCCAACAGCGGAAAATCACGAATGCGCGTGAATTTGGTCAACTGAATCAAATAGAAAGTGGTTAAGACTCCTATAAACGGGGTTCGTAAACGCAATATATATGCTTACAAGCGCAGTTGCGATTCCAAGCGTAGATCCAAGAACAAGTGACGACGTAAAAATGAGTAAAAACTCACCAACAGCTTGAAAAAAAGCAACCATTTCGAATCCGCCGTGATTAGGGTTATACTTTTCGGCATAGCTTTGTATAGCTCTGTTCAGTTATCATGAAAATTAAAATAAAAAAAAAAAAAAGGTCAATCCTGATTTTAAACATAAATAGATGGGGAACGACCTAGTAAGAACAATGGCGATCGCATCGTTCAAAACACTCTCCCCAAAAACCAGCGCATAAAGGTTGACGTCAACGTGCAATTCAGAAAAAATGGCAAGAATGGTGACGGGATCCGTGGCCGAGATTACAGCACCGAAGTATAACGTGTCCAAAAAGGAGAAATCTTTGGCCAAATAAGGGAAAATTTGGATGAATCCCCAAATAAGAGACCTAAAATTAACAGAAGAAACTGTAATTCGGCAGAATACAAAAAATTCTTTAATGGCTTGAATAGCTTCGCATAAAATCGAAGCCAATCGAAAATTATATTTACCCAGTAACAAAAGCGGTAACGGTTGTGCCGACGAAAGCAAACGTAAAGATTGCACCAAGGTTTTTGAAAAAATATTTCTAAATAAACAGCAATGTGGAAAATCTTGTGTTATTGTCACAGATCTAGTTTGCATTAATTCTATTATCATATACATATAATAATCATGAGTTTATGAGGAGAAACTATTAAGGACTTAAGGCATGTATAAAAACAGGTTAGCTTCTTTTATAGTTAGTAATAAAGAAACAAACTTAAAAAAAATTACCCTTTTAAGACTGTAAGCAGCATGGAAAATAATGGGTGGCAGAAGTAAATTAAAGAAAACTTCTGGATCAAATGTAGCCTGTAAAAAAAATGTAATTAGTATGCAAATGAATTGACAAAAACCTTTGATCCCTGTCATCACTATCAGGGACAAGAAAAAACCTTTTGATCTATCTCATTGAGAGAAGTATTATCGATTTCCCCTTTGAAAGTGTACACAAATGTGTGATTATTAAGATAAGTGGCTGATGTTTTGGATGACCGTTCAATGATCCGTTTTGAAAGCTGAAGCCACAAGACATCAGGTGGAACTGAATGGTTATAATGAGTTCCAAAAGATGGTACAACAGGAAGCACTCTCACTTCAGGAGTAGGTCCCGTATAACGAATGATAGCTCCAACAACCAAACCTAAGTTTGTAAAACATTTGTATCTTAACTTTAATAAAATAAGTAAATATTTCTTGGGCTTACCATAAATTACAGCAAGTCCTGTTTCATGCAGGAACCTTAACCTTCTATGTTTGAACATCCAAATTGTAACTACAGTCAGGATGAGCAAAAATGTGTAGAGTAATAAGTTGAGGTTGTCAAGCCTATGGGTATTGAGTGCTTTTTCATCATATTCACTGTCTGGAGTTCCAGACATCAACTCCTGGCAGAAGCCAAGATGAAGCAAATAACTTAAAAACATCAGTAGCACTAGAATAAATGGTTTCCCTTGTATGCCACATTTTGATAAACTGATATTTGGCATTCTTTTTATCGGAACTAAGCTTTTAAGTTCACGATTAAAAAGAATTGAGAATTTCAAATGCTACTAAGAATACAACTTAGCCTGTTACATTCGAAGAACGACACAAAATACAATGGTTTGGATCTTTCTTAATATTTTGTCTGCTAGTAGGTTTGTCATTTTCCCTTAAATATTCTTACTTTGGTGGGCGGTTCCGACTACTTGATTGGCGGAAAGCTATAGAAAAAAAGCCAATTCTAGGTCGAAAAAGAACGGGACCGTGTAAACCGTGTACTTGGAACGTGGAACACTATGGCGTGGAAATAACTATGAAAATGGGCGGAGCCAAATACATTTTTTCCACGATTAACCATCAATTGGAAAATCCCATAGGTAAGGTAAACCCGCGAAACATTCAGTCCATGGAGGCATGGAACCTCGTCCTCAAAGTTTTTATTGAACAAGTTTTAATTACACGCTTGTTCCCTATTAGAGTGTTTGCAGTTTAAGTTAATACACCTGTTACTCACATGCATCACATGAGCGTTCATGTTTGGTAATAATCAATTGCAAAAGTTAAACAAATACCCTGCATCCTGCAACAAAAACTGACGAAGTTTTCATTAAATGAATCTCTTCTAGCAATTGAATTAGAAATGGACGAAAAATAATATTAACCTACTTTGTAAAATATTCCTGATTCCACGCGATCATTAGTTTCCTTCCATATACCCTGACCCCTGCGTCCCTGCCCATCGGTAATTTCCACCCCTCCCATTTTAATTATGATTTCCACGTTCCCTTCCACGCTTCAAGCACACAGTATAACTGTTCCATCAGAAGTTTGTTTGGTGTTTACATTAACATGAGGAATTGTTTTCCTTATCTAACTACTTTTCACCGACTGCAGCTGCTATATCAAACATATTTAAAGAATGATCCGTTTGGTTAGAAGTGGTTCATAACATTTCAAACTTCAATTTGACATCCCAGTTACTTTTTTTTATTGATACGACCAGTTGTATGGCAATTTAATGTATTTCTTTTGGCGATTCGCCCTAATTCTTTTCTACAGAACCCTTTCGGCAAGTGGTTTTAGGGCACGTATGATAGGTAACGGGTAATCAAAATCTCGTTTGATGGCCTCTCTTCTTTTGATTCAAGTAGAAACACTACATATTCAGCAGTTATAGGAGATCCACTTACTTCACAGCATATCAGGATTTGAGGTAAATTGATAACCAGCATAAGGTTTTAATCATTTTCAAAATATTAGTCTTACTGTTAGCTTTGCCTTAAAATAATTACATAAATAATGTTTTTATTTCATATTTTGGCAGGGTTTTTGCTTTAAATCTGCACCTATTACAGAATGAGGTATTCTGTCTACAACTTTGGTACTAGCCAACAACGGGCAGCTATCATATGCTTGCTATTTCTCTGTCTGCTTGGTAAGCTTGCTTCAAATAAATCAACCTGGCATTTTTCAAATTTTGCCTTCTATGTAGCTGGATATCATTTGCTTCAACCACTCCTTAAATATGAGATAAATTCAAAAACGAAGAATGAAGAGAAATTATTGAAAAACCAAAGAGAAGTCCTCAGTGAAATTACTTCACTGAAGAAGAAGATCAATGAGTTAGAAATTAGTTTAGAACAAGCTGAATTCAGAGTTCCTAAAACATTTCCAAATATAAAATTTTTAAACTACAAAGATAGGAAAAGAATTCTGGTAAAACTATTTACACATTTAGTAAGGTACTTTTTTTTAACCCAGCACTGACTTCTGTAGGTAACAGGAGGAGCCGGGTTTGTTGGTTCACATCTAGTTGATTATCTGATGAAAGAAGGGCATGAAGTTATCGTAGTAGATAATTTTTTTACGGGACGGAAGAGGAACGTTGAACATTGGATTGGTCATGGAAATTTCGAACTCATTCATCATGATATCGTCAATCCTTTAACCATAGAAGTTGACGAAATTTACCATTTGGCGTCACCAGCTAGTCCTCCACATTACATGCTCAATCCTGTGAAGACTATTAAAACGAACACTGTTGGCACCATAAATATGTTAGGTAAAATACAACTTAGATTTATTAATGAATTTATAGACTTACGTGCTACTTCTTGCGATGTTTCAGGATTAGCTCGGCGTGTCAACGCAAAAATACTTATTGCAAGCACCTCCGAAGTCTACGGTGATCCAGAAATCCATCCTCAATCAGAATCTTATTGGGGGCATGTAAATCCTATTGGTAATAGTTTATACTAGTTTTCTCTTAGGGAGCAATAAATTCTAAAACAATTATAAAAATCAATAGGTCCGAGAGCTTGTTACGACGAGGGGAAACGAGTAGCAGAGACTCTAAGCTATGCGTATGCCAAACAGGAGAAAGTACAAGTTAGAGTAGCTCGTATCTTTAATACCTATGGACCTCGAATGCACATGAACGACGGTAGGGTCGTTTCAAACTTCATACTTCAAGCGTTGCAAAACGAAAGCATAACCGTGGGTCTCATCTCTATTCCTATTTTTCAACGTACAGTATAGAAATTTAAACAATTTACTTCAGCCTTTTTTTTTTCGATTCAGATTTATGGGCATGGAAAACAAACACGTTCTTTCCAATACGTATCGGATTTAGTCGATGGCCTTGTTGCTTTGATGAATTCGTCGTACAGCCTACCGGTAAACTTGGGTAATCCCATCGAACATAACATAGATGGTAATCTTTAAACACAGCAATTACAGCGGGATATCACATAAATTATCAAAGAATTTGAATTCATTCAGAATTTGCACAGATAATAAAATCAATCGTCAACGGTGTGAATAGTTCTATAAAGTACCTTCCTGCGGTCGAGGATGATCCACAAAGGAGACGGCCTGACATAAGTAGGGCGAAGAAATATCTGAATTGGGAACCAAAAGTATTTCTCGGCATTATAATTTCAAATACGGGTTTCTTTAATCTGCGTTTTATACGTAGGTTTCCTTGGACACAGGATTACGAAAGGCTGTCGAATACTTCCGGCGTGAAATTTTGCGATCGTCAATGCCTATTGTTCCGCAGAAGTTTTTGAAACGTGAGGACAAAGACTTGTGGTAAGGCGCAAGCTCAAGCAGCAGTGCGTAATTATTATTTTTTTTTTTTACTTTTTTTTTTATCTAAAGATTGAATTAGTTGTGTTTGTTTGTATTACAGAAATATACGTAAATTTAATTAGAATTTATGTTTGATATGTTGTCCGTTATGAGACTTTCAAGTTGCATCAGCTCATCTTTAGCGTTTTGAACTTGAATTTTTGCTAGATTCAGATCTGGAGTTAGATCAGAATAAATATCCAATTTTGATCTCAGCTGGGATAGTTTTTCAATTGCCGAAGTTAATTCTTTGGATCGCTTTTGTAAAGACCCATGTCCAATATCTGGAGTATAGTCTACTGCTTCAAGTTTTCTCTAAAAAAGAAAGTTTCCTAATCTCAGGAAGATTCTAAGAAATGGATTTGGCACGCTTTTTCCCTTTAATTTGGTTGATGTGTACATCCTTGCGTTTTCCTATATTTTTGTTGCTCTGGTAAAACGCAAGGATTTACGTACGTAAACCGTAAATCATAGAATAAAGCTCGTGCGAAAGCACTTTACCTCTAGATGACGAACATGTCCAGCATATTCTCCGATTTTTTTGGACAAAAATTCTGTCTCCTTTTTCCTTGTTAGTTGCTCATGGTTATCAGCTAGGCTCATCTGGTGCAAACTCTCTTGAACCCTAAGAAATAATTAGTTTAACAAAAACTATAAATTACTGATATAAAATTATGGCTTTTACTTCTCAAGGTTCTGAAGGCGTTGAAGAGCTCGAGTTTGATTTTCAGAAATGTCTGTTAACTTAATTGATATTTCTGTTGTCTCTTCCTAATTCACATGCTTGCTGATTTGCCAATGAAATAATTTCAACAAGTTTTTTCAGTTCTTCAGGCAAGTTCATCACATCTAACTTCAGGGGGTGTAAAATATTTGTCAGTCTAGAGGCTGAATAAATAAGAATTTAAAAATTATTAATCTTAAAAATGATTACATTGTAAAAACAGATAAGTAATACTTTCGGCCACATGCTCTTTAATGAGAGTTCTCATTACTTTTATTTCTTCTTTTGCCTGCAAATCAGCTGACAAGTTGGCATCTCGTAGATCACACAAAATTTCGTTGGTTACTTTATTCTTTTCAAAACTGGGAACATCATTGAAGTTGTGCTTTTTTATGGGTGTGTTATGTGTTTTTTGGGAAGTAAAGAGTCCATTTAACCAGTCCTCCACCTTAATAAGAAATTATTGATTTGCATGAAGTGCATGAAAATACAACGAAACTCTACCGGTACATTCATTCTGCAATAATGCAACTATAATTCTTCTCCAAGTTCACGTAAATTCAATATCTAAGCCGGGAGACTCTAACTCAGACTTCCCTCCTGAACGTAAGTTGTCAAAGTTCGACTCGATCTAACTTCAACAGATCAATTCAAAATAAACAACGTTGCCGTTGTACATGATTATTCATTCATGCATTCATTGATGCCACTTTAAAAATTTTAAAAACATTGAGTCATTGTACTCATTGACAACTAAACTTTTTTATGTTCTGTTAGGGAATACAAAGATAGTAAATGATAGTAATCTTTTAAATTGCTAAATCTTAACTCATGTATCTAAGGCATGCACCCGATATGCGTAGGAGCTCTCATAAGAGGTAGAGTCTTCCATCGGCCAAATGCAAATTCCAAGATATCCCACAAATGGCTTATACGGCCCCTTAATTTCTTCCACGGAAGCCACGGTAAACCGCGAAGGGAATTAAGAAGAAAAAACTTTCGAGACGTTAACACTACGTATATTGATCAACGTATAAATTGAGTTGTATTTCACACTAACGTAGATCATTCTAGTCTAAATTTTGCTCAGTTCGTATCTGCTTCTACTCGACCGGCTCCACCATGGAAATCAAGTAAAGATAAATTTTATAATATTTTAATTTCTCACCTTATGAATCGTCATAATTAATACGTTAAAATGTTTTAGTATGGATAAGAAGTACGAAGAAGATTGGAAAAATTTTTGCGACCACGGAGACATAGGGGATGACTGGTTGGTTTTGTTTTTCAAACTAGAGAAATTCTCCAAGGGTGATGTATGTTTTCTATATGCTTGGCTAATTAGGTGCAGTGAAGAGGTTGTTCAAGCCATTTTGACCTGGATTAAGACCAATATCGAATTTGATGATCCTATTCTGGACATAGGATGCGGGAATGCTGCCTTCATTTTCCAAATGGTTTGTGAGAATTTCATTGGATGCCTAGTTCAACAAATTACTGATCTTAAGATATAAATTCTTTGGTTCGGCTATAGTACCACAAGGGATATACAAACGTTACCGGAATTGATAAATCTCCAAATGCCATAAAATTGGCCACAGAAATTTCTCATCAAGAGTGTGCCAAAGTTAGGCTAGAGGTAAGAATGACTGTAGTTTATTCGAATTTTTAGAACGTAATACTTTACTGGTTGCCATGAAGGTTTGCAACGTGCTTGGCTCAGTTCCCTCTGATGCTCCAGATTCCCCGTTAAACAAAAAGTATCGATTGGTATTGGACAAGGGCTTGTATGATTCGGTCGTTCTAGCCAGCACAAGCACTGAGGGCTCCCAAACCAAAGCAAAACACTTTCGCGATAATTACGTAAAAAGGACGTCCCAACTTCTTCAACCCGGTGGAATTCTATTGGTAGCAACATGCTGTCATACTGAAGAGGAAATGAAACAAACAATCGGCAAAAATGGTATGCAAATAAAATACTTGATCTGTGACATGTAAACTAATCTATTTCGTTGGAAATGCCGACTGGCGGATAGTTTTTGATGTTCTCGAGGTGCTTTCAACTCCTACTTTTGAATTTGGAGGAAAGAAAGGACATAACGTAACTGTCGTCGCGTTTCGCAGAAAACACTGAGGGAAGACTACAGACATTTTTTCCCCAAAGTTTGCTAAGGAATCAAATGCACATCGAAATTAATACCTCAATCAAATACATTTCCTTTACGATCATTTTATGTACCATAAGCGTTACCTTATTCAAGGCTTCATAAAATTACAAAAAGGTTCTCTCTTTAAAATTACGAAATTCGGGAATGTGCGAATACAATTAATATTGAATTTATTTTCCAGTGACACTACCTTTCTGCATTAGTCAACTGTGTAGAATTAAGATCTTCATCAAATCTTATTCTTTTATTAGGGGGTGGCTTAATAACATCTTCTTCTCTTACTTGGCTATCCAGGTTGGCATCATCTTTTTTTTCTCCATCCTTAGATTCCCACAGACCCCCACGAATGAATCTTTTTGCTGCACTGACATCGAGTTTTGGTGCCAAGGCTTTGTCAGCTATCTGTTTGGTTCGGCCAATAACATTCTTTACTCTTTCTAGCTCCTTTGGTAAGCCATTTGTTTTGGGATCAACACCTTGTGTTTTCATATAGGCTACCAAAAAATAAATACAATTATAAAATGATAAGAGAAATGGAAAATTGAACATCTCACCCCAGAAAAGAGAAGTTACAGCATACACAGAAGCTGTGTCATATTTGGCTCGCTCCAAGGGTTTCATCTGGAAAAAAAAATTCACATAATTGAAGAAACCTGAAATTGTTAGGTGGTTGGGTGGTCATGGTTGCAACTTACACATGAATGGGCTTCGCTTAGTGGCATGGAAATCAATTGGTTGACAACAGCCTCCATTTCCGACAAAGCAGAATCGAGATTCTGGGCATTGGCTGTCATTTCTTGCGGGAAATCTTTATTTGTAACCCATTCCATCTTGGAAGTGTTATATTAGAAAGTACTGCATAAACTTTAGAACTTCCAAGAGCGAAAACACACGCAGAACTTGGATATTCAGAAAAAGCCGAGAAAACGAATTCACAAAAATTTAAGCACGTGTTTAGAACTACAGAGCAGACGAAAACCGCAGACACACTGCTCGATACGCAAAGCATCGATTTGACTTGAGTGGGCGCCAATATCTGAAACGGGTCAATCAATTCTTAGAAACCTCCTTTCTTTTAAGAGATCTGGATCTATATTATGTTTTAGCGTACAAAAGCAGACATAAATATTTCTCTCAAATAACCCTTACAATTTCAATAGTAAAACAATTCTTGTTTTCTTTTCTTTTGTATTTGTTTTTACACAAGCAGATATTTTTATCCTGAATACTTTGTTTAACTATGGTGTTTGACCCATTTTCTAATTTGATAAGCCTACATGAGTTGAATAACCTTAGGCTTGATTCATGACAAAGAAAGGCGCTCGACTTGGAATCGATAGATAGCCGTTCTACTTCAAGCCTGGGTCGCCCATTGCCCAACGCTCTAGTTGAAGTTAGACAACCCATAGGAAAACAGGTTGTTTGTTTTATGGGCCGTTGGTATCTTCAGTTGCTATGTGGTTGAAACCGGGAGAACACCTCCAGTGTCGGTATTAAAAAATTTCACTTCCTGCGAGTATCCAACAATTTTTTGTTTTATAAAATGGCTCTTAAGTTTGTCTGTGTTGAAGATTACGAGAAGCATGCAGCAAAAGTATTGCCGTCATATGCTCTGGAATATTACAGATCAGGGGCTGATGAAGAGCAAACTCTACGGGAAAATCGTGATTCTTTCAAACGGTAATATCATCATATTTTGCTTTGTTTTCCATCTTTTATTGTTGAAACTTATTTTTCTGAAGATGGCGATTAATGCCCCGAATGTTACGAGGCGTGCAAAATCGTTCAATGAACACTACCGTGCTTGGATTCAGCGTCTCCGCTCCTTTTGGCATAGGCAAGTTTGAATCTTTTCTTTCTTCAATGCACACGAGTAGATAATCATTGGTTGTTGTTCTTTTCTGCACGATATCATTTTCAATAGCCCCAACGGCTATGCAAAGAATGGCTCATCCGGAAGGCGAATGCGCAACAGCGAAAGGTTCGTGCCGTTTCACAATTTCAACACATTTTTACTAGCAATTATACATGCTTTCCTTTTTATTCCATTACCCAGCTGCCGCAGCCCACGGTATCGTATATATTCTGAGCACGATTGCAACCAGCAGCATAGAAGAAATTGCTGCGGCCGCACCGAACGGTAATAACTGGTTTCAACTTTATATTTATAAAGATCGGTATGGAACAATAATTCAGCTTCTAAAATGATTGCCTATTCTTACGGATCGTTTTCTTTATGATGTTGATCTCAGACAGGCAACTATCGATTTGATTCGGCGTGCAGAGAGAGCTAATTTCAAAGTCCTTGTTGTAACAGTTGACACGGCAGTTCTAGGCCGACGTCTCATCAATGAACGACACGGATTCGACCTACCAGCCCACCTGAAGTAGGTCCATCTCACTTTTCACAACAGTGAATTGCAAACTGAAATATTCCTTATTTCAGGTTAGGCAATTTTAACAATGTTGACGAGAAATCGAATTTTCAAACTCAGAAAAAAGAAGGCTCTCGTCTGGCAGCGTATGCATCTGTGATGTTTGACCCAAGTTTAACATGGAAAGACATTACCTGGCTGAAAAGGTACTAAAAAGATGCGAAGAAGATTTTGTTTCAAATTTCGATTTTTTCTTTCTGTTACCTATTTCCCCTTCCTAGTATCACCAAATTACCAATTGTGGTGAAAGGAGTTCTTCGTCCTGATGATGCGGAAATTGCAGTGCAACATGGAGTTTCAGCAATTGCTGTGTCCAATCACGGCGGTCGCCAATTGGACGGCGTTCAAGCAACGGTATTTGTAAAACCACATCAAATTAGACGCAGTTGTTACATTACACTACACGGGTGTATCTTTTCTTTCTTTTTTTTTTCAGATCGATGCACTTCCAGCAATAGTTAAACAGGTGAATGGACGTTGCGAGATCTTTCTGGACGGGGGCGTTACCAAAGGCACGGACGTTCTTAAAGCTTTAGCCCTTGGTGCAAAAATGGTATATCTATTATAGGGTACCATCTTTTTAGCACGTCATCAATCCGTATCTGATATATTATTTCTCGGCAAGACATTCTTTGGCCGGCCGGCTTTATGGGGACTGGCCCACAGTGGAGAAGAGGGCGTGAAAAATATTATACAACTGCTCAAAACCGAGGTTGATGTAGCTATGGCCTTAGCAGGTAACTAGTCAAAGATTTACCAGATATTGGGATGATCTAATGCAACTAACCAACGTTACACAGGCTGCCGTTCGGTGGATGAAATCGATTCATCTTTAGTTCTTCGTCAAGAATTGCATTCCAGTCTGTGAATTAGACAGTGCATCTCAGGTCCTGTGCAAAATTTTAATGTCTAGTTCTATGAAAACTCTATAGATTTGGCGAATAAACAAAAACTCGTTATTAGTGGCCAGTTTTTTTCATCCATTTATGCGTTGAATTGTTTCACTTACGTCTTGTTTTTAGTCCTAGGGAAAATTTTATTTGTACAGTTTAAAAGGATTCAAAAATGATGGATGGATGAAAAATTATATCGTTAAAAAATCATTTGGAAAAGCAATCCGTAGATAACACGGGGGATAGTAATGCTGACTGATTGGAGCCCTACATGGAAACCAAATGATTTAGTAACGGTTACATCAATCTTGCAAAATAAAGGACATGGTACCTGTTGTGGCTGTAAAGACGATCGTTTATTAGGAAACTCGAGGCTGGTCATAAGCAAACGTTCTTCGTAATCATATTCGCACAGAATTTTGTTGTCGCAGAGGTAGAACTTGTCACCGACGCAGAACCTGCCGTGCAAACGGTTAACATCCAAAATGTTATTTTGCTTTATAAATTACAAATGCTAGTCGTTCTCATTCGTTACCGATGGTTGCAGTTTTGACAGGCAAAACATTCGAGATGGTAAACGTTGCCTTTTGCTTTCATGACCATCTCGAATGCCGGAATAACTTTGCCGCACGCTGCGCAGTACCCAGTCGTTCCAAACAACCTTTTTAAAATAGAAATATTATTACAAATTTGCTAAAATAAATCATTGGATTTACAGCAAATGCGAATAAGAATATCGCATAAAGCGCACGACAGTGTATGTAAAAGATACTCTTTTCAGCCCGTTGTATATATACCAAAGGATGCCGAAAAGGTTGAATGAAGCAAAACAGTCGGTCGTGCGGAAGCGTTTCCTCGATAAGAAAATATCAGAAACTATTCATCGAACCTTGTCCCTCTTCCAAGTAGGCTACTAAATATTACTTGAGCGTCAACATCCAGCCATGTCGGGATCCCTTGGCGCCGCTCGCATTTCTTCCGCTCAATCGCCTCCGCATAAAGAAAGTCAGCCGCAAGGAGGGGGAAAATATGTGCGGAAAGAAAAACCCTCAAGTTTGGTAAGCATCAGCGGACGCCAGGGATTTCGGATAGCACCGCCGCTCATTGGTTTCATGTTAAGCAAAAACGGACTTATCTGCTAGGTCTACTATGTCGTCGTCCTTCTAAAAAATAAAAATCTGGATAAATGCTGGAATGCAGCCAACCAAAGCGATGAAAACCTTTGTCGCTCTTGTTTGGCTTTCCGCGCTCTGGGGTGTACATCACTAGACGTTGATAAGAACATGATGAATGATGACTCTCATATAGGTCGTCAACTGATAATAGATTTCGCTCATCGAGGGACCCGTGACTTGGTCTCCCTCTGCCCGTTATTTATTGCGTACGCTATAGCCGATCCAATCTCTTGCGACAACAAACCAATGCAAACGCGTGGGAACGAATACGAGTAGCGTATAATAATGTACGTGCCATGTACGGTTCTGGACCTACGTGTCGCTTTTTATGCCTTCGGAGTTTTTGTGCTACTTTGAAAAGGCTATTTTTCTTGCGTTGATACCTTAAATAATCTCGTCGGCAGAGAACCAAATTGGCCCTCGTGTAGAGTGTCGATCCATTTTCACTTAACCGGCAATCACAGCATCCGCATTTGAGACAGTCCTCGTGCCAGTAAAGATCCAGTGCTTGTAGGAGGTACCTTTATTTGCATATGGGTAATTACGAAAGTGAATGAGATTTAATTTTCAGCGATATTAATTTGGACTTACCGATCGGTGATGAATTTACCACAGCCTCCACACTCTTGCGGAGTTGCCTGTACGGCGCTTTTTCTGTATTCCGCATTGGTGTCCGTCCGCATGTCAACTGAAACGTTAAAAAAACAAACATCAGTTGGGCTGCGTGTAATATATATTATTTTACAAGAAAAATTCATTTAGCATCAGCAGCTTTTCAAAAAGAGACGTGAGAGATCGATTACGGAAAACTTGGCAGTAAAATATTTCTTTTTGTTTGGGGGTGGCCGTTAAGATTGGGGTTGAAAAAATGGCTCGATCCTACCGGATTTGAAAGCACTTTAAAACCTTTTTTTTTTTCTATGAACGACGACTAAGGAAAAAGGCAGATGCTAAGCATTAAGCAAAGGCTTTCAAAAGCGTAACTTAAAAAAGGAATAAAAAAGAGTCAACATTTTAGTTTGCCTATTAGTGTCAGTTGCGTCGTCTACAACGGACTACAAAAATGGGAAAAGGGGGGAGTAGACCGATAATAGGGGGGACTTGTAAATACAGTAGGTGCAACACTAAAAACATATAGGGATGAGAAATAGATGTGTTCTCTCTTTCTTTCACTCGTGCTCGCATCGATATAGATTTCAATCCTGCCGTCTATACTTAGTATGCAAACTTTTTACAAGCCCCTTCCCTGCAGCTATCCATCAATGGAGTTATGACAAAACTATTGAAATTGAACCAAAAGGGGGTCACATTTTTTTTTATTTCTTTCAATAAAAAAAAAGCAGTCAACGCGCTCTAGTGCCTGCCACTTTTTTTTTAATGCGTCATTTTATAATCCTCACTATATCGTTCCCCTCCCGCTGGCTCGTTCGCCTGGTATGTGTGTGTTTGTAATGTATCCATTTTTTTTTTGTGTTGGTAAAAATGGTTTATACATATAAACACACGACCGGCTGTGTGTATGTTTAGAGCAGAAACGAGGCGATCTGTATCATTTAAATGGTTTGTGCGGTGGCGCCTGCTGCAAGAAACGGCGTCATCAAAACACCAACGTTCGAATTTCAATTTTGGAAGTAGAAAAAAAATTAAAAACTAACGCCATAGCAATAACTGCTTGCGGTACAGTAAAAAACACATCAGGTCTAGTAAAATCGTACCCTTTATGTTATGAGCATCCAATAACAACCATTTATATAGAACCAGTACCTTACCCTGTTATTATTGGAACCACTCACGATCCCGATTGAAAATTTTTAATGTCGTAAATATACGTAAAAAGGACAAAACAATACTGATAAAATAAAGCTAAAAGAATAAAATGTCACACGAGACCGTGCAACGGACCAATTTACAAACACGCATACATTTTTTGGAAGGAATAGTTAAGTAACCTGTTGAAGACAAAGATTTTCTTTTTCGAGAAATCAATTGACGAAAAATAAATACGTAAGAAATGGGGAAATGAAGAGCAAGAAAAGTAGATAACAAGTTTTAATCATCGTGGAAATAAGACTTACTTCGTTTTGCGTTAGCCGGATTGAATTTGAAAAAATGTGAAGTCATCAAAGCAGCCGATGTGTTTCGGGTACAGGTTGACATGAACTCGGAAATCAATTCAGCACACAAAAATAAATGTCGCAAGTCAGAACGTTTCGTTTGTTATTCTTTGACAGCAACAACAAAGGAATCTTCCGTAATAAAATTTGAAAGCGACTTGTATCAACGAAAGGCAATTGAAGATTCAATGTATCCGGACACTTCTCTTGGCATGCCGATCATTCCTCATTGCTTGACGTTCTTCCTTTCACTAAAGCGCATGCGCACTCCACAGCTTTTTCCCCTTATTCTTTCATCCGGATTTCTCATCCGGCACGACATGAGCTATGACTTTGAAGGGAAAACAGAAGGCCCTTCTCTTCGTATGTGTAAAGAATTAACAAGATTCCACAATGACAATGACAAGATTCACCAAATGATAATTCTCAAAGTAGTGAATAAATCATTAGGCAAAATGAAGCACAAGGAAATCTTTCGGTAATTCTAACTGTTAATCTTTTTTGAATATGATGGACTAGACCTGTATTCAAAATCCTCTTTCAATTCTTTTATTCGAGAGACTGAGGCTAACAAATGAATCATAAATACGAAAACTAAATTGTTTATTCAGTAAGAAGATGGAGTGCAGGTGTGCTGCCGACTTCAGGTGATCTGCGGTGTCTTGGAGCACGTGTACTCCATGATGAAGTCAAATCCCCGAATGCTATTGCGAGCAATACGAGCCGTTGTTGAATCAGGTATCTTACAAAGCGCTCTCCAATCTTTACGTACCCCATTAGGACGACGACACTCGTATCCTAAACATAGTTCATTAAACAAAATGTCTTTGATAACCCCGAGTCCGAGAAGGCCAACATGTCAAACTTTCACAGATCGAAACGTAAAAACAAATAAAAAAGAACACGTCGTTTTTCGACGCATGGTGGAAAGAAACTAATGGATTTGGTACTCAAAACTGTTCTACCTGTGCTCCGTAAGGCAGGGTGCGTAAAGGATATCTTATTTTGTTCTCGTCTATCGTTTCGCACTCCTCCCCTTATTTTAAGTTCTAAGTTGCCAAGTCTTTGAAAGTAACGCATAACTCTGTAGAAGGTTTTGATGTAGTTATTTTCGTGAATTATGAACCTTTCGCTGTTGAAACATGTTGCACGTACGAGTAAATGAATAAAGAAAGAAGAATATTTTTGTTTTACACGAACATTCAGTAGATTTTAAACACTGCGTGTGAGTCACATAAAATGTCTTATCTTTTAATATAAATTTTAGAATTGGCAAGTTTAGGGAGAGATGAATTTTGGCAAAGTGATCAACTAATGTCTAATGACTTGCCGTTGGAAAAAAAAAACAATCTTTGAAAAATTACATTTTACTGTTTGGCACACACACACCGATAGGAGCCATCCAACTTCCGTCAGGACTTTCTCGGGATTTTGGTTTGCACTGCTCGCCCACTTTGCAAACGACATCCTAATCAAAGAATCACAATAAATGTCGTGATTTGATCTTTTTAGTTTTTTTTTTTTTCAGTATTGAACTCACCTGGCAGACGTTAATAACTGGTGGGTTGGCGGAAACGCACACAACGCTCGGGCAACATTGTCCAGGAATAAAGCTTTCGGTACATAAAGCCTCGTCCTTTCCAGGAAAAGGAGGGCAAGTTTGTCGAGTACACGTGATTTCCGGTGGAGTCGAACACACGCACTCCTCACAAGGATCTTCCGGTAGAAGTCGATCGCCCAAGTTCAACGTTTCGTTGCCAAACGTGCAAACCATCTGATCTCTTTTCGGGACTACAGGACAACACAGACATTTTTATTCCATGTCCATTTTTAAAAAAACATTGATAGTTTTAAACATACCAATTTCTACGTGTTCGTTCTCCTTAGTGTCCACTTCCGGTAGGGCGATTTCTTCAACTGGATTGGCCCTGAATCGCTGAGAGACTCTGAATCGTGCAGGTGTTTTAGGATCGCTAACAGCCGCCCTCGCTGTGCCCTGCCTATCGCAAGTGGCTAAACATTCTTCCGAAGAAGCAAAATTGTTGGCATTTCCTTGACATCCGCCCCACGAGAAAGTCTTGCACTGATTTTCGATACTGTCGTAATAGAATCGCTCTTTGAAAGCTCGACAAAACCCTACATCTGCTGGTAATTTACACCTGGTGTGCTCGTCTGTTAGCAGAAAATATGCGTCAAAGTTGAACACTAAATATTTTCTAATCTATAAATACCTTCTCTCATTTCCTTTCGAGCTCGTACTTCCACTTTCCACGACGCAAGCAATGGTTGCTCGGCAGAGCCACTAGCAGTACATTCGCTTTGACATTGTTCGATTGTGTGGAAATTGTTGTCATTGCCTCGACATCCCCCGAAATGGAAAGGCTGACACTCACCGGCCGTCGCATTGTAATGGTAACGGGGTTTGGCAGCCCTGCACGGACCGATATCTGCTGGTAGCTTGCAGTGTTCAGGAATCGTTTCTGAAAAGACGTTGAAAATGCCAACATACAATTACATTTCCCACAGGTAATTTGTTTTGCTTTTCTTACCGGAAGAAGCTACGGAAGCGACACGACTGGACTTAGTAAGGGAAGGTGAAGCAGATGGAGCCGGAATACATTGTGCTTGGCATTCAGTTTCAGTTTCAAAACGATTGCCATTGCCTCTGCAACCACCGTACCAGAAGCTTTCACAAGCGCCAGTCTCTGCGTTGTAAAAGAAGGCAGGCACTTGACCTTTGCACGGGCCAGCCTCTTGCGGTAATGCACACACGTTCTGCTTGGCCACTCCTATGATTCAAATACTGAAATATAGTACTCATTTAATCACACTACGATATGATGATTGGGTATTACTGGCAATATCTTGATTGGGCTGTTCGATGGCAGTGGACGTTTTAGGTTGAACACCACAAGTTTGTCGGCATTCTTCGGCGGTATCGAATTGATTAGAGTTACCCTGAAGTCGATGAAAACAATGCCTACATCACACACATTTTTATTAAATGATAAACGCAATCAAGTGTACCTTGCAGCCACCGTAGAAGAATAAAAGGCAGTCGTTCTTCTCAGCGTCGTAATAGAATTTTTCGATGGACATGCGACAAGGTCCAATCCGCATCGGCATGGAACAACGTAGGGACACGGCGGAAACATCTTTTGGCTTTGCCCAAACATCACTAACTACTGCAGGTAATGTGATTGCAGCTCCACTTGCTGAAAGAATAATTTCAGTACGAACTCATGAAGCAAAAACGTCATTCAAACGTTTTCTTACAAATGAAGGGCGATGAGCTTTTTCTAGTTTCATCAGTAGTCTTTCTAGCCTCCCCTGGAGTTTCAGTCACGACAGTTTCTTCGTCAGAATGTTGGCATGTCGATAAGCACTCGGCTTCCGAAGCGAAACGATTCTCATTCCCCTGTTCAAAACGAATGATATCAGACCAGTTTTAATGGCCACCGGAATAATTAAAACTCACTCTGCAACCGCCGTATATGAAAGGCAAGCACTTGAGTTGATCGGCATCGTAGTAAAATGACGGTACAGATGCCCTGCACCATCCAGTGGCTTTGGGTAAAAGGCAATGAGCGGCTTTCACTTGCCATTTTCGAACATTCCCTCCCGGAATCAAGAATGGCAACGTCACGGCGCCTTCTTTTCCGGGCTCACCTTCCACTCGAATAATTCTTGTCGTGCTCTCAGCTGCAGTTGCTGCGTCTTTGGCTGATGACGAAACATTAAAATCATTAAACAAAAACACACAACGAAAATTGCAGATCTTCTGTACCGCATTTGTAACTCGTCGGACAGCAAACGTTATCCGTGTACACTGGAACACATCCAACACGGTTATCGATGAGGCATTGAGTTTCCCGACAACCGGGGCCATTCAAACCTGCGTCAATTGATGACATCACCAATGTACTATATAAATGCTGTGAAATCATTTGTGGATGTAGTATACCTGTGAATCCTTCGACGCAAGTGCAAGTCTTGCATGGATCTCCGGTTGGAATAGCTTGTCCCTTTACGTATTCTTGGCCGTTCAGTAAACAGATATCGACTTCTTTTTCTTCTGACGAATGGTCGTCTGTAATCGTTCAAATGTTAACAACCATTAAAAGATTTTCATTAATATCAGCCAAAGGAATATTAAAAAAGAAAATGCATAAATATCAACTCACGACATTGATAAGAAGGGCAGCACGTATTGGGTTTCGTGACGAGTTCACATCCGTCTTTCCCTTTAGCGGGGGGATCGACTACTGGGCATTCCACGTCACTGCATTTAATGGTTGCTCCATCTTGACTGAAATTAGAAATCAGCACAATTAAATGACTGAAATATAACCAGATTAATGTTATACGCTTACTGTTCGACGCTGCTCACGCAGAAGCAATTGGTTTTGCACGGCTGATCTTCGCTAACTGCTGCAACTTTCTGGCCCAATTGGTACGTGATCCCACCGTAGTGGCACACACCTTTTGCTGATTTATCATCAGCTGTCAGAATGATAAGAAAATGAAGTAAAATTCAGATCTTGCAGGTAAATTCAAAGGTAACTTACGACAGCTGAAGCTCGTTGGACAACAAGCTTTTCCCTTGTATTCTGGACGACATCCTCTCTCAAAATAGCGTTTATTAGAAATGGGGCACGTCACTTGTTCGCATTCAGCAGCTGAATTGAGAAATGAAGATGATTAGTAATTCATAAAAAATATTTGTTAAGAGTCAACTCACTCAAACTGGGCAATGCACCACCGCAAGCCTCGAAACATTGATCTGCACGTGCGAAATTGTTGCCGTTACCTTGGCAGCCTCCATAAGTGAACAATTCACACCTGTTCTTCTCCTAGAGGACCAAACAATTTGTTCTTCACTAGCCCGTGAACATTGTCGTGAAAATTAATGCAACCATACCTTATTGAAAGCGTAGCGTTTCATGAAACCGAAGCAAGGCCCTTTAGCGATCGGAAGAAGACACGACTCCTGATTGCGAACTGCCGATTGAACGATGTTCCCTAAGAATACGGCGAATCAAAATATAGAGAATGAATATTTTGAAGTAGTTTTTCTTTTAAATAAAAGCTTACTTGCTGAAGAACTACATGTGGCTTGACAAGCTTCTTCCGTTCTGAAAAGGTTGGCCGTTTTACCGCAACCGCCATACACGTAACTTTCGCACTTGCCCGATGTTGCGTTAAAGGTCCATGATGGAATAAACGCCATGCACGCACGTTTTGTGCTCTTGCTATTGTCAGGCGGTAGCGTGCAAATGTCGCTCACGCTTTTTGTAGTATCTACTCATCAGATAACAAGTTTTTTTTTCATATAGAAATCAAAGTTTTTATCAAATTTACGATACCTTTAACGGGTGCCGGAAGAGTTACAGCTGTAGACAACCTGACTTTACATGTCCGTTGGCAATCTTCCATGGAAATAAAATTGTTGGCATTTCCTTTGCTATAATAACATTTGATATATAAAAAGACGGCTTTTCCAGCAGGGATATGAAGAGCTTACCATCCGGTGAAGGTAAACGGTTGGCACGAACCAGTCGCGGAATCAAAGTAAAAACTGGGAATATGAGCACGACAATGTCCAGTTGCCAAGGGCAACTGGCATGGCGAAGGTACAGCCCGGGCTAGAGCATCCGATCCTCGGAGCAAAGCTGTCGATTAAAATCATATTAATTCCGGTTTGAACGGGAAATGTTTAGATGTCCTCTCACCTTTTCGATTGCATTTAGCGATGCAAGCATGTTCTGTTTCGAAGAGGTTTTTAGTTCCTCCGCAGCCTCCGTAAGTAATTTGTTCGCAGGCGCCATTTTTAAAAGTCCAGCGCGATAAGAATGCTCGACAGTGGTTTGCTTCTGGCATCATGGCCGGCAGAAAGCAATCATCTTCATCGTCGTCCTTGGACTCGTCGCTGTCATCGGGTCCTTGTTTTAAGAAACCCAGAAAAGATAAATGTTTTAAATCAGTTTCGTAGAACTAAAAAGAAGGACAAGTTTCTGGGGCCATCGTCAAAGTTCAACTCACATATAAAGAAATCTGATACGCACTATGGCGATAAGCTATTATAATAAGATAGTTAACAAGTCAATAACGACTGGAAGCATCTTCGGATAAATGAAGTTAACATGCACACAACCAATCGAAATTGAACTTACGTGGAATGGCCATAACAGTGGCTGCAAGCAGGAGAAGGAGTATCAATTTCTCCGACAACATTTTCTTTCCTTTTGTTCTATCCGTCGTAATTGTGTAAAATGCACTACGTAATTAATAAAAAGTACAACTCTTTCAGTGTTCTACAGACTTGTGGGTTAGCAGGGAATCTGTGATCGAATGAAAATCGTAGCTCAATCCTGGGTCCTTTATACCCCCGATAACGAGTTAGAACCCATCGAATCTCGCTAGCGTCATCTTCTTCTGGAAATGCCCAAAAAGCAAACAGCATATGATCCACACCAACAAATAACAAACAACCGAGAAAAACAACAACAAACTTGGAGGAACTGAAACGTGATGTCTCTACGTCTCCAATTTGAACTGACTTCCTCTCAGATCCCACCCCTCCTCCCCCCTAAATTGCATAATTAAAGCTGGACTTTTACATCCAGCTTTTCTATTTGTATTTTCCTTTTGAATCGTGCAGGGAGTACTCGTGCAACAACCAGAAGAGCTTAACGGCGTAATCTATACGCTGCTCGTAGTAGTAGTTCAGGGACATGCTAAGTGTTCCAGTAAAACACGCATATTAAGTAAATAGCAAATTCAAATTTAGATTTTCGTATACACCATTCGATTGTGTTGGTGTTGATCGTATTTTAGGAAATGATGACGATCAAACGAGCGCTACGCCAATGATTGTAGCAATTGAGGGCACGTTGCATAACAGTATGTTGTTGGGAAATTCCCGACGATGTCTGGCGATGTCTGATGACGGAGAATCTCTGACCTGAAACCGCCCCATGCATCATTTCTCAATTGCGCTGACTACCTAGACGTCAGATGAAAAATTGGATTGCACGAAAATTTTTACTGATTGCAAAACGAGTTGGCACAGCGCGGAATGTCAAGCCGTTTATGAACGGGACAACAAAAATCTCAATTATTCATGAAGGAAACAACTATAACTTACTTACATTAATTTCAATTGAAATCCTTATAACAAACCGACTAGTTTCCGAATTGAATTTGTAAAAGATATTAGTGCGAACTTTCATAATTTATGTTTTTGTTGTTTTCTTTCCCTTTTTTTTCGAAGAAGCGTCGTTCTTGGCGACCTACGCGCCACTCTCTATAGTTCGTCATTCAGCATTCTTTTACAAAATATTAACAAGGACTTGGCTCAAGGATCAGAATAACTGCTGCCTCCGCAATGTCTACGTCAATGCCAGGAATGCGTTTCACCTATGTCTTAAAGGATGGCTGTGAAACGTCGAGGTCGTCACCAATAATACCTATACCTATGCTCTCTACTACTACACGATGTTTCGTATAAACCGATGAGTGCCTCCGAAGACGTTTTTATGACGGTTTACGATCCCGTCGTATCGTGCGTGGAGCTGACACAGTTCATTTTTTTCCGCTTAGCTTTTAACTAGTGGTTTACAGGGACCCATTCATTCTTTCGTGTTAGCTAATGATTGTGGGCCGAGTTTCACTACGTCAACGCGGACATTTTTTGCATACAATCTTTATGAATTTTAATACTATGTGCAACTAACTTAATTACTTCGCATGGTTTGATTAGACTACGGATATGTTCGCCAACTGGACCATCATGCTGTTGGGTTACTATCAGGGTTGCTATTTTTGGTGTGAAAGGCGATTCATACCAGCATTCACGACAATTGGCTTACTTTCGACGGAGGCCTTGGACGATCCTTCAACGACAAAAGCTTGCAGAAAAAAATGATAGTCTTGCACGAATGCATCCGTCCCACATCGAAACCCAAATTTTTACGATATCAATGTGACTAGACAAGTTATGAATCTAGACATCTTGTGTCTAATTCAGTCGGCATCATAACGTAACGTATGATTTTCGTTTCACAGACATTAGAATGTAAATACACAACAACGAATTATCTCTTTAGCAATCAGATGGCCACAATGCACGTGTGGTTCCTTATTACAGCGTTCGTGAACAACATGAACCTGTTTTGTTTTGACTTGGTTTTCGTTTAGAAACATTAATAAGGCTAATCTCTCCTATTTCAAGAGCCTATTGAAAACATGGATCTTTTTCGTTTTGACTTGGTTTTGAGCTAAGGTTATAGTTAGTCTCTCCTGTTTCAGAGCCTGTTCAGCATCTGAAGTACCCGTTAACTTGAACCGGTTAGCAACACGTTGAAACACGATTTCTATAGGCCTATATAAAAATAAGTCTTTCCATTTCATGCTTGAAAGGTTGCCTTAATTGCCAAGGAAGGCTCGTATGAAAACTCTGCTTTAACTAATAAAGTTGTTTCTATTCGTCTGCTCGTATCACTTACCCAGCCGTACTTGGTTGGTTGACTGCTAGAAGCTCCGCTCACGATAACCAGGTCCCGAAAATCCGGATTGAGCCTTTAATACGCCTCATCAAGTTATTGCCCATCGGAGGACTATGCCAGTTAGTCGGGGCTAGCTGTGCAAGATAATGCCACCAGTTGCTATAAATACATGAGCAACACGTAGTCGGAAGCCCCAGTCCCATTGCACAGATCAGCTTTGACGGAAGACGTAAACGTAATAGTCAAGATGAAGGAGCTTTTCGCTAGAGAACGCATCGTTACTGAAAAATGCGTTCTGTTAAGCGTTTATTTTGCTCTTTTGCTGGACAATCTTTTACTTACGGCTGTCGGTTGGTTTCATATTGATAGCTCTCGAAACGAATTTTACACTTAATTCAATCCATTCTTTAATCGTAGTTCCGATTCTGCCGCATTTTGTACACCAAGATCCCATACAGGAAACTGACGGCATTCTGGGCAACAGAATCCAGTCCAGCAACGAAACACTGGCTAAATCCAGCTTGTATAATCTGTTAAAGTCGTCTGCTCAGCATTTTCACATTGGCCGGGGCTATCAGCCCGAAGTAGGCGATAACAGTCGGCTTGGATTCCTGCTTTCGCTAAAAGCAATAGTACAGCTGGTTGCCAATCCATTAGTCGCCATCGTCATTCAGAGAAAAGGATTTTCTTTACCTCTTCTTGTTGGCACCATCAATTTGATCTTATGCTCTTTGCTTTTTGCTTTCGGTCGATCTTATGAGGTCTTGTCATCGGCACGGGCTCTGCAGGGCATCACTTCCGCTTGCTTTACCATTGCTGGTTGCATAATCTTTCATTTGAAATGTTCTTTTGTATCTTGGACATATTTCAAATTTTAATAAATGGTTTAGGTCTAGGGTTGGTGGCATCCACTTACAACGAAGAGACTAAACGGAGTGAAGCAATTGGCCGAGCCTTGGGTGGAGGAGCTGTCGGAGTCCTGCTCGGGTATCCAATCGCTGGATTCTTGTACCACCTAACTGGAAAAACTGTTCCATTCCTGCTAATTACTTCTCTTTCCGTCATGTTGCTAGGTAAGGTGAAAATTAATTGAGAGGTTAATAATTGTCTAACCTTTGAAAATTTACTGCAGTTGCATTTTTGTTGGCGCTACGTTTCACTTTTTGCCAACAACAGTGGAAAGAAGAAGAGTCGATCGAAGAAAACATTTGCTTTTCCTCTGATAATTTTCCAAGAAGCCAAAAACCTGTTGCGCCTTGCTTTTCCCAATATGCTAATCAACGCAATTTGATTCTGGGCGTCGTGATTGGAGCCATATTCCTCACCACATCGGTCATGTCTCTGTTGGAACCTTGCTTGCCTCTTTGGCTCATGAAGACAATGAAACCTGAAGTAAAAAGAAATTTAATCTAAAAATTGCACAGTTCAATACCGAAAAAATGCTTGTGGCTGCAGCGATGGCAACTTGGGGCCGTGTTTATTCCCGACAGTTGCGGTTATCTGCTAACCACTCATTTCCTGGGTGGTTTAGCGTATCGTATTGGCCGGTGGAAAGTAGCAATGCTGTCTGTGATAATCTTGGGTATCTCTTGCACTTTGGTAACTTGCACTTTTAAGGAGCTTATGCAAATCAAATTCTATTTTGCAACTGATTTTTTTTTTTCTAATTGCCCAGGTACCTTTAGCTAGTTCCATTATTTACCTGACTGGTCCACATTTTGGCATTGGAATCGGAATAGGTGCAGTAGATGCGTCGCTCGTACCTCTGTTGGCTACACTGGCCGATAGACATCCAAGTACAGACATAACGGACGACTTGCCTACTGCTCCATCGTACGGCAGAACTTTCGCTTTAGGTCAAACAGCCGTCAGCTTGGCCTATTGCCTGGGTAAGCTAATCATTTTTTAATGTTAAGCTTACCAGCTGCTGGGTAACCACTTTCTTTCAACAGGTCCTATTTTAGGCGGTGTCCTTGTAGAATCCCTGGGATTTCCTCGTCTTATGCTTTGCATTGGCGTCCTCAATTTACTGTTTTCACCTCTTATCTTAATCCTTAAACCTGAAGAACCATCAAAAGTATCAGAGCTAACTGCCCTGAAATTGTTCTCAGACAGCCATAAAGGATACAGTCGCTTTGAAAATGAAGAAATCGAGGATGTAGAGGAGAAACGTTAAACTTTCAATTTTTATTACAATTAGTCGTCATTGATTTGAACATTATATTAATACCGCGTATTTTGTCCTTATTTATAAATGGTTGTTTTTCGAATGATACACTGGAATGTGAAAAACTTCTTTGCCTATGTCTGGACGGTATCTAAGACGATGCTAGATTTTGCAACCCGAACATGAGGGTGTATTCATAGAAGGTGTCGACGATGACTGACGCTGGAATCTTCTAATTGCAGTTTCACCATGTTGAATACCTGAGCCTAACCTATTCGGGTCTAGCTCACCTTCATATCAGTGGAAACAAATATGAGTTTTAAGAACCCAAGTAGATACCAAGCTAATTACCTGTTTCAACTTTAGAGAGAATGCTTTTAGCGCACTGAAGAAACGCCTCTTCAACATTTTCCCCCGTTAAGGCGCTGGCTTCTAAGAACATCAGATCTAAGAAAACAGTTTAAAAAATTCAGTTACATATGGACATAGGGTAAAAGTCAATGCCTACCATTTTCTTGAGCAAATTGAGAAGCTTCTAAAAACGAGACTTGTCGATCTTCTTCCAAATCTCGTTTATTTCCAACTAATAAAACGACTAAGTTTGGGTTTGCCAAATTTTGTGCATCGGTGAGCCAGTTCCCGACGGCATTGTAACTCTCTCTGGAACTGATGTCATAGACCAAAAGAGCTCCAGCCGCTCCTCGATAATAGCTTTTAGTAACAGACCTTGAGTAGCATAAAAATGATAAAAAATTGAACTGGAAATAGTGAATGAAGAGACATTGTATACTTGAATCGCTCCTGTCCTGCCTAAAATAGAAAACATATAGTAGATTTAATGTTTTTGCCATTACGGTAAAGTTAATGTAATTACAGTGTCCCATATCTGTAGCTTCACTTGTTTCCCTCCTATTGTGACGATTTTTGAACCAAACTCAACACCAATGGTATGACTGCTATCTTCTTTGACTGGAATAAAAGCACAAACAAAGTTAATTTGGAACAATTGCTATTTTTAGGTTGATATTAGGTAAGTGATTCAAACACAATGGAACTGTAAATCATTTCAGAAGATATTTCACTTAACACATTATGGTGTAACTAAATTGACTGTAATAGTTCTTAGAACACACTTTAAAAAATTTTTACTCTTCAATGAGTTGTCATGATTGTCAACTAGTACTATACTAAGAATGTTTCTAGTCTTACATTTTTTCTCAATGAAATGATGTAGTAAACAGGATTTTCCCGTTCCCGCACTGCCGATGACAAGAAATTTAAACAAAAATTCTAAAATCAACAAAAAGAAAGTTAGCAACATGTCTAGAAATTTACTATGTACCCAGATGAGATTGACGTTTGAGAAACATTACACAAGTAAGACGATCGACGAAAATTACCAAAATTATCAGCCATGCTTGTTACAAAGTTGCAGCGCAAAGTTACGTCAGACTGTACATTAAAGGTGTTGGACAACTAAACTCTACTAAAGACTGTCAGATCCACAATACCGTTCTGCCGTAACAGGATGTAAGCTTTATGATCGAAGCTTAATAACTGAAGTCCCCAAGAGCCAGGACAAATTACGACAAGTTAGCAGACGGATCCAATGAGTTTGCAATAACAATTCGGTTTTCAGCGCCACCTTTTGTTTCAAATATTTCGGCATTTCTTTGTATTTGTCTACGAATTTCTTTTTCAAAAGGTACTATTAAGTAATGCTATAATTTACATTAGATTCACAACATTATTTTGCACTAAGCTTGCAATTGATCTGTAAGGAAGTAAATGCTGAGAGTTCTTCAGCAACTCCACTTCCATTTCTCCTCTAAAAAAAAAAAAGGAAGAAACATATATAAATCCACATGCAATAAAAGCTGGATTGTTTACAAAGCTTACTCGCTAGTTCCATCGCTAACAAGAACCGATGGCGCATCATCTTTTACACGTGCAAAAACATAGCTATCTCGGTTGGGAGCTATCATGAATTTTTGGGTGTTGATGTCTCGCATGTTTGTTGGCATATGCCTTAGTCCAAGAGTTTTGAGGTGAGATTCTGTATTAGAACTCAATCTGTGGAAGAGGGGGAAAAAAAGTTAGATAAAGTTGGTATAAAGAAAAGAAATAGTACTCTTGGGCAAATTTCAGCTCATCTTCAGTCAGCAAACTTGGTTCATTTCGTTGTCTTTTGTTTTCATTGTTTAGTAGGTAGCAAAGAAATTTCTCTATTTTCTCCAGTCGTATTCTAAGGTATGATGTCACTATGTATCTGATTCTTTCCACCTGAAATATCAGTAGAAAAATAATTGACAATGGAAATGACATGTAAGTGCATGTATGGGTAGTATCCCAATACTACATACTTCCATTCTATGAAGAGCAAAGCGAAAATCTGATTTTGAAATGGCCATTAAATTTTCCTCCATGTTCTTGGTCTGCTCTAAAAGGCAGTCCACTAGTTCAGTCTGTGGAGATAGTAATTCTGGGGCAAGCATTTCATTCAGCCAGCTCTTGACATGAGAATAATGAAGAATGTCAACGTCAAACAATACTTTTTTGGCACGTCAAACCATTCCAGACCTCTTCGAGTTTCTTAACAGCTTCAGAAGCAGACAAAAATTCGGCATCTTCCGTCTCTGATATGGTGTCCGCTGTTCCGAGAAAGTCGCTCAATTGCGTTAGATTCCCTGAGTAAGAAGCCATTGTTGTTACTCGATCTCAACTTGAAATTCACACTGGCCGATATTTGACAGCCGATGAGACAACGTTTCCCGCCTAATATTGAAACCGACGTTGCATGATTATCGAATGAACTCAGGAGCCAGAAAGTTCTATTTTTTCCTTGGATTGTTGTTCTTTTTAAACAGGTTTCGTGGTTTGTTCTTCAAACATTTGCAAACCTCGGCTTTGAAAATATATCAGTTCGAGTCAAGCATGTCAATCGACGGCAAACAAAACAAGTCGTTTCTGCCATTTGCTTAAGTGCTGGCTCATCGACTTCATGAATACATTACGCAAAAGCAAGCGAGCGGAAACCGTGTATATTTTTAGTTACATCTTATATTCTAAGAAAAGATATTGTGATTTAGCCAAGTTTTTACTGGGTTGGACGGTAGAGCTTTAAGGTAGAGCAAGGTAAACAATAGTGAGACAACCATCATGGTACTCAGTCTTTTGGTTTGCCCTAGTCTTTTTGCGATAGCACTGCGCATTTCCTTCAACTCCTGTTCCATCATAGTTATCGGCCCAGTTAGACTAGAAAAAAAAACCAAACGATAAAAATGGGGACAGGATTTTGAAATCGAAAGAAGATAGTTTGTTCCTACGTGGCATCCACGCACGCGAATACGCAACATCCTTGAAAAAATAAGCAATCTAATGCTATTATTAGATTGCGAATGTACGGAGATAACAGCGCGTATATTTAACATTTAGATCGAAAACATCGTAGGCTAGACTTTACAAAATCGTAGGTACATGTAATTATCGGGCGGCAGGTGGTTAACTAAACAGAACGGATGTTGAATGACGAACCGCATATGGACGGTTTCTAGACAATTATCGAAATAACACTCGAGTCTAAATTAAACTGCCGCACAAAAATACTAACTACGGCAACCGTGGCGTAAAATGCTACAGTAAGAGAATTAAGAACTAGAGAAAACAAAACAAGCAATTCGAGTTTGTCGTGAGTGTTGAGAGCCAAGAAAAAAACAAAAAGAACAGGCGAGGCCGTATTCAAGAGACCGGCTAAAACACAGCGAGCGTTCAGTCTGTAAGGATCTGGCTAGCCGACCTGGTGATCGTTTTTAAACCTCCTTCAGTCTTTTACTCCTAGCGATAAAGCTTGGTCGCGTATTATCGTCAAATCAGTTATAGTTCACACAATGAGGGAGGGGTGAAAATTGTCATCGGATTGGAAATATCAACCAACCATCGTATATATATTTCGAAAGGTGAACAAGATAGAAAACTTACGGAGTGTGCGCGCTGGCGAATTACATTCAGTCTCCTAGTCGCCCGGCTAGTCTCCTAGCCGACATGCGCTGGGAGATAATGCAGTGGTAAATAAGCACTAAACATTTAACACTAAATATAATTATTTTTCCACTTTCCTGAGATTGGTAATTCCCTTCCTATCCGCTTTGCATGTAACAAACACGGAAGAAAAGGTCCGTTGACCGTTAATTGATAAAAAATCGCGAGTGATATAAACATCGATAGTTTAGTATCATCGATTTTTGTGATCCCATTCTCTTTTGGAAATTTTGTTTCGTCTGCTCAGCCGCAGAGAGAGAGAGAGAGACGGTCGGGCCACAAATATGGCGCATTGTTGTATGCTTTTCTGCCTAACTACTGGTAAGAATAAGCTGAAATAAATTTTATCTGGTTATCAAGAAATGTTATCCTCAAGTGCAGCCTAGTATTCTCCCATGTAATTTGTCTTTGTTAGTCAGATATCGATTTAGCAAACGTCATGATTCAGGATTCGTGTATACGTGCTTTGTTGGAGGGCAAGCTGGGGTTTTCTCATTGACTGATTTTTTTTCGGTGGGGGTATGACGTCTGCCATCGAAAGTGTATGGCTTGAGGCTTGTTATTATTCAGGATTTCTGAACAGGACAGAGAAACTTGTGAAGTGAACATTATCGTGTACTACTCTCTTTTCCAATCAGAGAATTTGAATTTTTAGGTCTTCATAACTGGATAAGCAGCAGTCAAGTGGGTGATGAATAATTTTCCCTTTCGAAACCCCCAGTAGGCAATTTTCCTCTGTATGGTGCAGCTGTTCTTGTTCCTTCTTGTTCAGTAAGAAAAACAAAATGGTGAAGAGTGATCCTAGGATTCAATCAGTCTCAAAGAGCTAGTGAATCTCAGTCAGTCAAGAAGGTGGAGCACTGAGCAGAAAGTGGCAGAGTCAGTATCTGTCTCGTCGGTGCGATCTGTTCGACTAAAAATAGGACCGATCGTGTGGCTTTTTATGTGTTTATACATCTTCGGATTTCCCCAACTCTATTGCACACGTAGAGCGATGGTTCGCAAGCACACCTTGAATCCGTTCTACTAGACGGCTTTCGCCACTGTTCTGATCGATCCAAACATCCCATCCTGGGCCATTTCTCCCTCCGGTCTGTTTTGTTGAAAGGAACGGGCTAGTACGTATTTCAAGGTTGAATATAGTAGGAAGTCGAGTCGACAAAGTTAGCCACTGAAGTCTCTGGCCGATGCTAGAATTGGCGCTCGCCTCTTTCAAATGATGTATTTATACCAACAGGAGTCTATCTAATTCAAACTGTGTGTTTGCTTGCTTCCTTGCCTGCCTGCCTGCCTGCTTGCGTGAGAATGCGTGCGTGTTGTTGGCTATATGCCCGTTGGTGTGGAGCAGCAACGAACATGAACGTCTCGTTTTCTCTTTTGTCGTGATTGTTTGTTGAAGCTGATGACCGCAATCTGAAAATATCTCCGGGGGCGCCCCCTTCCTCGTCTCCGTTCCATTCTTCTTGTTTTTGGTCGCCCTCCCCACCGTTTTATTAGTTTACGTATTTTGCATGATTTTATGTACAGTTTTTAGAAGCGATAACAAGCAGTTCTTCTATTCTTTTGCCCTTCAGCAGTCCAACGGCCATATATCGTGTGTAAAACAGTTGTTTATTGCAGTGGTCGCAGTTATAAATCAGTCGCAGCTGGTTAGTTTGGCCACTGCCCGCTACAGTATACTACCATACAGCACCCGGCGTGACAATGCTCCATTGTCTCTTTCGTGTTACGCTTACCCCACCTCACGTCACTAGTAGTCCCGAATTGTGACCCCCGTTTGTGGGGGTATGCCCGGCTTTTGATTGGTTTCTCTTCATATTTTTTATTTTGTTTTCTTGTTGCTAGTTCGGCGGAACCCAGTCCCTGCTTAGACGTAGCGGCGCTAGCGGTTGACGAGGCGACAGTATCATCCGTCAGATCAGTCGCAGCTTCCGCCACAGGGCTGGGCGGCATCAAAATCTCGGCATTCTCCCTCCTAGTCAACGGCTTCTCGCAGTCGAGCAGCAGCGGTTGCGTTCTTGCTGGCCGACGCCCAGCTGCCGCAGCAATAACAACAGCAGCCGTACGTTTGCATAGTACTAGCAGCTCGTCCAGTGGTAGCAGCGACGACGACGCCGATCACAGCAGCGACGGGCAAAATAGCCAAAAAAGTCAAAGTGCCGCCAGTTTGGTAGAAACGCGTAAACCCAAGAGACCAAATCTCCTGCAACTTCCATGTGTAGCACGCCCTGCTAAACAAACTAACGGACACATCACCATGGCCACGGAAGACCTACTTCAACCCGGACATGTTGTCAAAGAGCGCTGGAAAGTGGTACGTCTTTCTCTCCCTATTTTTTGTTTTATAACTTTGCAATTTACGTCAGGTACAAAAAAAACAAAACAAAAAAACACGTACTTTTCAAATTATCCGAATGCTATGCTGGGTTGGACATACAGTAATGGAAGCCTTTCGAGAGACAGATAGAAAAGAGCCTCAATTTATCATCCACCTCAATTTGCATTAGTTCAGGCTTGTCTGGATTTGAATCACAATGAGGGCGGAAGGTGGGTAGGTCAACCTACGCATGGTAATTTTGGGCCGACCTTCCGGTCCCGTTCCGTAAAATTTTCGTTTATAGACGAGACAGTGAGAGGAGGACAGCTTTACCAATAGCACGTGGCTTTCGTCGCCACCAACGTCTTGCGGCTATCCGCAGCCAGTTAAAATAAATTGGCACACACACGCGACTTCCCTCCTACACAACTGTCTGTGCTTAGTACTAAAGTATTGCGGCTACATCGACGGGCTGGTTTGAACTGGATCTCATAAGATCTCCAAAAACAAGTCAACGTAGTATTTTTTTTTTTCACACTTTCAAAGAGAAAACTTGCTCCTACTTTTGAGCTTGCCATTGTTCGACGTGAAAAATGGACATGGCATGTGAGAAGGGCGAGATGTTTTGGTCGAACTTGACCCAGTTTGCAAATCAGTTTTGGCTTCTCGCGTACTGTTTTGCGAGTCATTTTTCCTAATTTCAGCTCCTTTATGTGTGTGTGTGTGTAGCCGTTCTAATGAGGTCACAAGGCCACCGGTAAATCCAGTCGTGCGGCGTGGCAATTAGCGTGACGCTTGATTGGAAGATGAGCGCAACATGTTACATCGTGCATCAGGTTTTGCGCTTGTATTCAGCTAGCCCCTTCTCTTTCCACCACCTAGTCGGGAAGAAAAGCCAGTAGTAAACCACTGAAAAAAACAAAACAAAAAAGGGTTACTCATCGAGTTCTTTTGTTTTCTTTTGATTGTGTTTGTTCCGCACTAGTTGTGCTTCCATGCGCAAAAACTTGGCATTGACTCCCCTCTCGGGTGCTGGACTCAATCCGATCTATTCTTCATGTAGTGTTACGATGTCTTCCTAATCTACCCGCTAGCAATCGGCTGACCTTATTATTATCATATGAAGGACACTTGTTTGTTTCTATTGCGGAAAGGGGGCTAACATCAAGGGAATCGTCAAAGCCAAGTCATTCCAAATACTGTACGTACATTACTAGCGTTAGAACTCGGAAACACAAAAATTGCCCCACTAGTTTTGGGTTGATCGATACTTCAAAAACTGCGTGCGCCTGCGTCCCGGTTTGTTTTGGCCGGGCATCCTATCATCACTCGTTCTTGTCTGGATTTTTTGCCCTCCTGATCTTTCCCGTTTTCCCCCGTCCTCGCCTTCTCGGTGTAATGAAAAAGCGAAAATCGCATACACTCATTAGCGCTAATGAGGACGCGAGTACTACATAAAGACGGCAAAAATAGGAAAAAAGATGCTGTGCCAGAATGTGGATGAAAGTGTGTCTTGAATCTGTCTACATAGCAGCTCAAGTATGTGTCATTCTCAACACCGAATAATCTACTTTTGGACTATTATGCGATAAAATTAGACACGCACAGTTAATTCAAGCTTAATCGTAAACCGGGCCAATTTCATCACAGGTGCGCAAGATCGGTGGAGGAGGTTTTGGTGAGATCTACGAAGGAGTGGACCTCGTGACTCGTGAACTGGTAGCCCTCAAGCTGGAATCGGCCAAGCAGCCTAAACAAGTACTGAAGATGGAAGTGGCCGTCCTCAAACGGCTTCAAGGTGCGTATCAGAAACGGTTGAAATCAATTTAGGTTTTTGTCCATAGTCGTCTGTCTCACTTGCTGTCCTTTGTTTTTCTCCTTCTTATTTGCAATTTGCATGTTTTCCTCTGTCTTTTACCTTCGTTTTTTCAAATTGTGTGTTTTCATTAGTGCAAACGACTCGGCTCTCTTTCCGTCCATTGTATGTACACGTCGGGGCGGGCTGTTTTTATTTAATTTTTGACTACAACGATTTTGAACGACACGTTTTCTCGTCACGTCCGTATAACAAGATCTATTTGATGCGTCACGCGTTCCCCCCTCCCTTTGTTGTTCCTCGTAATTACATTTTCCTGCGGTGCGTTCCTGTAGGTAAGGAGCACGTTTGTCGCTTCATCGGATGCGGTCGCAACGATCGGTTCAATTACGTCGTCATGCAGCTACAAGGTCGTAACTTGGCTGAGTTACGGCGTGCCCAGCCCAGAGGTGCATTTTCTTTATCGACCAGCCTCCGTCTGGGCTTGCAAATACTCAAAGCCATAGAAAGCATCCATGAAGTCGGATTTCTTCATCGCGATATCAAACCCGTAAGTTACGACCGTTTCAATCCAGTCCGGCGCTAAAACGTTAATAATTTGTCTCATTTCTTCAATTTGTTAGTCGAACTTCGCCATGGGTCGCGTGCAACACACAGGTCGTCGCGTATTTATGCTGGATTTTGGTCTGGCTCGCCAGTACACGACGGCGTCAGGAGACGTAAGACCAGCCCGTTCAGCCGCCGGTTTCCGAGGAACCGTTCGTTACGCATCGATCAACGCCCATAAAAACAAAGTAATGCCAGTATTGGATTACTCAGAAAATACTAGATTTGTTCATTTTGCTCATAATGATGACACGATTCGTCGAACAGGAAATGGGCCGACATGATGACTTGTGGTCCCTTTTTTACATGCTGGTTGAATTCGTTAACGGCCAACTTCCATGGAGGAAAATCAAAGATAAAGAACAGGTATAAACCGTATTACCGCTAGGGATTCCTAAAATCCATTAGTTTCTTTATTGAATCTAAAATGTGTTTTGGGATTTCCAGGTGGGATTGATGAAAGAGCGCTATGACCACCGTTTGCTCTTGAAACACTTGCCGTCAGACTTCAGGAGTTTCTTGGAACACATTCAGTCGCTGCAGTATGTCGATAAGCCAGATTATTTGGTAGGATGGACTTGAGTTTAGTGCCTACGAGTATATCATGGATAACGGCTCTCGTTATTTATAGATGCTTGCCGGAGTGCTAGAACGTTGCATGAAACGCCGGGGCGTCCGCGATTGCGACCCGTATGATTGGGAGAAGCTTGCGGAGGCACCGCAATCGGTGACTACATCATCTTCTTCAGCGCCTGTGCCATCCAAGCAGCAGCAGCGCATTATCACTAATCCAGGCACGGCAAATATAACGACCGAAAATCTGGGAGAAGACCCACTGGCAGCCAGTATCGGATTGAATAATCAAGAGAATATGCATCCTGGCGAAATGGTAGTGGCCGCCGTGGCTGCTGCGCCAACCGCCGTGGATAGGAGAACTCCATTGCAAAACGCACAGATGGCTTCACCCGAAAAGGAAGGAGCAACAAATGGCGACGGATCGAAATCTCCGGCCACTGTAAATGGACAATCCGCACAAGTTAATGCCCAGGACAAATCGCCCAAAAAACGAAAACTGGAAGGCGGAGGTGATGCTGTAGTGCCACCTCCTCTCACTCAAGAGAGGCAACCGCGGAGGGCCCTTGTGGCGGAAGCAGCCACTCCGGACTCGCTGGTGGATACTGAAAACAGCCCAGACGCAGCTGCTCGCCAAGAATCGGGCACTGGGTTAGTGGAAACAGAAACAGGTTTTGCTCCGCTGGCCGTGTCGGCCTCAATGCCGACCGTTCTGGTCACCACCAGATCGCCACGTAATTTCGTTCCATCGCACAGTGTCCCACAGTCGCCCAGCACCCCGGCTGACGTCGAAGTTACGGATGCACAAGTAACATCGGCTATTCGGAGGGCTGGTGGTATAGCTCCTGGCCAACCTGGGATGGTTGGATCACCCTCTGGTGTAGGTGCCGAAAAGGGCGTTCGCGGACGCACGAATCTTCGCCGCTTCCACAGCATGCATGCGCACAATCACAGTCCAGGTAGCAGTCGAGGAGTACGGATCAGCAAAGAGATCAAGGATCGTGATAGGGAACGTGATAGGGATACGTCTTACACACAATGTGCCGTAATGGACGATGACAACGTATCGGCCCTTCAGCAGATGACGCGAGCCGGTGGAGGTAAATTTATTATTTATATATACTGCATATATTAATCAAAAAGCTCCATTAAATTAAATTAAACCTCTTTTTACGACAGGATTGACTCTAGCTTCCCAGTGGAAGTCGCAGTTTGACGACTCGGAAGAAACCGACGATGAACTGCAAGGCGAACACTTACAAAGTCCCGAACATTTGCCTGCATTGGCCCGGCTGGGTGTGGCCATGCTGCAACAGCAAATGTTTGGCTACGGTTCGTCCCCAACTTCACCTGTCATGTTGCGAGCAGTCAGCCCGAATCACCAAGACGAGCATGCATTGGCCATGGATTCAGCAGCGCAATATTTCAACGAACGATCACAAAACAGTAATCAGAACAACAACAACACGTCGGGCCAAACAGCCATTTGCGTTGCTACATTGCCCAGGAGGTCGAAAAGACCACCGGAACGTCTAACTAGTGAAGATAACCAACTAGTTAAAGGCTCGACCCTCGACGGATTAGACGTTGAAGGAGCTAACACGATGCAAGCCCTTTTGAATAGGTAAACAAGACTCTATTTCCGATTGCCTTCGTCGTCTTATTATTGACGTTCTGACTTGTTTTAGCGAAGGGCTGCCACGAACCTGGAGTAATCCTCAATTATCGTCACACATCCGCCCAGGTTTAGAACCACCACGGTTGCAACAGGCGGCTTTTGATGATTGCGTCTATGCTGTCGATATGATGAGGAATGTTGCTGTCAAGCAAGGTGCTGCAACACCAACGTCAACCACCAAAGAAATCGATCCTTTTGCTGATGAAATCGAAAGAAAATTTAGTTTACCAGCCCGGATGTTATGCCAAACGAGTGCTGCCCTGTTACAGTCAAAATCGGATTCGCAAAATGATTCTTCTCAAGCTCCTGCCATCGCCGGTCGGTTAGAAATCCGCATGGTGGAACAGCCGACTTCTCGTCCTCCCGGAGACCAGCCGACGGAGCTCTCTAATACCCCAGCTCTTTATGTAGCTACAACGGCTGGCACCGAAACGTCTGCCGAGAGAAGTGCAGCTTCAGTATCTACTCATCAATCGGTAGGGCATCCCGTAGTCCTTGCAGCGCCTATCGTCGAAGAAGCGACCGTTTTCTATGACGCCCAACCGACTGGAGATGAAGATACCTTTCGAACCGCCTTATTGGGTGGAACGATTAATGCCGGTGCATGCAAAACGTCCATGACGGGACTGGTAGAACCGGAAACTGAGCGGCTTGAAGTGAAATCGATCACTCAGGATGACGATAACGAATCACTTTCGCCTGAGAAAACCTCTCGGCTGTCGTCAGCTCAAGGCGCAAAATCGCCACAGCAACAGCGTCGAATCGGCATAGTGGTGCCACCTGTCCCTCCACATTTGGAAACTCCTACTTTGGGCGATCTCGGTCTTTATCGAGATGGAACCAGAGAGGATCGCCGTCGTAGCCAAGATGCAGAAGGAGAAACTGAAGAAGAGGAGGACGACGAAAATGACGATGAAGAGGAATGTGAAGAAGAAAAGAACAAGAATGATGGAGAAGAAGGTGACGCTGAAGACGAAGAGGGAAATAAATGCATTCGTCAAGATTATCAAGTCCTGAGCGAGCAGCTGGATGAGGAGAGTCGTAAAATTTCCGTTATCAACTTAAACGATTTAAGTGCCGCTTTTCAAGCTTCTAGCAGGATGCGTACTCCTCGCCATTCTCCACCACCTACCGAATTGGCATCGCAACAGCCGGAACAACAGCGACGCTACTCGCAGGACGAGCGTTCGAAAGCAGTACGTCTTGTTTCGGGCTATTTGTCACAAATGACCTCATCTGCAGCTCAAACGGGTGGAGATGAGGAAGAAGCGAGCGGCGGAGATGCGACAGGCTCGGCCGGCAAAGGATCCCGCTACGATCGGGAAGATGAGACCTCGACCGGCCGTCGAAAGAGACAAGGAGTAGAAAAGTATGTTTCGGACAACTCTCAGCTCAATTTGCAATTCGAGCGAAGGCGATCTCATCGTCCTCAAAGCAGCGATATGACTGGGTTGATGGTGGCTCATCATTCGCCTACTTTACGCCATCGGAGCAGTCTCGCTACGGCTCCCGATGCTGCCTACACGTCGCATCCATCATATTTGGATACCCGATCAAGGCCATCTCCGCAGGCGCCGTCTGTTGGCGGTTTAGCAGCTTTAAACAGCACCTACGAAATCAGTCGCGTACGATCTTCACCATCGCTCGTGCCGTCGACAAGTCGCTTTCCGTTTCACTACACCCCTCATCCCCCTACAGGCAATCCGCCCACTCTTCGCGAGCTCGACGCAAGGTAAGACATTTATCTACCCGTTTGTAATATTACACATCATTTTTCTACTTATTATTTTGCAATTGCAGGCTGCGCCGCTATCGCCCGGTCTCGTTTCGTGACGGCACGTCGTACAGCCGCCGCTAAACGCCGCATCTCCTAAGAATTTTCTTTTCCTTTTTTTTTTTTTTTTTCGTATCGTCAAAAATGGCAGCTTTTCATCACGCAACTTACAAGTTCTAGATCACAGCACTGATGTCTGGGTTTTATTTATAGTTTCTAGTCTCTTTTTCATTCACGCTAGTCAATGCCCTTACCCGCCCTACCCCAAATTCGAAATCGATATTGACGATTTTATTATCTAACGATGCATTTTTTTAAATCACTGAGCTTGTTTCGATTGGGCCGACTCTATTCCATTCGCCGGTTGTAGCCCCCTCAAAACCCTCGCAATGTTGACTTTTGTTATACATTTCTTGTTTAATTCATGACTTTATATTATGTTTTGTTTTTCTTTGTCCTTTAATTTATGCCAAACGCGCGTTTATAGAGGTACAACCAGAAAAACATCAGCTGCCATGTGATAATAACATCACTTTTGCTGCTGTTAAAAAACACACATCTATTGATTTATTTATTTTTGCATTTTATTTGACTCTCATTTCCATAAGTTTTGGTAACTTTGTTCGCGTGCGTGTCAATCCCCTATTGCCCAGAAGACATTTTATGTACTTCAACTGGTATTTGTGTTGTGGTCTTATTAGATTTCGGAATATCGTTTGTTTTTTTTTGTTTTTTTCTCCCCATTTTCCTTCGACTTAGTGTCAGCTATACATATTTACTTAACGGTGCTCTCCCATTCGCAAAAAAATGATCTGTGACTTTTTCTGTTTGACATCCCCCTCCGCTCGGCCGAAACCCTTCACTTCTGTTGTACTCAGTCAGCGCGGTGGGAAACCAAAAACCAAAAAATAAAAATACATTGTTTGAAGCTACAGGTTTTCAGTATCGTGCAATGAAAAAAACAAACAACAACGGTTAAAACACGCTTCCATTACACAATCATCTGACGGTTATCACATGATGTTGACTAGATTATTTAGTTTTAGTTGGACTCATTCAGGTACGTTTCTTCTTTGGTGGTAGGTAGATGGGTTTACCATTGCACAGTTTCAAGATCTCTTCATTTTCTTGGTAATTCAACATCTCTTTCTTTAGTAATCTTGGAGAAAATGATAGAGCAACCAGAGTGATACCTACAATTTGAAGCAAGGAACTTATTATTTTCTGTTCTAAATACTGCAGAGAAATGAGACATTACCATCTACCATGACTGGGAAAATTATATGAAAATTGAATGCAGAGCTTTTGAATTTCAGTGCTTCAAGTATCAGGTATGTCATTTTCAGCACTAGGTAATAAAAATAATCTAGTTACAGCTGCATACAAATATTTTGCATAAAAATATTTTGTACAAATAATTACAGAGTGAAAACATTGCCATTACTGCCATCCTGGAACAAACAAACAAATAAAAAACAAAAAATAGTAAAAATGAGTAGTAAAGAAATGAATATGAAGTTTCTTTTAGAGGCAAATATCATAATTTTTACTTACGACCAGTGGTGAATGCAAAAGGCACTCAGTAAAAGAATGCTTCCATTTTGAACTGAGTACACTATTAAGAGCCTTGCAGTTGAAGATGGTACAGGTACTGAAAACAATCAAAAGATGTTAACTTTCACACATGCATAGTCAAACCTGTTAGTTAGAATACATCTTTGATTGTCTTCATTGCTGATAGAGAAATTTTGATTGCTGTAATAAGACCCCAAGAATACGTCCTTGTCGAGCCAAGAACGAAGAGCTTGAGCAAAATCTAAAAAGGCCACAAAAGCTAACCATCCTCTTAAAGTGTACACTCCTCTATCTACCCTCATGTCAGATCATCCGAGTGACGCTGTGCTTTCGCAATGAACGAACTGTAGAATCCGCCAAATTGTTTGGAACGGGACTAGGTACATACAAGGCCCAATAACAACAACTGTCATTCATTCATTGGAGCTGAGGGGATAGCACTCATAGCAGAGGATAGGAACCTGGTGGTGGCAGTGAAAGTAATTCCTTCCAGCTGATTTCATAAAAATTTACAGATGGCGTGGTTTTACAACTTTTTAAAAATTTGTCGACAGGAAAGAAAATTTTTGCCCTCCAGAAAAAGTTTCAGCGGTTTCAGTTTGGATTTTTGTTCGTTTATAATCTTTATATTACCAAATTCAAAATACAGATGAATACATCAGCTACTCAAGAACAGTCCCAGAGTGAAGTATATTTGATATTAGATTGTTGTGTGTTTCATATATTATACATCATATATATTATGCACTAGCCAATACAAGCTCAAACTTGTATTATAATTCATCCCGGCTCTAAAAATCTCCGGATTGGTCGGGCTTCGGACGTCAATCCACATACCATCCTTCACGCTATTGCCAGGCCAAGGCGACCTAAAGGACCTTTGCATAGGGATCCTGTGCTTATTCCAACAGTAGTATTGGTAGTATAATTTACTTTTTCCAATAAAGATGGTCAACTTCATATTATTTTTTTGTCTCTAGTCTAAAGAAAACAAATTGCAAGTAGATGAAACATACCAGTCTATGAGAGGAACTTTGCAATCTTGTCTCAGGTCAGATGGCACTCCTCGGCCTGCTACTTCTACCCAACAAGTAGCATTAGCAAACAAACAATGCACTCCCATTCAAGGTTCAGTGTCAAAGTTACAATTTGTAACAAAATCTGATGTTGAGGACTATGTTATTGGAGATCAGGTCTAATATTTACTTTTCTTGCTTCTACTTTGTTTATTTTGAATTGGTTCAATATCCAGGTGTTATATGCTCATTCTGATGACCAATTTAATGTTCACTTTCCTTTTCGGCATGGTGATTTGAACATTCATTCTGGTGTGGGTGGATCTTTGAGCTCCATTCTTGCAGATCTGGAAACTATTTGGGGCCATTGTATTACAAACTTGCTAGAAATCCCAAAAACAGAATTGAAGGTAAATTTTATAAATATATTCCTAGTTGATCAAAGCTTGATTGTATCTACAAAGCACTACAGGGCTGTTTTGGTCATTCCTGACATTTACAATCGACTTTTCCTTAAAGAGTTAGTCGGTTTGCTACTTATTCAGCTTGGATTTGGAGGCTGCTTTCTCGTACAAGATCACGTAGCTGCAACTTTCGGTGCAGGACTTGGAGCAGCTTGCGTGGTCGATTTGGGTGATCAGAAAACATCAGTTTCTTGCGTTGAAGATGCGCTTTCGCAAAGAGCAACCCGAGTAGGCGATATTATATTTCCTGGTTTTTCTCTCGCTGTTTTTATATGATGCGTTGCGTTTCAGATTCGTTTAGATTATGGGGGGTCTGACATCACACAAGCATTTTTCTACTTACTACAGCGTGCAGGTTTCCCGTATAAAGAATGCCAACCACAACACCCACTAGACAGCGCCCTTTTGACAAGGATTAAAGAAGGATATTGCCATTTAAATCTCGTAAAAACAATTGTGCTACTATGATCACGTTAAGAGCATTCACCTCAAAGGTTTTATTTAGGACTTCTGTGGTCTCAGGGACGTGAACTTTGTGGTTGAAAGGCCAGGAGTAGCCACTCTTCGCTACCACATCAAGGTAATAAGGTATCTTTAATAAAAGAAAAACTAGATCATTTTATGAGCCTCCTTTTCTTTTGAAGATTGGCGATGAACTACTGTTAGCCCCTCTGGGGCTTTTTAACACCGAAGTGTTTGCATTAACTGGACAGGACAAGCGTGGCCAAGGCCAGGCCAATGCATCGGGGGATCCTGAGGATCCTCACGATGCAAACTATTTGCGTGAGACTAGCGTATGCTCCCGCATTTTATATCGCCAAATTCCCAAGAGATAAATCATTAATAGAACACCTTGTTGTAGAGGAGGGCTCACAAAGAGGCCTTGGAAAACCAAAGCACTTCGACAGCTTCCATGGACCCGATCGACAATTCAACCAATGCTGGTGGTCAAGGCGAAGAAGATCTCGTTGTTGATAGTTTAGCCGCAGATGCAGCCCCTGATGATCTACCCCAACAGCAACTTTTATACAGTCTAGACCAAGCGATTCTTCATTCTATTGAGCGTTGTTGTGAGTTGACAAATTTTAATTGGCAAAAAAGAAATTTGTATATTAACTTTTCGGTTTTCTGCCAGCATCGGACGACATGAAACGCCGAATGTATTCTTGCATTCTTCTCGTTGGAGGTGGAGCGAAGTTCGAGGGATTGTCGACGTGGTTGCACAATAGGTTGTTACTCCAAATTCCCTTTCAGTTTCGACCGGAGCAGACAGAAATTATAGTTGGGCCAAAGGAAATGGATCCTTCGATGGTGGCGTGGAAAGGGGCAGCAATCATGTCTTGTTTAGAATCGGCACAAGAATTGTGGATACGACCAACTGAATGGAAAAAGATTGGCGTCAGACTTCTACGAGAAAGGGCCCCGTTCTACTGGTAGAGTCGTTCAGTACATAGTGCTAATCCTCTATCAATATACTGGGTTTGAGCAGTTGAAATGCATTGTAATCTTATATTCAGCCATAAGGAATACCCCCTCGAAACGAAGTAATGGAATTCGTCGGCCAGGATTTGATTTGGGAAGATTTCAAGAGTAACATCGTCAACATTATGCTGGAGAATGATTACAATAGGAAAGACTTAAAGTCGTAAGGCACAACGCCAATTCGGCTATTACAATGAACTAGAACTTCACGGTGTACAAGAGGTAATGAAAACGACTCGTGATCAAGACTATTTTTATCCGAGGCCTGGATATCAACACAAAAACTAGGCCTTCTTGGAGACATCACGTGTAGAAGCTGTTTTATCACCGTAGCTTTGTGAGATTTTGGAATATTCATAACGCAAAAGAAGGCCACCAGATTTTGTAGTTTCATGCAAAGTTCAATGACCCGTTGAGTAAGAACACCGGCAGACCATTTGAAAGGTGCTGCATCCGAAGGAGCAACCAATCCCAAACGGGTAAGTGCGGAGCATTGCTCGATAGAATCCAACAATTTTGCCAGAGGAACCATGTTACGCTGAAAGATGCTACTTTGAAAGCGGAATGAAGACAATTTTTAATTTAAAATTAAACACTTTCTTACGTACCTTAATGTATTTAGTTTCCGAGCACTGGGAAGCGCGGCGCATAGATGCTTCGTATAGCAACACAGGAGGGGCGATCCGAGATTCTTCAACCTTAGGCTCTCAAGGTGAATACATTCTTTTAATACCTTTTGAAACCATAAAGCAAAAAAGGATGTTCAAAGTAGACTAGATTTTAAAATTGAACAGATTTCAAAAAGAATACTGTTACCTCTTCCAAAAATACCCCTTCGACAATATTAAAGCTAGCAAGTGTCAGTTTCCTAAGCAGTTTGCATTGCGTTATCTGAGCCAAATCTTCCCCATCAATGCGAAACGTTTCACTTACGTCTGTGAAGACCCCAATTTCTAGTTCTTCTATTTGCAAACAACTTTTAAAGACTACTCCGAGGACAGGCAAATGTACAATTGGGTTCGATTCAGCAGCATTATAAAATGGCTCGCCAAATTTACGCTTTCGCGTTGGCCTCTCTCGTTTGTGATCTAAATCCCAAATTTTGATTTAAGCCGCACAATCATGTAGATGTTTTAGTATTACCAACAGCCAATAGGGAAGGCTCAACGGAGAAAGCTTGGAGCCCAGCGAGATTCTCCCAAGAGTTTGAATACCATTCTTCTCCAACGACTTGATTCTTCGTTTGTAACATGGCGTTGCCCCAGTCATCATATACTGGAAGCGCCTTCAACTTCAGTGCCTTGAGATGAGGGTGATTAAGACAAAAATCTGAGAATCCCTAAAATAATTAAATATTAGTAATCCAACCACTTTTGACATTGGCTTTTCGTATTTACTTGGTCAGAGTAGAAGCAGGAAATCAACCTAGCATTAGGGGCCTTCAACCCTTTTTTTATAAACACCGGGAAAGGTTCTCGCACATTCCTGATGCTTTCCAAGTCTATGTTTTCTAGTGGATCATTCATGTACCATCCATCAGCCTTTAATTCACGATCGGTCGAATTCGCTGTGCGACTAGGTACATTTTTTTCAATCCACCAAACTTCAAACATTCCCCTTGGAATTCTCAGGTGTTTAAACGTTAAGGAAGAGAACCTATCATTGATAACAGGACAGGGAGAAGCATCATTCCAGTGGTTTTTCAGATGTCTCATATCTGTTTTGAAAACCAGATACTCCTGATATCTACGCTTTGACGATTGTTGGGGTATTCGCAACCCTCCACTGTCTTCTTCCATATTAACCACCACCAAAGAATTCAAAACAAATTTTCCTTTCACCTCACTGAATGGGCTGTTCATGTGGATGCTTGGATCTTGATCTTTTACTGGTACCAATGTAAGCTCCTTTAAGTTGTCACAGAAACTATACTTTGAAATAAAAATGAGTACAGTATAGTGAAAATATTGGGTAGTTTCAGATTTTCTATGAATACCTTAAAAATATTGTCAACTCTCTGAGAGATGAATGAAACAGAACTAACTCCAATTGAATGAGTTTCTGCATACTGTCATAGCAGTCCTTCAGACAAGTTTGCTGGAGAATAACATCAGTGGATGGTTGTGAAACATTTTTCCCACTCTTTTGAGTTAACTTGAGGTCATCATGGGATAATGTCATTGATAGATGAGTAATTCTTTTACACTTTCCAAAAATATGTGCCAAATGTCCACAATTAAGTTTTGTTTCTGAAATTTTAAGCACTTCTATATTTTCACATTTTTTTATGAAGTTTTGAAGCAAGATTGCAGGAAGCCAATAACAATTGTTAAAGCTACATTCTGTTAGCTGGAAAGGATCAACACTAAGGGTCAGATGTGCTTTGAAATCTCCAACTGAGATTCCTGTCATCCAACAATTTTCAAACCGAAGCAATCTAAAAACAATGAAGCTAGAGGAATGATTCTTCTAAATAAAAGAAACTTCTTTACCTGAGAAAATTGCGCGAGACATGTAAGAATCGACTACAAGTTAAGGAAAAGTTTATAACGTCCTTTCCCGACAGAAGTTCCATAAGAAGGAGCAACAGTTCAGAAGGTAAACGTAGAATGTCACACTTTTCTTCATTAGAATCCATAATACGTCTCGAACAGAAAAAAGAACTACGTTGTTTTGAGTTATATCATACAAAATATTAAAGAAAGCTCTATTAATATCTACTATCGATCCGATACGGAGACTAAAACAATCGTTCTAAATTCCCTATCACACGTGCATTTTTGCAGATGCGTCGTCTGCTGTTGATTGTGTTTACTTTTGCTTGGTAAAATCTATTGCACCGCAAACTTTGCAGCCCTCTAGTGGCAAATTGTGCTATTGCACCACAAACTTTGCGGCTCTCTTGTGTGAAAGTGCGCTATTGCACCGCAAAGTGCGATGTATACTACTCTGCTGTGCACCAATAAACACAACATTACTTAAGTAATAATAATAAGTAATAATACTTATTGGGCATTGTCTAGTTTTAATATTTTATTTACTTTAATGTTCCAGTCTTCTAGTCTAGTATTCTACGTTCTCGGCTAAAATAAGATTCATTGACGATCATATTCGTCAAGATTCATCCCCGAGATAATTTTTAACTATGCTAAAACTGAACTAAAACGATGAAATGAAAACTAGGCAATATCGCGAAAGGCGCAATTTTCAAAAAAGGATGAAATTGAAACATAAATAACACATCCCCAAATTACACTATATCAATGAATCTGGTACCTAAAAATCGGGAATGAAAAAGGAGCTTAAATGCATTTACGTTTCTCGCACATTGACTGGCAATATAAAATTTAATAAATGAAAAACGTGTTTTTTCCTATCACCCGTGTAGCTGATCGGCCTGCTAGTCCAGCGAACCTAGCGGAGAATTTTGGAACCCCGCAGTAAACACCCACTGGTTTTAGGGATAGGCGATCCCTAAAAGGGTGAGTGTACGTACCTTACTATTATATCGTGCTTTTGCTTTGGGTTGTGCAACCGAAAAAGCGGGGAACGACAACTAAAACTCAGGCTATGGCTATGGGATGTGGTGCTATTGGCTGGAAACAGGAACAAAGGAGCTTTTTTGCATATGAGAAAAAGATATTGCAGGCTCATACTCATGTCTTAGAATCACGTGGCGAAATCTTGACTGAAATATTGGCGTGAAAAATATGGAAAACTCACAAAATTGAGTAGCAGACGAAAAAGGAGCTCCCTAAGTTCGTCCCCTGAGCTTTAGTTTCGGGATCGTCTGCTCATTTATTTTTAAATTGGGAATTTGGGATACCAAGACATGTTTCAGTCACAAATCGTTCTTATCAAAGTTATCAGTCATACATAGTGATCCAACCGACTTAACATTATTTTAAGTACGGTCCTAAAATGAGTGTGCGTGATATTGAAAGTGTTGTAAAGGTAGTGACGTATAGCCTAATTCTGATATTCAAATTCCGCGATAAACGCATCGATTCGAAGAAAATGCACATATTTTTCTCGAGCTGTCATTTTTTGCGACTTGTTCGCCAATTTATGATGAAAACTGATGCCGAAATCTATGAAGTCCCGACCGCTTTATTAAAAAGGGTATTGCAGAAGCATGGCTGCTTCAATGCCCATCTGGATTTAGGAAATATTTTGATTTTTGGTTCAGATTTTCTCCCCAAAGTTTTAAAACAACCTAGGTGGTTACTTGTGCAAACACCATATTGCACTGCCCGTTGGGTATGTGCAATAAGCCTTCCAATCAGGAAATTACATAATGGATGTTTTGCCAGTAATCAACTTTATCACAACTTGTTTGTCATGAAACCTAAATCACCCATTCAGATATTTCCGGAAACACTACAACAAACTAGTATACCATCAGCTATCACTGCACGTGTTTCCTTGTTGAATTCCAGCCAAACCAGCAGTGACATTGTAGAAAAATTAAAAAAATTCTTCAATTCAAAAAAATATTTACAGCCAGGTGATCTGTTTCAAGTTGATAAAGGTCTGCTGTTTAAAGTACATTCAGTTGATGCGTCAAAGTCGGTAAAAAAGAATATTGGATATTTCGTTGAAAACCAAAAATCGTCATTGTTCCAGCTTGCCAGTATACCTTCGTTACAATTTTCTCTAACACAAAAACTCAAGAAAATACCAACGGAATTGTCATTTTCAACTTTCGAGGAAATAAGAAATTGCACCATATCAAACCGCCCTCCCAGCTTGTCTGGATATTGCGATTTCGTACACAAACTTATAGCCCCTTTTATTGCACATGGCACACCTGATTTTACGAATCGGAACGCCTGTCTTGCACTCCCTACATTCCTAATGACTGGACCTTCTGGGTCTGGCAAACGCTTAGTTGTAAAATGCGTTGCGGATGCCTTGGGTCTTGAGTTCGTCGAAGTGTCCTGTCTTAGCCTTCTAGGCGAATCAAGTAAAGCCTCCGAATTACGTATTCGTAATGCTTTTGAAAACGCCCGTCAAGTTTCTCCAGCTATTTTATATTTCACAGATATTGAGGTAAGTGCATCATTACCATCAGAGCATATTTAAAATAAAGTTGATCACTTTTTTTTTTTTTTAAGGTTATTGGTAAAAGTCGTGAGGGAAGTGTTTCGGATTTCCGAATTCTGCGATTCTTCGTCTCGGAAATCCACCAACTTCAGATGAATTTAATAACAGATTCACAGTCTCCGCTGTTCATCGTTGGGAGTTGTCGAGATAGGAATAAATGTTCCCCGGATGTGTGTGGTGCCTTACTTCATAAAATCAACATTGCCAGTCTGAGCGATGATCAACGGATTACTACATTCCGGTGGCTTCTTGAAGAAAGATCTCTGCTAGTCAATACACCTCTGGAAGATCTAGCACGAAGAATGCACGGATTCCTCTTAGGTTATATTTGTTACCGAAATTGCCAGATTCATACCAGCAGACTTTGGTTTTAAAATTATATTATTATTTTAAAAATTGTGGAATTCTAGGAGATTTGAAAGCCGTCATTTCGATTGCTACAAGGTAAATAAGTTTTCCAATAAACTACTTCAACATTTTTCTTAACATTTTATTCAATTCAGGCATGCTGATTTCAGGGTGGATGGTGCAATCTCCGATGTTGCCTTGATTCCATCGTCTTCCATTGACCATGCCATAGGTACTTTTCCTGTATCTGTATAGCATATTGAAGTCTTGTATCGATAAAAATGCCAAATGCTTTCACTCTAGATTTTGTCCGCCTTTGGCAAAGCAAAAACATGAACGCCCCAACAATTCCTGAAGTCCGGTGGGAGGATGTCGGTGGATTGCAGCACATAATCACCGAGTTACTGGACACTATTCAACTTCCTTTAAAATTTCCAAGCCTTATTGAAAACGGACTAAAGCGATCAGGTTCTTAAAAAAAAACGAAAAAAAAGGTTTAAAATCTATGAAAGGCAACGATGAATATTTAAAACTACTTTAGGTATTCTGCTTTATGGACCTCCTGGAACGGGGAAAACTTTGTTAGCGAAAGGTATAAATATATTTAATATAGCATAGATCATTTTAGTTAAAAATTTTTGTATTACACTTTCAAATATTTCAGCTGTAGCTACCGAGTGCAATTTGCACTTTTTGAGCATCAAAGGTCCCGAATTGCTCAACATGTACGTCGGCCAAAGCGAAGAAAATGTGCGTAATGTTTTTCAAACAGCTAGGCAAGCATCACCATGTTTGATTTTTTTCGACGAGTTGGATTCTCTGGCGCCTAATCGTGGACGAAGTGGTGATTCTGGAGGAGTAATGGATAGGTGAACCTGCTCGCCTACCTAAGAATGTTCCATTTTTACTTTCTAATGTATATTGTCCTTTCCCAGGGTTGTTTCACAGTTATTGGCCGAATTAGACGGGATAAACAAATCGGCTGTGGTTTTTGTGATAGGTGCGACTAATCGTCCTGATTTGATTGATCCTGCTCTGCTTAGACCTGGAAGGTTTGTTAATAATGATTGTTATCGTGTTTTTTTTTATACAATATAAATGCTCTTATATTGATAGGTTTGACAAACTTCTCTTTCTAAGCGTTAACGACTCCAAGGAATATCAGCTTTCAGTCTTGAAAGCCCTTACTAGAAAGTAGGTCAAAAGCTCATTGCGCTGTTACAGATCACTTTATGCCTAATAGAGAATAACCGTAAACCCTTATCTGAAAGATTTCAGTTGCATCCGCAGGTTGATCTGGAAAACTTTGTTCTTGAGCTCCCGAAGTATTTAACTGGAGCCGATTTGTATTCTCTTTGCTCTAACGCAATGCTGAAAAACGTGGAAAGGAATATCCAACTCCTAAATGAAGGTGGAATAGTCCTGTCCTTTTTTTCTGTGGCGACTACGCCTGTTATATATTCCAATTAATTTCCCATCCCAACTGGAAATATTTTTTTTTTACCATATTCCAGGTCGTGTGATATCCGAAGCAGATAGAATGCTATCCGCAATTGATTTCCAGGCAGCTGCTGGTCAATTAGTTCCTTCCGTATCGTCAAAAGATCTGTCTTCTTACAGAGAACTGGAACGCAAGATTAACCAGCCACCGTAGCGTTTGCTTTTTGTTCAAATCACACTATTCTCTTCTGAAAGTTCCACGGTGGAACCCTCGCAAAAAAAAAGTAAAAGTCGGGCTTATTTTCCTGATATGATTTCCGCTAGATGGCGATACAGTACTTTTCAAAACAATGGACATAATTGAGTTAGTCAAATACTTTGTCTGCTTCGGAAAAGTTAATCTGCTTCAGAAGTGGGGTTGATGTAAGCACGTAAGTTTTTAATTTTTAAAAGAAAATTTGGTTTTTATAATTAAAAATCGCAGTAAAGAAGCAAAATCAAATGTTTTTTCTACCGATTCGGGTAGAATAACAATGGACAAGTTAAGTGTTTGACCATTTTGATATTCTGATTCATAATTCTAAAGGCCTTACTTTTATTATTGTCTAATGTTTAACAATGTTGGTAGTGACGCAAGACTTTGTTGGGGCTTTATGAGAAACCAAGATCCCTTTCCCAAATGGAAAGATACTTAACTAGACACAAACATATCTACTAAACACATTGCGTTCTCATGTGATTCATTATAGTTTATTTTTTAATGTTACTACATGTTTCCCAGATGTAGATTGATATTTGTAAGGAATTGAAAGAGATTGCACTCATAAAATTTTTTGAACCTTTTCCTTGCAAAAACTCTTCATCAGGCCCCAGTAATTATATCAGAGTTGTCTATCTTGTGGCAGCCAATTGTGACACTACCGTGATTGACTGCAGTTGGTTGTATTTGTAGTCTGGGAAAAGAAAATTAATACAAGCAGTATGAAACAACAAATAGCAAACCTGGGTTCCTTGAATTGAATATAGTTAGATTAGTAGTTTAGTCGCAGTCGATAAACTTGATTCCACGTTTGTTCTTGCTTTTGATTGATATAAACCATTTTCATGGGTTTGATATACATGCCATTTTACTATAGTTAAGTAAAAAAGGCAGCTCTTAACATACCACACAAACAGTCTGCAAAGTGAACCATATTTCATCCATTTACCTAGGAAATTTCCATTTGACAATATAATTCTAAGTGTATATAGTCTATGTACTACATTCACACCTAAATGAACACACACCTTAAATGACAGAGCAAAACAGTGAGATTATAATGTGACTCATGGCTCAGTGGTTGAGCATCGGCCAGGCATGCTGCAACGTAAAGGTTCGATTCCTTACAGAGTCTAGTTGAAATAAAATGTGAATTAATAAGAGTTTTCCAAAGTTAATATGGCACTTTCAAACAGTGCATGTTTAAATAAATTAAGTCCACGAAATGTTTACTATCTAGCATGCGATGCTTACAAAGTGGCAATTGAACTATGAACCTGTAAATCCACGTGGTTCAGCGAAATTCCGCTGAGACACGAAATATTAAATATGTATAGATAGATCATGGCAGGGCAAATGCAATTTACAAAATGAAAAACTAAAATGTCGGAAAAAGAAATATTTTTGAAAAAATTTGTTTTAAGCATTTTGTATTGATACACAAACTTTAAAATTAACCAAGGTAGGGGGTAAACCCTACCTCAATTGAACCGAACCCCCGGGGAGATTACCCGGGGCGTGGCTAAGAGAAGCCGGAAAAGGATGGAAGGTTTCGGACAAGTTTTTACGTGAGCGATTAACCGTTAATTCGGATTTGTGGGTAGCCTCTTCGCCCTCCAATGATATCATAGAACTTGAGGACCCCCACGTCCCCTTTCCGGACAGCGCACTCACAACCTTTACTGCTGATCACAGTAGGGGCATGACCCCCTACGGGCTTATCACAAGTCAAGGGGAAACGGGGCCACAGAAAAGAAGGGAGCCCAGATATGCACTGAAATTTATAAAAACTTTGATATTTTATCTTCGAGATGAATCAGCGACCAAAGGTAACGTGCAGGCAGCGTCCTTTAAAATTTCCACATGCCCTTCCAGCTGTTATCGTTTTAAAATCTCGTTCAAGTATGTACCTCTTTTGATTCAGTATGATTATTAACCTATGTTGGCCAAAAAGAAATGAAACATTAATCAATATATAAACGATTGCTTATAAATATGTATTCAATAAAATTCGTGCAATCCTTCCTTACCTCTTGTTCTGGAGAACTGATAGTATTCTTTGTATTCAGCGTATGGTTTAATATGACATAGTCCGTTGCATCCTCCTCACCAGATCTCCTTGGATTTTAACATTCATCTTGCATGGAAATCATCAAGTCGGCATTTGGTCATTACATTCCTCTTTAATACATTCTGTTGATGGATGCGTTGCTGGATGGTAAGTTGCCGGACGAGGCGGAATACCTCGTGAGTTTGATCTGTTTGGATGTGGATGACTTGCTAATCCATAAAATTTCCATTCTTTATGTCACGGAAAAGAATACCCTCTTCCGATTTGCCTTTGGAGGTCGATATAACCTCGAGATAAGAATAATGCATCAAAGTTTTCTTTTAAAAATTGAAGATAAGTACAAATTTTTTCGAAGCACAAAGTTATTAAATTACGTGAGCAATGACGTCGAGGAAGTGAACATCATTCCGATTGATGCACCGGAAGGCGAAGAAACTCTAACCGAAAAGCGACCACTTTTCTAATACCTCTGCAAACAAGACAATAAATTGCATTTCAATTAGTTGTAATCATGGGTTTACAGGCAGAAAATACCGACAGAGCTAGAACTTCAGCTTTGGCCTGAGATGCTTCAAAACTTTCAACTTCATTTCAAGAGCTCTGCATCAGAATGACACACTGGGGAGGACTGATGTCGCAAACAGAGAGAGCTATTTTCGTTGACATACACATGATCTCTTTCACAGTTAGACACGTGATCTAAACCTGCTGTCCAATGAAGCAAAAAAGCAACGTAATTCTATATATTAAAAAAAATGCTATTTTTGTTATACCTGTTTGGCTTTGTAAAAGTGATACCAATTCACAACACAGTCATGCCCGCTGTGAATATCATCTATCACACATGGCTCTGCAGATGGGTGTCTGCCTGGAAAGCTGAAGATTGTGGAATAAATCTCCACTTATGGGGAAAATTTATCTTAAGTAAAAGGTCATGTGTTGTTTCATTTTACCAATTTACCATTTGTTTCAGAGAACTCGTAACAAGAAACAAATTTATTGTGCTCCAAATTTAGGTTTATCCCGCTAATTTAAGAATACCAAAAAAGTTACTGATTAACATGATTGCAGATTTGTCAAATACCTTAAACATCTTTTTACAACCTTTCCAATTACTCTTAGTTGGCATCAAGACTTCCTATGTTCTTTGTTCCAAGAAGCAAGAAAATATTTACGATACAAGAGTCCTCTAAAGTAAGTCCACAGCTACAACTTTCCTTAAGGGAAGAGTCTTTTAATACCATTTAGTATTATGTTCAATAACCGTTTAGCTATTGTAAATATTTGTAATAGATTTGCATGTGGAAGCCAAATACAAACCTAAAGATATGAAAACATTGTCTGACAGCAAATAAAAACTGAAAGAAATAACATGCAAATTAGCAAATATACTGTACTGTACCGTTCAAAATCAACCTTCAAACAATCGTGTGTTGTGCGAAAAAATTGTCCCTCAGGTTGGTACGAAAAAATGGCAAATTTTTGTGTTTTAACCAGTAGCCAAAAGAAGGTTTAAAACGGAACTCACTGAATTTATTATCCCCCCGCTGAACACGTCTCGAATCCTAACAACCATGCTAACAACTAACATCTGATGAACCATGAATTTCTACTGCAGACGATGCACTAAGCAGTGTAGCCATCTATTGATAAGATATCTAGTTTTACTTGATTAATTAAGCCCGACATTTTAAGACCGACTTATTGTATTAAAAATTGGCTTGGAATTTAACTTAACCTAAATAAAATTAAATAAATAAAACCCCTCAATAAAACTAAGTTTTAAAAAGGGCAGCACTTTGTTTTTTTTTAACAAATGGTTTAACGAGATAAACAACAACTTAATCTAAATCAAGTAATCAACATTCAATTTGGATTATGCCGTGTGATTTTTGTTGAATTCCATGAGATGTCGTTTTTCGCAGATTTTGACAAAAGTGGGAAGGCTATACCCTTCCCACTTTTCCATTTTTGGCCAAATTTCAACTTTCGCTTAAAATACATGATTTCAATTCAGAATTGAATGCTAATCACGGAAATCAAGTTTATTTTTCAATTGGCCTTATACTTTTTTAAAACTTAACGTAAACAAGAAAATATAAAGTTGGTGTGGTAACAATACTTTATATTAGCGGTCAGTTTTGTTTGTTTACTTACTGTGATTCTTTTTTCTCCAACGCTATCGAAAACTTCGCGAACAGCGGGAACCGTTGAGTGTAATCAGAGCATATACGGTTGCCGCGATTCAAGAGCAACTACAGCCCAACCCTATCGGGAACTTCCCGAACGGAGTGAGAGCCACTAGTAATATGGCAATTGAGTTGTTAAAAAGAAAAATAAGTAGTAAGTTTAAAAATATAAGTTTTATTATTACGTTGATAAACAATTTTCTACTTGTAGTTGTAAAATTCTTCATTTAGGCAAAACTATAAAAGGATAAAATTTTTCACTTAGAAATAAAATTCAAAATTTCTAAACTTCTACTCACATTGATAAAATGACATAAAATAGACTTGAACCTTCATCCTCACATCGATAGATGTGTAGATCGAGTTCTTTAACCATCATCAATACCGTTGAAAATTTTAGCAATGGTGAGATGTAATGATGAGAATATTACTTAGTGTACACAAATCTTTCTCTTTAACTAATAGTTAAGGATTCTAAGATATTCTGAATAAAAAATACATGGAAACCCTGTTATTGCTTAATCTTGTATTTAGGTTTTCGAAGCAGTAGCAGTAGCAAGCGCCAGATGGCGTGTCGTAACTTTTTTTTTTCTCTGATCGGTTGTTGCCAGGTAACGCATCACCGTCATGGGAGGTATTTAAGTTTACAGGCCTTAACCATTAAGTAGGCCTTGCCTAACCCCCCATAGGACATGCGCGTCCTATTCCGTTTCGTGGCGCATCGTCGCTTTTCGGAACTTAAGGCATTATTTTTGCATTTCCCTACTGATTTAATGCTTCACTCATTTTCATTTCTAACTATCATCTCTAACTATTTCCCTTTTAAACTAGGTATTAAAATTTCACAATAGCAACTTGTGGACGTCCATTAAAGGCTGAAGAAGTAAACTGGCAATTTGTAAAATCCCTGCAGATGGCGGTAGTACCGTTATTGTGACGTCCACATTATTCGACCCCCCCCCTCCTCACTCCCACCTTATCACACTTCGTCACAAAGGTTCGACAACATTTCACCACCCTCCTACCCCTTTCTTCTTGGACTATGACGACATATGTGGACGACACTTTGTGACAAAATTTTCGGACAACGCTAGGCCTCTTTTTTTTTTCCTGAATACTGAATATCACCTGAAACAATGGTTTTTCCTTATATTTGCGTAAGGCGTGTATGCAGAGTTATTACAACGCTATGTTTTCTCAAAGATTTTACATTACCATAGCCAACATGTTTGCCATTAAAAATAAATCGTCGAATACAAAGTTTCCTTAGCCGCTGTGGGTCACGGAGTCCATTGATTAGATAACATCCCAAAAGGTCTTTGGGTACGTTAGCGTAAGAACAACATCTCATGAGACGGAGCGTTAAAATGTTAACCTTGATGCATTGAAAGTTTGAAATTTCCTAACTGATGGATTGGTTTCCATCAATTGACCATGCGTTAATCCTGAATCGTTGATGCTTCAAGCGAAAATACAGTTTGAGCAATTGTTTGATTTTAAAGCATTGGAAACAACCTTAATTATGATGTTTAACGACAAAATCAGTTTTGACAATTTCGGAAGAATTATTTCCTTGATACGGCCGCGTTAGCTACAACAACGAAACAAAAGCCGGGACAAAAGCTTCATCTTTGTTAAAGGCTAAACCGGAAATGGTAGGGTAGGTTTGAACGAGCACTATCGTACAATTAACAAACGGAGAAGCCTCGGCAATGCGTATCGAATGACTAGTAAAACGCAGTTGTACTTCGCCAACGAATAAGAAGCCTTGCTGATGGTCAAAGTATGTTCAGTCGTGTTCGTCCATTCGTCGTGATGCCGCGGTGGTTTCAGGGTCCACGCTGCACCAATCTTGTCCGATTGGACGGTCAAGTAGCAGTTATCACGGGGGCTAATACTGGAATCGGTAAAGAAACTGCCCGCGAACTCAGTCGAAGAGGTAAAGAGGCAAACATTTGTTATTTAAGTATATAACTTGTCCAAAAGTTGTAAAATCACGAATGTACAGTTCGTGTAGGATTGTTTGTAATAAGCCCCTCCTCTTTCTCGTATGATGTCCTTAGTCTTCCAAGGTTAAGCCTACACGTGTCAGCCTCAATAAAGCTTTTCTTTTACGATGTGAAATTTGATTTAAGTCCAGTTCAAGCATTCGTAAAACAGCCGACAGCGAAATAGCAGTTAGTTCTCTCAGCGTATTTTATTTTGTCTTCGTTTCACTCGATATTGTCCGTCTTTCGTAGTGAGAGTTATTCAGGGGACCCGATTTTTGTAATATTGTTTTTTTTTTTTGGTTTATAAAATGGGAGTTATTGTAAAACTTAATTTCAGCCAATAAGGTGAAATCAATATGAAACAAAATTTAGTGGGGCATGGGAACATTGCAAGAGTTTTCTTGGTTTTCCTATTTTTGCTTTTAAATTTGAAATTGAATTTGTTTAGTGAGAAAAAACCGGTTTTTGGGCGCCGAACTAACTGGTATAGTAAAACTGAGGAGATAGGATTGCAAATTTTTCAGTTCATTTTATCAAGGACTGAAAATATCCAGTTCTTATTTATAAAGGACTGTAAAATTTTCATTCCTATGTTATCGCCAATATTGGGAAGGATGCTTTTCTTTTCTTCTTCAATACTTAAAATTTTACAGGTGCTCAAGTCGTCATAGCTTGCAGGGATATTGAGAAGGCCGAAGATGCCGCCAGAGAGATCTCATCGGAAACAAAAAATGCCGTAACAACAGTGAAGCTAGACTTGGCATCCCTGAATTCCATTCGGATGGCAGCTCAAAGCTTGAAAATACAGCAACCCAAAATCCATCTTCTTATCAACAATGCGGGTAAAAACTTCCAGTTAAAAGAAACGGTTGTCACACAATAAAATGTTGCAATAATTTCAGGAATAATGGTGTGTCCTCAATGGAAGACGGAGGACGATTTCGAAATGCAACTGGGCGTAAATCATTTGGGCCATTTCTTATGGACTCTCATGCTACTCGTAATTGATTAAAATGACCAATAAGTAAATTGCGTATAACGGATATCCGTTATCGACATTTAGGACAACGTTAAAGAGGCTGCTCCATCTCGAATTATCAATGTGTCTTCAATTGCTCATACAAGTAAACTTACATGTCTGACATAGCTAAATGTACATGTTTTCAAAGTGGAAATTTATTTTAAGGAGGACGAATGGACTTCGATGACATCATGATGGAGAAAAATTACGAACCTACGCGCGCGTAACTATTTTTGACAAAAAAAATCCATCTGACCTATTCCTGACATTTGTTTAACATAGATATTGTCGAAGTAAATTAGCCAACATCCTTTTCACCAAAGAATTGGCTGATCGTCTTAGAGGTGTGTATAAGACTTCAACGAAACCGTAGTCGTTCTTCTAAATCGAACCAAAATTAAATTTTAATTTGTAAGGTACCGGAGTTACTTGCTATTCGCTTCATCCTGGAGTTGTTCAGGTAGGGCAAATCTCAAAACACTAGTCAGACCAACATTTTAATGCATTACTTAAATACATCAGTCCCAAGTCTCGAGCTGGTCAAGCTAGAGATTCAGCCTTGGTGAAATGAAAATTCTTTTCTTAGACAGAGTTAGGGCGACATCTGCGGGTGACTACCAATCGTTTGATAGATGACCTGTTTCATTGGTTTGGACGATACTTTTTTAAAACGGCTGAAATGGGCGCCCAAACGAGTATTTACTGCGCTACAGAACCATCGCTTTCCAATAAGACCGGCCTTTATTACAGGTGAAATAAGATAAACAATGTTTTCATCATAAATGACTTACCCCTTTTTTCCATGGACACAGTGATTGTGCTGAAGTGAGACCATCAAGGCAAGCCGAAAACAAAGAGTCTGCACGTCGTCTGTGGGAAATCAGTGAGCAGTTAGTGAACTTCAGTTACACCACGGAATAATTTGTCTCGCCACACCAAAAAACAAAGAGCCTGCACGTCGTCTGCAGGAAATCAGCGAGCAGTTAGTAATTTTCAACTCAGATTAATTTTCCTCATCACACTGTATGACGTTTAAATAGGTAAATTGAACTCTCGTAAGCCTGCTATTCATTCTCCGAATTTTGGTTGAAGTCCTATACCTACGTTAAGAGGGTGTCAAATGGGATGCCGACGGGTAGGTTATGCTTAGATTAGGAGCAGAAATCGAGCTTTAGATTCATGTATAAAACAATCAGGCAACAAAGAAATTAAGAAAAAAAAAATGCAAAATTTGATTTCAAATTTAAAAAATTTTGGTTTTCGATTTACTTTAATTAATCTGAGAACACTCATCTCTTTTTTCACAAAGAATGTAAATAAGGTGAATTTTGAAGACTAAAATATGTGTTTTAGCTGAAGTGAAACCAAAATTAGATTAGTTAGTTTAAAATATTACCACAAGGACGAATATTGGGTAGTCTGTACAATGTAGGCCGATCGTTTGACATATGGGGAAAGAAATCTGAAAAATTTTGAGGTGAACTAAAACTTAAATCAACTTCCTAAGGTAATTTGAAGAAAAAAAGCTATTATGGGAGGTAAGCAAGAGTGGATTTAATGTAATACTGCATAAAACATCTAGTGATCTGAATTCCGAATCAGACCAAAATCAGCATTAAATACGATGGCGATCGTAGGAGTCGCGCATTTTTCACGTCAATATCGGTTCATTGTGAACAATGTAGCTATTGAAGTTGTATATAAACAGACAAAGATGGCATGGGAAAACTTATGGTGTCAAAATATCGAAATCGTTCAACGAGTATAGTATACCCTATAATATAAAGTTTTCGATCGCCAGAGACTGTACGAGTTATCAAATTTCAAAAGATAAACTCCTTGACCAGGATATGTGTGGCTGCCAGCGTATACTTCTTCTTGACAATCACGCCGATAAACAGGAATGACGATTGAGATCGGAGGCCTATTTGATTCAATAAGAGCTGAATGGCTTGAGTTATTTCCTCCTTGCTCGACATCGTCTTCTAACACTAAACATTTTTTAATGAATGAGTAAGACTGTCTTTGTCCTCAAATAAATATTTTACCATTTTCGTCGTCTTCGTCATCTTCATCTTCACTGTCTGAGATATGAACAGAAACCTGCTCTGTAGGAGATTTTGTCCATTCGAAGAACAGTCCAAAGCCGATATCGTAATTGTCAGTTGCGAACTCCCAAAACAAACAAGCGCCGTCCTCATGTGTTGGAACTCGCACCTACTTGCTTTGCATTAGTTCATTTATATACATGCGAATGTAAATATGTAACGTCTACCGTGACAGTTTCACCGTGTCCGACTTTGATGATAGAATCCTTTCCTTCTTTGTACACGGAATCTTTGAATTCCCGTATATCCTTGCGCGTCCACATAGAAGCTGCCACGATGTCGGCAACGAATTCTACACAGCAACATAAGTTAAAAAAAGCATTTGTTTTGCAATCAAATATAACCCTCTGTTACCTTCTTCATCATTAGCACTAGCCTCAGAAAAATTGTCTGGTTCCAAAGGGATGTTTTGAATACTGGCTAAAGCATTTAAAGCAGCAGCTTCAACATCCAACGGCAATTCCTGGGAAAACTCACTGTCTTCAGCCTTGGTGAAGTTCTGTGATAGGATTTGCTGCTGATATATCTGCTGCATATACTGGATATAATGTTGTTCTTGTAACTGTCTGATCAAAATAGCTTGCTGATCTGGATTTTCTGGATACTGTTGTTCAGCATAAGTTTTAAACTGGTCATAGGTTTGTAGGTTAAGAGCTTCTTTGATCTGTTTTCGTTTTTCTTCTTGCTCTTTCATTTGGGCTTCTTTTTTTGCTTCTTCTTCAGCCTCAATTTTCAGCCTTTCCTGTTCTCTCATTTGAAATTCTAAGTCTGATTTCACTTTTTCTGCTTTCATTTCAATTTCTTTTTTATGAGCTTCAACACATGCATGAAACAAAGGGCATGCTGAGTTTAAAGTTTCAACAAAACTTAGCATGGCTGTCTCTCGACTCATGTCCCCAAGTTTCTGCCATGCAATTTTCCTGTCTTTCCCTATAACATCAAGTACACCAACATTTCCATGAAGGTCTGGGTTGAATGGACCATGTGAGACTTGTTGGGCAAATGCTAGAAGCTTGCATTTTTGGTCATAGCCAAGGTGGAAAGCTTTCCCCTCTTTATCTGATGGGGAGAAAATAAACATAATCATGAAAACAGAAGATGGACATATATGTAAACACATTTGAATTTTTTTTTTACCCTTAAGGAATTTGAGACCAAGCTTATGCAGAGTCTCTAAATCACAGCCCCATTTTTCAAGGAGTTCAGAGGTAGTAACTGAGCAAGGTTTCTCCATTTTGGCAATAAAAAAATTTGTTCTGAAAGTTTACTAATGATTACGCCTTGCTGGCAATATAAAAAAAGTTATAACTGTCTGCACTCAAAGAAGAAACGTCAGCGAAAAATAACAATCCTTGTGCAACGTCGCCAGTTCGGTTTGAATGATCCAAACTTCCAGGAGGGGAGGGGGACGAGTGGACAAGGACAACGGAGCGGAGGTGGTGTGGTCTGTGGTGGGACTGGTGCGAGCGTGCGGCTACTGCCGCCGAACTGCAAACTCTTACGGCTTTGTCGCTTTACGGTTCTTTCGTTCTAAGTTTTCAACCATACGTCTACACAAACTATATTGCCTTCTCATTCGTGACATGTAGTATGTAGGTAACTAATTTCAATACCAACATATCATGCTGATGTACGTAATCGTTTCAGCTAAACAATCTTGGTGCAAGATAGATTTAGATACCTACTTTACTTCAATGTAGGACTGAAATGATGTCCATAAATTTTGATTTCAGGTGTTCCCTGACGTTAATATTTTTCGTAAAGGATCCACCGTTAAATACGCCTTTGAGAAAGAGAAAAATTTACCTTCAGGTATGTTTATTATATTTTTGTACAAGAAACAGACATATGGTGGTTTCTAAACAGTGCAAATGCGAAAACGTACCGATTCCATTTGAAACACATAAAAATCTGCTGACTACAATCATTCGATCTTTTTATATCACACTCAGTCCAACTTTCCGCGCAAAAAATACCACAATAACCAACGTCAAATCAAAGCATTAAACTTTAAGACCACTAAGGGCACTTTCGACAGTTAAAAATAAATCGACACTCGGCAAACAAGGAATATGCTTGAAACAATTCGCCAAACATTAATTCTAGCGAAAAGTTGGGCATATACTAACAATTATACTCTGAAATAAATTCACGAACTTATTATATTGGAAAAAAATTACATGTTCACTTTCCGGTAGAGTAACAAGTAGGGCATTCTCGGTAAATTATATTTGAAAGGCTGAGTCTCCACAACACGAACGATGCTATCGTCAAAACGGAGCCAACTCCCAGTTCCACTGTGATGCACTTCTGTAACATAATGCCCTTTGGTCGCTTCTTTCCCATCGTGGTACACAACTACAAAAAATGAAATTGCATCGAAAACCAAATTTGAAAAATGAAATTCCATGACATGAACGATAGCGAATTACTTTAAGATTCAAAGACTACCACTAACCTGCAAAAAGTTTATACTGTCGTTGACGTTCCTTGAGTTTACTTTTCTGGTTCGGTGACAAAAAATCTATTCAAAAAAGAAATAGGGTAATTTTAGTAATAAATTATTAAGTATTAAGTTTACCTTTGCTTAACTCCAAATCAGATGAGAAATCTACACGTTTCAATAACTTTTGACAACCACCCGACTTGTCATACACAAAACATTTCAAGTGTAAGATCAAGATGGGGGGTAATTCCTCTAGAGTTGTTTGTCGTGAAGCTTCAACCTCCTGCCCAGTCTTTGGACAGACATAACCGGTCAATGGCTCTTTGCTTACCAGACAAGCTAAAGCGTCCCGGACAGAATTAACTTTTTCATTCTATAGATATTAAAACAAAATGTAGAAGTACTTTCTATGAAACTAGTAGAAAATCTAGTTCAACTCTCAAGCCTTCAAACGCCCATCGGGATGAGCCGATGTTGACGCCAGAACGGCATCAACATCTCCATCCCAAACGAACAATTAATTTGTCATCGAAGTAACGCTACAAGACAGAATGCAAGCACGCAGCTGACTTTTCAATGAACGATTATTGAACATTTACAACGCGATGCAATACCTGAATGTCTAATTGCAAACTGAAGAATGGTTGGAGAGTTGCTGTGGACTGTGCTCCTGCGTAATAAAGTGCCGAGCGCATCTGACCAAGAAACAAGTTCGATATAGGTGTCTTGCTGTATGTGGTCGTGTGCGTCACACATCCTCGGTTTTTTGGGCCAATAATCTAATTTAAAAAACAAAACAAAAAAGAACGACTTAATGTGGAAAAATAAAAGAAACGATGAACAGAACTAAATATCAAGGTTCAGGTAAAGGAAATCTTCAAAGATGATCTCAGAAGAGGTGTCAGAAATCCATAAACTCATCACATGCATAAACTTCAAGCCACGATGAAATAAAAGACAACTTTACCTGCCAATCTTCCCCGTCCAATGCGTCTTGTTTCACTCCAGCCTGAACAGGAGGTTTACCTCCAGCAAGACTGGAGGCTTTCACAACATCAATCATCTCATCGTGCAAGCCATTAAGGAGACAGCTCAAAAATTCTTCGGCATCTTCCTGGCGACCTTCCACTTTAAACGTTTCACTCCGGATTTTTGATAGCATTTTATATACAGAACAAGGCTCAAAGCTTGTCCCAAACCGTGGCTCCTCTTTTTTGGAAGATGCCCGTTCTTTGCCAGTGCGGACAGGAATAACTTCAAACTGATCAACGAAGTCGATCCTGAAAATAAAAATCGGCGAAAATGTTTCTTACTAAACTAGATCAAACAAAGATTTTTTTTTGTACATTCGCAGAAAAACCCTCAGAATGGTAGAGTAGTATGTACGGCTTTCGACAGATTAGTCTGAATTGAGTTTTGTAGTAGCTAAACAATGCATACCACATCCCGCAAATTATACTCAAAAAGCAAGCCACAGAGGCGGTTCCAATCGTATTTGGAAGTAAAACGCCTAGCCAAAGAGGCATCGTGGGCAGGTAACCTCCAACCGATATCTTTCTATTCCTCTATACCTTCACAAGAAGGTTGTCCGGCTAGAACATGAACTCTACATGTAAGAGAATGGCTTTTTCTCAGACCTTCCCGAGGATTTAAAGGAGTAATGCAGTACTCCGTATGTGATCCACATTTGCGGGATTGTCGTAAGCCAGATACACAACTCTGATTCATCACAGGGAAATAAATCACTTTAAAGTAGAATAACTTACACGCTATCCATTATTGGTGTAGTGGACTCTTCGTGTTTACCTCCGCTGAAGCGCTCTAACGACTTCACCAAATGAACGAAAGGCGCACAGGCAATAAGGGCTTGCAAGGTTGCATTTATGTAACACCAATTGCTCTTATTGATGAGACCTCTCGGGAGCAGTGCCACGGGTGCCATTACCAATTCGTAGCTGGCTAGATGCTCTGCAGTGCGACGAGTTCTTACATCAACCGTTGGCCGAGAAACAACGTTAGCCACTTCCGGCGTCACTACGCCAGACGGCGTGAACGGCCCAACTCGTGCAGTTGGCTTTTCCCCGGAGCTCACAGGAACTGGGGCATCCTTCTTGAACAAGCTAGCCCACGATTTAGCTTCGGAAGGATCAGCATTTAGCGGTTTATCTTCTGCAAGAGAAATCGCTTCAACTGGAGATGCAGGTATCTCTGGTGGCGTTAAAACTTTCACTTCTTCGACTGCCTCCACCTGGGGAACAGGCGCTGGTGGTGAAAGAACTGGGGTAGGATTAACGCCAAGAACCTCTTCTTTTGCTTCGTTAACAGCCGGAACGAAGAAATCCAACGAAAGGGTAGTTTCCGATGGAGGAAAGTTTACCACTGCATATGGCTGAGGAGAATTAGCTGCTGTGACTTGGACGCCGTGAGGTGGTACGTATGACGGCACGGACTGATGCATGACAATCGGCACCCCGGTAACAGCCTGTACAACATCGCCCGTGAAACACGGTCCCATGTATGATACGGGCGGTTGGTAGACCATATTAGAATAGACATCACCAACATGTCCATTTGTAACATCTTTCCGTGGTGAATATTTCACGCGAACATTTTTCCTTTTCGGGTACGTCAGAAGCTGAGGATTCAAAAGCCGATGGGGCGGACTAAAGGACGCTGGATGAGGAACAGGAGGATTGTGAATGTTACCAACATAGTAGTTTGGGGTAGAACCAACAAGATGACCTGGCAACATTTGCATGGGATAACTCATTATTGGTTGATAAGGGGGTATGGAGGTGATGCAAACATTCTGCTGGTACATAGAGTGGACTGGGTTTGGCGCTGAAAAAACTACTGGAACATGTTCAGCCGACTCCATACCAGGGTTGTAAGAAACCATATTCCCAGACCCCACACATCCTAGACAAGAGCAAGTAACTGTAGAAATAGCAAAATAAGTTTATGAATGTGTTATCGTACCTTCAAATGGGTGCTGTTCAGAGGCTGATGAAAGATCATCTTTCTGCTCATCTTGTTGAATCGGCCCAATAATAAAGCTTTTCAAATTTTGAACCTCATTTTCTGGTAGGTCACTGAAGTCAAGGAATTCTAGTTCCTGTCAAATACAGTATTTTTAAGTTAAAGGCAGTTCTATGACATGAAATTAAACTCTGGCAAAATGGACGCCACGTGGCGTTCGAGTCTCAAGATTAATGCTGCAGAATTCTTGTCAACATAATAGATAACAATATAACAATACAAACAGCAGACTATATGCTATATCTAGTTGGAATATGGCTATTCCAGAACAATGAATGACACGGGAGACACGATCAAAATGTTAAACTAATTATCATGATATTTCTCGGGATATTTCAAGAAACAAGGGACCATTAATACTCATAGTAGTACGGAGAAAACATACCTGAAGTGTATCTTCCATGATGGAGACTTTACAGGCATTTCACAGATGATTGTCCATGGTATCACCGTTTCCACGCCTCGCCAAAGCGTCCTTCAACGTACCAATTGAGCTAAATCCCCACGTTCTCTCGTTTGAGGTAAATGAAAATGGAGACCACAGTACTCGACCGGCACACGAAGAGAAGAAGGTAATTTAGGAGAGAGGGCGGAGTTGCCTTGTGGGTAAGGTTGCCACGTCTTCTGCCTCTGTGTTTTAGAATTAGAAATACTCTAAATTTCTAAATGTTTAAAAATATAAATGCAATTGGTTTTCATTTGATGGGAAACTGGAAATGCATGAAAAATAGTAAACTTGTCTTTAAATACAACAACAGGAAATTTTATAAATTAATTAGAAGGGGAAAGATCTTCCATATTTGGCATTTGCATTCAGTTTGTGTTCGTCCGTTCGGTTCCATAAATTTAAAAAAATGTAAAAATATTTGCTCCACTTTGTCAAGATTTTAAATTATATCTATAAAGCAAAGTTATGTACCATAATTTTGTATCGCTGAAAGATACCAATGTTTTGCGAATTTACGTCCTGCAGATCTACAGTTCCTCCTGTCGTCTGCTTTGTCACCGTATGTCCCTAGCTACTTAGTCCAAAAAACTTCATTAAATTCAAGAACAAGTCTAAAATACGAGAAAAATCTTCAAAAAACGCGTCAAGCCTTCAGAAGAATTGTTGCTGACGTAAGTTGAGAACTACAGTTTATTCACAATATCATTTTAGTTACAGGCTCCGGGTTAAGATGCAGCGCGTAGGTTAATGCCTCAAATAAATTCGAAATTGTAGATGTTTCCTCAACTTTTGTAGTTGTATAAAAATATCGTAAGAAGTGACTAGCAAGCTAAAGGAGAATTTTTACAGGTTGATTGATTTCACAATGGATATGTTGAGAAAAATTGTTGTGCCAGTGTGCAGCAACATGCAACAACTTTTCATGTTTTCACCTGTGACAGTGACAAGGACATTCAGCGTGTTTACAATGAAAATTCAAGAAGGTGCAAGTATGCCAAGGCAACTCTTAACTCCAACCATTCCTACTCTGGTTCCTACATCTGGATTCAAAGTTGTTGGAAAACTGAAAAAGCGCTGCAAAGACTGTTACAAAGTGGTGAGGCATGAAAGAGCATACATCATTTGTAAAACTAAACCAAGGCACAAGCAAATGGCAATGAAAAAAGATGAAGACAAAACATGGATACTGAGTGATGCAACAATGGGGCCCAAGCGCCCATGGTAGCTTGAAGTCAATGTACTAGAGATAAATACAGTATTGGAGAAACTAGAGAAAATTGTATTTTGCAAACCAATTTTTAAGATTAAACATTTTTCTTAAAAAAAAAAAAAAAAAAAACTATTTCACCTTGAGTTTTAATAATCAAAGGAAAGTCAAGAAGGCATATTTTCTAGATAAGGGAGAAATTCGGGCAAAACAGATTTACTCCATTTCAACTTCTTATCCGTTGCGAGAACAAGGTTCCTCAAATAGATCAGTGGAACACAATAGATACCTTTGCTAGCATATGTAGCCAACTGTATTTTTTTTACCTCCCGAGTGTCCAAAATACACAGATTTGTCCTGCTGTTCTCCAAAGCCGAGCTACGAAAACATAGAAAACTTTAGTTGCGTCCATGATTTTTGAATAAATGATAAACGTATTACATAGGATCAACCACCTCTCCGCCACCAGCTTCAAGCAAACGCTGGAATGATGCGTTTTTTTCACGTAGGTGGAGAACGGCAGTAATGCCATGAAAAGGGCCATCGGAATGGCCACGGGTACGGTTAATACGCCAATAATAAGCGGCTGCTGCGATTTTGGCTTCATCTTCAGAAATAGATTCAACTTGTGGATGCACCGCCGATGCTTCTGGATTACCCCACTCATACTTCTGTTCCTCTAAAAAACGATGCTCTTTTTCGCTTTCGCTCAACCACTCGGGATGAAGGATCCATTTGCCGGCAGCAATGGATGTCAACAGTTTTTCATTAGATCCAACTTTAGCGACGACAAGGTGGGTACATGTTGGATCATAATGATTGGCTTCAAGAACTGTTCCACCTAAATTTTCAATGATGGCTGTACAGCAGTCACGGTCATCTTGTGCCATTCCAGAGAACATGACTCGGTAAACGGGGGCTGGCTCTGAACCAGTAATCTTCTGAGTCTCATGAAGGTCCCACACTACTGCGGCTGATTGTGAATCCGGGGCCATGTCCAAAGGTTGAGTAGCAGGGACAAAGACACGATCGGGAGCCCGACCGTTTCTAGCCGCCGATACGTTCGCCAGCTTTACCACGGGGATCTGCTCAGCTGAACGTGATAGGACTTGGTCGAGTTGCAAAAGTTCTTTACATGCTTCTTCGTCTACTTCAGGAACGGGAAGGTTTTGTCCCTCGTCTACTTCAAGGTGGTGATCATTTTCATGAGTATCGATATCGGACGTTAAACGTTTACGGATCGGGATTTTTGGTGTACCCGTTTCGACAATGTTTGCAATAGGGCGACGTTTCTGCGTACAGCTAGCCGGTGGAGGAGGCTGCGAATTAAAATTGAGTGACAAAGCCATTTTCGGATTTAAAGAGGGTGGGTATTGGGATTCTTCGAGGCGAAACGTGGCATCTTCGCAGTCGAGTATCCATTGAGGGGAGACGAATTTCTGGTGCCACTCTTTGGCGTTTTTAACCTCTTTCGAAGCAGCCAACTTGCCTTGATAAACAAAATGCGTTACCTCTTCACAGTGCTGAAAACGAACTTTGCCGCCCAGCGTTTCAACAGCCCTAACCAACTCAGATCGCTGATCTTCGATTTTCTTGTGTATAAAAACCACAATTCCGTCGAAAGGTTGCTTCGGTGGTTCTAAGGGTGGAACTGCTGCTGGACTTGCCGATCCCCATGTTGTTTGTCCATCTTCTCCATTATCAAGTCGGAATTTTTTACGTAAATTTTCAAAATAATCCGAAGCTTCAGAAGCAACAATAATTTCTCCTCGTTGAATCTCTTGCTGTGGCGTTGTGGTAAATGATTCATTTGTACGAGGTGTCAGACGAACCCGGTTTTCCAATGCATGCTTCCACATTTTCCGGGTATCAGGTGACGGGTCCGACTGTAAACAAACAAACAAAAATGATGGAAAAATAAATAAAATAAATGAAATTTAAAAATAGAATCATTTCCGGCGTGCTATTATTCTAGTTAAAGAAACTGACGCTACGTTTAAAAGCCTTCCATATGGTGTATCTGGCGTTGGCATGTTAAATAGAGTCGTTCGAGGTTGAGGTGTTCTGCCAACAGTATTGGTACCACTTGAACTAGGTTGCATACACATTGGTGAATCAAACGCAGCCGGTGGTTGAGGCATAACAGGAGTAACTGAGGGTCCTGTCTGTGAGGGAAAATTCATTATGTATTTGGAATCTTATGGAACAAAAAGGCTTTTTACCGGAGTTCGCGGTGAAGACATGTCAAAATGCGTCGGTAAATGACGTGTGGGATTACTTGATATTTCTGCCAATTTCTGCTTCGTCGTTTTTAAAACTACGGACTCCGTAGGACAAACAGATAGTTTAATTGCTGTTTGAGGTGTAGGAACGTCAGGCTCTGGCGACTTAGGTGCTTCACCTGTCGGAGGAAAATCATCCTCGTTAGGTCGACTGCTAGAAGTAGCGCAGGCAATAACCCATTCGGCACTAACAGCCGGGACACCCCATTCAAGAGCCTTTTCGTATTTTCTCCCTTCCGTTTTTGCACAGACAAGATGAGTAGAACGATATACATTCTTTTGCTCCATCAGTTTGCGGGAGAAAGTCTCCTGTGGCCTTCCGCCAAGTTGCCCAATTAAGTCATCGAGCAGCTCTCTAAGTCGCCCTTGAATGCCACTGAATGATACGGTGTACCCTGCTAGAATTTGTCTGTCTCGTACTTTAATGTGGTGATGATAGAATTCGATATCAACCAGGCGCCCCTCATCGACACATTCTTCGATCCACAAAGTATTGACCAACGTGCCTTTTGCTACTTGATCCAAAGGCACTATGGTATGGCTGACTGGTTCTGTAACCACATAGGTGGCATTCTTCAATACGACAAGACCACCGTTGCTTACGATTAGGTCCGTCATGGTAGAAACAAAGTCCGTGTCAAGGTTTACAAGTTGGAAGGTAAGACCGGAAAAAATGCCTTGAGGCCGATCCATTAATGATGACGCTTCTTCTTCTGTATGATCCGTAGTCAAGTATTGCTGGACCATATGTGTATCTTCTTGTAAGTTACTACTCAGTTCACGAATAGGTTTCTTCGCCGCGTTTTCTTTATTGGGAGCAATTACTTTTTTGAAATCGGGATGCAGATAAGCGGCTTCTGGGGCAGCCCTTTTCAATCTTAGGCTCTGAACTACCCATTCTACTGTTACGATATGAGGCTTATGCATTAGTTGTTGAAGTTGCTTCCAGTCCTCTTCAACAGTTTTACCGACAATGACGTGAGATAGCGATTCACTGATGCTATTAAAGCGAGCCACGCCGGCGTTGTTAAGAATACGCCTGGGAAAAGAAAAAACGGGTTAAATATCAGAAATTTATTTTATTTTATTTTCGAATCTTAGCATACCGAAGTTTTTCCATCGGGGAACCATCAAAACCACTTAGAAAAACTTTACAGCCATCCAGAAAAGGCCCTGCTTTTTTCGAAATAGCCAAATCTAGCGATTCAAGAGCTTCTGAAGATCGAAGGTCGCATTGTTGATGATTCAGTATTAAAGTCGTAGACCCAACTGTCTCGTCGATTTGTTGAACTCTGCTTTCGTTCAATATAGTACTGTTGATGCTTGAATTACCAAACTTCATAACAGAATGATCTGCTTCTGGAGTTGAACATCTCGGAGGCAACGCACTCTTTTCAACAATGAATGCGTCTGGGTCGACGGCGTAGCCTTTGTTCAATGAAGTATGGATCCACTCTGGTTTGAGGCAACGTATCTTCCAGCGTCTGGCATAGGTGTATTTTTCCCCTTCAGCTGATGTGGTGATGAGAATATTTGTCTTACCCATTTCGAGCTGACCAGAGTATCGCCCGCCATTTGCTTCGATAATCTTCTTAAGGGCTTCCCGATCCTTGATTGGAATTTGAGACACACATATGACCAATCCCTGGAAGGGGGGGCAAGCATATCTAGCAAACATGGGATCTGTTCCATGGACACTTTCTTTTATGCTGGCATTCCAAACAGCATCAACCCAATTTGGAACCATGACTGGAACATCTCTGCTTATTGCCACTTTAAACTTTAAACTAAAATCTGCTACACTCTTGACAATGAGATGAGTAACATTTACAGAAAACGCTGATGAGTAAAGTCCACCCATGAATTGCACTTTTTCTTGAATATCCTTTTTCTCTTGGGGGCTGCATCCCGTTGTAGTAACAATGATTCCCTTCATTGCAACTGTGAAAACTGGTGTTGGAACATCTGGAAGAGGTTCTCCTTTATTAACAGAAACAAGCAGGCACTGTGGGCCGATAATGGTACATCTGAAGTGTCTGAGAAACTCAAACAATGGTCCAACAAATTCAGACAAAATAAAGACATCTTCCTTGCAAGGTTTAAGCTTCATGCAAGCTTCTTCTTGAATCCAATTCACGTTGAAACCATTCTCTTTACAACATTCGTGTGCTTGAAATAAGTCTTTTGGACAGGTGGCCTCAGTCGAATTACTAGGCATTACACAAAAAATATTTACACAAAATTGGCTGTTTTCGACATCCATCTTAGGTTCTTGAACTTCACTATTTGACATGTTAGTTTTTCAGTAGAAAATTTGGATTGCTACACAAAATCTCATAGTATCTTAAAATATTGCCCGCCACAAACTACTATTGCCTGCTGAGACTGTTGGAAATTTGCATTTGAAAAGGAAATGGAATATGAACGCCATCTTCTGGATCAAAAGGTTAACCATAGCCTAAGTATTTGGCGATAAAAAGAAAAATTCAGTTTTAAAAGAAAATTATCAAATTTATTCACTAAAAAGACATATCGGAAAATTTGTTTTACTGAAGATCTATTTCAAATTTTTATAATGTTTCAATGAATTTCTCGGGGAATTGAACTGCCACACCGCCACGTAGGCTTCGCAGACGACGACGAAAAATTCGGATTGTTTTGAATCTGGTCAAATTTTTTACAGCTAATGTTAGAAAAATGGTAAATTTCTGAAGTTTCCTTGTTTAGCGCGCAGATATGAAGTCAAGATTTTAACTTTTTCTTTTTAGGATCTTTCTGCTTTTGCTAAAGAACAATTTTGTGCGAAAGATTGGGTAAATAACACGTTCCGACAATCGGAAGCTCAGTCTCATGAAAGCTTCGCATCCTCAATTGTCATGAAACTGCAACTTGCTATATTCGAAATTAATAACAGTCTTGAAAATACGAGTACCGCAGTTCTCTCCAATCTTCCTCGACTTCTTAGGGACATAGAACTTCTACAAAATGAAGTAGTACACTTTCAAAGGAAGCTTGCAACAGTTGAGCATGAAGTTTCCAAGGTTGAAAATGAAACTACCCACTCACTTGAGTACATAGTAAAACTTGATGCTGTAAAAAGCAAGCTAAAAGCTACTTCTAAAGCTCTACAAGAAGCAGATAACTGGACTACACTTATGGCTGATATTGAAGAGGTATGTTTGATTTTGAAAATTATCCCAATACCCAACTGATGATCTTTTGTCTCTATGTAGTTATTTGAGTCTAATGACTTGATGGCTTTATCACTACGCCTTAGTAGCCTTATGCAAAGCTTGGATCTTCTTAATCATGTAAGTGATTATGGTGAAAGAATGATGCAACTTGATGGACTGCGCAATCGTCTCGAAGCGTTAGCGTCGCCCTTGGTGGTGTCGGCAATCTCTGGAGGAGATGCTGTCAAAACTGCTGTCATGGTGCAGGTATCCATTTGTGTTATTGTGCTATGATTGCACAAAACCAATAGAGGACACTCTTAGAAAATGCATTTTTATTTTTCTGTAGGTGTTCAGCAATATGGACAGACTGGATCAGCTTTTGCATTATTATACCAAGTGTCGGCGTGGTGTTATTCTGCACGAATGGAAAGAACTGTGCGAACTAGATGATTTGAATGTAGTTGAAGTGATTTGTCGCTTTCATGAACTGTTGCTTGCAGATCTGCAAGAGCAGACCACATGGTACCGGGGAGTCTTCAACCAATACCCCACTGGCATAAGTCGCGTCATTTTGCCTATTTACTCGCAAGCCATGTCGGCCCTAGATCCTAATCCACTGAACAGTCTGGAATCGTTGATTAAAAAACCGGCAGCTGCAGAGGCTTTATTCATGTTGCAACAAATCAAGTCATCTGCTGACAGACTCCTTCAAGGGGTAGAAGCTCATTTTAAAGATATTGGTCCCATCGAGGAGGAAGTCTTCCGCCAGTTTAGCGACTCGCTTTATCAGCCATTTCGACTTATTATTTCCAACAAGTACAAAGCTTTATGTCTCCAACACTTACTCGAACAATTCCCGGAACCTATCAACGATAGTACGGAGATAACAGAAAGCATTCAGAGTTTAAGACAAAGCCATTCAAAAATAAACAGTCTTATGGAGTCCACGCTTCAAAACTGTGTTACACTTACACACGGATACGGTTTGGAGCTGTTAATTGAGGTGATATCGGATAAATCAGAGTATGACTTAGACTTAATAGTAACTAATTGATTTTCCCTTATTGTTTCATTTTCTTCAACAAAAAAAAAAAAAAGGCTTGGAATAGGTTTTTGGCCCACCATTTACAGCACTACAAAAGCTTGCTTGAGAAACTTCAGAACCTTATGGATCATTCGGGGGAAGATTCTCTACATACCGCGCTTTCGTTACTCCAAACGTTAGGCGAACTTCTGCTGGTACTGGAAGAAAATGATTCTATGTTTTCAGATTTTGTGAAAACCTGTGGGAAGAAGCTTAATCAAGAAGGGGTTCCTCTCAGCTGCTGTAAAACTTTCTATCTTGAACCCCAACCGCTCCAGCGACTCGAAGCCCTCTTAAAACAGTGCACGCAGAGTATGGCATTTTTTGTGTAGAAATACTTAAAAACAATTACTCACTAAAACCTTTTTCTATTTTAGACAAAAGGTTCTGTTATTTAAGTCCAACAATAGTGGTAGCATTGGAGCTTAATTCAAATATTCAACATAGCATCAACGTCACGTTGATGAGTCCTATCCACCAACAAATTAACCAATTGGGCAGCCGGGAATGGGCCGACATAATCAGCGGTAGTGGTCTGACCGAAGATTTGCCAGAATTTGGGCTAGCTCCTATGGAATACATAACGCAAATTGGTCAGTATCTAATGATGCTGCCACAGCATCTCGAGCCCTTTGTTTTGCAAGAGAACAGAGGGCTTACACGAGCGCTATCGGAGCATTCCTTTCCTCATGGACAACTACCTGACCCAGACCATCCTGAAACAGGCCAGCATCAGTCAAGTGCCACGGACTTCCTGCTAGGTTGTGTTGCCACGGCTTGTGCCAGTGCGTTGAGCGATGCCATTCTTCGCATTGAGAGTGTAGGCCCTAAAGGTGCTAAGCAATTGGCCGCTGATATCGGTAAATATTGTAATGTTGATGATTATCATGCCCATAGACTGAAAATTCCGTTACTTCCTGTTTCTTCCTTTTTTTTAAAAGACTATTTGGGAAACATTTTCGAAGATTTAGGGCTGGTATTGCCTGCTTCTCTAATGGAGCTTGCTGAACTGTTTCGGGCCGCGGCTGCATCAATTTTATTGTCTGATGTGGCAAGCTTCAAATCCGCAATATGTGGGAAAGACCACCGACTCGTTGCTGCAGTAAGATCAATTACCAATCTACCATCGAGTGACTAGAGGTGTCAGCTGGTCTCGCTATTATTATCATTACATTTTTTCGGTAAGCGTGATTCTTGTGACGTCTTTGCATGTTAAGCTTTAGGCATGTTTATCGTTAAGGAAATTAATTTTGTTTTGCAATATATAGGAAATATGAGGAAAAAGTATTCATTAAACTTATAATAAATATTTGTTTTTTCCACAGTTGTCTTCTACTATTCTCGTTTTGATAAACTTTCAGTTTAACTCATTAAAAAGCATTCGGATAATTTTTCAAAAATTTTAGGAAGAAGTTACCTGAAAAAAGCTTCTTGTTGAAATGTATTCAAACATAATTTTGGAGATGATGACACGATTGCAAACGAAACAAAACATGCATGATGGCGAATGGGCTGGAAACGATGTGTTTCTATCTTTGTTTTAATTTTCTTTAAAAATCTAGCCATGGGTTTGATCATCCTCGACGAAATCGTACGCTTCCTCTCTTCAGATACAATTTACTCGTTAATCACGGCTGGTAAAATACTATGATTTAAAATTTTCTCACCTAGTAACGCACTCAACATGACTGACTTTGTTACGGAATTTGACACCATAGTATTTATCTGAATGTTCCAAGAGTTCCGGTCTGAAAGTTGTGGTAATAAACTGGGCATTTTTCGAATGCTCGTGGATCATATCGGCTACCCCTTTACGATGCTGAGCATCCAGGGCCTATGTATACATAACGCTTTACGGAAGACTGGATGTAAAAAATTTTGAGTCCGGTTTATTACCTGGTCAATTTCGTCAAAGAGGTAGAAAGGGGCCGGATCACATTTCTGAATGGAAAAAATCAAAGCTAGTGCTACTAGAGATTTCTGGCCACCGCTAAGTTGATTCATGTCCTTCATTTCTGCGTTCTGCCCACTAAAGGAAACTGGAAGCCACATTGTTTAAATATTTTTGCTTTAAAAAAAAAAAAAAAAAAAAAATGTATCGTATTCTTTTGTACTATTGGTAATCACCTTTAATGGCGACACCCGTAAACTGATCCGTTCCCTCTGTGTCACCAAACGAAGCTGATGCATCTTCCGAGTTACCAGCCGAATCAGCACCGGTATCCATCTGCAAATTAAATTACGTACTGTAAAACAAAAATTCAAATACCGACGGAATAAGTTCGAATTTATTAACCTTTAAGTATGCATGTCCGTTAGGAACTAGTCGTTGGAAGACTTCCGAAAAGTATTTTGACACCTGTTTGAAGGTAAATTGCAACGCTTCGTATTTTCGATACTCCAGCGTACTCATTAACTCCTTGATCTTGTCGTAACCATGATCAAGTTCTTCTTTACGCTCCAACAGCTTAGATTTTTCTTCGGAAAAGGAAATGAATTGGTCCAAAGCTTTCTTGTTGACATGGCTATATTTTTTCAACTCGGAATTTGCCTTTTCCAGTTGTTTAAAAAGCAACTTCGTCGCCATAGACTGGTATTTGTCAAATGAGTCGCTGGGTAATGATCCCAAATCGCGAATCTTTTCGGTGCACTCGGTAATCTTCTGCTGCAATGCCGTTTGCCTCGACGCCATTTTATCAAAATCTTTTGCACTTTCGGCAAGACGCTCGTCGATATCCTTTTCCTTAAAACGTAACTTCTCCAAATCACTCTGTGCTTCCTTCTGCTTTCGACTCAAGTCCGAGACTTTCTTTTCCACATCTTTGAGCGCATCACTGACGTCGTCGAGTCGGCGTTCAACTGTGCCCAACTCGGAGCGACAATGATCCAACTTGCGGTTACGATCCTCGACCGAAATTTCTTGCAGAGCTTGTTGCAACTCATCTCGTCTTCGTATCAGATTGTTCGTCAGCAAGTTCTCCAACTTATTTTTATCGGCCTCCAATCTCATACGCTGGATAAAGGCGTCCTTGTTTTCTTGAGTCAAACGACGAATATCGTCATTTAACCGGTCTACTTCTAATTGGTCGGTTACCGACAGCTGCGTCATTAGCTCTTGATGTAATTCTGATTCAAGACCCTCTTTAGTCGACTGCATGGCTTCCAATGATGAACGTAGCTGCGCTAGTGATCTCTCTTTGGGTTGCTTGGATCGTTCGATGTTGTTTAGCTCTTCCCGCATTAATCGTATGTCTGCTTTTACCTTCTCAAAAACATCCTACAGAAGCAAACCAATTGTTAGGGGATGAGTAATAAAGGCTTTTAATGACACCTATAACAGTACCTTTGATTTGCTATTTTTCGTTTCTGTGCGTTGGATTTCATTGAGCAATTGGTTTACTTCACTTTCCACTTGCTGCAATTTACTCCGACAGTCAGCAAGCTCTTTATCTTTCTCTGCTACTTGCGCATTCAGAGTAGAACGGGTTTTATAGACTTCCAAACGGCATCTGGACGTATTGACGTAACCGCCGGTAAGCGAGCCTGTTGTACAAAATTATTGTTTTCATTACTTCAGCCGGATACATTATAACAAATTAAAGAATAATTACCTTTTGATGAGACCTGATCTCCATCAAGAGTTACACAATCCAAACCAGTTGTACGTGCAAGAACACTAGCTACTTCTAAGTTACGGCAAATCATTGTCTTCCCAAAAATATAACGCATGGCTTTATCGAAACGATCAGAATATTGCAACTTGGTAACCATGGGCAGGGCATCTTCTGTCGGAGGGTAGTTAGTTTCGCGTACATTTAGACGATTTAGCGGCATGAATGTCACCTAAAGGAACTGGCTTTACAAGACTGGACGTTTTAGAAATAAATTAAGGTAAATTTTTTCTCACCTCTCCGGGTAGCTTTTCGTGGTTCATTTGTTTGAGAATTTCCGTGCCAACACGGTCTGATTCTACAATATGATGAAACATTCGGTTACCAGCCGTGACCTCTACAGCCGTGAAAATACTTTTATCGCAGTCAAAATTTTCAATGACAAGACCGTGGTAGGAATCCGCAATTTCAGCCATCCGACCGCCCTTAGCACGCATGTTATCTAAAACTTGACGTACACTGTCTCTTCCATTTAGGATTGGCTTGCCAGCCAACGAGCGTAGTACCTTTTCTCGAACAAGTAATTTCCCATTTTAAAAAATAATAAAAGGATTAATAGTAATGCAATGGACGCACTTGATCCGATTTTGCAAGCTCTTCTTTTGACGATGCTAAATTCTGTTGAATCAAGGTTTCGTTCCTCCACAATCCACTTCGTTCGCTTTGGAGAAGATCTTTCCTTTTCTTCATATCATAGAAAACTTTGTTATGATCATCAATACTTAATCGATGGTTTTCCATTTCACTGGTCATTTCTTCAATTTTTTTCTCCAGTTCGACGCGTTTACGGGCGTCTCGCTACAAAAATAGATTTTCAATCAACCTCATTTTAGACAAAAGAGTAGATATACAGTACAAAAATTTACGAACCTTCAAGTCTTCTTGGAGACGCTCTATCTGCTCATTTTTCTCCTTGATAGCTTTCGAGAGAGACTTCAATTCGTTTTGGATCCATGTATCACGCTGATCTCGGGATGTGAATTGTGATCCACGACCTTGCTTAGCATAGAGTTCTTTACGTTTTTGCTCTTTCAGTGCTAGTCTAGATTCCAGAAATTTTAGATCCACCGTTTGGCTTCTGCTAGCTCTCGTTTAGAGTTTTAAAACTTGAAACTTACTCTCTAGTGCATTCTTCTTCGCGCCTCTTCATTTCCTCGTACTGTGGCTTAATGCGTTCTAGTTCACCGTCTTTTTGAGCAATTGTCTCATGAAGACGTTGAAGTTCTCGTTCTGCTCGCTCTTTCGATTGGTTATCCCCTTGCACCTCGTCACTCAGATCCTAAAATCATATCGAGATGTGCAGGGACCTTTCTGTGTATTAAGAGCTGTATTGAAAAACCTACTTTTATGGTTAATTCTAACTTGGATTTCTCTTTCAGAAGTTGTTGTTGCTCTGCATTTAATGTATCGCGCTCCTCTCGAGCAGCTTGGGCACGATGTTTCAGATCACGAAGTTCTCTAGAAGCAGATTTGCTATTTTCTTGGGCACGCTCTAGCTGCTGCCTTAATTTGTCTTGACGGTCACCAGAGTCTTTGCGCGTGTTTTCCATATCGTCCAATTTTTTTCTTGTCTCTTTCAGTTCCCTGTCATGAATGGTATATTCAACCGAACGCCTGATTTTATCCCATTTCTGGTATTCTTTAAGCTCTTCCTTTTCTTCTTCTAAAGTTTTCAATCTATCTTCGATCGTTCGTAAAAATTCTTCAATCTTTTCTCGTTTTCCTTGCGTTTCTATTTTCGATAGTATTTAATGGTAAGCTTAGTTAAAGAAATACAACTAAAATCCTAGCATACCTTTCATGATGGTTTCAGATTCGGCTTTTCTTTCATCGTATACCCTCGTGCCAGCAACTTCTCTTAGGAGCTTTAAGCGATGAGAATCAGGAGCAGTAGCCATCTGGTTGATTTTGCCTTGTTTTACGATGTAATAGGGGTTGGAGCGGGAAAATCCGGCCGACTCTAACAAATTCACCACATCTGCCTTGGTCACCATCTTTTTACTAAGGAAGTACTGGTCTTTCTTTGAGCCAATAACACGCCTCAAGCTAACTTCCTTCTTGTCTATGGGAAGTCTGTTGTCTGTGTTATCAAATATGATTTCTACATATGCAGATATCACTCTCGGTCCTGTTCCTTCATGCAGCAGAGCTTGCCTTTGCTCAGGTCTCAAGTGATTAAATTCATCACTTAGCACAAATTGAATGGCTGTATATAATCAGATAAATTGATGCATACAAATAATTTAGATAAACTTGAAACATAATTGACTGTGGGTATACAAAGACATTGTCTAAAATAAGTGTTTGGGGTTATCAAATTCAAAAATATAAGTAATATCCAAAAACCTCATACCATAAAAAAAATTGCTCTTTCCAGAACCATTTCGACCAACTGAAAATTCAGAAATAATTAAGTACTATCTTTTAAGGAAAGAAATATAAATGCTCGTACCGACAACATTGTGTCCTGGGTGGAAGGGCTCTACCACTGTTTGCTCACGATAACTTTTAAAACCTTGTATAATAACTTGCTTGATATACATTCTCTGACTGGGGTTGAACTTAACAACCTTTCACTTCATTAAAAAAACATCGGTTTCTAACGTTAAATTTGCGTTGGCGACTGTCTTGCAAAAACCGCCAAAATCCCTCCACAGAGAAACTGTCAACAACAATCACAATGAGAGTATCCCGCGCACCGCGTACAGACGCATTGGCGCACGCTAGCAGATGCCATCTCTATCACTTATCGCTAGATGGCTAAGATGTCGAACGATTTTTTTTTTTTTTTTATTTTATTTTATTTTATTTTTTGCGATTAGAAAGCAAATCATACATTATAGAACTAGAAGACGAGAGACTGCGGCATGTATGGCCGCAATCGTGCACCTAAAAAATACCAATACCAATACATTATAGAACAAGGATTGCCTATTGTAAAAATTTGACGGAGTGCTTTAAGGAAATACTACGCGCGCTAATAATGTGTATTTAAAAATGCTGAAGAAAAAGGATGATTCGACCAGCACTAACACAAACTTCCATGTTCGTAAAGCATAGCCTAATTTAAAGTTGAGTATTAATCTCTCCTAGAGTGTCCTGTATGAAATTTGATTTTGACTCAAAGCGAACATAGGATTGACTAGACATCGTGAATTGCGATCTCGCAGTAATACTGATATCCTCAACAACAAGGGCCTGAGTAAAGCATGTAGCTCCTATCGTGAGAGCAACATAATGGGATTCACAAATGTCTTCATAGGACAAGTAATTCACTGCGTAGTGAGGCAACGATGAAACGGTGAAAAATCACAACAATAACTAAATGGAAGGCGGAGCTAATGGAATGTTGAGTGAGGAGTACGTTAGCATTCTTGACGTCCTCTTTCAGCAAGTAGGAATGCGGTTCAAGTGTTTAAAGATTAATAATTCTAGTATTTGTGCAGGATTTCTGCTTCGTTATATCTTCTTCTACGTTATCTTTGCAGATCAACGTATCCTTCCTTGAGTCAAGCATTTTTCTGGGATCCAAATTAGACCCTAGATTCTGTACACCTTTAGCCAGCATTACTAGCGGATTTCCTTTAACACTAGTAGGCGATGTTAGTATACCAATATTGAACTGTGAAGTCGGAATTTTAAACGATGTTAAAACGGTGGTCCCGATTGGAAGCAAGCCTTCATAGTTTGATTGGGAACTTTTCATTTCCGCATGGACCGTATTAGTGCCTAGGCTAGTCTCAGAGGAGGCCCTAAGTAAAGTCGATTCTTCCCCTGTTACGCCCAATTCAAGGGGATCGGAGGAGTGAGACAAGTGTCTCGAACGCTGAACAGATACTGTACTGCTATTTTCGCAGCCTTCTTTTCCATCTGTTGCAATAATCTGAATTTCTGGTGTTACAGTCAACCGAACATTTTCACCTAATCCATTTAACTGGCTGCTCTCTCCATTTCGCCTTCCTTTTGGCAGACAGCGGCTTTCAAATTGTCCGGCACTAACACAACGGAGTAAAACTTTAGGCTGAGAAGGTTTCTCGTGCGCCTTCGTGTCTTCAGGCACAGGATCGGTAAGCTCCAACCGAATTTCATTGCTAGTCAGGAAAAGGACACCAACGGAAGGTAAGTGCAAGACGTCCTTGATTAATGAAAACGACGTGAGATCGTTCAAACTAGAGGAGCTAGAACGTATTCGCAATTCTGCTTCGAGGGTCCCAACCACTGATGGGTCTATTGTTTGGTCGGAGACTTCTTTCTTCTTGCTGGCTGAACGGCCTAAATTCCGGGGTATTACTGGAGGTTTCAAACGCGAAAAATGTGAAGTAACGCTGGATAATGCTTTATTGCCTGCATTTAACAAATGGCTAAAGTTAGTAGCAGATAATGTCTAATTATAATTTCCATACAAATTACCAGCTTGCTTTAGAGCAGACAACTGCCCTTCCGATGCGTTTCGCGGGAAACCATGCCAACGTGGGACTTCCATGTATCCAATTTTCATATTGTTTTTTAATGACATCTTTTCCAAAGTGCCAACTATGTAAGGAATTGTTACTCCAGTAATGTCCATCGTAACGTGAATGGTTTCAGCAATCGCCTTTAACGACTCTACATGAGCAATTTCAATCCATAGTACAAGAAGTCGACTACAAAAACAAAAAGATTTTTTCATACCGTTCATATCCTCGGTTTTGCAAATAGGAACAGCCATGTTATTGAAAAATCTTAGTCTAGTCGAACGAAATTGCAAAACTTCTGCTTCGTCCGATGAATTTCGTATGTGTATGCGCATGAAGAAGGTAGGTGGTGCGGCTGCCTCACGCTTAGGCGACTTAAGGAAATTCACACTAGCATTCGATAGTATGTTCGTTTTTCCTTCAGATCCTACTTCGAGCTTTGTCAGTTCGGCAAGCGCATATATTTTACACGCTCTGACATGATCGGCGTCATCATCGTAACTACGAATGACCAGAGGATTAACTAATAGCTCAAAGAACCAAGTAATATAACTATAAACACTTACGAAACCACGTAAAGATGTTCTCGGGACAAAATGACAATAGCATCCATGTCAACTTGAGTCGGGTCACCGGTTACGGGATGCGCATCAACCAATCCCCAGGACCCTACTATTATTTCATCAGGGCTAATAAACTGCTTACGACAATCTTCGATGACCTGACGAACTCTGTCAGCCGTCTGCAAAACGATCTCTTCGTCATCTTCCATAACGTTATTCTGACCACAAAGAATATTTAAAGCATCTTCTGGCTGGATGTTTCCAAGCACAAGATCAATAGCTGTCTGTTTTAGCGTATCCTTGAAGCGATTGAGGTAATAACTGGCCACAAAGAGGTTTGGATAAATTTCAGATCTTTATATCAAGTTTAATTGTCAAAGACTTTACCGATTAGCTGAATTCATTCCGTCTTTCATCATTCCCGCAAATCTTATCTCACCAGTGCGTGTAAAATCGCCCTACAATTAAATGAAAAAATTTTGATTTCAGATAGATCTTTAGGTGATTTTCTTATTTGCATGAAACCTTGAGGGCGTTAGTCCCAGCGTATTGCCGACTGAGCACATCACCATTATTGGCCCACATGGTGTTAAAGGCTGCTTTGAGCGCAGGCCAGAACGTGCCCTCTGGAGGAAGAATACCTAATTTGCTTAGTTGACATTCTAAGGTAAACTTGCCAAACGCAGTCTAAGAAAGAAGACAGTTTAATCAAATAATTTAAACTATTAAAAGTTTAAGCATCCATATACCTGGCAAACATTAGTTCGATCCAAGCAGTCCATACAATTAATCCGGAAAGTCGATTGTTGTCGACAAATGACACCATGCGAATCAATCCACGTATATTTCATACAATGAAGTACGTCTTCCAACCCATTTAACAGACGTCCAACATTTTCAAATCGCATCCCACGACTGAAGAATATATATAAAAATTTTCAATTGAAAATTAGAAGATCATAGATAAAATTATTTCTCACCAATGCTCATGAAAGTCGAAAGTTACGTAGGTGATTCTTGCATCATTTGCATGAATTATTTGCTCCATGAAAGCATCCCCAATAATCTTCTCTTTTCCACTTTGCTCGACTAGATTGACTATGCACAGATTTCCATAGAGAGGCAATTCTCGCTCAAAATGACGCTTAAACGCAAGTCGAGTTTCTTCCACGTCTATAAAGAAGAACGGATCATAGTAAGCGATAATGTTATAGGGCATTTACGACTGACAGAAGAAATAATGATTTATACCTCTGTCGATCTGGGGAGGTGGACGATATTTGAACCCTGGCTGGGACCAAAATACTGGAACAGATCCACGTACTTGAACAAAAGACAAAATATGATCCCCGAAGATGAGACACTGCTCTGTTTCTACATAATTGGCGACATAACCATTTTCATCAACTCCACGACGTTTGTATCGGGTACCAGCTCGGTTACGGGAGCGGCGTGAGATGAGCAGTAAAATCAGAGGCTTATTGAAATTCGTTGCGCCATCAAGTACGACAGGAACGGTATCTACATGAATGTAGCCATGAAGGACGGGGACGATCCAAGGGTCAGCTTTTGGATCCTACACAAGGAAGCGGAAAATTTTTATATTTAACATCATTGTGTCAATCAACAACGTAACAACGTGTAAACTCTATTTTACAGCCATATTCAAATCCAACTAAACTTCCACAAAGAGCTGTAATTGAAAAATTGCATTTTACCTCAAGTTCGATCAGTTCTTTGAGTAGGAACTCGTTCCAAAAGAAACGACTGTTTGCTGATCGCCAACAAACCGTGGGGGAATTGTAGCGCTCACCCAAAACTGGGACGGAATTGGTCAGATCGACTGTTGAGGAAAAATAAAAGGAATCTGCATGTGTGAACATCTTCTCTATTTCGTCCCAAATTCTTCTTGCACCACGATCCCCTTCCCTTCCATCAATTCCAATTTTATGAGCAGCTTGCACAGTTGTACTCTTGAGCGATTTGGTTGCAGATTTTATTGAACCCCAGGTCTTTGCAAATGCTTCCTGTTGTCTGGAACTATGCGAGGGTTTACTTCCACTATCGTCCGGTCTTTGATTGAAAGCAACGGAGTTACTATGTTTCGAACATGGATGTGTAGTAATTTCGGCTTCCTGCTGACCCAGAGAAAGGAGACCAATTTTGTTGATTTTGAATATTGGCTGATTTCTCCAAACATAGCCAACAAGACTGCAGCTTTCTATAATTAGCAGCTGAGGGTCTGTGTCTGAAATAAAAAGGATGTGTATTACTACTCACGAATGCTGAAAATAAAGTACATACAAGTTATCATTATTTAATTAATTCATTTCATGTTTTTTTTTTTTACCAGGAAATGGATTCAATTTTCCAACAATACCATGGACAAGACCCATACAATGAGGATCTTCGGCTTTTGTCAAGTCCCAGGCTACAACAAAAAGTAATAGAAATATTAAAATATGTACATATAAGATGGTGAAGAAAGGAAAATCCAATAAATTGAAATGTTACCTGTTCTGGGCTCTAAAATTCCAGTTTTTCTGCTACACCAGAGACTGTGTTCCCCTTGCCGGAAGATATAGTAATCTGCAGTTCTAAAAAGTTCCATGTTGATTTCTGTAAATGCAACAACAACAATTTAACAATAAAAATGATCATGTTATGGTATTGTGTTATCTTTCACATCAATGAAAAGGATGCAAGAATATAGTCTCTGGATGGTTTGTCAAGAGGAACAATGGAAGTTGTTAGTCAACTTAAAAAAATGGCTGTCTTGTTTGAAAAAAATTTAGCATAGCAATTAACATGTTTTTAAAAACATTCAAAGTATTGCTAAAATGTTGGCTGCAGCCTACCTCAATGTTTAATTCTAATGTTTGGTGAGAAAAACTGAAACAGTGTGTCCTTAATAATAAGACAAGAATTTACATCGCTTCTGAAATAGTATTTTTTAAAAATCCCTTGCAAGAAATTTTACAGCACTTTGTTATCTTCATGCAGTCTGAGACAACAAAATTCAAGCAAATATATACTTTTTAGCTAAATTTAACTTCGATTTCCATATTTTGACAGAAAATGGCTGCTTTAAGGTTTAGGCACTGTCTTCTGCTCCTAGCCGTAGCCGTAGGCAAGGTACATTACCTAGCAAAAAAATATATATTTATATTATTTGTTTTGATTTTTTATTGGGTTATGCAACCACAAAAATGTTAACATTTCTTGGTCTACAAACCGAATACTCAGTTTGAAAAGTAAATGTATCTGTAAAACTGCATTTCCTGAATTGACAGTATATAGACTTTGCCTGCCATTTAGACAATCATCCATTCGTGATTGAAGTGTTCTCGACTTTACTGGGAGGGAGGGGGGTGGGCAAAATTTAACAACAAATTTTTTGGCTAGAACCTTAAGGGACATAGGCCGTGACGTAGGTTACGCAATACGGTAACGACTCGCTTGACATATCGATGAAAAAACCTTACGGGATAACAATCTTTGGCATTTTGAAATATTTATTTTGCTGTCAATAATTTAATAGTCCGTTAACTGTACGTTAATGCACGATGAATAGTGATATGAATCACTTGGTATAATGATACAAACTTTTTGTTTTATCCGTTATCGATCACAAATAGTCAACAATAATAGTTTGCCTTATCCTTACTGCCGAACAATTGAGTATACATGTATAGCCCTAATCCTGAAGTATAAAACTCAGACAGTCTGCACTGGTCACGAAGCTGTAGAAGTTTAGGACAATCGATATTGGAAAATAAGAATGCGTTCCTTTCTCTTTATTCTAGTAATATGTTTGCCAGGATTTCTAGGTAATCCGTTTACTTTAACAATTTGTACGTATCTATTTAAAATTGTTTTTTCAACGACCATTGCTTCTTTGTTTGCTATGATTCAGGTGTGCCTGTAGAATATTCGCACGTCGAATCCACGGCAGGAAAAGGACTCATTAATTGTGCCCTTTGCAATTCCATCATCTCTGATATATTCTTGGGATTTCAGAATGGACAGACTGATGAAGAAATTTCTGCAGGAATCGGCCAGAGATGCGAAACCCTTAACTTGTACAATTTCAAAGTTTGCAATGGAACCGCTGCTATCGCCATGGTTTTCCCTTTAAACTTTATCACGCCACTCTTATGAGCACAATGTCTTTATTATTACAATTTTTTCGTGTCATCTATAGCCAACTATCAGGTACATCTATTCGTTGGGAGTAATTGAAGGAAACATTTGCGGCATGTTGCTGCAAACCGAAAATTGCGGCTTTTCTGACCCAGGAGTGCTAGAGTGGTCAGTTGCACCCAGCTCGGTTCCGAAACCACCTGTCACAGAACCAGCTTTGCCCCCGGTATTTAAAACGACCCGCTACTAAACATCTAATAATATAAATAAGTAATATTGAAATTATAACACGGTTGTATGGTCGTGAAGACCGGATCTCCTACTCTGAAAGTTCTGCATTTGTCCGACATTCACTGGGATCCGGAGTACCTCGAAGGATCCAATGCCGTATGTGGCGACCCGCTGTGTTGTCGAGCATCTTCTGGAGAAGTTGTTAACGCTACGGATGCAGCAGGATATTGGGGTGATCGTCGAGATTGTGATTTACCCTGGAGGACGGTAGAAAAGGCAGTGGCGCACATGGCTCAACAGCACCCGGTACGTTACCCAATTATACTCAATTGTATCCACACACACACACACAAGTGATTACAATGAAATAATTTTGCAGGATACAGCTTATATTATTTGGACGGGAGATTTGACGCCTCATGATACCTGGTCTACTGACAAGGATGAAAACCTAATGATTATTGATCGTTTGATGACCCTGATCCAGCAATACTTCCCTACCATCCCTGTCTATCCAACTTTAGGGAACCACGAGTCTCATCCAGTTAACACGTAAACGTAGTAGAAGCAAAATTTTTGCTACAAATAACTTCTTTCATCCGTATTTATAGTTTTGCTCCACCAGAAATTACTGATGTGGAGTTCAATACTGCCTGGCTTTACGATGAAGCAGACCGACAATGGGCTCGATGGCTGCCGGCTGACGTCTCATCAAGTGTCCGTTATGGCGGATATTACACTGCATTGGCTCAGCCGGGTCTTCGCATCGTTTCAATGAATATGAACTATTGCTACATATTCAACTACTGGACATATTATAAATCGCAAGATCCAGCTTCCATACTTACCTGGCTTAATCAAGTTCTAGAGGACGCTGAATTAGCCGGTGAAAAGGTAAAATACATTGCACACTCCAAAGCGCAAAAGCGGAATGTTTTCTTTTTGAAATTTCTTTTAATTAGGTACATATCCTCAGCCACATTCCTCCAGGAAATCTTGATTGCTGGACAATCTTTAGCCGGGAATTTGCCAAAATTATTAACAGATTTGAGTCCACGGTGGCGGCCCAGTTTTACGGTCACACTCACAACGACGAATACAAGATCTTCTACGATCTTCAAGAGCTGAATCGGCCAATCAACATTGCTTTTGTGGCCCCAAGTTTGACAACCTCTTCCGACAATCCTGGTTACCGCATCTACACAGTTGATGGGCAAAGACCTGGATCCACTTGGGTTAGTTGAGGTACTATCAATGTACATTGCCAGTGATTTTATCAGAATTTCTTTTGCTAATACAGGCTGTGCTGGATCACAGTTCTTGGATCATGAATTTGACGGTTGCTAATGCTCAAGATCCTTCTATCGATCCCGTCTGGTTTGAATTATACCAAGCGAAACGTGATTATGCCCTGACCGATTTGAGTCCTCGATCAATGGATGCATTCTACCAGCAACTCGTGACTGACGACGCTCTCTTCCAAATGTACTTTGAGTAAGTGGATGTGACCCAAACGGATATAGTGTATCATTTTTAAACCTTTTTTCATTTGTGCTTGGTTATTTAAGGCATTATTACAAAAAGTCAGAGGAAAGACTGGAAAAGGGCTGTGACATTGACTGCCGCACCAAGCTTCTATGTTTTATCGTCACAACTGATCCGCTGGATCAAAGCCGTTGCCAAAATATCAGTCAACTTTTGAACCAGCATCCTGAATTTTAAATGATGAACTATCGGCTTTCTGTTGCACCCTACTATTTTAATTGGCTGACACACCTGAGTACTATAATACAACTATACGATTCTGCATCGCTAGGCAGTCGCATTTATTCGTTTCAAACTTCCTTCCTTCGGGGAATGTATCCCGCTGTACAGTTCCATCGATAGAGGGCGGAAGAGCCTTCTCCAACGTTTGCAACTGTTTGTAAACAAGTTGGACAACTGCGCACTGTTGCTAACGGTGCAACATAGTCTGGAGGATCTTTTCACTTCCGAGTGATTCCTCCCATTTTGAGAGGAGATAAAATGTCATTTGTAAGCCATATCCAGTTACCTTTTCTTTTTCTTTATCTTATATGCCTATTGGATTTTTCCGCTCCCTCAAGTATACAACTACTAGAGTAAGTTCACGATTCTTAAAGTGACGCATTGCTTTTTGGAAATTTGCTTCCGCAGACGTACCAGGGCAATCGCCAGCTGATAGAAAGTGTGCTCTTTGCAATCAGCTACTTGAAGAAGTTACTGAATGTCTGAAGAATGGCATGAGTGACAGAGAGGTTTCTTTTCTGATTGGACAGAAGTGTGAAACTCTCAACATTTTAAATTTCAAAGTGTGCAATGGCACTGCCTCCATCATGATGGTAACATTTTTACATCCATTTTATGTTAGATCCAGAAAAATACTTAAACTGTCTAATACGAATGCTTTATTGACAGCCAACCATAAGGTACATGTATACCAATTCACTGGTGATTCAGGGCAATATATGTGGGATTTATCCTACAAGCTGACAATTGTTCTCTGTCAGATCCAAACAACATAAACTGGAAGATTGCATCTAGTTCTATTGACAAACCAGTTGTAACTCAATTTATCCCACCATTGGTATGGCCATACTTCACCATGCATATCAAAACTACATTGCAAACAAAGTTTTTACCTCTGAATATTATTCTGGGATTTAGCTAGGATCACCTACAATGAAAGTGCTCCATATAGCTGATCTCCATTGGGATCCAGAATATCTTGCTGGATCGAACGCGGCATGTGCAGATTTTCTGTGTTGTCGAGCTGATTCAGGAGACGTGGTCAACGCTACAGATGCTGCCGGATATTGGGGCGATTACCGAAAATGCGATTTACCTTGGTATACCATAGAAAAGGCAATAGCTCACATGGCAGAAAAGCACTCGGTATACGTAAACAAAGGATAAGATCGTTCAAAACTCTGCGGAAATAGTCATCGTTCTTTTTTCTTTGAAGGATTCTGTTTATATTATATGGACGGGTGACTTGGTTCCACACAACGTCTGGTCAACTAGCAAAGAAGACAACATTTACATTATGGAGCGTTTAATGAACTTGATCCAGCGCTATTTCCCGTCTACGCCGTTGTACGCCACTCTTGGAAATCACGAGTCTCATCCGACCGATACGTAAAAAAATGTGATCAAAATTTTAGGCGGAATTTTAGTGCTTCAGTCGCTTTGGTCTTTGTGACGAATTCTAGTTTTGCGCCACCTGATATAACGGACGAAGCCATCAACACTGCTTGGTTGTACGACGTTGCAGCTCGACAGTGGGCTCGATGGCTTCCGGATGAAGTGTCATCGACCATCCGTTACGGAGGTTACTACACTACCCTCATTTACCCGGGGCTTCGTGTTGTATCATTAAACACAAATTATTGCTACACGGGAAACTTGTGGACATTATCCAAATTCCAAGATCCTGCCTCCAGTCTCGTTTGGTTAAATAATGTCCTTCAAAATGCCGAAAAGGCCGGTGAAAAGGTGATTTTATTGCACTTTGCTCTAATAGTTTTCAAATCACACAAGTTACGCTTGGTTTCCTGTCCGTAGGTTCATATCGTGAGTCATATACCACCCGGAAACAATGACTGCTGGTCAACTTTTAGTCGAGAGTTTTCCAAAATTATTTAACCGGTTCGAATCGACGGTTGCAGCGCAATTTTACGGACACACCCACAAAGATGAATTCAAAATTTTTTACGATCTCGTTAACGCAAGTCGACCAACTAACGTGGCTTTCATGGGGCCAAGTCTTACAACGTTTACGGACCTCAATCCTGGGTATCGAGTGTACACCATCGATGGTAGACGCCCCGGCTCGACCTGGGTTAGGCATTCTTCATGTCATCTGCATTAGACATGCATAATTTGCTAACGCCGTTTAAGACAGGCCGTGCTCGACTTTACCACTTGGGCCATCAACTTGACAGCAGCCAATTTGCTCGGCTCAAGTGAGGATCCTGTTTGGTTCGAGCTCTACCACGCCAAAAAAGAATACGATCTCGCTGATCTGAGTCCAGATAGCATGCATGAATTTTTCCAGCGGATGTTGGTTGACGACGTTCTTTTCCAGAAATATTTCAAGTATGAAATTGTTTCTTACTAGTTTTCATGAAATTACGCAAAGGAATAATTCCGTTCCGATGCAGGAACTATTACAGAGGTGCAGATAAAAAAATGGCCCAAGGCTGCGACGACGACTGCCGAATAGGATTACTTTGTTTTATCGTGACAACGGATATCGGTGATCGCAGCCGCTGTGCCCAAATTGCAAAACAAATGTTTACACACGAAGAATTGTGATCATTCGTTCTATATAGCTTGTGCCCGTTTTTGGGAAACTGTTCGATATTCTGAGAAGTTGGTCTTCCATTAAATCCGGCGGATTTAAACCATTCCTTTCTTACTACGTTGTTTTCATGGGAAATAGAAATTTGTTACAAATAACAATACGTATCGTGTTGGAATGCGACCTTCAACATACATGGCCGGGCGTTTTCTGGCACGATTTGTTTACGTTTGGCCTAAACGTTTCGACAGTGCGACTGGAGCATGACTAAGAATCAAATATAAAAATCAACGAACTGTAGAGCACTAAACGACTAGAAACAGCTGGCATTCAGGCAAAACAAATAAAAACATACGTTAACTTAGTCTGAAAGTTATGTATTTACACATTGCTAACTAGTCCAACGTAGCTGAAATGATAGAGATAAGGATTTACCTCCACTAACACGACTAATTTCATCGATCGAATCTGCACGAAAATCCTCAAAGAGAAATAAAACAAGGTGGATCCCACGGTCTGCTCCATTTAACTCGAAAGCTTTCTCCTTTAAGATGCTGTTGTCACTAAATAGCATCACGGACTTCACGGTAGTCGTCACGGTCTAACGGTATAAGAGTGGTCGTGCAGAAAGCTGTTCAAAATGATCCTGTTTCTGAAGTTAAAATCTGTACGATTAAAGAACGCACTATTTATCGTTATACAGCATTCTGTTAAACAATGACGAAAAATTTACTCTATTACAATTATATACAACCCTTACAAACTCAAAACTGTTCACCAACTAATCATAACCAATTTTAATTATCGCATGGACGTTCGTTTTCAACGTTTCCGAGCCAAATCACCTGATGACGGACGTTATAGAAAGGTGTGAAATATCGACCGCGTCAATTTTCCTTGGATCTGCTCAGCTTCGTTGAGAACACCTCAAGACAACAGGTAATGAATCCCAGCAGCTAACATACAATCAAACCGTGCCCAATTTGGATGTAAAGTCACGAATCGATCTTACGCAATATGACATCTAGTCGAAATGTGTGTGCCCTTAATGACTAGCCAACTGATTCACTTACCTAGTGAATGCTGAATGATTACTCTAAATGCTAGCTAGATTTCAAGTGTACAAGGACAATTAGGCTACCCTTCGCTAACAGAAATCTTTCTCAACTTGATGTGGTATGCAATACCGATTGCTTTGCAAAAATCCTCGGTGAAATTAAAGGTAATTCGCAGTCTAAACGACGTCCTTCGAAGATCAATTTAGTAGCCAACCTACCAATAGTAGGGAATTAGTTTATTTTTACATCAAGGTTTCGTTGCAATATCCTTGTACAGAGCTATATACAACCGATAGGCATTATTGCTACACTATGAAATTGATTTCAAATTATAAGCTTGTCATTACTATAGTTGGTGAAACACCAGTTCGCTTGCCGAACCGAGACGGCAGTTATGATTATTATTGCTATTTTTCTAGCCAAAGGCTAATGAAGCATTGTGGTTTTTCCTTTTAATTTTGTGCGATACAATCAAAAACTATTACAGAGACTCGCTAAATTTTGTATACGTGCGTTTTATCATGAGATTCGTATTGATTTTCCTCATGCCGTATGGCTGTTCGTAATTGAAGCACCTTGGTTACGATGCTGTCCTTCCTCATTCACTCTGATTATGTTTAGCATACGCGAAAAAGAGAATTGGAGCATGGCGGATAAAGAACAGGTATAAAAACCAAGCCGAATTGTTGGCTTTTGCATCAGTCGACATTCTGTAAGACGTCTCTTTGCTTTATTCCGAAGAATACTTAATCAGTTTCATACAATGGAAATCACAGTAAAAGTAATGCGCATTTTGATCTACCCTTGCAGTTGCTTACTTTTAATTTGCATTCATACTAACGTGTTCGCTGTCTTTTAGGTCGTACTGGTAAAGATGCCTTAACGAACCGCCGGGAATACATCGTTAAGCCGATCCGTCCTGAAAGCAGGGCCTCTGCTGAATGCAATTTTCAAATCCTTCGTTAATCAAGACCACAAAGCATGGCGACGGGACAGACGAGGAAATTTAGCCAAGAGGATGTTAGAAGCCTTTCAAACAGTATCAGAAGATCTGATTTTAAAAAATGCTGTTTGTAATAAAATGATTTTGGGTCCCGCGTCTTCTTAATTGTGATCGCAACCTGCTTGTAAATTCCATCTAAGCATATGCTATACAGAAAACTAAACGTAACAATACAAGGCAATTGGCATGCACTCAACTAATACAAATCCTATAAAACGATACAATTGGGAAAAGGTGATTGAGGCACTGTGATAAGCCCGTCAAATCTATAGGGTGACGCAAGGTTATTTCCACCTGTTTATCAAACGCGTGACACCTGATCGTTCACTTGGTCTACTAGACCAAATCAACATGACAGACGATGAAAAACAAGTTATTGCCTTGTATTATCTATGAGAAAAAAAAAATAAAAGTGGGAATATAAATCCCCTAATCAAGAACGTCTGTCTGGGACCTTTATGTGCGTGAGTTCTTAATCGTTCGTTACTTGTCTTCAGGCCGGCAGCAGTCACACGAAATGATGCGCTGGCTTTCGCTGTTCGTTATTGTTTTGGCTGGAAGCACCTTTACAGTGCTTGAAGGTACTTAAATATTTTAAAAGGCCAAAACAACAAAAATTGATTACGTAGTCTAAATCTTTTACCTTTCAGGTGCGCCAGCTCCCGAAAAAACGAAAGTATTACCGACGCCACCCGACGATACAGAAAGGAATGTTCTAACGTGTTCCCTTTGCGAGGAATTTGTGACCGATATCTACCAGCTCCTACGGAATGAAAGTGTCACCGACGAGCAGATTATCGATTACGTCGTTAATCTCTGTATAAGACTGGACATTTTTGCTAATCCTGATCAAGTATGCGGCGGAACGGCACTCATCCTTCTGGTAAGAAATTCTTTTGACGTACCTCAACAAATCGATCAATCATGTGAATGTTATGATAATCTTTCCGTTAAAAACAGCCAACTCTCAAATACATTGACAGTAGCAATGCGGTCACTTTGGGAAACGTTTGCGGAATGCTTATCCAAGACCAAAATTGTGGACTGTCTAATCCAGAACAGTTGGAATGGACCATCAACATCAATGTAGACACGAAACCGCCCGTGAATCAATTAAGCCCGCCTCCGGTATATGACACTCCTAACCTATTTTCCGCCGTCAAATGTAACACGTAAAATAATTGTATATTGCAGGAAGGTTCACCAACTGTCAAAGTGCTGCACTTGGCGGACATTCACTGGGATCCGGAATATCTAGCTGGATCGAATGCGATGTGTGGAGATCCACTTTGCTGTCGCGCCACGTCTGGAGAAGTCGTCAATGCCACAGATGCTGCTGGATACTGGGGAGATTATCGGACTTGCGATCTACCCTGGTATTTGGTAGAAAATGCTGTAGCTCAAATGGCTGCACTGCATACGGTAAACAACAATTCCATATCAAGCAAAGAAATAAAAACAACAATTATTGTGTTCTAGGATGTTAGTTATATTATCTGGACGGGAGATTTGACACCTCACGATGTGTGGTCCACTGAAAAAGCTGAAAACCTTGTGATCATCGATCGTTTGATGACTCTCATACAGCAATACTTCCCCAGCGTTCCTGTCTATCCCACTTTGGGAAACCACGAGTCTCATCCAGTCAACTCGTCAGAATCTTTTCTTATCTTGCAATAATCGTTAAATAGCGTGACTAATCGTTGCTTCGCTTACATGACAGTTTTGCTCCACCAGAAATTACTGACGTCGAACTTAACACCGCTTGGCTTTACGACGAAGCAGACCGACAATGGGCTCGATGGCTTCCGGCTGATGCCTCATCCACGATCCGGTACGGAGGTTACTACACTACTCTGGTTCAACCGGGTCTTCGCATTATCTCGATGAATATGAATTACTGCTACACTTTAAATTATTGGACATATTTCAAATCACAAGATCCAGCCTCTAGTCTTCTTTGGCTCAACCAAATTCTGGAAGAAGCTGAACTGAACGGAGAAAAAGTATACTAGCTCAAACCTCAATTATATTAGATGCAATAATTAACTTTCTCCCACCTTAGGTCCATATTCTCAGTCACATTCCACCAGGCAATAGCGATTGCTGGACCGTTTTCAGTCGGGAATTCGCCAAGATCATTAACCGATTCGAATCGACCGTAGCGGCTCAGTTTTACGGACACACCCACAAAGACGAATACAAAGTTTTCTACGACATGGTCGACGTTACACGTCCCATCAACGTGGCATTTATCGCACCCAGCCTTACCACTTACTCCAAACTAAATCCGGGTTACCGAACATACACAATCGATGGTCAACGCCCTGGTTCGACTTGGGTAGGTTTCCATGAAATTATTATTTTATTTTAATGACGTATTTTACAAGACAGTTGTATACGATTCAGGCCGTGCTTGATTTCAATACTTACATTATGAATCTGACTGATGCCAACCTAAAAGGAGCGGAAGTAGAGCCTGTTTGGACTGAACTTTATCAGGCTAAACAGGAATATGGCCTTACCGATTTGAGTCCGCAGTCGATGGATGCACTTTTCCAGCGAATGTTGACAGACAACGCACTCTTCCAGCTCTATTTCAAGTAAGAGAATAAATTAAAAATAATTGCGCGTCTTAAAATTAATCTACCGTAACTCTTTTTGTGAAGAAACTACTACAAGAATGCGGATGAGGTTGTGGCTGAAGGTTGTACCGATCGATGTCGCTCGAATTTGCTCTGTCACATCGTCACCACCGACATTGGTGACCAAACCAAATGCGACCAAATCCGTCATAAGATTTTCAGCCATCCCGAATTTTGATGACTCAATTTCCATTGGTTTTAACGAACGCATCAGCATAAATGAACCACTTTGAATATTCTAGGAAATACACGATAGTTTAACAATCAATAATCGTGAAATTCGTAAACACTTAGTGTTGTGTTAAACTAAAAAATAATAATAATTTCAGTTAAACGGTATAAGCAATTATTTAAAAAGTCATGCAGGTTTGTTATCTTGCGATATAGACACGATTTTCTTCTATTTGAGTTGTACACGGGAAATGACGCTGGCCGATGTCGTTTTTTTTTTTTTCATTTGCTCAGAGTGGTTGCTCAACGTTTTAAAATCTTATCTTATCACCTGGGGATCGACTACAGTTCTAAACGTTTGTGTTTCGTATCTGGAAAGGCAAGTCAGACGGCAAGTTGTCAGTTGTGTGACTGTGTGAAGGCGTACGTTATTTCACTTCCCCAGCTTCAATTTAATTCTTGAAAAAGCAACAAATAACGCGACAAAATGTTGCCAGACTTAATATCCCTCAAGGGACTCTTTAAAATTGATCCAATCAAGACAGACAACAACATTTTTCGTTGTCATTACAAGTTGACTGTGATTTTTCTAGCCGTGTCTGCGACGTTGGTCTCTTTGAACCAGTACGTTGGAGATCCCATCGATTGTTTCATCAACGCCGAAAAATCTCCGTTTCCCAACAAGGTTCTCGACAATTACTGCTGGATACATTCGACGCATACCTTACCCAATCAACCCGGAATAAAAGGAGAAGGATCCATGCCTATTCCCGGTCTGGGCACTCCAAAAGAAGGCGAAAAAATGATATACCACAAATATTACCAATGGGTTGGATTTTTTCTCCTTTTCCAGGCCATCACCTTCTATTTACCGCGATTCTTCTGGAAATTTTGGGAAGCTGGAAGAATGAAAGCCATTGTAGAAGATTTGAGTTCCTCCATCATGCCGTCAGACGTTGAAGAACAAGCAAAACACAATCTGGTCGACTATCTTCTTGTTAACGTGAACCAGCACCAAGCTTACGCCGTTAGTTTTTTTGTCTGCGAAGTTCTCAACGCCATCAACATTGTCGGAGAGATATTCTTGGTTGACAAGTTTCTCGGGGGCGAATTCACAGAATACGGAGGAAACGTTCTCACGCAAACGGGCATGAACCCGGAAGACCGTACCGATCCAATGTCTTACGTATGAAAGCATTTATTATTTACGTAAATGCATCGTCCCCAAATCTAATTTGAATTCTGTTTTTTTTGTTAATAGGTTTTCCCGAAAGTAACGAAATGTCTGTTCAAGATGTATGGTCCGTCCGGCACTGTTCAACAATTTGACGCTTATTGCGTTCTACCCGTCAACATTCTGAACGAAAAGATTTTCATTTTTCTCTGGTTTTGGTACATTATTCTTGCCGTAGTGACAGGTCTAGGCCTGTTGTATCGCATTTTTACTCTGGTTTTGCCCAAGCTTCGACTCTTCCTCTTGCAAAGACGGGCAGGACGGGATTTCGATTCCAGTCAAACCGAAACAGTCTTTCGCAGATGTCAGATTGGCGACTGGTTTGTTCTCATGCTTGTCAGTAGCAACGTCAACCAGTGGATATTCCAAGAAGTCATAGATGAGCTTGCTAAAAAATTCAGAGGCAAAGACATTTAAAGAAGTGAATCCATGAAATGTTTCATCCTTTCGTTATTACTATACTGAATTAAGAAATAGCAAATCATTTTTGTAAATTATGTACGGTATCCAGCACGAATGACGCAAATGATCGCTCTTGTTCAACAGTGACGTGCATTTGAGCTGCATACACGGAAATTGACCTTTTGGCTAAATGTAATTTTTCCTTACAGCGATTATCATTTAAAACTCACAAAGTGTGCCTTATCTTATCAGCCTGGGGATGGGGACATGACGACGAATGATCCCCAAAGTTTTGTTCTTTATCACACAACACGAGATACGTAAGTAACATACAAAAAAACAGTGACGAGTGTTGCCTTTGGATGAGAGTGGCAACTAGCTAAATAATTTTAGCTTCTTCGTTTTTCAATTTCATTCTTTTAAAAGTATCGAAACATTTGCAAGCAAAAGAAAAAATGTTGGGAGATCTGAGTGCAGTAAAGGGCCTTCTGAAGATTGCACCAATCAAGACGGATAACAATATCTTTCGTTGCCACTACAAGTTAACGGTAATTATTCTAGCTGCCTCGACCGTTTTGATCTCCCTTAAGCAGTACGTTGGAGACCCAATCGACTGCATCATCAATGCCGAAAAAAGTCCCATTCCTGGCGATGTTCTTGACAAGTACTGCTGGATTCATTCAACCCATACGTTGCCGAACGGGCCAGGTACGGAAGGACCTATTCCTGGTCTTGGCACTCCAAAAGAGGACGACGAATTGGTATACCATAAATATTACCAATGGGTTGCATTCTTCCTCCTCTTCCAGTCCATCACTTTCTATCTACCTCATTTCGCTTGGAAGTTTTGGGAAGGCGGACGGATGAAAGCCCTTGTCGAAGATTTGCATTTCTCCGTCGTTCAAACAGACGTTCAGAAAAACGCGAAACGCAATCTGGTCGACTACTTGTTCGCAAATGTGCACCAGCATCACCTATACGCAATCGGTTTTTTCGTCTGTGAATTGCTGAACACCATCAACATTATCGTCCAAATATTTATGGTAGACGTGTTTCTCGGCGGCGAATTCACCGAGTATGGCGCAAATGTAGTGTCTCAATCTGCCATGGATCCTGAAGACCGTTCGGACCCTATGTCCTACGTAAATGCGCAATCGTTCTCTTGTGGTGTTACAAACGCAATTAAAATAATTTTCTCTTTTTTTAGGTATTTCCTAAATTAACAAAGTGCCTGTTCAAGATGTATGGTCCATCCGGCACTATACAACAATATGACGCTTTGTGTATCTTGCCAGTCAATATTCTGAACGAAAAGATTTTCATTTTTCTCTGGTTTTGGTACATCATCTTGGCCATTTTGACTGGCATAGCTTTTATCTTTAGAGTTGTCACTCTGGTTGTACCAAAGGTTCGATTCTTTTTGTTAAAGAGGAAAGCTGGCCGCAGTTTGGATTCCAGTCAGGTGGAAACAGTCTTCGGTCGTTGTCATATTGGAGACTGGTTTGTCCTGATGCTCGTTAGCAGTAACATCACTCAGGGGATGTTCCAAGAAGTTTTGCAAGACCTTGCGCAAAAGTTTCGAGGAAAAGAGGTTTAATTCAAAAACAATGAGCGGGAGTTTACACTCGTGATCATAGATGTCATTGAGTTTTTTTTGCCAATCCCAAAGCTGAATGTCAATTGCTTGAAAATAATAACGCAACCCCCACAGAATAAAGCATTTTTAAAGTGATAATCTAAAAAAAAAGGTGGACTGGTGAGTACACGATGTTGCAATACATGTTCGTAACGTTGACGTTACAACATTTGTAACTCAACGTCTCATTGGTACACATTCATACCTTCTTCCGCTTCCACGCAATACACTGTCTTGCTATTTTACATTATTATTTGTTTATCGTTGATTCGGTTAGTAATGGTTGTTATCAAGGACGACATTTGTAACAGGCGATAAGCAGGGAACATAACACTGTAAGTAGCCAGTTGCCACAATTTCAAAGCAAGGCATTTCTGAATTAATCAGGCATATAAGAGAGCTCGATAGAAAATACCTGCCTAACGCTATCTCAATAACTCGCAGAAATATTTTGAACAATCTTTCTCACTGAAAAGAATTATACTGTTATAAGAAGCAGGAATGGACAGTTTATTGAAAAGCAGTCCCATGCCCTAATTTGGGCATATCATTTTTCTATTTCTTTTCCTGTAGGGGACGTCGCATAAGAGGTGGACAAGGGGGAGGTGTGGGTTAGATAAGCCATTGCTTAAACGCCCCACCCTCCGTTGTAGCAGAAGACACTAGATAGACCAAGTCATCTGAGTGATCTGGCGTCTACCTCTCTCTCAATCTTATCATACTCAAATTGCCGGCTTTGCTGACACAGGAACAATGTCTTTCACAAATAGTAAGTTAACATTAAATTGAATTCATAGTGCTTGAGGTTCGCTATAGTTAACTGTTACGTGAATGAATGGTTTCTGTCAAACAGTTTGGTTCTTGACGCAACAGACAAACGATTTTCCAAATGTATTGATAGTGTGGATCGTCAACCTCTGTTTTTCAGTCGTCTTTTGATTTAAATATAATTTCTTCGTTTCCGTTTACAGAGGCTTTGTTTGCTTCCTTGCCCAGAACCCAGCGAGGGCAGCCACTTGTTCTGGGTGGAGATCCCAAAGGGAAAAACTTCTTGTACACTCATGGAAATAGTGTGATTATTCGAAACATTGAGGTGGGTGGTACCTGTTTTAATAACTAATTATTCATATCATCTGCATCATTCACTTTGTTAACTTTTCCCAGAACCCGGAAATTGCGGAAACATACACTGAACATTCTTGCCAAGTAAATGTTGCCAAGTACTCCCCTAGTGGATTTTACATAGCGTCTGCTGGTAAATACTGTTGACATTATCTAGTTTGAGCATCCAATTGTCATCACATTAATTTGGCTTTTTTCAGATCAATCTGGAAAGGTTAGAATTTGGGATACTGTCAACAAGGAGCACATATGCAAGATTGAATTACAGCCATTTGCTGGTCCAATCAAGGATTTAGCTTGGTCTCCTGATAATCAACGAATGGTGGTAGTTGGAGAAGGCCGAGAATGGTAAAACCGTTATGAAATTTTTTATATAAACAAGTACACGAGGATTTTAACTTATAGTTTTGGCCATGTCTTCCTCGTGGAGACCGGAACTTCCAACGGTACGATTGGTGGACCTTCCAAGCCCATCAACTCATGCGACTTCCGCCCGGCCAGGCCTTTCAAAATCATTGCTGGAAGTGAAGATAACTCCGTGACTATTTTCGAAGGTACCGTATTGTACTACATCGTGGGTTTCTTTATTTGTTGCGTTTCATAGTGTTACCAACATACTTCAATATTAGGTCCTCCATTCAAATGGAAGATGACTAAAACAGAACACCAACGTTTCGTTCAGTCCGTTCGTTACTCTCCCAACGGCGATCATTTCGCCACCGGTGGCTTTGATGGGAAGATCTTCATTTATGACGGAAAGACTTCAGATTTGATTGGCGAATTAGGTGGGGTATAATGAATTGTGTTTCTATTTTGGCATGTTTTCATTAAGAACTGATAATCCAGGAAGTCCGGCACACAGCGGAGGAGTTTACGCAGTCGCTTGGAGCCCTGATAGCAAGAGTTTGTTATCCGCGTCTGGTGACAAGACATGTAAAACGTGGGACGTGGCCACAATGAGTTTAATTACTGAATTTCCGATGGGCACTGCTATTGAGGATCAACAAGTTTCTTGCCTATGGCAGGGTAAACATATGTTGTCTGTTTCTTTGGCTGGACACATTTCTTACCTTGACCCGGCAAACCCAAGCAAACCTCTTCGTGTTATTAAGGTGAGCTGTTTATGGTAATTTTGAAATTAACGGCGATCAAAGAATTAGACGTCATCTCGTTTTGTTGACGTAGGGCCACAACAAACCGATAACTGTCATGGCAGTGAATAAAAATCGCGACACAGTATTTACCGGATCGCACGATGGTACAATCACCAGCTGGGACGTGGCAACTGGAGAGAGCCACCGCATAGGAGGAATCGGCCATGGAAATCAAATGAACGGCATGGTCACTCTAGGCGAATCCATTTTTACTTGCGGTATCGATAACGCTATCAAGGAAATCAGCATTATGACCAAAACGTTCACCAGTACCAACATCAAGTTAGCGTCTCAGCCTCGCGGTCTAGCCGGTGATGGAACCACGCTCATCGTTCCATGTGAAAAAGAGGTACGAATGTTTAAACCGAAAAATATTTTCGCTGTTGCCAGGAGATGGGGTTAAACACGTTTCAAAACTTTGAAATCTCCTATCGCAAAATCGGCATTAACCTAGCGTTTGATTTGATTCGCTTACGATAAGTTTTTGGTTTTTGGTTTTTGATAAGATTTTGCTTATATTAGTATCAAATATCATAGTCTAAATTAGAATGTGATAGTGCTGAATTTGCGAACATGTTTCCTAATTCATTCATCAATAACAAAATATCGATAGCATTTTAGCTAAAATTAGCAATCATTTACCAATGTCGAAGGCTACGCTATGGTTTACTCAAAGCTATTTTTGTGTTTGTCAAATAGATTGCAGTCATTCAGGACGGTCGTCAAGTATCAAGTGTGAGTGTTAACTTTGAACCATCCTGTGCTTCCATGAACGGTCACCATCCGGATGTTGCTGTTGGTGGCACCACGGACCATAAGGTTGGAAAAAAGTGACACACTTACCACGAAATGAAAGTTTGCAGTAATTTTATCACGGATATGTTTAGGTACATGTGTACATCTTGCATGACGGCAAGCTGACGCCACGAATGGAACTGGATCACAGTGGCCCTGTCACTGATTGCGCCTTCTCTCCCGATAACCAATACCTGGCTGTTGCTGACGCCAACCGCCTCGTCACTCTCTATGGATTGCCTGGCTATGAGGTAATCACTTTAAAAAGAAAGGGAACAGGGACGAGCATCTGTCAGACTTTCACAGACCAGGCAATTGTATTTACTGTTGCGCTCGTCTGCATTGACAATGAAAGTGTCAAGTCCTTGTTATTGGCAGATCCATCTATCTCGCCTTCCATTTGAAGCCATCCAATTGACTTTTATTGATTGGTCAGGGGGGTTACTTCACAAAGTCTTGTGATCTCACTTGGTTGGGGGACAAAAAAGGGTCGTCGGATATGAAAAAGTTGGACCCTTGTCTCCATTTGTTTAGATTTGTTGTCCTTGGATGGATTCTTTGCGTTGATACTATTGGTTAACTCGATTTTCTTGTTTGTTACAGGTGGCTAGCAAAGAAGTATGGGGTTACCACACCGCTAGAGTCAATTGCGTAGCTTGGAGTCCCGATTCTACTCTACTTGCCTCCGGGAGCTTGGACACTTCCATTATCGTTTGGAGCGTCGAGAAGCCTGCTAAACGCCTCATTATCAAGAGTAAGATAATTTAAGGAAAATTGAGAAAAGCACAAATAGGGTTTCACTCTTGTTTAGAATTACTTTCGGACAGTTGATTGTCCAGGAAAACGAAAAAGGCGTAGCTCTACATGTTTTAGTTTTTAAGATAAAAATGCGAAGCGTATAGATCTAAACGGAAAGGGATCGTTTAAAATTTTATTTTATTTTTTACTTATTCTTGACCTGCCAGGTTATCAATCACACAGCGAACGGGGAAAAATTTCCACATATTCACGTAGTTGTAAGAAGAGTCCATTCATATATATAAACATTCGTTAACTGTATAAACATTCTGCTTAACTGAGCGTTTTGGTGTGCCCCAAGAGATTTTGGCCGAGCATCGGCTAAAAACTAAACGGAAGTCATATTAAGTTTTTGGCCTTTCTTTGTCGTATGCCAGCACCAGGAGTTGTCGACAGACAAAATATCCGATAAAAAGAAAATGCGTTTTAGGTTAGTTTATCGTGCTTTCTCAAGAACTCCAGAGAAGGGGCTTAATGTTGGAATAGCACTTCAGATGAACTTAGATAGGAGTGGGGAGTTTTGGGGAGGACGTTTCAACGAAATTCGTCTAGACTGTCATGTTGGCCCAAGCCATACTCCGTCGTTTTGTTGAGATGGCTTGATGGTTTCTGATCGTAATCGATTCTGAAACCCTCCGTTTTTCTTTTTATTGAACTTATTTATCGATTTAGATTGGCCAATGTCACTTTGACTTGTTCAGTTTCGAATGGGTCCCGTTTAACATTTCAGGCCAAAAGGCCGATTCTCTCGTATTGCAAGACATTGTGAAACACAGGATCCCGTTTGCAAGTTCCCTTGGGGTTAAAAAAAACCGTACGCGTGATCCTTGCTGTGTTGGCTTTTTTATTTGCTGACGCACATCACGCTGATAAAGATTCTCTCCAGTCATTTTTTTTTTTTGTTATTATTATTCTCGGCAGAATTCCAAACAGAGTAGCATATCCTTGATCGCCATCGTATTTATTTCTTATGTAATTATCGAAAGGTAGCGTATATTTGGAATTAACCGAAATATTGTAAGCCGACTGGTCAGATCTCTAGAGATCCCCGCGTCCATTTTCATCTAAAATAAAACGATCGGTGACAGTTAAGTGGTCGTCGTATATAAAAGCCTTTAGTAATTGGTCGATTGGAAGCTTGTTCGCGTAAACGGTTGATCAGGAAGTGGCCTTTTATTTTGAACCCTATTCGTTTTGCGTCACGCTGTGTACGTCTCGGAGCGTCGAGATAGTGATGGGCGATGTGCGAGAACCCAATGCACTCTGTACCAATGAAATTGCCTGTTTGTTTTTGTTTTTCTTTTTTACCGATCCTGTTTCATGTTCTCGATTGATAGATGCCCACCCACAGAGTCAGATCACCGGTCTAGCTTGGTTGGACAATAACACGATCGTCTCTGTCGGCCAGGACTGCAACAGCCGCTACTGGGACATCCGTAACTTCCCGTGAACAAAAGATTAAAAAGGAAACTCGACCAAGTCATGAAGATGGTTGATTGCTCTTATTATTATTACTACCACTACTACTACTACTACTACTACTACTAAAAATTACTATACCTACTACTACTACTATTGCTAGTACCCCCAGTCTCTCTATCCCACACGCGTTCGTCCATCTTCTCTCGAACCTCCTCCCGAATCAAGCAAGCACCAGGGTCTTCAAGATTAACAAACAAGAGTGGCCTTATCATATTATTATTATTCCCTTTTTTTTTTTCGTGCAGATCTACAACCAGTGCTAAAATAGAACCATGATCGCTTTGTAGCACCTGCTAGCGACATTTCAATATAACCTTCCTCCCCGCCCTTTTGTTTTTCGTTTGTTGTCCCCTTCAAAGGACTTTTTTATTTTGCCCAGTTGGTTTTCGTCGGACTGAAATGTCTCGCTTCCATGTGAACAACAACAACACATACGTAGCTCTTCCCCCTCTCGTTTTGGTTGTCCGTGCATTATTCCATATCTTCTTCCAACAATTTATTATTATTATTTTGTTTTTCATTTGTGTGTGTTTTGCTGATTTCTTTAATTGCCTGAGAAAATTCATCAATACTAATATGTCAGAAGTGAATTGATGATTTGATCGATTTCAGTATCTGCTTTGGGTCACGTCCACCATTTGTTTGCCCTCGAAAATCGCTTTGCTACCCGTTACGCTGTGGAAAAATTCGTACGCTCATTGACTCCAGTCACGAAAAGATGTAAGGCAGATGGTGCATTGGCCACCGGACGCTGCGCTCAGATTTGTTTCTTTATTCGTCAATGACGTGTTGAGAACTCGTGCTTGCCTTCACTACAGCGGAAGAATCTCGTTAAGCAGACTCATGCTGAGACTACTTTGTTTTTGTTTTCCATTTTATGCACGAGGATAATTTTTTATTTACATGGCGAAACAACAGGGAGGAAGATGGTGCGATTGTAGACGTCACCGTAATCAAGCCGAATCAGGATTTTCTTTTTTGGTTTTTCGCTTAATTTAAATATTTTTTTTTTTTTTGCGATGTAGAGTCAACAACGCAAAAGAATTCTTAGAAGAAATTGGATGTTATTGAGTTCTTCAATGGAATTTGTTGCTCGTTATGAGTATTAGTCAAACGGGACGTTGACGTTGATGCTGATTTGCTTGGTCAAAATGTCGGCGGATGCAACGCGTCTCCGTGATTTGTGCTAATGCCGCAAAATCGATTGAAAGAGTTAAGTAAATAAAAAAGAAATCAATACAAATGAAAGGAAGTCCATCCTATTTTCTTTTCAACCGTTTGACGTCCCCGGATGAACTTCTGACCCGGAAGCCGACAACCTTGAACGCGTGCAAAAAAATTTGATTTGCTGTACAACATATTACAGCTGTGCCCGAAACGGGACGTTTTCCTCTACACCCACGCATTCTTTTACTGGCCTTGCAATTCTGGGATATGGTCCAAGTTTTATCTACGATTGAAATCCCCTTAATTGAATCACTGCCAATAGGATCTCCTTGCAGTAGTAAACAAACGTGTGCATGGTGCTCTGAATATGGCATTTGAAACATCGGAAAAGGCATAATCCATATGATTTCCTTTTGCGTTCGTATCGAATCAAAGTCAATGTTAAAACAAAAAAACCTTGAATGACTTGCAAAAATTCAGTCCTCACGTACGTATTTAGTAGGGTTAGTTGCCCTTCTGCATTTATCCTATCGAATGTTTTAGTTTCACGAACGAATGACGTATTTTGAATGTTGAAATAACCCTTGCTGGGATCCCATAGATATCTGTATACCCCTCCATCTGGGTCTGGTCAACTCCAGCAAGTGTTACAATTACGAAATGTATGGGCCATAGCTGCTTGTACGTAGATAATAGAGATAGCTTTGTCAATAGTCGACAGCCACCGACAAGTGTATACATTTCTCTCTTTTCCCCTTTGTTTATTAAAATTTGTTATTCCTTTGGTTTCCAGAAAAGCAAAATGTGCATCGAGCGTTCTCATGGTCGTGGTCGCTTAAAGACGTAGGGTTCTTAGAAAGAGATTCAACTGATAAACTTCTTCGAACAGACAGTGTCTTTTACTGCAACTAAGACGTGCGTATGGGCTATTGACTTCGTCAGTGACGCTAAAATAACAAACTCAGTGCACACTTTCCGCTTGGGTGCTATTTATTTTTCCAAATGAATGCGTGATTGTGTATCTATTTAATAAGAATGTTTTGGCTGGATGTGTCAAGCACGTGCATGGTGCCTTATCATTATGAAAATTTATCGATTTTCCTCGTATGTTAATATGTGCAAGAGACGATGTTTTACATTTCGTATTATCTTTTAATTAGATTTGAACATAGTGTGCGTTACTGACTTATTTCAATAGTCCTTTGCCATCGAAAGTGTCCGGTTCTTCAGTTATTATTTCCCATCTACAAAAGAATCTAACTCGCTGCGCTCGGTTTGTCGTTGCTGTCAAAAATAATAACTCAGTCTTTATTTCATCTTATTTTTGTAACAAGTGTGACCCTTTTAAACCTTATAATGGCCCACGTTATAAACTCTCTTTCAAAGGCCATCCTTATGGTTCAGTAGGTTTAGATTAACGAATGAAAAGTTTACTGTTAACAGCGTTCCGTTCTTCTAAATCTTTGTGTGCCTCATAGAGTGGCTCCTACATCTTTCAGCACGTGCCTCAACGATGCTACATCAACTCAAAGTCTACGTGACCAGTATGTTTTAAATAGGGTGTGGACGGACACAAATATTTACGTTTTGGGCCGTTTGTGTGCGTAAATGATATTTAAATGAAAAGTTTTGTATTGAAATGCGTAGTTGGCTATTGAATGCCGATCTTTTGACAGACCCGCGCCATATTCGCGTATGACTTTGGCCTCTAAATGCGCACGTACTCAGTGTCAAGTGTTATTTGACATCGGCTGCCGTTTAGAGTCTAATCTCTACAAGACATTTTCGGTGCCAAAAAGTAAACATTAAACATAGTGTCTTATTGGGTTATATTTTCCCCCCGAAATCAACTTAGACCCTAGCAATGACGTACAAAATGAAGCTGACTCTCTTAATCATATTTGAGTTGTATGCAATGCGGCATGGAAACGGACGTTTTGTTGATTTTAACTATGGCCAAGCGTAACTTGATGCCAATGCCGGCCAGTTGCCACCAATGCCTAGCCATCACATTAGATTGTGTCGCACAAAACGGAACTTATATCATGGCGAATGATTTTTTTTCCCTCGGGCTGTATACTTTTCATTTTTAGCGGCTTATTTGTAAGAAAATCTTCTTTATCCATTTTGCCACAGTATCCAGACTATCGGTCTAAGCTCCAAAATGTTAAGGAAACGAATCTGTTCATGAATAACTGAAATTTGTGCTTCCAGAAATGTGGGGTATATTCCTGTGCGTTTGTCCTTTCACTCTTAAAATGTTGTGGTACGAAATGACGTAATTATCGATTTCAAAACGACTCGCTTTGAAATCATATCGTATTTATTGACATAGTATTATAACTTAGCAGATGTTAACCTTTGCGTAGCTATTTTCGGTTCCATCTGATTTAATTTGTCGAATCCACAAAATCCCAGTTTACTTTCCTTTTGAAATATAAGACTGATTTTAATTGCTTAGTTTTAACGTAGTGATCTCCCATTTATACATCCTATGATTAGTTCCAGTATCTTTCGTAATCCTTGCCGTCATCTTGTGCTAAATGTTGAGGTAATTTCATACGTAAGTGTTGTATACATCAGTCATAACAAAAACACTCTGTCACAGACGTAGGCAAAAGCGTTTATTTGATATTCAATTACCCGAGGCTTTGGGTTCGTAGTTTTCAGTGTTTATTATGGCGAATAATTCTTCGTATTTAGCCTCGATTTTATCAGTTTAAGAGGAATAATGTAATCAGTTGTTTAGGATTAAGTTCACATAGACTCCCGGGTTCTCTGTCCATGCCCCATATTTACAACATTTTCGTTGTCTAGCTGTTTCTTCGCTTAACCACATAAACGATAAGCGTAATGCGTAACGTTAGATTTTGCATAACACCTCACAGTATGTTTTGTTAACAGTTTTAGTAAAGGCTACTGAGCGTGACATAAACGTTTCGAAAAGTTAATGATTTTCACACACACACACAAAAAGGATAAGAAAGGAAGCAAACATTGACGTCATCACTTGGGTAGGGTTAGCAAAATCTGACATCCAGGGAAGGTAGAGTAAGAATGAGATAAAGCAAATCATTTTTAACCGTCGTTTTCTATTGGACAGTTTTTCACCGTTGTCGAAAATTGTCAAAAGAGGAGAAAGGGTGATCTATGTTCACCGTGCCTTTGTTCAGACGCCAGTATTAAGTTAAAGATCAGAGTGTTTGCATGTATTTGGACGTTTATCATGAAGATAAAAGATAAGATTTCCTCTCCGTCTCTCGCCAGGTAAACAAGTTCATTAGTAGTAAATGACATGCAACTTATACTAAACAAATTTCCGTGCGTATTTTAAATTGCAACTCAGCCATAACAATTGACAATGTTTTCGTTATCCGTTTACAAAAACGTACTTTAAATGAAGAATGCTAGTTATTCAATTACATATAAATCAATTCGGCAATTGGCGATGTTATAACATAAGCAACAGATGGAAATCAACGGTGAAACATTGTCGTAGAACGAGAACGACAATGACCTATTTGAATAATATGTAAATAATATTTATGCAAATGATGTACTATCGTAATTAAAAATCAGCGAGAAAACAAGACCTTGCTTTGCAATGCAGGTGCCCCGATCACACTTGACATTTATAGGTGACACTGTTATCGTGTACTATTCGATGGTGCTGTCCGAGTCTAGAGTGAAAACTTTACTCTTCTCTCACGCAAGGCAACTGCTGCGTAGAGATCCACTTGGAACAACTGTTAACCACGCCTACAACGCATCAACGTATATAAAAGGAGCCCAAGCCTTCTCTTCCGATCAAGTGTTGGAAATCATCCACAGCTCTCTACTTACCCTATTCCAAGAGTTTTCTTCTTCGACAACTTTGTCTCTTTGACAAATTCAGTTGTATTTTATTTTGCAGAAAAATCAAGAAGGTACAAAAAAAAAATCATGAAACCGGCCGGAATTCTTACCAACGTGTTCCTCGTCCTCGGTGCCCTGACAATTGCCGGGGCAGCCTCTCTACCATTCCGCAGAACTTCAATCTTCAGGGTAAGAATTTTATTTATTTATTTTACCTGAAATTTGTAACAAACCATTTGGGGGTTGAGAATTGTATTGTGTATAGTTATTAAAATGAGACATCGCGTAACATTTCTCAATCCATCAGTTTATTAATGGGGCTGAAAGATAATGCAACGTCCGGAAATTCTTGTTTTTGTTATTCTATCCCTTCCGAAAGTAAAATGACCGGAAACATAGATAGGGTTGTTTGTTCACGAAATTGGGGCGTGCAATGATGGCTCATTCTTTGGAAAGCCACAACAAGGGGGGGTATGTAAGAAAAACAAGGTTTTCTGCTCCTCGTGTTTGCACAGAGAATGATGTTCAAATAGTATATAGTGACAGGCGATCTAACTAATGACATGTTTTCGCCAAATCTTGCGTACATCATCAGTTTGCCCCGTGGCACACGAGAAAATGAATGAATCGTTAGTGCGTGGGTTTACCATAGGGAAAAACAAATCTGCTTGTTGAATCCAATTTCATTGAGGTCATTTTTATATCTTATGTTTCTTTAAAAATAACAGGATAACGAGACCCCTCGGCGCCAATACGAGGAGTTGATAGCCAGTCGACAGATCCGCAGCAATTTCGGTAAGGAAAAACCAACTTTGCGTTCGTTTTTCATTGACTCGTTTGAGGTAACAGTTTATTTTTTCGGTTTCTTTCACAGATTTCGCAGCTGACGATGAAATTAAAACTTCTTCTTCGTCAGTGGAACCTGCTGGAACGTTACAATTCCACATTAAACCACCTTCCCAGATGACTGTAGCCATGAACGATCGTTTGGAATTGATTTGCGATGTTTCCGGCTCACCACCTCCGGCTGTCTACTGGTTGAAGAACGGCATGCCCATCCCTGAGGTACATACAACACTTGTCAATGGTTTTGCAGGTAAATTAATAGCGACTTCTTTGTGTAAACAGTCTCCTTTCGACAGAGAAGAAGTTGAGGAATCGACAAACAAAATCCTTGAAAGTGAATCGTTGCTGCCAACAAGAGGTTTGGCTTCGACAAAGTCGCGTTTAGTGATCGACTGTGTTGATGGAGAAGCCGAAGCCATTTACACTTGTGTGGCTCAATCCATCAAAGAGAAAATCGTGTCCAGCACTTACGTTCACATAGAAGGTAATTGGATCGTTTAAATTCAATGTATCCAGATCAAATTTGGTGCTCATTTTTTTTTTCTAAATTTTCAAAAATGAAGGTGAAGTCGCTTATAACGAGACGACGTGCATGCTCAGGCATGAAACATATTCGCTACCTGCTACCGTCTTCATGTGGTCTGGAACTTACATCGACATGGAAGGCAAGAGTGCGCTCTTGTTGTGTCGCGCAGCGGGCAATCCAACTCCAAAAGTCTCGTGGTACATGGAAGACGAAGACCAACCCATCACCACTGGACTCCAATACCAGGTATGAATGAATCGTTATATTTTATTATTGATTACGCATTCATTAAACCCGTCATTTTATATTCAAAAGGTGTTACCTAGCGGCGATTTGAAAATTCGCCACCTTCGCTGGAGTGAACATATGGGTCTATTCAAATGCCGGGCAGAAAATGAATTTGGCATGGACCAATCGACCACCTTTGTTTACCCAGTCGTGGTAAGATGATGGACTTTCTCGTGTTGATTTGAAGAGTAATTTTAACCAATATTTCATTCGTGTTTTTACAGCAGGAGAGTTAAATGAATGTTTGGGATCTAGTACGCGACGCAGGCGAAAGAAATGAATCCTTCGCGTGCTTCTTGGGCCCTTTTTTGGTTTTAAAAGTTCTCCATATCGGAAATTTAAATCAACCTTTGTTTCCGACTCGCAGCCCGCCTTCAAGTAGGACTAACGGACATTTTTTTCGGTTACCAGTTTCAGTTGTAAAAACACTCTTGTCGCAGATACATCGCAAAACATGTACAACATCCTCGTTTTACTGTACATTCCCATCTTTTTCTGTTCAAGACTCTTCATCTGAACTCTCGTAACTTATTTATTTCACACGTTCCCCACTCCACCTCCCCTCATTCAGACGGATTTAATACTTTGATTTACGTTAGCTTTTATGTTTCTCATATTATCGTTCTAAACTTAAATATGTAACTTGATGTTAACTTTGAAATTACAGATATATATGACATATACACTAAATGTGTCCAAATATCAATATTCGAATGAAAGCAATTTTGGTTGGCTCATTATTCAATTATTTTTTCCCCCTTGAGAAACGTGACTTTGTCAATCAAGATTGCATATGTAACTTAGGGTTGACCGGGGCAAAGTTTTCATCCGGTGTTGAATATCAGAAAGTTCTTGAACTTTTGCTGTTTATTTTTTAAAACCAAAGCAGGCCATCGCATTTAAAGTCTTTAACAGGAAACTAAATAGCGTCAACTTCTGGGAATGAACGTCTAAGCTTCAAGGTATTCCATTCAAAACATTTATAAAGTGTCACGTCAACAACATCTTCTTTTTTAATAATTTAGGCCAATCCATGTGGGGCATCAAACTTAATCCAGTCGTTTACGTAAGTTTCTTATCCTATTTGATAATTCTCTTCAGTTCATGCACTGGGTATAGCTTCCGGCAAAAAGAACATATCCTTCATTCGTCGATTAATGGTTCCAAGAATTTTTCTTAAAAGGAAGTTTTTGTTTTACAAGTTCAAGTCCGAGTTATTCCGTAATATTTTATCGTATTTTACGTTTAAAGAAGAACATGATGAAAACCCTGTTCGTACGCGAAGTCCTATAATTATAGGTCTATAGAAATACGATCTAGTTTTTTTTGGCGAAAAATCACGTGACAAAGCGAAAACCAATTTAGTGACACCGTGATAATTTTATCATTTGATGGCGACCTCATTAGATGGCAGTCAAGGCTAAAGCACAGGTTTCCAGGGAGATGTATCTGACATACTGCAGAAAATGAAAATGTGTTCGTTTGACGTTCAAACCGGATGACCTAACGATCCGGAAATGAAGAGCGTGCAATATGTAGTAAAACTAGCAAGTGACCCGTTCCCGCGTTCGATTGCTACCCAGTTGATGAAATCGAACGTTATCTCGAATGTCACAACTTCATAGTATTTTCACCGAATGTGGGCTCTTTAACAAAGATTTTTTTAAAAGTCGTACTGCGCAAAATGCCGTTCAAAACAAAATGAAATCCTTGACAAACTTACGTAACAGTTTCAAGTTTGTAGCCTAAATAAGGTTTTTCTTTCATTGCAACAATTTCGTAAAAAAAAAATGTGCGTCTCAGACAGCACATGTTTAATGACCCTTTTCTACCAATCAAATATGGTTCTTTAATTTTTATTTACGACTGGCCTTTAGTTTGTCTTGAAAATAAATGTGACATTCTCGCCTTTGATAAAACGCGTCGTGCGTGATATTCTCGGATCACGTGCCTGTTGTCGGAATTTTCGGACTTTAGATTTTCAAATATTTAGAGGAAAAAAACGGTTTGTTGATTACAAAAATGGACAAGGAAAAAGTTTATGCGATGTCACGACTGCGAAGGAATAATGTCTAAACGATGCATCAGATTATTCATGCGGCACAAAAAATCGATTTGGTTGCCGAAAAATTATTTCAGAAGGAGTGACAAAATAAACAATTCGGTTTTCATGCGTCAACTGATTTTACGTTGGTCTCTTTTTCTCAGCTTTTTATAGTAGTTTCTCCATTTCGTATTCTCACTATTTAGGGTATTTGAATGTAATAGCTTTGATTATGTTTCTTTAAAGCTATTTTGACACGCGCTATAAAAGAATAAAAACAATCCGATTTTAAGTAGACTTGGCAAGGTTTATCGGTACGTCAAAGGATAACAATCTATTGTGTATCTCTCCGTCGGTGCAAATGCACGTATCGTAAACAAATAAAACAGTGTCCCCTTTATCTGAAATCCATTTGGACTGCTTCACTCGACTTTGGGCGATTAGACGGTGGATTTTCATCCTGGAAAGGTGACCTGTTTTACAGTTACTATGTAAGTAATTATGCAACACTTATTGCTCTTTTTAAAACCTGCAAAAAAGTCGAAAATTCATTTTGAAAATTTCCATAAATTTTAGAATTTTATCGAAACGACCGTAAGATGGCAACTCCCACCAACGCTGTGGACAAAAATTCCAATGAAAACGGAGATGCATCAATCAGGTTAGAGATTTTGTCGCAAGTCAGTTACAACATTAACGCGGACCTTATAAGAAGAACCCGTCTGCGAGCACATCAATAACAAAACCAACCGAAATTCAATTATTACAGGACAGCTTTCCGAGAAGTTGTTGAGGGCCATCGCAGCGGTTTTATCCCAAGAGCAATCATCCCAATTGATGACGTAGGAAATGTTGAACCGTCCGGTTATGCCCCGGGAGAGAAAGAGTTGAGATGCAAATTAGCATCCCTTTACAGACTGGTTGACCATCTCGGCTGGTCCCAGGCGATTTTTAATCACATCACTGTAAGGGATGGAAAAAAATTAAAACAATTAATAATTAATAATAGACTTTTTGTGAGTAAAGGTTAAAGTGAGCGAAGAAGACCAGCATTTCCTCTTAAATCCTTTCGGATTGCTCTATCATGAAATCACTGCTTCATCATTAATTAAGGTCGATGTTCAGGTACATAGCCATGTCCCAATTAATGACACTGATTCCCTTGATTAGCTTCTTTTATCCCACCAATCAGGGCAACATGATTGACAGGGGCTCTACGTACTTTGGTGTGAACATTCCTGGATTCGTTCTCCACTCTGCTGTTCATTCAGCACGTCCGGACGCCAAATGCGTGATCCACATTCATCACGCTGCCTGTATCGCTGTAAAAAAACAAAACATGCCCCACGCTTTTGACCACCGTGTTAGACACAAACGTTAATTTTTCTTTTTTCTATAGGTAGCTTCCATGAAATGTGGCTTCCTCCCGGTAAGCCAGGAGGCTGTTCTCGTAGGCAATGTCAGTTACCATGATTTTTATGGCGTTCTGGTCGACAAAGCCGAGCGCGAAATCATCGTTAAAAATTTGGGCAACAATAACGTATGTATACACGCCTATAGCCTTAGGCCGCTATCGATAATCCCGTTTGGACAATATGTTTTTAGATTATGTTCTTACGTAATCATGGCTTGGTCGTCGCTGGTCGTACAGTGGAGGAAGCTTTTACGCGGGCCTACCACACAGTGTTGGCTTGTGAAGCCCAAATCACGATGATGTCTGCTGGTTTAGAGAACCTCGTCATCGTTTCTGAAGAGGCTAAACAACGCTCCATGGTAGGGCGACCGCAAACTTAAATTTTTTTTCAAATTTTACGACTTCTTGTTTCCTTCAGTTTATTACTAAACCGATTTCGCTTGTTTTTGTGGCTCGTGTGTGTCTCGTACACAGGAAGTAGTTCGTCGCGCTCAAGAAATGATCGAAGATGGTGCCCTCAAAGAGAAAGAAGGCCAGGTAGATACAAAGAAGGCGATGCAAGTCAGGTGGAACCTCGGCGACCTCGAATTCGAAGCTTACATGCGGATGATGGACAGTGCCGTAAGTGCATCCCTATAAGGATATGTTAAAAAATAATAATTAATTTTAACTCTTAAACATCGACATGGTTTTGTGCTTTAGGGTTATCGAACGGGATACCCATACCGTCTTCCATCCGTCAAAAGACCGACCGAAAATTAATATTCTTGCTGCTCACGATTCACGGTGCAGGGACACACGCGGTCTGCCGTCACGGAGGATGGCAAGCCACAACTTTTTCTTTTATTTTTGAAATTTTTCTTTTCAATTGTGTGTTGCTTTAGACACTTTGCTCGGTCTCGTGTAACTTAGACCTGGATTAGGAAGTCTACTATGCTATTACATAGAGGGTAGAAAGGTCGGCGGGTATCATGTGCACTTAACTGTTTCACAAAAAGAAAACGAAAATACAGACAAGTTGAAATGCCCTTTTAAAAGCGGCAAAGCATCCGTCTATTTTGTCTATGATTTGCATGGTACAATCTAAAAAAATCATTGATTACCGACGTAATTACACATGTCCTCAATTGCTGAAAAGGTCAATCGGTTGGTCCGATATAACCGTGAGGGCAGCATTTTTTTTTTTTTTTTCAGTAACGATTTTGGAGGACAAAGAGGTTCATAATCAAATGCTAATTAGCTAGAACAGCCGTCGATGTGAAAGTCATCTAACGCATCCGAAAGCCGAAAATGTGTTTTTGCCTTTTGTTGAAAGGCACATATAAAAATAGTTGGTTTTCAAAATGTCTTCTTCAAAAAAATGAACAATCGTTCTTTTCCAGCTGTTCGGTTGGTTGTTTTCCTTTTCCCGTTAACGGGAAAAATGTCACGCATGTTTATGAAGCTAGACTTTCTCAGACGCCCGAGGGCTTTAGCATAGGTCGAAGAGCTGAGAGCTCGATCCTCATACAAAGCATTTTGTTATTACCGGTACGTCAAACTTTCCTTTCGTATGGTAACAGCTCAAAGGAGACAAGATACATTCATATTTTACCTCGGGCAGAGTCGAGTGCACGGGCCACGAAGTCAGCCGATGACGAAGAACGGTTGCCACTTGAATAAACGCATCGTACGTTTGTCTTTATTGAACAAACATCATTTAGTATAAAGTGGCTAACTAGTCTGGATTACATATCAGCCTTTTGACACTTTTGATCTTTCACTCTTTCTCCCTCTCATTCTCTGTCTCTCCTCATTTGTTCTCAATTACCGACCGTAAGAAAACGTCTTAGGGTATCAAATTTCAATTATTTCCAGTTGAAAGCATGCTGACTAATAAAAAATAATAAAAGAAACACATGAATGGAATTTTTTTTTCCTCCCTCTTCATCCTGTATGTTACAGGACGCGCAATGTGAAAAAATACGGCGAGCTGGCAACGGCGCCGCCGTTCATTTTTTCCACTCCTTACGCTAGTGCTTCGACCGGCCGCCGCGAGTCGAGGCAGAGAGTCGAAGACTTCTGGACTTGTGTTTTGTTGATTGTGTGCCTGCAAAAAGGTAAGCTATCTATTCATTCACCTGCTTTATCGTTCTCGAGTGATCATTACCAATTGCCAATTAAGGTCCAAGTGCTAGTCATTTGCAAAAATTGGCGCTATTTAGCTGTGTTTTCTGGCGGCGTCTGTGGCCAGTGTGAGTGTGTGTCGACTGCGTCGGCGGGTAGCCGATGTGCCATAGCTTAGAGGGGTGGGGAGATGCACCACAGAGCAGCAGACAGGGACTTGGGTGTGTCCTCATCACACCCGAATTTTTGTTCTTTCGTTCACTGATTGCTCTTTTCCTTGGTCGTAATTTCTCTTTCCGGTTTATTCAGTGTTTTTTTTTATTCAATCGACGATAATCGTTTCACATTGTGTATTTACGTGTGTGTGTTCGTGTATGCCTACGTGTGTAAGAGAGAAAAAAAGGTGCCCTTGTGTGGGGAGTGATTGTTTAGCTCAGGTTTTTTATCAGTGACGGATTGCCAAAAGCACTTTCAGAAAAACCCGTGCCATAAGCTGTGTGGATGACACGCCTGCAGATCGAGTGTAAATGCTTAAAATATTTTTAAAGAATTCAATTACTTTTTCACCCATCTCCAATGTCAAACCGGAGACTTATCGCGCTTTTAAAAAAGAATGCCAACGCTTCGTTGTCACTACACTCGTTCCTCCAATCTGGCTTGCTCTCTCGTGGGGCGATTGCAATTTTCAATTTTTTTTTTCCGGTTTTTTTATTTTTTTAAAGTTTGTCTGGTGAGGAGAGAAGGGAAGATTATTATCTAGCTACTCTTTTCTTCCCATTTTTCATTTAGATTTCATCACAAGGCATCTGGAGAGTGATGAGGGAGGGGTTAATGGCCTGTGTATTTTATTTTCTCATTCCTGCACAATTGTTCTTCCTGGTTGTTCTCAGAAGACGACCGCAAGAGTATTCCATGGTCGTCTGTTGATATTTTGGTTTGATTACGGATGAGTCTCTTGATCACCATTGTTTACTATAGATCCCATCCACTATCATTACTCGATTAAGGTCGAACTGAGTCGGGCAACTCAATTTGCCCTTCAATATGTGTAACCACGCCGGTTATCGTCGCTTGTTATTGACCAGCCTAATTACCAGAAAAACTAATCGAACCTTTTTTTTGCCTATTGTTTGTTTGAAAGAATGATATAAGCGCTTATCTGTACAAACTGGAACCAGCCCAGCCCAGCAACAGAAAACAAAAATATTCCCCAATGTTTGAAAGTCTCCACGTCAAACCTTTCGTATCGCCCTTATAAACAAATGCGACGTAGAAAAACGATGCAACGATTATTTCGTCAATATCTCACTCTCCTATTGCCTACCCTACCCCCAGTACTAATATTATCCAACTGCTACTGTTTCTCGTTTTTTCTTTTTGAAATAACATAGGGAACCCGTTCGGGAAAAAAAAAATAAGGGAAGCTCATAGGGTGTGCAAAGGGAGTGGGTGAGACACTGAGCACACAGCATGTGTGTGTGTGTGCAGGAGTGTACAGAGTTGTCTAGACAACGCTAGGAAAGGAAGCCTTGCGTGATCCAAGTTGTTTTCGCTTTGGAAAATTCGTACGGACGCCCTATGGAATAGGGGAAAGCGGCAATTCGGTTCGAGGATGCAGATAGGAATGGAAGCCAGAGCCCCGGAAAAAGCTCATTGTGTTCGGCTTGCGGAGTAACGGGGGAATAAAAAAAATTAAAAATAAACGAAAGAGAAAGATATCCAAAAAAAAAAATGGGGAAAAAGAAGAAGAAAGATGGGCAAACTGCCCAGTTCCAGAACGTCTGGCTCTAGCTAGCTTTTAACATGACGTCATTATGATACCAGAGATACGCATTTTTTAAACCCGACTGGCTTTAGGCAGTTTTTTTTTTCGCTCTTTTCTGGAAAGAAAGAGAACAAGAAATTCAAAACCAGCTGTGTATTTCTCTCGTCAAGAGAAGGAGTTTTTCATTTTACTTGTGGGTGGGAATCAGCACCGTGAGAGTGCGAAAAAGCTGCCTACACCTCCTCCGTCTCAAGGAGTGTTTTCCGTGTGGCACGTTCCCCTTGTGTCTCCTCGCGGTTGCAGTTGCGCCGTTGACCGTATCGCGATATAAATAACCCGTGACATCAACTTGGGGCACCCTTGAGGGGGCCATTGCACTGGTCCGAAAGCGAAAAATAAAAAGGAAGAGCCTAAAATATGAAATGTTTGGTATTTTTCCTGTAGCATGAGAAAGTGACTTATGGGGAAAACGCAGCAAAACTGGTATGCACATTTAATTTCAATTTGCCTTTTTGTTTTTCCTCTCTCCCGACAGGTAGCGACGATTGATATTTTTGACCTAACGTTTGTTGTGGACCGACCGCCGACAGGAGCTTCGTTTATTTTGCCAGGGCTAAGAAGAGGACGATAAAACAGCTGGACACAGAGAGTGCCGAAACAAGGTTCCCAACAGAATGGCAGCCGAAGCAGCTACAATGGCTGCTGAACAGCAGTTAAACGGCTTGGATGAGCAGCACAACGGTTGCGAATTTGACCCCAACGCTGTGGTCGATGAAGACGATTTAAAGAAATTGCGACCGCCAGACATCGATGCCGACGTTCGCGACATGGAGCGTCGACGCAGAGTTGAAGTCATGATGGGCAGCAGGACTTTCCGCGATGACTTGGAACGGATTGTCGACCAGCAATTGAGAGAAGGAGGAGCCGCCGGCCTCTTTGCTCTTCAGCAGCACATCTCAGACTTGACCGGAATGGGTAATTTTTCTCCCCTGACCTCTCTCTCTCTCTCTCTCCCTTCTTCATAAATCGTCACAAGTGCTAATAAAAAGACGTATTGATTTCTTTTCTCCTCTTGGAAAATAGGTACCCATCGAGGACTGGGCGGTGGTGGAGGCGGCGGAGCTCGCTGCGTTATCCCCATCAACGATATTAAAGGCGTGGATTTTCCAAGTTACGTTAAAGGCGAAAAAATTATTCGTTGCAAGTTGGCTGCCCTTTACCGACTTGTCGACCTTTTCGGCTGGTCGCAATCTATTTACAATCACATTACGGTACGTGGCCACTGCGGGGCAGTCTAGCCAACAATAATATTTTTTTCCCCAAATGTGTTTGCAATCGTCTCTGTCATGACATAAAAATGTGAATGTTTCCTTTCTCTTTCTCGTCTAGGTTCGCGTGAGCCAAGAGCAAGAGCACTTTCTATTGAACCCGTTCGGTTTGCTGTATAGCGAAGTAACGGCCTCTTCCCTGATTAAGGTCGACATGCAGGTAGGAGATAATGCCGTGCAAACGGGCTTATGCCGAATTAGTAGCGTCATGCGACGCGATGTTTGATCGATCTTCTTGCTCATGAACCCATACTTTTTTCTTTTTCGTGATTTTTTTCTCCCTCCCCCTTTTTTTTTTAGGGCAACGTGGTCGACCCGGGAACAACGAACTTTGGAGTCAACATCGCCGGTTTTGTCCTACATTCGGCCATCCATGCTGCTCGTCCGGACGCTAAATGTGTCGTCCACATCCACCATCCAGCATGCGTCGCTGTGAGTGACTCAATTTTTGATGATGGATGAGCGATGACTGTCTCCATTTCCATCTTGGCCGTTGTTTTCCCTATTTCTCATCGGCATTCTTTGTTGTCAGGTCTCCGCCTTGAAATGCGGGTTCCTTCCCGTCAGTCAGGAGAGCGTGTTGATCGGAGAAGTCAGCTACCACGACTACTACGGCATTTTGGTGGATCCCGAAGAGCGTGAATCGATCGCACGGAATCTCGGCCCCTTGAACAAAGTATGTCAAGGAGTCGTTTGCGCCGTCACTTCCAGGTCACGGTTCAGTTCTAAATACGGGATTGCTATTCTTGTAGGTGATGTTCCTCCGCAATCATGGCCTAGTTATCCTAGGCGAGACCATTGAAGAGGCGTTTTTTCGCGCATGCAATACCGTCCTGGCCTGCGAATCGCAAATCCGAATGATGCCTGTAGGTCTCGACAATTTGATCTTAATTTCCGACGATGCCAAACGCCGGTCACAGGTACACTTGAATAAATCCACAAGACAAATATAAAAGAAAGCTTTTTTAAAATCTGAATGAATCATAGGAAGGTAGCTAAGCGCGCCAACGAATTCACAAGAGCCGGACGCAATAACATTCAGTTGGCTGGAGTCGAAGGCGAACAACCCGAACAAGAAGAAGTTAAAGAGAAACCTCGAACCCGTGAGGTCAAATGGCGACAAGGCGACATGGAGTTTGAAGCTTACATGCGGATGTTGGATAACTCTGTATGTCACGCTTTCCGCTCGACTGACTTGCAACACAATTTTTAATCGCACTTTTCCCTATTCATAGGGATACCGAAGCGGATATCCTTATCGCGTCCATTCAGTGAGGACGGAGCTGCCCAGACAAAAGCACGACGTAGAAGTCCCGCCTGCAGTCTCATCTTTTGGTTACATGATCGAAGAAGACGAGCTATACAAAAACAGGTATTTTGCTCGAGCGTTTTGAGTTGTGCGATAAACCCGACGATTGACCTGGTTTCAATTTTTCTAGCCCACTCAGAAAGTTGCTAGACGGTCGTCGAACCCTGGATAAAAATCGCTGGATCAATTCACCTAACGTTTATCAAAAAGTGGAAGTTGTCGAGCAAGGAACGCAGGATCCCAAGAAGATCACCAAGGTAGTTTGATCCCCACAACGCTCCAACCCTTAAAAATACATACACGACAGACAGACAGAAAGACAGACAGCAAATAGAATCCATAAATGCTTGACAGTAGAAACTAAAACGCCCCTTTTTTTTTTTTTTAAACTTTAACGATCTTTTGGTCCCCGAACCCTTTAATGTTTCGCCTTTTCCAATTTTTTTTTAAACGACAAAGTGGCAAAGACGTTCTGCAGTCTTGATTGGGCTTCATTAGATTGCAAATTGCGTCTTCTTAAATGCATTATCGGAAACTTGTGACGCATCCGTGTCTCCGTTCCTCTTAATTTTTGTCTGTTACGTAGAATCTCTTTTGTAAGAAGGCAACTCTCCTAGTCTCGTCTCAATTTTTGGTTTGCATTTCCTCATCTTATTCCTAGCTCTGATGTTAGCGATAGAAATCCAATTTTAGCCGGCTCTACTCTAGAGTTTCAGTCTTATTTTACTTTTTATCCTTCATTTGCATGGGCTGGTTTTAATACACGCTGGCTCAATACTAACACATTGTTTTTGACCTGTCGACTTATCCTTACAAAACCGTAACTTTTGTTTTTCACACGAAAATAGCTAAACTAAAAACATGTCAACGATATTGGATTTTAAATAGAGAAAGGGGGGTTGGCAGCAAACATTTTGGTGTTGATGTCCTCGTGATAGAAAATGTCCTTTGTAGTTATCTTAAATGACCATGAACATTTGGTACGATGATTTAACTTTATTTTTTATTTTTTTCGTCTGACTCGCGATAATTGCAGTGGGTACCTGATGGCTCTCCGACACACAGCAGCACTCCGTTCAAGTTGGAGATTGCTCACCAATTCGTGCCGATGGGCACGACGTCGAAGGAATTCAAACAGAAGCAAAAGCAGATCAAAGAAAATCGTCGCCAAGGTGGCATCAGTGCCGGCCCCCAGTCGCACATTTTGGAAGGTGTCAGTTGGGACGAAGCTCAAAAATTACAAGTATATAGTACATATCAAATGAGAATTTCGCTAAGACTTGGAAGTAAATTCTTTGATAACGAATGGTGGCTGGACAGGATGCTAACACTAGTGGCACGGGCGATCACGTAGTTGTTGTGGGTGCTGCATCGAAAGGCATCATTCAACGTGACTTCCAACATCACGCCATGGTCTACAGGTAAAACATCGAGAGATTTGATCAGTGCACATTTTCCGTCGTCATTTTCAACTTGTCACGTTCGTATTATTCCGAAATTTAGAACTCCGTATGCCAAGAACCCTTTCGACTCCGTCTCAGATCAAGAGATTGAGGAGTACAAAAGACAAGTAGAGATGTCTCAGAAGGGTATTTCAGGTAAGTTTTGTTTCATTTTAAATGGAAGAGAAATTTGAAAGGCTAACAATGTTGTTGTCCATTGCAGAAGATCATGAGGTCAGCTACTCAACTACGGAAGCTCCAACGTTGGAGCCTCTTGTAGCTGAGTCTGTTTTACTTCCTTCAAGTGAAGAGCCAGTCCGCCCAGAACAGAAATCACCCACATCGCCACGACCAATAAGTGACGACGAAGGTATGTCAGTTTTACATCCATCATCTTATTGTCCAGTATGGGATCTTCGGTGGCGGCCAATTCTATTTTGTTATTATCGTTCTTAATTTTCATCATTTCTTATTAGCATTGCCGTATTTTCCTCTTTATTTCCAATTCAGTTTCACTGTTTTTGTTCTCTTGATTTTTATGTTTGTCTTTATACGTGTTGGGTTTCGGGGGAAAAAATTCGTTGAGTAGCAAGTCCACGCGTAGTTGAGGTGGCTGTGAAACACGTGCCGCAAGAAGATCACGCACAACGTCAACTTCTCCCGGCAGACGGTTAGTTTCTTTTTATTTTTATTTTTGTTTCTGGTTGTCTTTCTGTTTCTGCTCTCTATTTGTTGATCCGGAATTAGTTAGCAAGTAATCTAGTCGCACTGATGCATGCCCTTGCCTGATGTCACGACCAGAATTGGGAATGCACATGATGAATGAATGGGTGTGGTGATGACTGCTTCATGTCGTTATGTGTCGCTGCATTTAATCATGAATCCAACCAAAAAACTAGCTCTCTTTTTTTTATTTTTATTTTCTGTTTGCGTTTGTCGTTTTATCTAAATCCATTTGCCCCGGTAGATACTACAGGGGCCGAGTCGCCTGAGCCTTTTGCAGAGCGCTCAAAATCCGCCCGCCTTCCGCGTGACGGTGAGTGATGAGCCTTTTCTAACATTATAACCCTACTCGATTATAGCATGGCCGTCCAGCAGTGCGGCATATCCAATTGAATTATGCTTTTTTCCTGCTGTCTATGTAACGTACATAATTTTTTTAAAGAAAGCTTGGCATGCAAAGTTATTGGCAAGAAATTCACCGCTTTTTTTTTTTTTTTAAAGAAAACTTATTTCTATGTCAAAAATTAGCGTGAATTTCTAGTCGGACCTCAACTTCAATGTTAGATTATTCTTTGTGTGGTTTTCGCTTTTTATTTGTTGTATTGTTTTTATTTCAATTTTTTTGTGTGTTGGGTCCGTCGTGTGGAATAGGGTCGGGTGATGCTTGGGACATGTTCAAGCGTCGCTCGTGGTCGCTGGGCCGTGACAAGAGGAAACACCACAATAAAGGTTTGCTGTCCCCCTATTATAGTCAGTCTCTCTTAACTTTTGCCTCGCTTGTGATTTCCGTTTGGCTTGCTAACGTCTTTAGATTTTTAGTTATAGATAGTTAATAGTGCCTGTAGTCAAGCATGCCCTAAACTATGTCTAACGTTTAAAAAAAATCCTTAGCCAATGCCTGTCACGTTAGGAATGGGCCATAGTCAGAATTAGTCATGCCCTGTAACTGATGGATCAACTACCACTATTAATCTTCTGTTTGAGTTACGGAATAATGGACAAATTTAACAGAATCTTGATGAGGTTTTCCTAACTACTGAGGTGAACTTGGAAACAATTATTATTGTAATGGTGCGAATGAACTGAATGGCAACTCGTGCCTGTAACCCCTCCACTGACATTGATAGTGTCACCGAGGAACACGATTAAGCTAACATTTTTGTTGAAAACGTTTCCGCAGGCGCTGAAGTGAATGGAGACGAAATTGATAACCCACAGAGCCAGGTGTCGCAGAGTAGCCGTGACGAGTCGTCGGCTCGCGACATGTCTACGGAAGATTCGCCCTCCAAATCCAAGGACAAAAAGAAGAAGAAGGGACTACGAACACCATCCTTCCTCAAGAAGAAGAGCAAGGAGAAGAAGAAGCCCACACCAGAAGTTTGAACAACTACATCGCTTTTGTGTGTAATCTATTCAAACTATTCAAACGTCGACATTTTCTATTGAATCTCACTATTTTTGTTTTTTTAATTTTTACAGGCTTTCAGTGTCGGAAATAATCTATAAATGAGAAACAAACTCTTTTGGGACTCCTTTGGGGACAACACTGCCACTCGAGTGTCGTCGGGTTTTTCTCGTTTTTTTTTTTTATTATTATTTTTTTTTTATTCTTCTTCTTATTATTATTTTCAAAATATGAATAATCTCTTCTATATACTTCAGCTACTCTCCGGTAGTTCTCTTTGGTTTGCGTCAAGTATCGTAAAAACTAATCCGCCTTGCTTTAGACTGGAGAAGAAGAAAAAAAAAAAAGTTTGGTTTTAGTCTCTTATCTCCTTCTCCATTACACTCTGTGAGACCAGAATATCTGATTCAAGGATTGTGGACGAAAAGCACTTTGCAAAAACTTTTATTTTAAAAAAACAAAAATTCTTGCTTCTTGTGTACCACCTCCCCCGACCCATTACGCTACCCGGTAGACAATAATTGGAGATGTCACGCACTGCAATTGTGTAAAGAAGGTTGGGTCTGTGGGAGATCGACATAAACATTTTTTTGCTTGACAAGGAAGACTGAGACTGAATATGTAATGGAACCAAAAGGGATGTGACGTGGCGTGTTTTTCTTGATGAGTCGATTTCCCAATCGCAGTGCGAGGTGCTTTTTTCAATTCAAAACCTAAATCCTGTGGATTGATTTGATGTTAATACTTCGTTTTAATTTTCTTCTGCTGTCTTCTTCAACACTATTGGCTTCCCTCCTTTTGTTTCGAGTCAGTTGTGTCTATTCTAAAATTCCCTTGTTACTGTAGTACTAATTCATTCCGTGATGTGGGACACTTACTTTCTCCCCAATCCTCTCAGATTTGACAATTTTTGTCCCCGATGTAGCACACATACTCCAGCTATTTTGCTACCTTATTTATATTTTACCTTTTAAATCTGGCTATCCCCGTCCCCAACCTTTTCCGTCAATTTCTCTTTTTTTTTTTTTTTTTACTTTTTTTTCTAGATTTGTTAAAAACGTTTCGTTGGTTTGGTATGCTTTTTTTTAATTTGTGGAGAGAAGGTAGCTTGAACACACATGCCAGCTTGACCAGCAGCTTAACATAAAAAATCCCCTTTGACTACCGACTTTTCTTCTGGTATGCAGTTCCGTGTCATTTGAAATCGAACGAAAAGTGTACTGTTATGTATCACTATATACCTGTACTGCACGTGGCATCTGGTCCACAAATTATACCTTAATCTGAATGTCCACAGAACGGGTATTTATTTAAATCATTTGAAACTTTACAATTAAATGTGACATAGGTTATCAATCAGATAATGTTGGATTTGGAAAGTAAAGACAATCACTTGTTCATGTTTACCGAGTAAGAGCCTGTGGTTGGGTCTTTGTTGATTTGAAAATTATCAGTTGACAAGCCAAAAGGTTTTAGAAACATATTTCCCAAATCTTTCATTTTTCCTGCATTACAATACTAGCTGTTAAGAGAAATCATTCTTGACAAGGAGAATACCCAACACTCACCAAACATTTCTTGCTTTAGCTTTTCTGTCTGTTCCTCAATACGTCTAGGTAAATATGCCAGAGCAGAATTTACTTCCACATTGCCAGGCTCCAATCTATGTAACTCTTTGTAATCTGCTAGAGCCTTGTCAAGTTGATCAACTTCCTCATAGAGTTTTGCTCGACGTAATAGAGCTTTAATATATACAGGGTTTAGGTCAACAGCTTTTGTGCAATCCTTTAAGGCACTCTCGGTTTTACCCTAAAGTGAAAAGAAAAGAAAGTAAACCCATTAGATTGGTTGTGATAATAGGAAGGCTTGAAGGGAACCTGAGTTATCTGTACCTGTTTTGCTTTGGCAGCTGCTCGATTATTGTACAAAATTGATCTCTCCATTTTGAAGGAAGAGGAACACAATTTCAAGGCTTTTGAGTAATGTTGGCATGCTTTGTCATAATTTCCATTTCTGAAAAGTTCATTCCCTTTTTCTTTAACATCTAAAACTTCTCGTTTTTTTTCCTAAGAAATGTGGAAAATATATATTTATATGTTTGTCTTCACATAACCCTTAACAGTTACCTCAATTTGTTCGCTGCTTAGAGCCGGTTTTTCACTATTCGATACATCTTCAGAATCAGATTCGTCTGATGAGACATTCGGGGAATCTTCTCTAGAAGGTGGCCCCAAAGCATCTTCAAATTCTAATTGATCTTCTTGTTCTGATTCTGAAGTTACCACCTTGTTACTCGTCGTCTCAAAATCTTTGATCAAATCCTCTATTATCTTATCGTTTTTTTCCGCCATTTATTTTGATTGCTAAGGAGAAATTACAGCAACAACACCCACTCTATTGTTTTTAAAATTTTCTTGACATTTTCTATGCCACCTGGTGCACATTCGGCGAACCGTCTCGAACATTCGATGATTTTTCAAGCAAAGCTACATTATTTTGCGTAATTATTTATTAGAAAAAAACTAAAAAGAATTGTTTATTTAAAAAATAACATTATCATTCTATTCTTGAAAAAAGGCCTTGAAAATAAGTTTGTAATGATACAGTTGACACAATGAAGGACAGTTTCTCTTTCTGAGGAATTCCAAGCCCTTCCAACATTTTACATTTTACAAAAATAAATCAATACATTATTCACAATGAGCTACTTGAAAGGAGATGAATAATATTCTTCTTCAAGATCATACAAGTCTGCTGCTAAATCATCTCTTAGTGCCATTAACTTTCTGTCAGATTCTTGCTGCATTGCCAACATGGAACGGGCAGTCTGGCTAATGGCTTCATTAGCTGATGGAAAGTCATTGAGAATCAGGTATTGCTTCAAGTCTGTCACAAGCTTCATTAAGGATTCCCCAGCTCTAACCTTGAATTGATAAGAGATGTAGATGGGAAGATGCTAACATTATTTATTAATTTTTGCTTACTATGTTTGAGGCACGAACTAACATTTCAAAATGATCTTCTTCACACTGTGTCATTCTGGAAACTTGTGTTTCCTCTTCAACACGAGCCAGTTTTATTATTTCTTTAAAGCAATAGGAGAATTAAAAAATAGAGATGCATAGAACAAGAATATAATTTTTACCACTGAAATTGTCCAGCAATGATTTTACATCATCTTTCAACCTTTTGTTGTACGATTTTAGTAGAGCTTCTTTACTTTGAGGTAAGGCTCGTTGAGCCATTACGAAAACAAGAGGAGTAAACAAATTGGGCAAGTGACAATTTCAACTTTTTTCAAATTTATCACGCAGCCGGGTACGTCCAATTAAAATCTGCGATTTCCAACTTTCCAAGCAGACGCGAATGGTGAGCCGCGATATAATAAGAAAGTACACTATCGCCTATCCCAAAACCGGCGGGTGTTTACTAAGGGGTTCCAGGATTCCCCGCTAGGTTCGCTAATCTAGCAGGCCAGGCGTCTACACGGGTGATAGAGCAAAACACCTTTTTTTCTTTTTAAAATTTTTTATTATCAGTTCGTGTGCTAGAAAAATAAATCCATTAGGGCTCCTTTTCATTCCCGATTTTTCGGGCCAAAATCAAAATGACGGTGCAATTTTGGAATTTTTATGTTCACCCTATTTTGAAAAATTGCGCCTTTGCGGCGTTGCCTAAATCTGTTTGTTTTTTATTTCAAAGCAGAAACATGCCGTATACCATGGTATAAGAGTAGTCTTATACTATGCGTATACGGTGTCAGCCAGTACCAAAAACGTCTAATCGGCCGAGTCATACGGAACGCCAAATTACCCCCTCTAAAATTTCAGCACCGAAAAATTGAACGAAAAATTTTCGTGACAATCAGCAAAAAGTAAAAAATGAGCTGTATTTTTATAACAATTTCAAATACTTTTCTCGCATGCTTAAGGATGTGGTAGCTATTATTCCATGTTTTTCTTGCTTTCAACACTACAGGCTGATCCTACGAGCTACGACAGTTTTACCTACCAATGTTTAGCGTTTCGTGCTGCAACTAGTAGTTGATATTCCAGGATGTTATGCCTAAAATTGGAATTCAGCTATCAGAGATTAGCAAAATTGAAGTACTTAAAAGCAAGTATTGTACTTATTTCAACATTCAAAGTAAAATTTAATTTTTGGTTCTAGGCGGAAACTCTAGATGGCGTTGATGTACGTATATGATGAAGATTATGAGTGACAAGTTAATTGGGTGTTTGTTACGTTATCCTGTTTTGTGTTTCAAAGGATTTTTCGTCAAAAAATTTACGGTATGTTGTTATCTATTCAGTATTGCTATCGTTGGGTATGTATTGAAAAGGAAACCCTTGAAATAGATTGCTTTTTGTATATGGTGGTGTTTCGCCTTGTCAGCTATGCCAGCTGCGAACCAGTAGCCTGCATTCATGCTATCAATGTACCACAAGAGATCCTGACACTTTAAGAAGGCCACTATTGCTTACATGAAGATCACCATCCAGTTCAAGTACTGTTAATGTGCCTCAAGCCTTTTGTTTAAGCTTATGACATGTTCTCTTGTCAGTCAACGACAGAGTCTTCATCTACTTTGTGTTGCTAACCATCAGCCCTCAACATCCCAGGTATCCAGATTTCCAAGTTTCTCTGATTAGCCAACCATCACCCATACCCTTCAGCTCTTCAGTGTGGTATTTCAGAACATTATTCATCTTCCACTACACACATCTGTACAAATTTTCTCTACACAGGCTTCTCTTCCTCTCTTCCTAGTCTGCTGAATACCAACATTGAATAAGGTTCCTCATCATTGCCTTTCCATGGTATTTTAATTTGGTGGATTATCTGGATTTCTAATTTTTAATAAATCTTTGTTGTATAAACGGAAAACCTTCATTGTTAATCCTGCTGTTCTCTTCACCATTACTTAGCCAGCTCACATGGATGGGCTTTAACTAAGAAAAACTTCTGTGATAGGACTGCAAATATTCATCTTCCTTCGGTACAACACTGCCGTTTTGACAATTTCTGTAGTTTCGCCCCCAGTGAACCACACGCGTAAGTTCTTTGTCTTTGTCATCGTTTTATCAGACAAATGCCATTTTCCGCTAAAAATCATTTACTTCTTTTTTAACCTCATTTATTCTATTTAGAACTACATTTTCTTCATCTTCCTGTCGTTGTTGTCTGCGACTTCACCTCATCGCTGTCTTCGTTGACGTCTTCGCCTTCATCTCCGTCTCGTCGTCTTGACCGTCTTCGCCTTCATCTCCGTCTCGCCGTCTTCGCCTTCATCTCCGTCTCGTCGTCTTCGCCGTCTTCGCCTTCATCTCCGTCTCGTCGTCTTCGCCGTCTTCGCCTTCATCTCCGTCTCGTCGTCTTCGCCGTCTTCGCCGTCTTCGCCGTCTTCGCCTTTGTTTCATCGCCGTCTTTTTCTACGCCAACACTTTGTCGCCGGCTTCTCCTTCGCACTTCACGTAGGGAATTCACCGTGGATCGTCGTCCTGGTATTGTTTTATTTTGCATTGTTGTGTTTAAGTTAACCCGTTGGCTGCCACCCCGTTTGCGTCCCATTTTTTTTGTAGCTTGTAGGGACCGGCCGCAATGGCCTTCGCCGCAAGGCGCCTTAGGCAATGCACCAGTAGGGACTTCTCTTTGTCGATGCGGTGGCGGATTCCTGAGGGTGTGCATTCCCTGTAATGGATTCCGTCACCGTGTCAGCCCGGACTTGTCTTCGGACAAGTCCCACCTTGTTCGCGATCCTTAAGACGCGATGCTTAGTTACTGTAATTTAAGCAACCTACGGGTTGCGTGGCCTGGCAGCCAACGGGTTAACTTAGTTAAGTGTATGTATGTTTGTGTAAATATTTTTGTGTAATTTATTGTTATGTAAAATAGTGGTGGAATTGTAGGGAGGAGGTGGGACAATAAAAAAAAATTTCAATTTTAATTCATTCTTTGTGTTTATTTCATTTTACCTTATTCGAATTTATGCAAATCAAAGATAAACTTAGATTATTTGTTTTCCCAACCTATTTCACTCTAAGTCCAGTCATCTCAATAATAATATTTTCAATAGATTTCACAGTTGGTGAAACATCAGTGAATTAATTGTTTTCTTTGTTCCATTTAACTTCAAGTGCAATCCCTTGACAAAAAAAAGGGAAAAAATGACTGAAACAGACTAATTTCACATGGTGGCATCACAAAAGGAATTAACCATTACCATCTTTAACTCCTTTGTTTCCTTTGAATGAGGTAAAGTTTCAAGAAATACAAGAATGATACTGGATATGATTTATTTACACTGACAACATAACATTAGTGGCATTCTCTTCTGTCACCGAGTGACTCCAACACCAATGAAACACATCAGGTCATCCAGGATCTCTGCAAATTAAAACTGTAAACCACTATTGAAAAAACTAAGACCTGGATTGAACCAAGTCATTGAATGATTTTGCGGCCACCACAGTACATCAGGTACATCCCAAAGATCTGAAAGCACAATTTGAAAAACTTAAATTATTAACAACAAATTCTAACATCACCTGATGACACCTCTAAGAATCTAAGAGATTTAGATAGAGGAAAATAATATAAAGAACTACATTTTTTACGTATCACCTTTGAAACAAAATGGGTATATCAAACTAACGGAGATGAAAAACGTGATGGCAAAGCCAAGCCATGTTCCTCCTGTAAAAGTTAAAAATGTATGTGGTACGATATTTATTTGACATTAATTTTTTCCATAATACCTTGAACAACTCTGCATTGATGGAATTCACATGATGCAACTGAAAACACACGGAATCGGTGGTAAAATTTCAAAAATAGAGACGTTCGTTTCAGCAACCATCCTCAGTCCGAGGCCACGCGAAATAGAACAGCCGACGGGACAGCTGACATTTCCAGTATATTTTCAAGACATCTAGGGGAGAAATAACTAACTCCGTAGAATTTTTATGGGCATGTTGTGACGTATTTACAAATTGTCTTCTGTAACTAGCAGTGGAGGACATATCGTTTTAAACGAATGGTCATGTAAAATGTGTTAAGAAAATTTTATTTAATTGACTATTTAGCTTTGCGTGCACGATAATCTGCCAAAATACTTCTTACTTGCTTCGTTGTTGCAAATTTGTGGGTCTCGCTTTCACCTTCCGAGTCTATAAGCGAGGTGATTTTCTTTCGGTGAGAGTAGTCCTCAGATGTAGCTGAGGAACGATGTGTTTCTTTTGTCTTTCCTGATGTCGATATAAATTTAACAAATGAAGAATGTTTAAGCAGATCTATGTGTGAAACTTTGGGTTTGTCGTATGTCGAGATAGCTTACTATCTGAAACATAGGGTTTTCGTTTCCACGGGCTGAGCTCCCATATCATCGGAATGTTTGGCTTCTTTCAAAACCGGGTTTACTGCAATTTTCTTCTTCTGCTACTCTCACAACCTTTTCACAACCTTCTCAACGAGTCTTTCCTGACGGCGATATCAATTTAAGAAACAAAGAATGTTTAAGTAGATCTATGTGTGAAACTTAGGGTTTGTCAAGATAGCTTACTATTTGAAACATGGGGTTTTTTTGTGTTTTCAGCCCATTTTTGTTTCCACAGGCTGAGCTCCAATATCATAAGAATGTTTGGCTTCTTTCAAAACCAGGTTTACTGCAATTTCCTCTTCTTCTGCTACTCTCACAACCTTTTCCTGCTAAATGAGAATCAGTTAACAAAAAGAAAACTTGATAAGACCAATTTTGTTAGAAAAGATACCTAGACGGCAAAATGAGACAGACTCGGTAATAGCACAGCTGGTGCGGTTTACCTCAGCTAGCGTCACATTTTCTGAAGTTACCTACAACGTAACATTGCCACTAATTACCATCGCCACCTGGGATTTTCAGCGTTCCCTTTTTGCTGGGGATTATGACATCTAACGCAACCTCCAGTGCATTTAAGACACCCATAACGTCTCGACCAAAAAATTCCCACAATAAAAACAGCTTTTAAAAAGATGAAATCGAAGACTGCGCCGAGTTACTACTCTTTCTTATTTCCTTGGATTACCTAAACGAGTATAATTCTTTGATGAGTCTCTCCCACAATTTTTTGAATCATTCTTCTTCTTTTAGCCTTTAGTTTTACACGCACTAAAGGGTTAAAGAAAATAATATAAGTCAAGGGGGAACGGGGCCACAGAAAACAAGGGGCCCAGATAAGCACTTCTATGATTTTGTAAAAATACTATAACATGCACGATAGTATAAGGATCCGGAACTCTTCGGTTACCCTTCCAACGAACATGTACTTATTTTTTTTTATACCAAAACTCCATCAATATCCTCTTTGAATCCATTATGATTGCGAATCTACATTAAAGAAATTAAGTATGCTTCAGTATAATATTCTTGCTGATACACTAACTGAAAACAGCGAAACCCTATTAGCATATCTCTCGTGAATTACTACCACGACATTGCGATTATTCTACCTACAATACAGAAACAGAACATAATTAAGTAAAAAATTCTTTGTGATAAACTCATTTAAAATAGTAAAACATCTAGTCAATTCTCCCATTCAAGATATTCTTTCCACAAATAAAACCAATAGAAGTTAAAAAGATACGTTAAAGGTATAAATAATAGAAGTAAATTATGCAGCAAATGTTCATACTGCTCTCTCTCTTTACCATATGTCACCATCACTCAAAGTATGATCTATGTTGATATGTCTTTTACCTATCTTTGCAATGACACTTGGTTGGTATTAGACATTAAGGCATCCAATGTCCCTTTTTGTAAGAAGCAGGAAAAGCTTCCTGCCTCAAGGGTCATCTCAAACAAATCCATAGACAAAAACTTCCAAGAGTAGATATTTCATACTACCTAGTCCTATGATTAATAACAATTTAGCTAACATCAACATGTCATAGAGTTGTATGTGTAAGCCAAGCCAAACATACTGTTGATTTGTTATTTCAAGCTTGTTTATATGAACCCATCATTGTGCAGTTCTGCATGAAGGGCAGAAAGTTTCATAATTTCAATTAGAATATTTTCTGAGGGATTGGTGTACTTAAGAAGTGCATCATAACACTGCTGATATGGACCAAACTTGAAGAAATGCAAACACTTTTGAGACAGATGATAGAAGGCAAAAAATAAAAGAAATAATGTACAAATATACTGTACCATTCAAATAATGCCAAGTGACAATCCACCGGCAAGCAGTTAAGATGAAAATGGTAAAATTTCTGTGAAAAAGAGGAATCCTTCCGTTAGCCTGAAAACATGGCAAATTTCAGTCATGTTAAAGAAAAACCTCAGATATTAATGTTAAAATAATAACCATAAAAATTAAACATACAATAAGCATAGATAAACTCAAAACCATACTCAGGAATGAATGTGTTGTTTTCCACTGACTAATTTCATTGCTGTCTAATTGTTGTTGCCCCGTTTGGTTGACTTAGTCACATGCGACTCATTCCATGGTTGGACATAACAAATTGTTGAAGAACATACTACTGCTGAAACAACACAAAATCAAATAACAGTTTTAAAAATCTTCTATGACTTTTAGGTCTATGGGTGGCTATGCTCAGCGATTCCCTCTTGAGGCACCCAAGCACTACCACTGTGAAAATGTATCATCAAATGACCAGTCTGCAAACTAAGTGAGATATTATGGCATAACTAATTGCCTTACATACCCTAATTTATTACGCTTACCAATACTGACGGGGCGTTCCACATGCAACGCCACATCAAGTCGTACATGCATCCAATTCCAAATTCCAATGTGCGTCGCCCAACAAGGTCCCTGAGGCTCTGAGATGGCGTGATCTAAATTTGCAGTTGCCCTGCGGCCAACAAGAACAAAATGTGACCCTGGTCACGTGATTCTCGTTGGCCTATCAGAACTCAAGGTCACTGGTAAGACTAACCCCCTATGGCTGAAGCGGTGCTATCGGTGCAGCACCGATTATAGCACCGTTCCGCACCCAAAAAAGAAATCCCCGCACCGAACTTCCCCGATTCATTTTAATCGGGGACGCTTAGCGGTGTCCCCGATTAGAATGTGATCGGGGCCGAGCCCTAGGAGTACCTCACATGTGAGGTGCAATAGGTGTGACCAAGCTTTAAAACGCCGAATAGGGAAAGAGTACCGTCCTTTCCTTTAGAAGTCCATGCCCATGGTTACTATGGTTACCATGATGGTTACTAAGCGTGGGAGAAATTTTTCGATGTCATCTAGCGACAAACACAAGCCTTAAATTGGATTTCATTGCTTCTCCTTCGTAACTAAATACCTAGAATCGCAAAAATGTGACTGACCACTCCGTCGTTATGTCAGCTTTAAAAAAACATTAGTTCGGGAGCGGCAGCACGACAATCCATCAAACGAATAAAACATATCTGAACTACCTTCAAACCTGTGTGACATCCTTATTAGAGCTATGCCATCTATTGAGAGAAATATCGTAAAAATCAGGGTCGGCGGTGTACTAATGACCTCATCGAGACAGGAATCCATATCCGAAAATGAAAATTCTTTGGGCTTTCGGAAGTTGGGATTAGAATAAGGACCATTTTGAAATTTAAAAAAATAACATGTGAGATATTCCGAGCAATTACGAAGCATTAATATTGAATAATAGTTAAAATAATAATAATATACGTTCTATTTTCATGTGCCGCCTCCAATGTAAATATTCAAGTGAACATAGCGTTCGCGATAACTAAAAAAAATTACTAGTACAAGTTTACTTAGACCTGTTATTATAATTTTCTTTGGGGTGAATTCGTATCCCGCGTGCAGCAAAAAATTATTGAGTGGCAATTTCACTGTGTATTATAGTTCCATTTGGCTTTTACAGTAGAATGCTATCCCACATAACACAAGGCAGTCCGTCGGATGTCCGACAGATGTCGGGGTCGGATGTTGAGTAATCTTTTGATATCCTCCGGACAGCCCGATATCCGATTTGGATGTCCTACGGATGTATTTTTTTGGTTTTGACCGCCTAAACAGCGCCGTCAGACATTCTAAGGATATCCGAACGGGCTTTCATTTGGCTATAAATATGACATGTATTGGACATCTATTCATGAAAAACATTAGGCTATACCAGGATTCGAACTCGGTCCATCCAGTCGAATCTTATTCCACTGTGCCAATCTACAGATATATTATGTATCATTTTCGAACAATACAATCGAATTGTTGTAAAACACTTGAGCTTTTTCGATAACAAATCACATACAGGATTTTAGAAGTCAAGATGATGTCGAACTTAGGTTAAACCAGAGGTGTATAAATTGAAATTAAACAATTTATGCTAAATATTTTTGAATTTTAAACTTAGCATGATTTATTAGTTTAAAGTGTTTTTATTATTTGAAATTATAATCCTATCATAAGTATACTTGCTTTTAATATTATTAGATGCCGAATAATATTTATTTTCTGCGAGTTAATTTTCAATGGCTTGGTTCCCGTAAGCTAAACGGAAGCTTGTGCAAACAAACTCACGACTTTCTGGGTCAATCGTTTGCAAATCCGATGCGCGACCAAAGATTTCGTTGAAATTTGGAGTGAATCATAATATGTTTGAAATTTTTGGAAGGATTTTTTGCGCAATTAAAAGTTAGCAAATGAAATGATTTTTCATTTTGCCGTAATCTTTTCTTTTTTTTATTTAAGACTAGTTTTTTTCATTGATTTTTGAATAAGTACATCTTTTCAGTTTTTTCTTTTTAATGGTATTTTTGTTTCAAAATTTTTAAATTTAATTACGTTATTTAACTTTTAAATGTTCAGAGTTTAAAAGTAGCCTGAACATTCTTCTGAGTTTATTTGTAATTTTGCACTAAAAAAGAAGACATATCATAGTATATGCTCTTTTTTGGTTAATTTTTATAGTGCCATTTATTGTTTAATTTTTTTGATGTAAAATATTGTTTGTCTCCTTTTTGCCTTGCTACCCCAGGCGGTCTTGGCGGATTGGTCAAAAGGGAGAAAGGGAAAAAGGAGAAGAAAAATATTTTACATCAAAATAGGGGATTTCAAACAATTAAATCGGCACTGAATTTAACCTAGCGAAAAATAGGCATATACTATGATATGTCCTCTTTTTAGTGCAAAATTAAAAAAAGAAGCGAATCTGTTCAGGTCTACTTTTGTAAGAATCTGAACATTTAAAAGTTAAATAACGTAATTAAATTAAAAATTTTGAAACAAAAAATACCATTAAAAAGAACGTGAAAACTGAATAAGACTATTATTAAAATAAATATTTAAAAAAAACTAGTCTTAAATAAATAAAAATGAAAACGCGGAAAAATAGTTACGGCAAAATGAAAAATCTGATTTTCATTTTGCTTATTTGCGCAAATTTGCCAATAAATTAACATTTTTTGATTCCTTATTTCAGAATTTTGTCGCCTCGGTTTGTCAATCTCTTTTTTTTTTTTTGTAATAAATTTTAAATAAACCATCCGGAATGATATTACTCCTTTATTTTTTCAATTTTTCTTTTAAATGCTGGACTTCAATAAAATCGATCAGGGAAAATTTGACGGTTAGTTTTCCTCTAAATTTTGACAATTATAATGAAACTTAGTGATCGGCCCATTGTTCTATCAGTTACGCCCCGCACCGATAAAGTGCTTCGGGGTTGATGGTGCCATTTTTCAACCGGGGCGGTGCGGGGATTTGAGGTTAACCCGTTGCCCCGAAGCAATAAAAAATGCCGTTCTTTCGGTTTCGGTAAAATCGGGGCGCGGGTACGCTATTTCGGGGTTTTATCGGATAGATCGGGTCATCGTATGTTTTTGCATTGATGAATCGATTGATTGCATCATTGATTGCAACCCCATTGAATTCGGGGAAGAATTTTCCCCCTGAGCCACGCCTCCTTGGCCCGAATAGAAACCCGATTTGAAAAGCGCCCCGATTGGCTCGGGCCGTCCTTATGAACATTGAATTTTTGGCTTTGGGGGTCCGTGATTATTTCGCCATCCATTGCTCCGGTGACTAGCCACGGACATCCCTAACTACCCATTGTTGATTCTACGGATGTTCGATTCACATCCGCGGCAATTTTGGGTACCTATCGAAAGTAGTCATTGTAAAGAGTAATTTGCGATTCAGTATATAGTGATTTATGAACGGCATTTAACTGCTGGACATCATCCAGAAGTTCACACAACTCCGTCTTCCTTCGCGGTCTATTATTATAATGGAAAATTAGAAACCTAATAAACATAAAACACTGTACAAGTATAAAAACAAACATAAATTTTTGCCCATTCCGTTTTGCCAAGTGGTGAGCCAATCTTTTTAATGTAAAGACATTAAACATACGGTTGTTGGGTAAAAGAAAAAAAGGGCATACAGGATATTTGTGAATGGATTCTTCTTTTTTCAGGGAACACTAGATTAATGCTGTTACGTGTAATATAGGCTGCACAAGCTCGTCAAATCAAACCCAATACTGATTCTTTCTCAACATTGGATTGGTGGTGCGGGAGGAGTAGGTAGAATTGCCACAATGAACGTCAGGATCCAGCATAGCCCATTCTTCCATACTTTCGTCAGCTATGCCGTAAGGATAACGGGCATTGACTAGTTCAGAGGTCTCAGACTCTGATCGCTCTGATAGCAGGGGGTTAAGCAAAGGAATAATCTTGCATTGAGGTACGGACGGACCCATGGTTGACCCAGACGCCAAATCATGCTGTTGGGGCTGATGCCAAGAGCCTCGCGGTCGGCCGTTCAGGGAACTGATGGTACTAGAAGCGCTTATGGGACTCGCACCAATGCCACGCAGGGCTCTTGATGGACGAGGTGACAATGGAGGATCCAGATAATCAAGTCTTGGTGGCGGTGGTGGTTCAGGATCGCTGTCTGTATCAGCAAAATCGCGAGGATGGTGATGCATGTTGGCTGGAATTCGATATGCGTCCGTCACTTGAAAATCCGAGGCACCACCCTTTTGATGTCCATTCTCCAGGAATAAAGCAAAATTCAACACGATTAGATTTGCTTGGAACCAAATAACATTAGTATAGGATACCTTCATAGTTCCAGACAAGCGATAAAGCTGCATATCTCCAGCTGTCGGATTATTTTGTTCATTTTTGGGATGTTTGTGCGTTGGCGGCTTCATTCGACACCTTTAAAACGGAAACAAATGAGTCAAAAACATGTTTAAGTCAAAGACACGAGATTTCTGAAAAGGAATGGCTCACTTAATAGTGATGAGAATGACTAAACCAAGTCCCAAGATACCGCAGACAATGCCAACAATCAGAAAAATATCATTGGTCATGACGCCTAGACCGAGTCCTGCTAACGTGTTTTCTGTGACAATGTCGGGGGAATTTGGATGTCGTGGGTTAGCAAAATTGTGATTCGGAGTTTGGCCCTGGATTGCATCGATGCTGTTTTTACTAGCTGCAACCAAAGTAGAACCAGCTGATCCGCTAGGTAAAAGCAGAAATTCCATGACTCCGATAGCCGGCTGGACATTGGGCGCTGTCAATCGATATTCACAGCTGTCCATTAAATGTGTGTCGTTCAAGTTATCCATTTTGCGTGCCACGTAAAAGATGAATTGACTCTGAACATCTTCGTGGCTGAAGACGTAAGTGTCCTTCTCCTTGTTGACGCTGCCCGATTGGCGTTTAACGAGTCGATTGACTCCACTGCCGCTGGAAGAGGGAACAATCTTGCGGATTTTGCCGTAACGTGGTTTGCGCATTATTGTGAAAGTCGGGTTGCTATTGGTCAACGTAGCCAGTCGTCCAGCGTCCAGCATAGCCAAAGTGATGGCCGTTTTTTCTCCAGCGATGGCTCGAATGGATCGCTTTAGTCCACTCGGATTGTTGGCCAAAAGCGGTACAACGCTCACATTAAACAACTGCCTTTCTAAAACAACAGCCATGTTCCAAACAGTAACTTGAAACCAATCAAACGAAGCCGTCATGTTGGTCTGGACGTAGAGCAATTCCTCTTTATCAATGTTCGATTGGCCAAACGTTGTGACTGGAAAGTCATTGATGTAAAGTTTCCCATTTTCCGGCTCTTTCGTCTGCAAAATCAAAATTTACTTTACGGAAAACAAGCGAAAGAGAATTCGACAGATTTGTTTTCTTTACTTACCACGTTGAAAAATATGTGACGACGCTGGCCGTTAGATTCTGCACCCATCGAAGAATTAACAATGACAGGCTGTGGACTGACCTTGCAGAATACCTATGATGGAGTGATTGGCAAAACGGAGCGTCAGAGGCTCAAAGTGGATGCTAAAAACACCACTATCCGCTTTAAAATGGCCGTCAGACACGCGGAAAATGAAAAACGTTGAACGAGGATCCATCGTTCCGTCGTGCAGGAAGACTACCCGTCCTCGGTTGACATCGTCTTGACTGAAACGGAGCAATGGCGGTCCAGTCGTAGCTCCAGCAATGATCGTTGCATTCTCGGCCGTTAGAGCAAGTTTACCAAACTGTGGGGGTTGAATCACATCGTAAATCAAATCCTTGGCGGAAGTATCAGCGTCTTCCGTTAGCAAAACTTCCGCCGTGATGGCTCTCCATTGACGCTCTACTACTGTCATGGCTGGAGCCTTGGTCAACAAGTGAAAGATTTGATCATTGACGGGCAAAATAGTGACGCGAAGTGTTCCGTTGTAGAGGAGGATATCCGGTCGATCCGATCCTTTTTCCGGTCTCTGCAGCAATACGGTAAGGCCGATCGAATCATCAAGAGTATCAGAATGATCGTGTTGGTATTCCACTCGGCCAGCTGAGATTTCTCCGGCTGTCATCTCGCTACCAAGGCCCACCCGTCTACCACTGACGGATACGAATCCGTGCTGAGGTGCCTGTGATAACACCAATCGTAATCTTGGTGGTTGGGTAGCAAGCACACCTTGGTAGCTACTGATCAGCTGGACGATGCCGCTCAAGTTCAAATTCTTTTCTCGAATAATTGCTGTTCCACCTTCCTCAGTTTCAAGGGCTACCAAACCTAACAAATAAAGAAATCGTGACCTCTAAATCTTGAATGTAAATAGCCTTTCATGTTCTGATTACCAAGATATCGGTCGAGTCCACCTTCCGCCATGGTGGCAACAGAAATTTCGATGTTAAACTGTTGCTGTTGAAGCGGTGAGCTAAGCTCAGACATGACGTCAATGATGAAACTGTCGTTGACGCTGACGTCAGCGAATGGCTCCGTATGTTCATAGATAACCAAACTTTGATTGAGATCTCGTTGGGTGAAACTAGTGACTCGTTTGGTCGAACCGTCCGCCTGTTCCAGGAGTAGTCGTCCGAGACGTGGAGGCCGAGTCACCTGGAAACGAGGTACATTTTGCTGGCGGTTAGTTAATACGTCACCGCTGGTAACCGCCAGTAATTGGGCCGACGTGATGGATTGTTGCATCATCGGGAAAACATGAAGACGCTGATTGCGTACCAAACGCACTTGCATTTTACGAGCACTTATTTTCAAATGGTGTTGACTGGGCAATGCCGACTGACCGTCCGTCAGATTAAAGGGCACCGTGCAGTTGGTCTTTCCTGAATGTGGATCAAGATCAAATCAAGTTTTCTTTTTGCCAACTAGTTGACTGTTTACCTTGATGGACAAATGCTATTTGATGTAGGTCAATCTGTTGTTGCGTGAACGTCGTAACTGGATCGGTCAGATTTGAACCGGACGTCATGTAGCCGCAATCAGCTCGGCCGAATGAAAATTCAATCGATTGCGGCAGAGTATCAACATCAGAAGCACCTGGAATTATTCGAATGATATACAATAACCCCTCGATCAAACAAGAAAAAGAAAACAGATTCCAGTACCGAGTTGAGCTTTGTCCAACACAGTGGTAGAACCTTGCCAAACCAAGATGCCCGTGTTATTAACGAGGATCGGTCTCTCGTCGTCGACCGGTCGTACCTGGATGTGAATCGTGGCCGGTAAACTTTCCTTTTTGCCTGCACAGTAATAAAAATGATCATCACTTGTTTTAAATGAATATTAAATCATGCGTATGTACCGGCCAAAGCAACAATGTCAAGAGTATCATTAGCTTCTTCGCTTCCATCGTGCCAGTACAACACTTGTTTCTCGATCAATTGCGTATAGGTAAACTGAGTTAAAGGATCATCATCGGTTGCAGCGCTCTTGAGTTGAAGATTGCCATGGAGGGGCAGTTTGACGACTAAGAAACTGTCCACTTTGTCGGCGTAGTAACGAGTGACAATCTTAAGATCGGAGACGGTCAGAACTGAATGTCCACCTTCGAGAACTTCAATGGGTCGTGTCAGCAAGTAAATGGATTTGGGTATAATAGCCAATTGGAAAGTCAGGTTGGTCAGCGTAACCACACCGTTGGTAACGTCAAAAACAAAGTGATCGGCACTCTGATTGGCACCAGATTGGATGTAGTGCAAGCGCTGCTCATCGATAGCGCTTTGATCGAAGACGTGCACTTCAGGTGGCAGCAGATTGGCACTGCGGCCAGTCACTAGATCCTCGTACTCGTTTTCGTCTCGATCCACTTCCAAATAGCCGTGCAACGGTGGCTGGTGAACGATGTAAGTCACGTCTTGTCTATTCACGCCCTGCGGATGACTCATTTTCAACGAAGACGCGTCGATTGTGAAACTTGTGCCTGTGTTGAATTGTCAATAACAAGACTAGAGTTCATCCGAAATTCAATTAAACAATGATGTAGTGTATTTACCTTCTTCCACAGTGACCAGTTCATTGTGAAGGACCTTCAGCGGATGCCAGTAACTTTCCGGATAAATTCGAACTTCAACGATGCATTCGTATTCGACTCTCCTGAGGACAGCACGTAATTTAAACCAATCCTTCCCTTCCGTCTGATTCTTGCTTTGATATGTGACTTTCTCCGAAAGAAGTTCTTCTTGGGTGAAAGATTCCATCTTCAAAATGGTAGAGCCGTTCACCTGCACCGAGCCGTGCTGTGGCTGATCCAGCAAGTAAAAAGCCAATTCGTTGGAGTCGTAATCAAGGTTAGACACCATGCCGAGTTGATCGATGCTCAGAGCGGCAAAATAGCCACGACGAACCATCAATCTTGATTGGTTAACCCGTTCAAGAAAAGGCTCAGACGCCTGAACTTCCAGCGTTCCGGTAACGTGGTACTGATTGTCCGTTATCCACCTGATGGATATATCGTTCAGACGTTATAAAACAATACACTTGTTAACGAATGAATCATTTACAGTGTCGTGCGGCCGTATGGGCTTCCAGTGTGGCGGAAGAGGATTTTCCCTTCGTTAACATCCTCCTGGCTGAATTGGAAAACCTTAAAAAAGGAGAATAAAATTTTTTTTTTAAAGGCGGGGAAAAGAACTTGGCACAACGCCCATCAAGTCATAAATATCCCATCACGTTTATTAGATGACGAGTAGGTATACGTTGCTCTAGAATTTTAAATGTCGTGACCATCACCGATCAAAACTGGCGAACGAACAAGCACGCAGCGCTACCTATAAAGCGGATGCACATGTTTTTGAATTTCGTGGCCAAAACAAAAAGGATTGGCCATGATTTTTCTACGATCGCTAGTTGAACATGAATATCTGGCAAGATCCCATCACGCTGTTTAAGAAGCTCTCAAAAGTAAGTGAAAACGTGCGATTGTTTTTACTTGAACGTCTGGCCTGTCCGTTAGATAGAATCCTCCATTCGATGCTCCACGTGGCGAATAAACAATGCTAGCCGGGCTAGTATCCACATCTGGATCGATGTATCTGGACGTAAAACATAAAAATGGATGGCAAATAAAAGATATGGCATAAAAAGGAAAAGAAAAAACACCAAAAAAATCATGAAAAGATCAAGAGAAATTACCTTAGGATGTCTGAAGTGAGTCGACGTTCCCCATTGGTAACGACGCGCAGGACTTGATCGCCCACACGCAACGGCGGATTATCATTCTTCATGTGCGCACGGATGGGAAACGTGCCAACGTATTGGAAATCCTTGGAGGGATCATCTGGCGATACCCGCGGACGGGCGAGAAACACGAATTTATCGGTGATGGATTCGCTGTCGTCGTGCGTGTAAACGATCCTCTGATCAGTTAGATCGTCCGAGCTAAACCAGCTGATGTTTTTACGCGTCGCGGATCGTTTACCGACGTCCAGCAAATTGAGTTGGCCGTAGGCTGGTTTCTCCAGCACAGTATAATTGATGGCCAACGGGATCGAGAAGCCCAAAAGGCTGACCTGCAACACAGCAGTTTCGCCTTCGTTAACCAATAACTCGCCGATAGTGGCCGTGACAGTCGGCGTATCGTTTCCGGGGCTGTAGTTTATCTCGAAACGTCGCAAGTCCGATGCCAGTCCGGATGAAGTAACGCGGAAACTGAAATGATCCCGCAAAGAGGACAACGTGCGACGCGCTAGCCGGTACTGAAGCCGCTGCGAATTGAGGACACTCTGCGACCATTTGGATCCCGTGTCCAGCGGATTCGATTGCGATTGAATCCACAGCGATCCGTAAAGAGGCGCATCCATCAGAGTGTAAATCACTTCTTCTTCCGCGTTCGACTGAGGTTCGACTACGAACTTCAACAGAGCGCTGCCGATGGCAACCGACTGCGTTGATCCGCCGATGATGCTCAAGCCGCGGTTACTTTCCTCCCGCAAGACAGCATCCAGCAGTTGGAAGCGGAACTGGTACATAATGGGCGAGCGGAAGACTTCCGCCACTTCCAGAGCGACCGAAACGGAGAATTGGAAATCATCTTGGCTAGCCGGTGGTTGAAATCCAGTCGGGAGATGAACGTAACGGATGCGTTCATTACGCTGCAACTGGCCGGAATTGAACCAGTTGATCGATTGCCAACGGCCAGATCTCCACGCTTGAATCTGCCCGTGTTGCGGCGGTCTGGTAATATCGTAACGAATGTCCAGCTCTTGATCAGGAGCGTTGGTGCTGAACGTTAGATTAGCCGCTGTCAGTGCGGCTGAGCCGTTGACCGGCACCACAAGCCCCGTGTTGTTGGCCAGGAATAGTTGCAAGTCGAAAGCGGCGATTCGCAGCACAGCGGTCGGCCCGCTCTCCGCTCCGTCCGATACTCGCAACGCCAATCTGCCATTAGGTGAACCTCGATGAACGTACCAGATCCTTCCTTGATTGACATCCTCTTGCGTAAAGGTGCTAATCGCCACACCTGGTTGAATTTTGTTCTCGATAGAACCTGTAACAGTTGCAATCAGTTTAAAGGGTTCAGGAAATCGTCATAGCAACAGCGGGTTTAAAGTTGTTGATTAGACCCTTTCTCTGGCAACAACAAGCAAGTTATGAATGTTCTTTATCAGCTAAAAAAATTAAAATAAAAGGTAGTCATGACGATCGCAGTCTAGCGTAACTTAACTTTTAGTTGAACGAACTACGGGTCAAAAATATGCATTTCGTTTTCCAAGTTCAAGCTCGTTAAAACGGATTGAAACGCTGTACGCATGACGAATCTTCAGTTTGCTATTTTTCACGAGAAACCAGGTAAAGAAAAAAAAACAAACGAGTACAATTTGACTTAACCTATTCGTGATTGGCTCTCCTGCGTGAAACGTATACTAGATGGCTCCGGGAAAGAGACGAAAATAGATCAAGCGGGATCGGTGACCGTTATACCCATCAATGAGCGAATGTCACAACAGTTGTAAAATAAATAAATAAATGTTTTTCATTCGATATAACGAAATATCCGTTGGCTGCCAAATTTTATTCACGTGCCAAGTCAAATCACGCGGGATGGAGCATCACGATCCCCATATATTAAAAATAATGAAAATCTAAGAAACTGCTAAAGAAAAACAACGTGGAATGACGACATGCATCTCGCACTTGTTACACTCAAGACAGGAACGACTCGCCTAGCCAACAGCTAATTTTTGAATTCCTTTCAATAGTTCGTTTCTCTTTCTTTTGTTGTGTTGGAATTTGTTGATATCTGTTAGTTTTTTGTTTTTTGTCTTCTTCTTTACCTACAGGATTTTTGAAACATCTCCGTTTTTTAGCTGTCGTCGTCCTCTTTCCTTTGAAATACTTCTCAGCTAGACACTCTCCCCGGACTGTAATAGTTCGTGTCTTTTGTCAGATAGAATTCGATCAAAGTTTTGTGCTGGATTCGAGCAACAAAAAAAGAGCAGAAGCGCACAGAGATAAAATAAAAAGACCGAATAGTGGAATTAAACGAAGAGAAAAAGAAAGAAAGAAATACCATCTTTTCATTTAACGACTGGAAAAGGATCTAAAGGGCTGGGTGACGACAAGGGTGAAACGTCTGTCGTGAAACCGTCATCCACGCATCACGTTCCAGTATATAAAATTGATTAACTCCAACGGTATAGTAAATAAAATAAAAAAAAAAGAAAGAAAATGGTAGAAAAAAAAAAAAAATATTTGCATATGGATGAAATAGTTTCAAACTCTGCAGTCAACTAGATTTCTATCTCAAGAAGTATGATCTCCGACCCGCGCGTCAGCCGCTAGTAGAAAATGAGCCAAAAAAGAATTGACTGGAACTTATCCCCGTGTATGTGAACGTCAGATCCCCCCCCCCCCCTTTCGCTGTATTGCTCCTTTCAAGCATCTCATCTCTCTTCTTGGCCTTTTGTCTGCAAAAGTATCAAATGGCCTGGACTCGGCAACATTACGTGCTTTCAGTACGAAAGAAACAGCTGCGCTATAGTCCGCGCCCCGTCAGCGATTTATGGCCATTTAAGCATGCTTGCACGTTTCCTCTATGTAGAGCTGGCACAGTTCTTGCAACACACCAAAGTTAGTCGATGGGAGAGCTTTGAAACTTTAGCTGTTCTCTATTAGCAAAGATATGCTTTGCTCACGGCTTTTGATGATGAGGCGTAATGACGGGGGGGGAGGGCTGTGTGTGTGTGTACGCGTCTGTGCGGAATCAAACGTAGACAATTAAGAGCAGCGAAATCGGACTGAGTTACACAACTCGCTTACACGCCACCATCACGCTACATTCGGTTTAGGCTATAGCCCACAGTAATTACACGCCATCACGATCCCATTGTTTCTAGATTACCTTTTTATCGTTCACCATCTCGGCTAATGACGTATTCAAATTTCGTGATGATATTTTGGATGATCGCATTTCGACTTAAACTATCAACCTTGCTCACGCAATTACCTCGTTAAAGGTTAATTAAAAAATGAATGTTTTGGATTTTTCTTGGATGCTTTACCTTCCATGTCGCCATCGCTTTTCGAGTTGAGAACGGAATAGAGAAGATCTTTGGGTTGATTATCCGGATCGAAAGCCGATAGGAGTTCTTGAGTCAGCGCTTTGCGTGTGTGTTTAACCAATCGGAGGACAGCTTTGCCAGGTGACAGCGAAAGCTCCGGAGGATCGTTGACTGGACTGACGGCCAAATGCAGAACGAATCTCTGCCTTTTCTGCAAATAAGCCGGCAGCAGGAATCCTTGTCTGGGGGCAAGTTCCAGTTCCAGCAGGGCGGAATCGCGTAACGTCTCGGAGCCGTCGTGAACGTAACGCACTCGATCGCTATGGACGTCCAGCAAAGTGAAAGTGGCTTCATCAGCACGACGCCACAGCGTCGAGAACAGACGGCCGTACTGTGGCGCTCTGACGACATGGAACATGACACCGGATTCGCGGACCCCGAATTTTTCATAATCCAGCTGCACTTGCAAGTGACGCGACGTCAACGTCATCGAACCTCCTTCCGTCACCTGCGTTGAATAAAACAGCAGCACGTTAGAATGCAGCCGTTCAGACAGGCCCGATCGTGTCAGTTAAGAAGGACGACACCAACAGGAAATTGAACAGCCCGAATACGATGTGCATAATAAACGGCCTTTCGGCAATCACGGGCCAAAGGCTCGCGTCTTTTTGAAAAGGCGTGAAACGTGCATATTGAAACTACTGGACAATGGTTGACGACTTGAAATGCTGCAGCGTTGGCAAACTTTCAAGATATGTACACGTACATGCAGTACAGTATGTATGGACTGACCTGAACAGGAGAAAGATTGAGGACAGGCGGTTGTGAGTCGGAACTGGTGCCGGAAGACGGTCCCGCCATGACGGATGTGCTGCTGCTGGTGGCGGTCGCCTTGTAGTTGATGAATTCCGGTTTAGTGCACGGCTGTTGCGGGCACTCGCAACGGAAATGATCCAGACCGTCTTGCGAACACTGGGCGCCGTCCACACACGGCGATGGGTTGATAGACGTGCAAGGATAATGCCATTGACAATCGGCCGAAACATGTCGTGTCACGCGGGCATCGCGTAAGCCTAACAAACGGCCGTCCAATTCCAAACGCCGGATGCAACCGCGTAGACTGCTGTTGGCCGTCCGCACGCCTTGAGCTAAAGCTCTTCCATGACGGGCCGGTTCGACTCCCGCCAAATAGATTTGTCCGCTCAGTTCCAGATATTTATTAGAAGGCGAAGACGTTAGAAATCCCGAATCACGACCGCTGCTGCTGCTGCTCGAGCTGGAACGACCGTCGATCTTCAGTTCGACAGTTCCGGCCGCCAGGTGGAGCTCGACTTGATGCCAAAGCCCATCGTTGACGGCTTGATCGCTAAACAGATCCACAGCGCTGCCTCCGCCCGCATCCAAACTGACTCTCAAATGTCCCTCGACCAGTTCGACGGCCGCGAAATCCGGTTTGGCTGGAGGTCCGCTACTGTACAGCAGCACGCAATCCCTGCTCTGTGTCTTGAGCTGGAAACGGACGGTCGAGCCCGTCTTAGCGATGCCCGTGCCACCGAACGACACGTAAGAATCGGCCGACAAGAAGCTCATGTCCTTGTCGGACGTGGCATCAAACTCGGCGCTGCAATCCCAGCTGACAGCGAAGGCGACGGCAGCACTTCCGTCCGCCTGCGACACACGGCCACCGTGAATGGAATTCACAAATATAAAATGAGGAAAATCAGCTTCAAAGTCAAGAGACACATGTGATATATGCTCCGTGGAGCTGAGGAAATAAGAGTCTGCATATAGTAGACGTCAGTTGAATATCAGGTTGACGTCGCCAGTCGTTTTGACGGCTGTTTAAGTCAACCGACGTTCAGCGTTCCATATTTTGTGGGAAGAGGTACGAGAGTAATTCGGCTAAGTCTAGATGTCTCGACGCAAACGAATTGTTTTTGGGTTTTTTCTCTTGTTTTCGAAAGCGAGATAGAGAAAGAAGAAGGCGGCAATAAACCTGTCTGCTGTTGCCGTACTTAATGATCTAAGCGGTTACAGCTGTTTCATGGGCTATTCTGTCATATAGCAATAGATACAGTATATGCATCGGTCGCTGCATCCATTCAGAAAATCTTGAACAAGGCATTTATTTAGCGGCTATTTGACTACGTTTTTTCTAAGTTTCTTTTATGCCGCATACATAATCCTGTATACACACCAAAGTCCCAATAAAAAGTGCTCGTTCGTCTTTTCTCAGATCTTATTTTTTAAAAAGGACATTTTGCCCTCCCCCCCCAAAAAATGGTTGTGTACGTCGAGTGGAGGAGAGATACAAGTCAAAGTAAATTGGCTAACGGCGCTTCAGACTACTGCAGTTTTATAGCTGTCGAGATAAATCAATCACGCGCACACTAAAACATGGATAGCCATAAAGGTGAATTCTATCTAGTATAACTGAAATATCCACTTGTGTTATAGCCTGTCTGGTTGTTTACACGGACAATCACAACAACCTCAACCCCCTTTTGATTTTATTTTTTTGTTCTCCAACGATTTTTAGCACGGCCATATTTATTCAAATGACTGCACACAATTTTAGGCTAACATAAATAACAGCCGTTAGATGACGCTTATTTTCATTCCAATTAAGAAATGACGTGAATCAATTGCCTTTTAAGATCTACAAAGAGGCAAACCTTGTTCCCTTTTGTCCGGATCAGCCTTCTCAAATCCTCTGAGACGATGTTCTTACGTGTGTAAACACACAACCGGCCTTTACGTTTAACATGCAATCGATATTTTCCTTTACACAGTTAGTCACATGTTTACACAGTCCTCTCGAGACAGTCTAGACGCAATGGACAGTTATTTCACCCTTTTTCTTATTTGACACGGCGTGTATCTATGGACAGACATAAAGATAGCCAAGATGGCGCTATGGGAATGAATGCCGTCAGCATATCATCGTCCCTGGATTGGACTGTGTGTGACCGCTGAAGGCGTCTCAACTTTCCAGACAGGGTGGAAAGAAAAAGGATAGAAAAGCACATCCAAATTGCGTAATAACGTAGCAAGCAATTGCACCAGCTCCCACCCTCCATTCAATGTGTAATTAATCCCATTCCACTTCACATAGAAAGTTCGCTGCTGTTGAGCTTCTTGTTCATACGTGTGTCGAGTCTATGAGCAAGTGCGGTAAAAGGGCAGTCGGAGGGTAAAGAAAAAGCGGGCGGAAACTTGTTCACGCTAATTAGCATTTACCATCTAGAAGAGCAGCAGCTAGAAATTCTTTTCAAAAGAAAGATTTTTTATTTTTTTTAACTAGAAAAGAAGAAAAAATTTCAGATTGTCGGGCAGTTTCCAATTATGCCCGCATGCACGCATTGTTTCCGCAAAAAGCGGAAACTTGAAACCCCGGAACTAAGTTGTTGGTCAAAAAAGAAACAAAAAAATGATTTTCAAAGTTAATTTGATATAGTCCACTCTGCCGTTTCTATATTGAAACAAATCATCAGTCTGTTCTAAAATCAAGTTACTCTCATGAGGGGCATTGAGCGGTGATTGCGCATAGCACGTAACCTAGACGCCGAGTATTCTCTTATGAAACGTCAAAGCGAAAGGTCGACGATCGAATTAAGAAACAGGTAACTGGATACGGATCCCCCTCCCATCCATTTGGGTTTGTGTCGCTGTTTTGGCTGCTATAGGCTTCTTATACTTTCGCTTCCTTATTGTATTTTTCTTTTTGTTTTATCCCCCCCTCCAACAATCCTATCCAGCTCCATCTCGAGTGAGTTTGCGATTCTCGTCTTTCCGCTCCGTGTAATGAAGAAACCATGTTGTCGACATTCGGGGAAAAGGAGAAAATCAACATGCGTACACACACACAGAAAGAAGAAACACAAAAGAAGAGTCCAATTTGATCTTTTGAGGAGGCCATTATTTAGGAAAAAAAAAAAGCCCGGCATCCGGTCCTCTCTCTCTCCCGGGAAAGAGATAAGAAGACACAAAGGTTGTCAAGGTGCGCCACTGTTGGCGGTTAAAGAAGAAATACAAAACCCCCTTCTTCGTCGTATTAACTACGCATTGCCTCGTCTCTCTTTTTCTTTTTTATGTTTTTGCAAACACACAACTAAGGAGATCGGGTCGAAAGAATCCATGGGAAAAAAGACGCGCCAACATTCAAAACGACCAAACAAATCAAAGTTGAAACCCATCCCAATAAACTGCTGCGCTAAAGTTTCTATTCTATGATTAGGATAAGCATGTCGTGAGCTTCCTATAGAGCGCCCGTCTCGGTGACGACCATCTACACAGGCAAACTCTAGAGAAAAAAAAGGGAAATATATGTAAGACCGCCGTTAAGCAAACGGCGGGGAACTTCAACATCGGGACGCTATATTTTTTGGGTTTTTTTTTTTGTTGTTGTACAGAACAAACTATACACCACACGTTGTGTGTAAAAGATGGTGCACGAAACACGACGGTGGGGGGTAAAGAGCGGCTTGATACGCATAGTCTTGTAGTATATCTGTCTAGAATTTCGGAAAAAAAAAAGCAACAGACTAAAGCAGATAAAAAGCCCAATTGCATGACGACGAGTTTCAGATGTATCCTATTATTATAATTTTCTCGTCTTTGAATGGGACACACACACACACACAACAAGAAAAAAGGGTTGATTTGGAAGGCTGAGAACGGAATTTTCTATGCAATTTGTGTTGTTTTTTTTTTTTAACTACATAATTCACCTTTATAACAAGATGCTACTTTTCTTTATAACGAACTTTATCGATTTTTATGTTGGCGATGGAAGAGAGAACGACACAAAACGAAAGAAACGAACGAAAATTGGGCATATTGTTATGGTTGTCTTCGTTTCCACCCTCCTGCCGTGTGTTGAATACGCATTCAAAACTGTGTATAAATAGTTACACAAAAGTTCAGAGTTCCCCAACGACAACTTTGTCCCAGAAAAAAATGTTTAAAAAAATCACGAAATAGCAACAAACTCCTAGGACAACATTAGGGATGTTTCCCTTTTCTGCCGCTTTTGTGTAACGCAAAATCAGATGGGTCTGCCAGCAACAATCGGCTCGAAATCTTGACATTTATCGGTATGCTAATGCACGTCGAGGGGAGGTAGACGATGTTATACATCTACACGAAAAAAATAAAAATAAAATACAAAAGCATTTTTTGCTGTTGTTGTTGTTGTGCGCATCGTCAAGTACGAACGGACTATAGATTGAATGTTTTCCGCCACCGCCATGATTCGTCTGTGTAAAAGGCGTCCATACGGCGTGTAATATGTGTTTCTTTTCAATTGCCGTTTCCTTCCGTTTTGGCAGACGAGTTCGAAAGTCTAAGAAGACAAAAAAAATGCAGTTTATGGAGAATATGGCAACCCAGATGGGTCTGTCCAGCTTTCTCCGGCCGGCTGAATATAGTATATTGAACTGAATGTTGACTTCAATTATCGGGGTGAGACTCACAGACGCCGAGTCGAAAAATAGTCTGTGTAGGTTCAAGTTCCAGTCTAAAGGAGTAAAAGAAGAAGTCTCCTTTAGACTAGCGCGCATCTATTTATAAGCATTGCCAAGAAGGTCTCCTCAGTTAGGAGTAGTAGAGAGAGAGTAATCGAGTCACAGCTGAACAACATCCGCCAGACGGTTGATAGGCTCTTTCTAGAACCCCCCCTTCTCCCCCCTCAATGTTGTCTATATCCAGTCGGTGAAAACGCAAACATAAACTGACGTTTTCAGAGTTTGGAGAAAGTGAAAAACCAATTGGAAAGTATCAAATGAAAAATTGATTGCTCCCTCTTTTTGACAAATCCAAAAGTAGAGAGGGAGGAAGCTGGTTCTCATTAACGAGAACCGTTTCGGCAACCAATTAACCTTGCCCCCCTTTCCTTTCTTGAAATATATATATCAAATAAAAATCAATTTGAAGGATAATTCAGTTTGTTTTGTTTTTTTCTTTCAAGATTAGCCTGTCCACCAATTGTTAATGCCGTTTCCATGTTGTTGCCATTTAGCGCTAAATATACACGTAGCCTTGCGTTATCCGTTCAAGCTTGAAAGTCCATGGAAAAGCTATTCATACGTTACGTATACTCTAATTCAATACACACATGAGAAGAACTCAAATTGAGGACTGTACCTGGACAACGGCCGTCGATGCGGATGATGCGCTGCCGCTCTTTTCGCGCTCCTTGGCTTTTGCCAGGACGTCGACGCCGTTGTAGTGCAGGTCGTTGAGACATCCTCGGAAGTTGTCCCACAATCCGAGGAAAATCTCGCGAAAGTCGCCCAAGCCGCCCACAAAGAGGCCGTAATGGATGTTGAGCTCGTAGAAACGCCCTGGCAATTTCAATCTGATCGAAACCAAAAATAACCAAATTCAACGACATTTCAAAATCACAACGACACATCAAATGCGGGCCATTATTCAATTCAACTCGTCATAATGCACAAGCAATCATACATCCAAAACGGGGAGGGCAATCATCATTGTCTGGAAAAAAAAAGGAAGAGGGGGCAGAACATTGAAAAGGAATAAGAAAAAGTCGAATTCAACAGCTCGGTGGAGGATGTGTATAATTGAATCAAACGAGCCTCGCTTCGTGTTGCTGTCGGATGCGGATTTTCAATAGGACGTCATCGACTCGATTCTCAACAGCGCCGCTGTCGCGTGATTGAATATTTGTACAGTGGGCCGGTAAATAGTTTGAAACGGATGGCCAAAGAAAAGGAGGACCCAAAGCAGGAAAAATGTAGAAATGATAAGCGCTGGATGCGAGAGGTGAATGATCAAGAGACATGGGATTTTCGCGCTCAAGTCATTGACAAGTTATGGAAATCATGTGCGGTGAATAGGAATTTCAAAAGAATAAGAAAATCTGTCAGTTATTTACTTGGATGAATGGAGACCGTCGACAGTCAGCGTGAAGTCGGCATCTTTGCGATGGATGCGCACGTCATGCCAGGCCAAGTCGTCGAGCCGCAATCCGCGCGGAGTGGCCACCTCCGCTTCGCCGGCTCCCAAGTTGATGCGCACCTTCAAAGCAGCCGCTTGTAAAACCACCAAGCAATAGTCGGTGCGTCCTGCCGCTAAGAAAAGCAGGGCGTCCGATCTCGACGTCCGGAAGCGGAAGCTCAGATCCGTCGCAGAGCGGGCCTCCTGCAGCGGCAGCGCGATGTAACTCGATCCGTAAAAGGAAGCTACATCCAAACAAAACAACACAATTTGTAAATGCTTTTTATTCTCTCACTTTCAACTGATCATTGCGCAGTTCATTACTTCCCGCTGGATTGTGCCAAAAATATGTCATCTACCCAAAAACAAAAAAAAAAAAAAAAATTGTCTTTCATCTTTTATTGAATGTCATCATTTCATATTTGGACGGATCTGCAAAAGGCGACCATCCGCGTCTCAGCGACTCCGCTTTGTTCTCCGGTTTTATCTTGTACTCGGAACTGAAATTGCTGACTTGGAAAAGAACATCCGGCCAAGAATGGCCATTTTTTTTTTTCTTTATTTATTGCCGCAAAGTTTCGATAACGAAGGTGACGATACACAGCCAGGCGCAATGCAACGATAGCCACACGACTCTCTACTCATCCGGCCCAATATTAAATCGGGACTTGAGATCAAAACAGGGGAGGGGGGCACTGGCGCGTCAACGCGCCTTCGATGGATTTCTTTTGTTTTCTCTACATACGTGAACGTGAGAGAGACTGTTCGCAGTTCACTTGGCTGTAGCGGAAAATCACGCGATGGACGCTTGCGCCTTTTTCCCTCCATTCGGCACAATACAGACGATGCGCATCAGCGCCATTCCAGTTTTCTCGCATGGAAAAATTCGATTTCCCTTCACAACAAAAGATCAAAAAGATAAAAAAATGGAATACAATTCTTTTCGTTCGTTAAATACTACGGGAGCCGACACACGTTCCGATAAAACTGAAGATCAAAGCACCAGACAGAGAGCATCCGCTTCCCCCTTTTTCGCAATGCAGTTATAGGATGATCACGTCCGTGCCATGTGACGTCGGTCATCACATACACACACACACACACAAAAAGAAATGAAATAAATAAAAAAAAAAGAGGCTGAAAAAAATGAAAAATGATCTTCCCTTTTTTTTTCTTTTGATTTGAATAAATAGCGTCGCACCGGTCTTCTTTCAAACCAATCATCTTTTAGCTGACGTCCAAGATTCATCCGCTTCTGCATCCGTCTCTCAATTCCTAATTTTTTGTTTCGTTACTCAACCACCAAAGAGCGGCGGCGGCTACAACTTTGTGCGCTAAGCGTCGGGACAGATTTAGCGGGAGCAGAGCGTGACAATCTCCCGAAAGCTGAAACTGCTTTTAGTTTACTCTAAACAGGCAGAGATGCGCTCAGTTTTGCCAACACTCTTTCACTTCCTCATCGACTAGAAAATGTCCTAGAAGCGCATCAGCTCGCCTTCTTTTGTTTTTGTTTTGCTGGTCGGACGGGTTTATCTTGGCCGGGACGATGGGGGCGGACGCATTTGCATATCCACTAACCTACACGAACACGAACTGCTCAACAACAAACGACACGAGAAGTCAAAGTCAATCCCGGTGTGACGTAAAAAAAAGGATAGACGCAGACAAGGAAGAGTTTCGCTATTGAACTCTCGTTCCGTTTAGGATTCGCGCAGGATGGATCGCAATTCTCCCGCGTCCGGAGTACTGAGTGTATATCGTCGGGGACGTAGGCTACTAATCGATATGGGGGGGGGGGTACGGCTTGCCAGGAGGACATTCATTACGTAATGGCAATTAGTTTAGACCGAGTAGCACAATAACTATTGGCTAGACCGGATATGTTCGATGCATTTGTTTCAAAGCGAAATGGGTCTCGATCGACACCCATATGGAGTTCGCCATCGTTTAAAGGCGAGTGAAAGGAAACTGACCGGAAGTACGAAAAAGCCTTTTTTTTTTTGTTTTTTTTTGTTATTGAAAACAAGTCAAATATCAAAAGGTTTGTGCAACGTTCAGCTAAAAGAGTTGAATTAAAAAAAATGTTACGGAAAAGGAAAAATTGTCGTTAAAGAAGCAAAAAGGGGAGAGTTAAAAGAACACGAGATACGAAATCCTCTTTTTTCAGTCTCTCTCTCTCTCTCTTCCTCTAAAAATAAATATATTCTTCTCAAATATGGCCATCTGGTTGAGCCATCTTTCACCGCAGTCCGGCAATATCCTCTCAAACTCCTTCAACTTCTTCTATCATTTCTAGTACACAAGGACCCCCCCCTCCCTCCCTCAAAAAAATAAAATAAAATACCAACACATACGCCATCACCAGCACTAGACAAACGAAAAAATCTCAAGACATTCTTCCACTTTAAGAGCTAAAATATAACAAAATATAAATGTTCATGTCATTGGTATTTGGACATGTTCGGCTCGGTTGAAGAAAAAATTATAATAATAATTTGAAAAATCTCAATCGGCCGCGATGATTATCAAATAAAACTAGACGCGGATCGAGAAACAACAATAAACAAAAAAGGGTCCATTCAAATTATAAGGAAATTCAATCAAAACGATCCCGTGTTTTTCACGACCGTCTTTGGCCGAAGGCCGGGGCCTCGTTTTAATTTGCGAATGAACGAGCCGAAATTAAAAAATTCAAAGTTCAAAGTGCCCTCCGGAAATTGCACGCACACAGATGCCGAAAGGAAATGCAAAACACACACAAGTCAACCACCGTCTTCTCCTTGGGTTTTGTTTTTTTGAATTAGCCGCGAAAGCCATTAGCGCGTTGGAGTGAACGCAACCAAGTGGTGAACACGCGCTCCTCTCTCTTCGTCTAAATATACTGCGTTCGATGAACAAGCTGTGCGTGTCTACGTGTTTAGACACTAACCCACAGCACCACCAGATATAAATGAGACACACACACACACACACTGATGATGAGGTTGACTCAATGACGATATATAGCCCTTTCCTTCGTTAGCTTTTTCCTCAATCAGCGAGAGCTTGGCTTTTTTTTTTTATTTTTCGTTCATTCGGAACGGGGCGCCCGTCGCCCAGCACGTTTACACTCTCTCGCAGCGGGTGCAAAAAGCAATTAACGTACTGGCGATATGATGAGACAAAATCGATACGATTTTAATGGCGCTATTCTTCGTCTTCACCCCGTCTCCGTTATAAAAGGCGTATAACGAGAGACCGCAATAATGTTTGGAAAAATGAAGAGTCGTTAAAAGTCGAAGAAAAGAAAAAGGAGATGAAATGTGGTGTAAAAGAAAAAAGGGAAAAAGGCTTCTGTTCATCGGTTAACCGGAAAGAAGAAAGTTTTTGATCAATTTCAGTTGGATGAGGTTTGCGGAAATGAAGTCTAGATACTGTTATATGAAATAGAGCCAACCTCTCACTTCCTTTGGTGGCAAAACAAGACGAGCTTTTCATATCCCGCCTGCATTTTGCTATGTCGCAACGGCCATTTGATTTTGAGCTCCGGAAATGAGCGCCACGTCATCGCCAATCAATTTGAACGCGAGCGTCCATGTTGACCATCACCCAGTAAACCCATTCTGCCATTGTCATACATTCTGAAATTCTTGACGCAAAAATGACTTGACATTTCAGCAACTCCATTCAACTTCCTCCTTTTTTTTCTCTACTTCCCTCTCTTTCAAGTCTACATCCGCAATACTTTTCTCTTGTTTTTTTAGCTCAAAACTTCTCAAATTGCATTTCCCAGGTAATGGCAATTCCCCCTTTTCCAAACTGAGGAACAAACGAAAACAAACTAAATAATAATTTCAAAAATAAAGAAACTTTCAATTTCAGGAGGGGAGATGTAAATTGAGAGCAACTTAGCCGAATATACACAAGAAAACTCAATAAATGGCTCCTTTTTTTTTTAGAAATTCCCGAAACGAAATAAGAAAATAGATCGTCGACGACAAAAGACGTTTGAGGCGACCAGAAACCATAAAAACATACGCACGCAACTGTTAAAGCCATAACATCCAACCCTGTCGGTATGTATAGAGTTTTGCATTCACTATATACATAACAACTATTTTAAACTGGCAGAACTCTGGTAATTGAGTGACGAGTACAGATAGGCATTAACACATCGAAGAGAAACAAAAAAAAAAAAACAAAGAAGAAACAATAATAAAAAAAACTTTCAAAAAGTTCCAAACTATTTTTTTCCACGTCGTAATGTGGAACGAGAAAATTCCATAACAAAAAAAAACAAAAAAACATTGGGGATTTAATTTTTATTGGCGCACAAAAAAAAGGGGGGAAGGGGAAGTACAGCGTGACTTTTAAGAGTTGGTCGATTCACGCGTTGCACACACACACACACACAACGGCTATCAGCTGTGTGTGTGTGGTGAGACGGAAACAAGTCACGCCGACTGGAACGCGTTCGGGAGTTCGGCTGACCGCGTCTATATACAAGTACAACAAAAAATATATTTATACGTGTGTGTGTGTGTGTATATATTTGTTGTTTTTCTTCTCCCTCTTCCTTCCTTCCGCGCCCCATCTGTGTGAGCGTGTTGCACTCGGCGATTCACATCGTTACCGTGAATAAACACGTCGCCTTCGTTGCTGTTGGTGTGTGTAGCGGCTATTAAACATTCCGACCCCTTCTCCCCACAACAACCCCCTTTTTTTTTTTTAATTTCTTTCCCTTTTGGACGTTTGTTTTAGACGTGTCCTTCTTTCAAATGTTCTTATTCTTCTTTCTCCCCCTTTTTTTTTTATTTCTATTTTCGGTGTTGTTGTAATTTGAATTTTTTTGGTGTGTGTTTGTGTGTGTGTTAAATTTCATCCCTTTCGAACCTCGTTCGAAACACACCACGTGTGTTTGGGGGACCTAAGGAACATTTCACGCTGGCAACAAATGGGGAGAGCGTTAACGTCGCTATTGGTCCCCTAGTTTTGCAGCGCAGAGACGCTTATGCCGGAGTTATTTATACTCTTTTATTTTTTATTTTTTTTGCTGCTGTTTAAATTCTTTCAATTTCTTTTATTTTCAGCCTTTTTTTTTTTGGGGGGGGGGGGGTTTCTTTTTTAAGTTTCGTCCTTTTCGAGTTTAAAAAATTATTGTCGTCTCTTGTTCTCATTTGAATTTTACAGTATACACCGTTGTCACTGTTTCAAACAAAACGTGAATGTTAAATTCAATGAAGACATTTTGCGTGCGTGTTTTGATCGAGGCTAATGGGAACTTGCCGACAGCAACGAGCAAAAGAATTGAAACAAAAAAAAAACAAAAAATGATTATAGACATAAAGCGATGCATATCGTCAGGTTGAAAGAGCCAATCTCTTTAAGCTCCTCCCTTTCTTTCTGCCTGCCCACATATCGTTGCATTTCGAGACCGCGTCGGTCATAATCGTGATTCATAACCGTGGCCTTCTTCGACTGCTTATATACAGTCGTGTTCGTCGGTATTTTACGGTTTTTAACATTTCTTTCATTATTATATAAACACATTATTCTTTATTTATTTTTATTTTTTTTTTTAAACAAAGTCCTGTAGAATTTTGTTCCCGGGGGCTATTTGGGATTTCAAGCAAAGGCTGGCCGTTTCAGATTGTACGGCGATTTTGGGGTTTTTTCTCTTCTTCCCCTTCGTCCCCGACAGCCATTAAAACTTGTTTTCCCCTTCTCCTTTTAGATGTTTTAAAAATCATCAAATAAATAACAAAGCAAATATTTATATGAATGGTTTATAATAACGCAGGTTCAACGTCAAGACATCCAGCGCTCGTCTTGCCGAGCTACGATAATTCATGAATTTGAATTTGATCAAAAGAAAAAGGGAAGCGACCCACAGTTCTCCAAGTTTAGCATTTCTATGGCGCAAAAATTGCATTTCTTTTTTTTCTTTTTTTTTTTTAAGATCTTTCCTCCCATTTGTTTAACTCTTTGAAAAGAAAAAGGAAAAACATTTCGGATAGAAAGGCGACATATTTCCGATAGGAAAAGAAAGAAATTCCTCCTTCGATATCTTCATAAGATGACGGATAACGTCAGATATAATCACAATCACGTCAAAAGAAATCAACAGGTATTCGACAAGATTGCCAGTTTGTCCTTCCTTTTCCACGAGCAATCATTATTGAAAACAAAAATCTATTGAATCTATACATTCTAACCAAATGGGAGGGTCTCCCGCCGGTGCCGTTTGATCGAGCACCGTGATTCTCAACACATGTACTGTACCGATGTCGAAGAGATTGTACAACGATACACCGACACACAGACACACAAACAAATTCTTTTCGTTTCCATTTTAAAAAGAAAGGGGCAGGAAGAAAACTAAATACAAAATGAATGCGGCGCGTTCGATATTTTTCCGTCTACACACAAACCCGAGGCACACGGCCGATAACACGGAAAAAAACAAAAGAATAAGAGGCACAAATAATAATCGACGGGAAACAACTGAGAGTTGCAGAGATTTACGAGCCTTATTCCATGTCGTATCCCGTCCAGCGTCTCCACAGACTTGCCCTCTCTCTCTCTCTCCTGTATATATGTCTGCCCAGCTTCCATTGTTGCTCTTGTTTGGGCCATTCCAGCTAGACCACCCAAATAAAAAAATGGAACCCCTTTTTGTTGTTCCTATTGTTTACTAAATAAGGACATTTTGTGTCCATTCATTTACGCCCTCCATCGTTTTTCTTCTATAAGCTGCATCGCACAAAATGGACCGAAGCAATTCCTCTTCTTCGATTCATTCCTGCGCAACAACCAACAACAAAATCAGAGTCTCTTTAACGTACAACTAATCGGATTACATCCCAATTGATTCCTGGCTCAGCACAAGAAGAAAACCTCGCCATCTTTATTCCCGTCTCTCTGTTTCTTAAAGACGCAATTACCTGAGTTTCTTATACACACACACACACGAAAATCTCGTCCGGCCTGTCTTACTCGTTGAAAAAAAAAAAAATTTAAATAAATAACAAAATGTCCGTTCTCTTTGTCGGTTCGATTTTTTTGTTTTCTCTTTCCGATTGGAACCTATCCGACTCGGTCCGCCCCCCAGTTGATGGTTATGACGATTCCCGACGCACGACGCTGACTATCCATCGACCAATTAGCTTGTCATCTCCTATCAGTTTTGCGCATGTGTTTTTTTTTAAATACATTGCCTGAAAAAGGGGAATAGAAAAGAAAAAAAAAAAATGGAGGAGGACAATAACAGCCCAATACAAAACTATAGCGTCGTAAAAATCTAGCCGACACGAAGATGGTTATAGCCTCACCGTTAGATATTTTTAGAAAGACTCAAACATTTCCTATCAGTGAGTTTGGTTTGTTCGTTTCAAAGAAGAAACAGCAAGAGGGACTTGAAAAAAAAAAAAAATAAATAAATAAATAAAAAACGGTCGCCATGGTAACGGGTTGGATTTACAAAGAGAAGCGACCTTTCTTACGTAATCCTATTTCAAATCAAAACGAACGTTTCAGAAATAGAAATCAACTCAATGAGTTAAGAGAAATAAGATTTGTGTGTGTGTGTTCAACAAAGATAGAAAGAAAAAAACAACATGATGTTTAGACTACTCTTGATTGAGGTGAATTGTCAGTCAATAACCGTCCCACCGTATTATGTTTGCCATTGTTATGTGTATTTATGCATCCCGACTTTTTTTTTTTTTGTTTTGATTTTGCGTCTGATTTTGATGGATGTAAACGATTTCCCGGAGGGTTTAGAACAACAGAGAGAGAGTGGAGAAATGTTTGTCTATTCACCCCCCCTGTTGTATATAGTATATAGACCTTTGTAAATAGGCTTTAACGGAGCATGCATGCAAAATCATTTATATTTATCCGCTTTTTTTTTATTTATTGTTGCATCCCTTTATTTGCGTCAACCAGTGAAAAACCGTAATCTTCCCCCCAAAAAATTGTTCCAGTTTAAAAATAAATAAATAAATAAATCACTACATCAGCAAAGACGTCCTCAACTGTACAAAACCCAAAATTTTTGCGCCAAAAACTAAAAACGCTTATTTCAAGAAAAAATTCTTCCCCTTTTCAAAATAACAGTTGGGGGAGCTGAGGAGGACACATTTTTTGAGTTTCGTGTAACTCGAAACCGCGCCCCACTCCCCCCACCCCACCCTATTGAAAAAAAAATAGGGTGGAAAAAAAAGATTTTAGTTTTTTGATGGCCTCAAAAATCCGTCGCTTAAGTTGCATCTTCGAGAGCGGCTGCTGCACCCTCCACATTTCTCTTTCTTTTCTATTTCTGTATATTTAAATACAGAGAGGAAAAGACTTCAACTCTCATCTCTTCCTTTTCTTTTCCCCCTTCTTTTTTTTTTCTTCAAGTAGTACCACCTTATTTCCGAGTGTATGTGCTGTGCGTCTGCGTGTTTGTCAGAGGGGAAACAAGAGGGTAAAAGCTGCAAATGAGGAGATGGCCGTCTGTGTGTTTTGACTGCCGGAAACGGACCGACTGCCCCCCCCCCTTTTTTTTTTAAATAAAAAAATACCCTCCCCTCTCTAAAAGAAAAGGGACCATCGCATTGAACTGCAAACATCCATAATAAATAAACGACCCCCCCCCTTTTTTTGTTCAACGCTATTTACTGATAATCAAAGATGAATTATTTACCCTATCCCGTGTGCGCTGTAATTCATTTGCATTTGTCGGCAGACTTGTATAGGCGGCACTAGCTCATCGTGAGCGTGAATTCATACTAATCAACGAGCTCATGTGTGGGAGTATAGAGTAGAGCTACTCAACGACAAACAAAGTGCCGGTGGCTAGTCGTGCGGGATTATTACACAATAGCATCCGCGCAGACGGCCATATGTGAATAACACACCCTCCCCCCCCCCTTTTTTTCGGAACGAGAGGGTAGACCGTCAGCAATGGCTGTCACGAAAAGGCAACATTTCTCAAAGGCCAGTACAAAACAACAACAAAAATGGCAGTACATATACGTGAGATGTTGTGTGTATACGATGTACGACGAGATGACAAAGAGTTTCGTTTCCCTTTTTTTTTTTCAAACATCCAATAGAAAAAAAAAGAAGGAAAAGGGGGGGGGGGAGTGAAAAATGATGTCCTGCTGGACGATGCGAGAAAGCGGACAAGTGTTTTTGTTGCAAGAATTGCAGGATATTTTTAACACATCAATCGTGACACGCTGTCATTTCTTAGTGGAAAGAACGTTTCATTCGTTATTAGCGTCCGTATGTTGCATGTATAGACCATATATATATGCGTAAGGCAAATGTATATAGAAACACTACACAGCAACAGACTTAACGGTGGTACTTGTAAATGATTGTTATGATGCTGGCCGTTTCCGGACGCAAACCTTCTGCCATTTCGTAGAACAGAAGAACGAAACGAAACGAAAAACATTTTTTTTTATCCATTTCCTTAACTGCAATTTCCCACTTTTCTGTTGTTGGAAGACGAATAAGGAAGACATTTCTTTTTTTTCTTGAAAAAAAAAAAAGAAAATAATAATAATAAAAGAAGAGTGCGTAGGGGATGAAATTGATGATGAGTGAGGCCTCGGGACTAATCAAAAAAAAAAAAATAAGGTCAAGTTCTCTTAGAGATATTCCCCCCCCTTTTTTTTAAATTTTATTGTATTCAATTCGAAATCGATCTGAGAATTTTTTTGAAAAATAGAGAAAAAAAAATGTGTTGGCGAGAGGAAATGAAAAAAAAAGAGGCTGGTAACGAAAAACAACAAACAGAGGAACGCAGCTGATGCGCATCAACAAGCACGAAACTCACGCTTTGATAATAACGAGAGAGAGAGAGAGAGAGAGAAGAAAAGAGAAGCATGACCGACGGGAGCGGCCCAGCCTCCTCAGCGGGAGATTTTGTTTTTGTTTGTTTTTTTTTTCCCCTAAAAAAACCAGCCGAAAACCACTGAAAATTCACGTAATCAACTTAACGTGAATTAGTAATAGCCATATACAGAATGCAACTAGAAATAAAACTAGGCAAAGACATTTTACAGTTGAAAGTATAAGACTCAGGCGCATGGCTTCAAAGAGAATCAAACGGGAATTTGCATACCTGCACGGACGTGACTGAGAGAAATCCAGAAAAATGCCATCACAATCATCGTGACGGCATGATTGGACGTTGTGCCCACCGTCTTCATTTTTTCTTTTTTCTTTTTGTGGTCCGTATAAAAATTGAACACAGCAATAAAAATCAATTGGGGTTCCACATCAAATAAATGCCACGATTCAGAGTCGGTGTGTGTTTTCTTTCACGAAAAAAACGATCAATTTGACACGCGGTGGGTCAGCGGTGGAGCGACAGGCAAAACACTCGAGAACGGACGATCTTGGCTATTCATGTCGGGGAGGAGGCAACACAAACCAAGCGGCAACAATGCAAACACAATCTTCACGCAGCACATAGAAACTCAGTTTTAAAAAAAATAATTTTAAATTCCCGTCGGAAGTTCCTTTTTTTTTTTGTTTAAACGTCTTTTAATTTTCACGAACTAACACGCAGAGAAAAAAAAATTTTTGCCCGTCACATTTCACGCCGGCCGTTCCGCTTTCACTGTCTGTATGTAATCGGCCTTGATCGCCAGTGTCAATGGCCGGGAAAAAAAAAAATGTTTTGTAACTCTGGAAAATGAAATAAAAACTCGAAAATGACTGTGCTGGCCAGCCAACACCAGACACACGAGAATGCGTGGAACAGAAGAGCCTACGCGGGAGAAAAAAAAATAAAAAATAAACAACAAATATTTCAAAATTCGGATATGTTAAACGGCAGACGTTGAACTTGGGTCGTAAACGAGGACCGGCGTGCGTGTTGCCAGCCAGACGGCCTGAAGGCGACTGAACTATGCAACTGACTGAGGAGCCACGAAAAGAACTTCGTGTGTGTGTGTTTGTAGTATGGCGGAGGGGGAGGTGAATTTTTCGGGGGAGGGTATCACACTCTTCTTTTTCTCTCGTTTCTTCTCTATTCCTTTTCTATTTTTTCCTTTTTTTCTTTTCACAGGGCAGTTGTAACGACAATAACAACACAGCAGTGCATTTTCTTTTTTCTCTCTCTTGTCCGCTTTACATTCATCTTTTTTTTTTTTTCTTTTTAAAATTTAAATGCACATTAGAAAATTGAATGGGAAATGGCTGACTCTAATTCTTTTTTTCTTCTTTTCTTTTCGTCTTTCTTCCCCTACACACTGAGAAAACACGAGTTTATTACCGATGTGAAGTATATGTATATGCATATATATAGGATCAAATTCTTATTAATAGCCCTATTTTCTGCGGGAATGATGATTTACGGCTTCATTGTCATCGTCGGCCCTTTTTTTTTGTTTTTGCCCCAGAGGCAAAATAAACGATATTAATTGCACACATTTGAGTTGAAAATCGAAATAAAGTTTCAATTAAACCTGCCATAACGAAAAACTAAAATTGTTTTTTGTTCGGCGAGAGGGGGGAGGGTACGTTAAGTGGAATGTCACCATAAACGCCACGTGCGACGGCGGATTAAAAAACTTTGGTGAATATATTTGAAAGTAAAGTAGAATGTCAACAAAAGTTCAGTACCGACCGAAGCTTTTTCTCTTATTTTCTTCTTGTCACCAAAATTAGCATACGGACAAGTGGAAAAGTAGCATCGTGAGAAACAAATCGATACACACTGCGTCCAACGTGAACAGCCTCGCCAGCAATTTCGCGCACACAACACATTTATTTGGCCGGAAATGATAAGATGATGCTGATCAATTGACTTCCGCGTGGACAAGGTTCCACCAATTTTTCAACAACAAAAAATTAAATCAATTAAGTAAAAAAAAAAAAATAAATAAATAAATAAATAAAATATATATGAAAAAACAGCACGTTAGAGCTGCTAGCACAGCTGCTGGTTAGTATTTGTCTGGCCTGTAATGTCATCACACGACATGGTCCTTAACAGCCGGACAGAAAATGTCCGGAATGTAATATCAGGTCTATGTCCTTGCACTACCAACAACTTTTTCTTCTTCACTTCTCTCTTCTTTTTTTTTCCACCGTCATTCCTTTAGTTCGCTTAACTTTTCTTCCCCCCTTTGCTCTACACGGTAAAAGATGGCGGAGTGGGAAAAAAAGGAACATCTGATCCATTGAGGGGGGGGGAGTAGAAAAAACGTTGGGATAGACGTCGCGGAATGTTTGTGTCCGTCTTGTTGGATGTGCTATATCCCTTTTTTGTGTGTGTGTGTGTGTGTGTGTGTCTGGTTTGCAACGAAAACGCGTCCGACTCTCACCGCATTTATTTATTTATTTTTTCGAATTTTATTTTTTATTTTTAATGATTGGAATACTAAACATCCGGAGGAGGGTTCCGCAAGCACGAGTAGACAGCATCAAGAAAAAAGAAATGTGAGGGCAATCCATCAAACACAAAAAGAAGGCAACCCTGAAAGACGCAAAGAGAGAAAAAGAAAAAAAAACAAAAAAAAACACGTCAGATGAAGAAAAGAAATCAGCTGGGTGTTCCGTCGAGAGCATAATCATCCCGCTGGATGCTAATTTATAGAGAAAGATCGCTCCGACTGATGCCGCACGTGTGTACATCAACCACGTCAAAAGATCACATACTTTCAACAGATACGCACACACCAACAAGACAAACAAAAAAAAAAGAACATTATTTAAATGTCATAAAAATGTTTTGTTGGCGCGTGAAAACGTGAAAGGAATTCACCCCACGAATTTCACGAATTCTTTCTCGACATCCCGCGTTCGTCCTGCTCGTTCTTCATCGAACAACAGCCCAACGAGAACACAAATACTAAAGAGGCGTACAGTCGATTCGAATCGGGGCGCCAGACCTTAAGGAATAACACGAGCATATTAAAGATTCCAAATAGTTTTAGTTCGTTGCGTGTTTCACGTCGTGTACATGTGCTGCGTGTAGTGAACTATTCCACTTGTAAACAAAATCAAATAAATACAGGCAGCAAAGAGACGGGGGAAACGACAAACGACCGAAAAAGGTACATCAAAGGCGATGCGAAGGGACCAGCCAAAGACGGGAAATTGTTATAGAAGAGAAAAAAGAGAGAGAGAGAGAGAGAAAGAATAAAAAGATTTTCCTTTTTTTTTTTTTTATTTTAACGTCATGACGAGGCAATTTCGTTGTGTAGAAGAACGGAGAAAAAAAAAGAGGCAACCCGGTGATTCGCGCAATAAATGTTTTTTCGCTACGACAGCGGTGGTGGCAATATATAAGAAGAAAAAAAAGAGAAAAGAAAGAAAAAAAAGAATTTTTTTACAGTTGTTTGTGAAAGAGAGAAAGAAAAAAAAAAAAGAAAAAAAGAAATGAACCTGTCAGGAAGCGAAACCACAAGCGAGAGGGAACACACACCAGCGGTGCAACCCGGGGCCGGGCGGACGAAAAAGCGGCCTGGGGTTACACAAAAAGGACGGAACGACCATCGGAAAAAGGGAAGGCGATGTGTTTGATATCATCTTTATTCATAAACGAATCAATGAATGAAAGGGGGAAAGATAACCCCCCACGCAAACACAAACGATGTGTGATCTTTGTTGTCATTTGTGTCTCTTTTTCCATTTCCTTTTTTTTAGGGGGAAAGAAGGTATTTGACTCTTTTTGATTCGCGTCTTGTTATCCTCTTCCATCATCATCTAACCCATTTCTTCTTCTTGTTATTCACGTTTCTTTTTTTTCATTCTGCCTCGGAAATAGCTTTTCCCTGTTTTTGTTTCTTCTCCCAACCGTTCCGGCTTCTTTTCTCCATCTGATTTCGTGGGAGGGGATCGTCCTTGATTGATCCAATCAGCAATTCCATACTTGACTAGTCCTCGGGTGGTCTCTATCCAACAACATTATTCGATCCTTGTTTCGCAATAATTACAACAGCTCTCAGCCAGAGACTTTCAATATTGAGCAAAGCATTTTGTTTAATCAGTCCGAATTGAAAATGAAAAATAAATGTATATATTTACCACTCAAATGGGCGGGGACGTTAAAAGGGGATTTGACTGATCGCAGTGCTCTCTATCAGGTAAATAAACCAATGAAATAACCAAATGAAAGAAGCCGAATCAAATGGGCATTGGCTGCGCAGTCGGGCCGATCCAGCGTTGCAAATGATTCAATTCCACACGTGCAGGTCGACCTCGGTGCTGCGTAGACTTTGACAACCAAAAAGAAACAAAAGACTGGAGAAGAAAAAAAGGACGATAGCTTCGTGTCGACGACACGTCGTGAAAAGAAAAGAAAAGGAGGAGGGAAAGGCGACATCATCGTTCAATGTCTCCCGATCGCCATCCTTCGTCCCTCTATTCTCCTGCCTTTTCCCTAGCAATAAGATCGGATCCTTCTTGGGCCATCTTTTTTGGCGCGCATCGTATGGAATGCTGGATGATATCATTTATTTTTATTTTTCATTCCCCCGCCCCGCAATCCACCATGTATCCTTGCATCAATTCTTTCTAGACAAGTATATCCACAATATTTTTTTTCCTTTTTTTCTTTTGAGCATCGTCTTATCAGTTCCGCTTTTTCAAAAAATAAAAAGAAAGAAGAAGAAGAATAGCAATCGCGCAGCACAATAGATTCTGTGTGCCCCCGCAAAAAAGTAAATATTGTTCTCAATTGATCCGTGACACTGTCAACGGCCAAACAAGAAAATGACGTAAAAGCTGCGAAACGCCAACCCCATTTTTTTTTTGGGGGGGGGCTTTGGTGATGTAACAAAAATAGGCACAAAAGACTATTGGGATAGGATGTAGGCTCTTATCTTTCTTTGTAACTTCCCCCATTTTTTTTTTTTCACTTGGATGGCTCCTTCACCATGGAAATGAAAAAAAACCTTATAGATGTTAGCCCTCATCTTTCTTTTGCAACAGTGGACGCTAGTGATGCTAATTCAACCGGGCGACGTTCGTTCGCTCGTTGATGTGGATCCGGCAGCCGGGCAAAGTTCCACCATCCGTGTCCATCCCATAAAAATAATAATAATCATCATCTAAGATTATATATATATATTATATATGGACTATAGAGATCCTATATATTGAACGCTTATCGTCCCTGTTTTTCTTGTAATACATTAATCCAGGGATTATATCGTGAGGGGGTGGGGGAGCTCTACGGATTTAGAGAACGGTCATTACAATTTGTGCGGATTCTTGTAATACTTTGTCTTTGTATTAAAGGGTATTTTTAAAGAAATTAGAGGGGGACGTGGGATAGCAGTTTTTTTTTTTGTTTTCAGCTCTTCTTTCCTGACATTCGTCGTGAAACCGGACGTCGTTTGCGCTGTATGTGCGCTATTGCAACGGATAGCCATTGCGGGCTTTATCCGACCGACCTCTTCCGGACCCCTCTATCTAGCAATGATGGTAACTATCGTCTAAGACAGCAGTCCGAAGAGATAGATCGAGAAAAAGGGAGGAACACCCCCCTCCCCCCCCCTCCCGTCTCCTGAAAAGAAACCAAAAAATAATACATTTGGATTGGGGTCTGCAATCATGTTGAATTGCTCAAGACTCCGCCTTTTCCTTCAGTATTTCTAACTCCGTCTCTTATCTTTTTTCTCAGTAAATGTCTTAACTCTTTTTTTTTTCTTTTACTCTCTCGCTCTCTCTTAACGCTCCTCGACTCGCGATGTAACATAAAAATCCATCAGAAGGAGGGGGAGAGAGACTGACACGGAGAAGAGGGGTGAACAAAAATCTATACGAAATAAGAATGGAAAAGACTCTTATTGGAAAAAGGAAAAATGGAAAGAGAAAAAAGGAAAGACTTTCAAGCCGGTTGAGTTCTCACGAGACTTTACACGCACAACATAAGAATATTATCAATTCCTTATTCTCCCATTTTTTTTTTTTTTTTTTATCCATGGCTACTTTACAGAAGAAGAAGGGATTGCTTCGATGTGCATTTCTGACAAGAAATTTGTTTCTATTTTCTTACTTTCTTTTTGTTTTTCATCTGGAAAAAAGCTCTTCTATCTCGGTGTTTGTTCGCATGCAAATGTACGTTATATATCAGAGCACCTCACTCTGTAAAATGTATGGATGGTAAGCTTTAGTTCGCAATATTCCGAACCACCCCCCCCCTTTTTTTTCTATCTGCAAATTTAAAAAAAAAAAAAAACGACATCATTCTTGAAAATTCCGTCGACTTCCAGTCCAGCGATTTTGTGAAAGCTGATCCGATATATGCAGCGCAGTGACACAGGGATCTGTTACAGTGGTGCGAGTTCCGAATACTGAAGTTGTACCGAGCGGAAGTAATAAGAACGCAGCGGAAAAGAAGATGAAAGAAAATCGGTTCCAGCAACGAGAAAAATCAAATTCTGATGCTTTCAAAAAAAAAAGCGGATGTCAGTTCCTGCTGATCATTTTATTTGTTAACTCTCCCCAGTCGAGTCAGGTGTCGCAAGGGCAAGTTCCACAAATCCATTAACATCCAAAGGACGGCCACAACCCCCCCTCCCATTCACGATCTGTTACAGATGCCATAGGCCCAGCAACCGGATCGCATTCAAAATGTAGGAAGACATATTACCAAATGAATGGGCTAGTTGAAAGGATCGATTGATTAGTCGAATGACCAGTCCAGCATATAGAGCATATAAAAACGTAGAGTCTATTTTCTTTTTTTAATACTACGTAATCTGTACATTTCCCTTTCCAACACTTGATATGTTTGGGGCATTAAACGTAAGCACGATGCTGCTGATATGGACGCTTCTGTTACCGATCGAATGGGCGCAACTTAAAAGACTGCGATGAGCTTTGCTACGTCGTCGAAGACATTAAGGTCTTGCCCTTTTTCCCCCCCGCCCGTTTTTTCAGTCAGATGCAGCCAAGTGAGCCCAGCATCAGATCGATTGTTCGGGAGGTGTTGGTGTGTGTATATTTCCCTTGGATATGCCAATAGGCCTATTTTCTTACCCTGATATAGATGGGGCAACAACAACAAGAACAACAGCCCCACAGGGAAGAGAGAGAAAGAGAAAAAAAACAAAAAACGAACGCCGAAGGAAGAAAGATCTATTAACATCATTCCGGGAGATGGAGAGGGTCGCAAAGACATCGCAGGATCTTGAGGTGGCACTGATGGATTCTTTTATTCCTCTCTCTCTCTCTCTCTCTCTCTCTCTCTGTGTCTGTCTCTTCCATACATCTATACGCAACGGCTGATTGCTTCCGATGCACCGCCTCTCTTTCCTGTCTGGGATGTCCGTCTATAGACAACTGACGATAGAATCCGCAATTTTGTCAAAAGTAAAAAGAAGAGAAACAACACGTTGTCCTTCATTCCTGTCAATCTGTCCGTTTCCTTCTTTTTTTTTGTCCCCATCAGTAAATACTCAACGCCTACCCATCAAGCAAATATTACGAGCTATAAAGATGGAGCGGATATTGGGACACCCTCGCCGAAGGACAACAAAGAGCAAATAGCCATCGAGTTCTGGGACCAGAACAATTGCGACTCGTTTAAGATATTTGTTTTCTTTCTTCTTTCTCGTACCTCACAAGCGTTGACTGTACGTCTCATCACTGTATTTCGGTATACAGATGCACACAATAATGCCTCCTTCTTATTTCTTTCTATCACCTAGCGTGCTGTTATCCTTGAAGAAAGGGGCAAGGAGAAATCCATCAACGCTTTTACGGCACCGGTAATATTAAATATGGAAACACTTCATATACTTTCCAAGTATCACTCTGTCTGTGTCATTTTTGGTGCCTCGAAAAAAAAAAAACACACGAGTGTTTCACAGGGTGCACCATCTTTTTTCTCTCTCTCTCTCTTTCTCCAACGGGAGGGAAATAACTTGTGCAATATCCATTCTTTAGCGTTCCTCGGTTTCACTCGTAAAAATAGTGTACAAAATAATAAAATAACACCCATGCTTGCTGTACAGACAGACATACGGTAGAGAAAGAAGACAGCCGGGTAGTGGGAGAGTATTGTAAAGGGGGAAAATGTTAAAAAATAAAAGGGATAAAGAAAACGAGGTCGCAAGACAAGATGGATCTTTTCGACGTACGGTACATCTTCTCTCTCAAGCAGAGCCAAAACGAAGACCTGCTGGGGTTTGAAGAGCTTTTTTATCTTTTAAACTCGCAGTGTGTGCAGCTGAGTGACGAGCTCTGAGAGAGAGACGAAAGGGGGGGGAAATCATAATAATAATGATAATAAAGTTTTTGGAATACGCAAGGTAAAAAAAAAGAAAAAAAAAGATTGCTTTATGCCTTGATGAGCAACATATGCCTGGCGATCATCAGCATTGAAGGTGAAGAAACGAAACTAATGCATCCGCTCACGGGGAAAGAAAATGAATAGGAAAAGCGGTAACGATGTCACTTGATTCGAGATGATGGATTTTCTTCTCCTATAGTTGGGGTAGCGATACACCAAACCTTAACTTGTGAAAGGAATCCTAATGGAGCCCATTAAATATTCCGAATTGGCTTCATCAATCATCCGACTGATCATCGTAGAAAGAAAGAAAACGCGTAGAATTTTCTACTTTATTGTTGGGAGGGAGACGTTGGTTTTCTTATTAATAATAAAATAATTATTTAACAATGGAGTTGGTTGATTTTGTGCGATGAACGCGTCACTCAAATGCTAGGACATAGGTGGCTCTAGTGAGCGTGTATACAAGTCAGCTGTCAAAACAAAAATTTCTGAAGCTGCAGTCCTTTGCCGTGAATGAACGAAAAATGACGTCCATCCTCGACCAATATGAAAAAGCTAGCAAGCAGGTATGCTGTTGTAATTTTAAAGGAAGATGGATAGTTAGTTTTTAATAGACTTTTTCTGTTATGTCAACGCATACAGGCTGGAACGACGGTATTTATCAACACGCTCTTGGAAAATGAACGGCCTATGTTCGCAAAGCAGAAAGTGGCCTATACGCCCCAATATCCCGTTCATCACATGGGCGCTCAATCGGGTCGCATAGCATTAGTTCTCGTCAACAACACCCTATTGAGAATAGATACCCAATTACCTGACAACATTGATGGTAAGTTAAAGCAAAAGCCCATCAGCCATTAAAGTATTTCACCCTTTCCGTGATCACAGAGCTTGATCTCAACAAAAACCTGACGGTTGGCTACAAAATACAAAGGTTGTTTGTTGATCCTACTGGCTGCCACATCCTAGTTAGTGCTGTGCACAAGGACAGGGAAAGAGACCCAGAACGGGAAGATAACAATGCAGAGCTAATCTACGTTCATGCTAACTCAGCAAAACCACGGCAGGTACCCAGTGAATCAGATAAACTATTCAAAACTGAATTGAAAAGAAAGTAACACTTCTGAATGAATAGGTGACAAAAACCAAAGGAAATTTCATAACGGCAGTTGGATGGTGCACATCCAACATTGGTCAAACTACTGGTCCTATTCTTTTGGGAACTTCTAAGGGCTTCATCTATGAAACAGAAATCAATCAGAGTGGAAATGAAATATACTGGAAACAAGTGAAACTTAATTCCATTGAACTGCTCTCAAGAAGAAAGACAGATAAATGAAACTAGTAATTTTTCTTCAATTTCAGGTCTTTGATCTTGGACGAGGAACACCTACAATGATTACTGGCTTGGAATATTTTCGGTTGCGTTCAGCAGGAGAAGGCCAATCCGTCTATGGGGTACTGATAACTACCATGACAAAACTATACCAATTTCAAGGCAATCTCATGAATCGGATGGATGATAGACCCTTATTGCAATCTATTTTTCACGCCTATCTCAATACTAAAGGTGAAATTCAAAAAATAATGCAAGCGCTCAAGACTTTCCATTAATGCTAGTTGACAAAACAAACAATAGAAAAATTCCTCGAAATTCCGAGTGAATTCGCCGTGTCCCGCTTGCGGCTTTGTTTTGCCAACGACCAGCCGACTCAAGTTGCATGGATGACAGGCAATGGGGTCCTCTTAGCACAGGTCTCAAAACAACCATTTTAAAGTTACAGGAAAGTTGTTCTCATATTTACGAAATTTCTACTTCACAGGTATCAGACAAGGACGGCGTTCTGAGCCCGCAGCACCGAATGATTCCTTACCCACTGCCCGACACGTCGTCAGAACCATCGGAAATCAGCAAAAAACGCGGGCATCACAAGTTCCCATTAGAAGTGGCCCTAACCCCCTTTCATTTAGCCATGGTTTTTTACGATCGTCTACGCATAATCTGTACCGTTAATCAGCAGCTGGTTTACGAGGACACTTACGATCAGGTGGGACAGCATTCTTGAGCAAAAATCAACGTTTTTTTTTTTTCTTCATACTAAATAAGATTGTTAAATACGCAGAGTTTTGGAGATCTTCGCGGTTTAACTTGCGACGGACGGAATAAAAAAAATCAACAAGGGCCCGTGTTGTGGTCGTTCGCCGACTACGCTCTTTTTCGTTATACGATCACCGACGAATCCCGCCACATTTGGCAGGTATTTGCAGAAAACTCAAAATCCCCTCAAAATAAAAATGAAAATAAAAACCTTTTTGAAATATTCGTTCATAGATGTACATGGAGCAAAAGCAATTCGACCTAGCGTTGCAATTTTGTGGAAACAACGCCAGTCAGCGGTCGCAAGTCCTTTTGCACCAGGCCCATCATCTTCTCAGTAAACACCAGTACGTGTAAAACATATTTTTGTAGTTAGAAAAACAATTGCATCTGAAACTTCTTTGTACGGCAGGTACGAGAAAGCGGCCAAGCTCTATGCACAGACAGAAGCTTCCTTCGAAGAGGTGGCTCTCAAGTTTATGGAAATCAAGCAAGAAGATGCTCTACAGGCTTTTTTGTTAGAGGTAGCTCTTGTCTGGAAACTACCAAACAATTTTAAAAATTCAATGATTCTTAAAAAAACAGAAAGCATCACGATTGAAAGGAGATCAACGGATGCAACTTTCTATGCTAGTTCTGTGGCTGCTGGAGCTGATGCTCCGCAAGCTCGGTTCGCTCAAAGATGCTGGAATCAAGACGGACAGTCCACAGTATCAAAGCAGCTGGGACACACTCAATCGTTTTACTGAGCAAAGGCGTATCATGGTACGAATACCTTTTTATGTCAAGAGGCCTATGCATTTTTCATTGATAATTACAGGAGTGTATCAAATCAAATCTTGGAGCCGTATATAGCTTGTTGTCAAGCCATGGGCTGCACGATGTAATGCTCCACTTGGCCGGCAAGCTCAAAGATAGCCAACGGATTATGGAACAACATTTACTCGATCGCAACTACAAAGAGGCCCTAAACGTCCTGTTGGAATCTTCCGATTCTGAATTGCTTTACAACGCCTGCCCGGTTTTGCTACAAGAGCAGCCCAAAGAAACAGTGGACATGTTGATCTACAAAGCGCATAAGCTGGAACTCACCCGAGTTACGCCGCTTCTCTTTGCCGCGTTGTCAGACGGGGACACCCGCTTAGCCAAAGAGATAATACGTTTCGTTGAGCATTGCGCTTACCAGCTTAACTGTAAAGATCGCTCTTTACATACGCTGCTATTCTCCTTGTACATTCGATACGATCCGGATAAAACCTTACCTTACCTGAACGGACAAGGTTAACCTTTTTTTTTTCTTCTTTCTTTTAAATTAATTTATATTAACGTTATTTGATTCGCGTGAACGGGATAGGTGACGATGTCAAGACGGTTCCCTACGATGCCCAGTCGGCGTTACGATTATGCTTGGCTGCTGACACCAGACAATTACAGGCTTGCGTCTTGCTGTATCGTATAATGGGGCTTTATCAACCGGCCGTGGAAATGGCTCTCAAAGTGGACGCGGCGTTGGCGCGTCAGACGGCCGACATGCCGGAAGAAAACGAAGAGCTACGCAAGAAGCTTTGGCTGCGTATTGCCAGACACGTAGTGGAAAAAGAACGCGACATTCAACGGGCCATGGCTGTGTTACAGCAGTGCAACCTGCTTAAAATAGAAGACGTCCTACCTTTCTTTCCCGACTTTACTACCATCGATTTGTTCAAAGACGCAATCAGCCAATCGCTTCAAGAGTACAGTCATCATTTGGATACGCTCAAAGAAGAGATGGAAGAGGCCACCAAAGCAGCCGACGCTTTGCGTCATGAGATTCAAGCTTTCCGACACAAATCGATTGTCGTACAGACAGGAGACCACTGCCATTTATGTCGTTCCCCGCTTCTAACTAGATCGGCTTACCTGTTTCCTTGCGGCCATCGCTTCCACGGTGATTGTCTTCTACCTCGAGTCTTAACGACCATGAGCCAAATGCGAAGAGAACGCGTAGCTGAACTCCAAAGAGAGCTGGCCTCCTTGCCTAATAACGATGCAGATTCCTTGTCGCTAGCGTCGTCTTCACTCGGTACACGTGAGCAGTTGCTGCAGGATCTGGATGACATCATGGCTGCGGATTGTGTCCTATGTGGCGAATCAGTCATCAGGCAAATCAGAATTATTTCCAATTTACAAGAGCTGATTCTTAACGTGCCTTTTAATTTAATCTATAGGTTGATAGATGCACCGTTCACAGTGGAGGATGACCTTGAAGCGTTTAATGCTATTGATTGATTTATGCTTCGTTTCATGATTCGAAATTCCAGTCATTTTATTTTCGCTCTCACGAGGCTTGCAATGAAGTGTCCAACTTGGTTAGATGCCCCTTCATAATTTCTTTCAAAATGACACCAATATCCTTACATCCCTTGATGGCAGTATCCAAAACTTTGCTGAGATGGTCGATGTGGAACCGCTGTGTTAGCGACATGTAGACTATCTGAAATTTGTAAATGAAAGTTTGTGATACCTAACGTAAACAAGTAAAAAAAAAAAACAAGTTGATGATCTCACCTCTCCCGAGTGCGGTAGAATTGAGACGACCAGTTCAGGACTCCCACCACTTTGCTCAACGTGATTCACATCCACAAGAGGCACGTCCTTGACTAGGGAGGCAGTGCAAGATACAACTGTGTCTTTGAGAGGCACCCCGGCATCTACCAGCGCCATCTAAAACATTTCAATCATTGATGTTAGCTTGATTACATTGGCAAAATTTGATTCGTATTAACCATTGCGGCATTTACGCACGTAGTGTAGTTTCCGCCGTCAGCTTGCAGGACCTTTGAATGAACAATATTCTATATATTAACACATCATGTAACACACCATTCTCATGTGATGAGGAAAATTGGTTGAAAATATGATCTTTAGGAAAAATTGGTTTTGAGGATAATAGGGTCATTTTTTATGCCCTAACTTGATGACACTTGTCATGTGAGCTTAGTTAAGAGATGAGGGGAGATATTACCTCAACAAATATGTCAATTTGGGATCTTGGATACAATTCCGTCCTTATGGCTGCTGCAAATGTCTCCTCCAAATGAGTTGACATCTCAGTGCTCTTACGATCACCTCTAGGCCTGCGTTTCCTCTCTCCCATGCTGAAAGTTGCTGTGCTGTACTGACAATTGACAAATGCTTTGTCATGCAGTGCCTTTGATTTTGATCCCCGAATCTATGGCAAATAAAACATTTAGCAACACGAGCCCATGAATACATAGGACAAATTGTAAACCTACTTCATGTGGACCGTAAACAGCAGCAAGGACTTTTGTATTGCCCTGTTCTAAATAAGCTGATCCGTCAGCTTGAGCAAAAATACCAAGCGAGCAGCGAATCCTGAACAAAAAGATTGTGCGTATGTCAATCGACAGACGAAAAAGAGAGCACTTTTAAAAGATCTAACCTGCGTAATTCATTCGGCTTCCGTCCATCAATTCTCAAACCTTGATCAGATAAAAGCTCAGTTCCTGACATGTTTATAATGAATCATTCAACTATTATGGTTTAACGAGTGTTTTTTGAAAACGTGCTGGAGCAGACGAACGGCTGTCGCATGAGTCAATCAGAGTTGCCACACCCGTCTCTATCGTGACTGCAATACTGCTTGCATGACTAGAATTTGTATTTGGAATTAAAATATTAATTTTAGGTTTCAGCACTGCATTTAAAAAACTCTGTCATATTATACCATTTAAAAACGAGAGTATGCCCCATGACAAGAATAGCCAATGTTAATTTGATCGTGATTAGCTGGCTAACTTGGCTAGACATCGCTTGGCTATGTTTACAAGCACAGGTCTTGTCTCAGCAATTATCAGAATCAACACAGGAACACGTATTGGAGAAAGGTTCCGAATTGGAAACGTTCGCAGAAATGGATGAGCCCCATATGGAAATCTGTGTCAAACTAATGAAATAGATGGATGGCGAGCCTAAGGAGAGAAAGTCGCAGACACCTGTCGATTCTTTGCGCCGCCATGACGGCAGTGGATGGTGGTCGAACCGTGTACGTTCTGTTAACAGCATGACGGTGCAGAGTCTCTCTACAGTTCCACTTCGAGGTTCGTTAAGATGAAAAGCCATGGTCCAAAAGTGACGTTCAATTTTACCTTTCCAATATCGCACCAAGTGGAAGGCACGTACTGGGAATCCCAATTCCAAAATAATCATTTAGAAGATTTTCTTTCTAGAAAAACAGGTTTAGGGGCCAGTTTTTTGGAATAAAGGTGAACCTTGGCAACACGAGCAACGAATGTGATACTAGTCATTCATTTTTGTTTCCTTTCTTTACTGGGAAATACCAAGGACGCGTCCATATGCAAATACCAACTGCTGAAGACTAAATTGGAAATACATATAGCAATGTTTTAAAACAACCTTGCCTGATCTGCTGGGTTGCATAGTTGAATATGGCGATTAAAGATGAACTTTTACGTTAAACAGAAATAAATAAATAAATAAATAAATAAACTAAACAAAGACAAAAAAAAGGAGAAACCCCGTAGCTCAGGCATTGGGGCACATGAAAATATCACGAAACGGCATTCCGTTATGTAGAGATCAGTTCCGCAAATAGAGTCGGTCAGAGTTGTTTAAGAAATAAGACGCAATCTTGTGCCGAATTTAGCTCCAGTTTACGTATATAAACAGGGACACTTCCTTGATGACTCCCTATTCTGCTATGTGTACAGTTTTTTTTTTGTTTCACAGTTTTGTTTTGTTTGTTAGGACTTTTCTTCCAATTGTTATCTCAAGGATTGATCAATCCTTGAATCGGTTTCTCTCAACTTGAAATATTCACGGAAGTCAGACGGCCGCGGGACAAGGTCGACCCTGTTCACTTTTAACACTAGCCGTTCATCATTGCTCTTGATCTTGAAAAGGACAATCAAGACAATGAAAACAAAAAAAGTCTTAACAACAGCAGTCATCGAGAGAAACACTGAAAACAGATTAGCCTATAAGACTGTTAGGAAATAATGAAACTATAGTAGAAGAGAAAATCAAAGGAAATGAAATCAGCTTTTTCTGTTGAAATAAAAGAACCTTCAGAACTTTACTCATCAACGACATCATGTTGACCCTAACGTCTGTCTTAGGGTGTAGGCTGAAATGAAAACCGAACAAAATGAGTAAAATTTTAACAAATTAAAGAGAAAAAACAAAAAACGCCAGCTGTGTTGATTGTGTTCGTATCTTTTCTTCTCCGTAACCTCAATTTCGTGTCGGCCAGTATAATCAGAGCACGGACATCGAGACTGCTTCGTCATTCGACTATATTCGAGTGATGATGCTACAGCACGTCACGCCACCGTTGGGAGGGGCCATTTTGTTTTTTTTTCTTCTTTTTATCAGCCCATCCTTGTAGAAACCGCTGGGAATAAAAGAAATCAACCAACCAAAGAATTCAAACAACAACAACAAAATGAATAAATCAAGGAAAGTAAATTGAAAACTTATAGATTGCGATATAAATAATCGATCGATTGAGACTGTACGACACAACTGGTTTATAGAACGGATAGCATATAGAAGCAAAGTTTGGCACGCTGGTCAAAGGATGCAAGTCACAAAGTGCAGTTTGAAACGTGGACAATCTATATTGCAGAGCAGCTCCGGCTCCCGGCTTGCAGCCCAGCTAAAAGGGCAAGCCAGCAAGCCCGCCAAGCAGCACGTCAGCTTGCTATAGAGCCACATTCAGGAGCATGAGAGAGGGCAAAGAGATATACTACAGTATATATAGGATATCTGATGTAACGTGTTGCTGGTTTTTTCACTAGCCAGAGCTGCTGATCTGGTTTCTTATACACAGCTCGGTAGTTCAAACCGATTCAATCCTGTTTTTCAGAAAGTTCGAGGACTTCAGAGTAGACTCTCTCTCTTTCTCGCTCTTTATGTCTCTCTGGTTTGCCCGTTTTGCTACGCTGTTGCACTGTTTCGTGCCCACGTACTATCACGGATCTCTCAAGTGTGTCCATGTGTGTATGTGTGTGTGTGTGTATGTTGGTGCCTGCGTTCTAGCTGCGTTGCGTCTGTCAGTTCGAAGAAGGACAACTGGTTTCCGGTTCAAACTGCTTCAACTTCAGTTGGGTCGGTCCATCGAAGCAACAGCAACACTATACCAACGAGGGCTTCTATAACGGCACGTCATTGTTGAAAATAGTCGCATATTTATACAAGTTTAATACACTTGGTAAGGAGTGTGTGGAACGCAACCGAGATTGCCCAGGCCCACTCGTTCTTCCCCTTTTTTCTTTTTTTTAATTCTTTTCCCACAGCACTTGAAGGCGGTCAAAGATGATCTCTTTCCTTGTCATCGACGAAATCCGGCTCCTCGTCAACTAAAGAGTCTCTCTTCTCCTCCTCCCTCCTTCAGACTTCTACCCTCGTGTCCATCTATACAGCCCACGTCAAACGATCTGTACGACCGATATACGACATCCTCGACCCCCTTCTTGGCCGCGTCTGATATCACATTTGGATGATTCAAAGAGAACTGAATATACTACAGGCTATTTATTTCTTTTTCATTCCACTCCACTTGCCAAATTATAAATGGAAATTTACAACATTGACCCATTTGATGTAAGGATCTGCGACTATATTATTCTACATGCCCTAGCGGGAAAAGATGAAAATGAAAAACAACACAAACTTCACAGAATAATCGTTCCCACGAACGATGCTATAAGAGAAGCAGCGACAGCAGTTCCAACCGCGTGATCGCACTTTAACGCTTAGTATATAACCAGTTCGATCGGGTTATCCCATACATGTCTGGTTGGCGTTGCGTTGGCGCGAGTTATCGGAGCCTTCAAAAGGGTCAAGCATGAACATCATGTCGTAGACTAATGGCATTAACGATGGGACATCCCTCCATCACAGGCCATTCTTCTTGGTCTTTCATACTTTCTTGATAAACTATTTTGATTTCTTTACTCCTTTTTTTCCGGTTTTCCATCAGCTTCAATGACCGCAACCTTTGGCACTATCACACCTCCAGACCTGAACAAACCTATTTGTTTTAATGCAATATTGGGCGGAGTTACATAAGGTCGCAGAACCCGGACGATCAACACGGAGGGTTTTTTTGTTTTTTCTTTCAATAATGTGGGGAATTTGCATCGAAAATTGATTATCTGAGTAAATAAAAGAGAAACGTAGAAGAGAGGCGGAAAGAAAGAGGAGAAGGGACAGGGGTTTGCTTACGTCAGAGAAACATTATAGACACTTGGAGTTGACTGAATAAAAGTGTGGGGTAGAAAAGAAAAAAAAAAAAAAAAAGAAGAACTAAAAAGAGATGGGGAGGAGAGAAAGGGGCTGGCCCGGACGGACGGCGGCCTCAGTTGATTGACGCTGCCGCCCTTCAGCGCCACCGTCGCCTCCTTTTATTTAAACGCCGTCCGGGCCGTCGGAGCAAGTCAAAATCATCCGCATCGAGAGTCGGACACATCGACGACCGACGACGCGCTCCGCTCGTTTTTTTCTTTTACACGCATGCCATCTTGTCTGTTGGCTGCTGTTGCTGCTCCACCGCCATCTTGAGATCTCTATCGTATTTTCTCTTTTAGACCAAAACACACACAAAAAAAAGGAAAAATCACTTTATACAAAGGCGAGATGCAGGTACTAAATCTGTCTCTTCCAAATCAAAAAAATTATACCAAAAACAAAACAGACAAAAAGAAACAAAAAAAAAAAGAAACAGCAAAAAGAAAATTCAAAAGAAGCGCCTCCGGGTTGCGACGAATTCCCAATGCCCCAGAGTTACAAACAATTTGTATTTCACCCGTATCTTTTGTTGTTTGAATGCAGGTCAAAAGTCTAACAATCTGGTGGATAATGCTCCTGGTTGGCGGCAGCTACATGGCGTCTGGAACGGTGGCAGCGCATCGAGCACGCCACGGCGGCTGCAACTTCCGCATCGTCCGCGACATTATGCGCCGGGCGTGCGCTTACCATTCGTCAGAGAATTCGCAACTGCTGGGACTCGACGATCTCCACCCGTCCGTCAAACGGATGTCGTCTAACATCCTGGACGAAGTGGTCGACCACCACCATCACGACCACCAATCAGGTGGTAGAGTCAAGAAGGAAATCGAGTTACTCTACATCCGACGCATTCTCAAAGAGTGTTGTCCCAACGAAGGCTGCCCGCCTCTATCCAAATTTTGCCGCTAAGAAAAAAGAAAAATCCACATCACAGGTCGAAGGAGAAAGATTTCGTCCACTGTATATCTAGCAGCGTCGTTGTTGATTTTCCATTAAAAAACGCCAACACACCAAGAAAAACACGCACACAACAAAGAAGAAAACACACCACACACACACACACACACACACAGTACACGCAAGTTACTCTTTTGCCAACGTGAGTCCGGAAGAAAAACTACAAGCCGTCGTGAAGATAAATTCTTACCACAACAAAAAAAAAAAAAAAAAAAAAAGAAAAAAAAAAAAGGAAGTTGTACAGATCTACCATTACTACGGCTACGAAAAATTGTCAGAAGAGTCGACTCAAAAGGTAGAAACAATTTCAAAGGAAAATTGAGAAACGTGAAACAAAACAAAATCCTTTGCCAAACACGCTCCCTCCTGGTTAGTGTATGTGTTGCCCAATCTTGTTCAAATCTCTCTATTTATTCCTACCTGTCTGAAAAAAAACAAACAAAAAAAACAAAAATCTTAAACTAAAAAAAAAATATGCTAATGTATGTATTGTGACCAAAGTTGATGTTCTCAACTCGAACGGTTTTAATTATTTTTCTTCGTTACAGTCGACCCGCGGACGATTGAATTTTTTCTCATGTAAACAATTTCAATTGATGTCGTAATAAAAACCTTGTGATGAACAAACATCTCCGCATTCTTTCTTTCTTTTTGTCTGTCAATTTTCAATCGCAAACCAGGTGTAATAATAATTCAAAAAAAAACAAACAAGGAAAACCAAAGGAATGTAGACAGCTGGAAATTCCACAAACGGACAAAACGAAACGAGATTATTTCAATTTTGACTGTGTCAACACGGAACTAAAAAAGATATTCAATCAAAAAAAATATATATTTTTTCTTTTTCAATTTTCCCCAGCGTGACGTTGTTGAGTTGGTCAACGGGATATCATCTCGCAACACAAATAGCCAAATAAGAAAAATGATTTTGCTCTTGCACATATCGCTGACGAGTTGATTGCTGTTATCTTCCCATTTGATATGAAAAGAGGCGCATCACGAATATTCCATCGGGTATAGTGGCTCTCTCTCTCTGCGTGAAACTCCTCCCATCAAACAAAAAACTAAAAAAAAAAAAGAATTGGCAGTTCAAGGACTCGGTTCCTCTACTCAAGGACCGGCTGGTTATTTAAGATGATGTTGGGCTTCTAAAGCAAACGAACATATATATATATACGTAATCATTTACACTCAAAAGAAATAGAGTTTTTGAAAGCGCGCCATATAAACTAAACGGCCTGTGGGTTAAAGAGTGTGTGTCGGGCTATTGTCTTGAAATGGGCGATGAAGGTTCATCCGCACGCCCTACGGCTTCACAGCATCGCTAAATATCTTTCGTGTCTCTCGCTTTCTCACTGGAACGTTTCAACGCGACTGTCCAAGGTCGGCTCGTTTGGCATTCCTCTTTCCCACCTGGCCATTAAAAAAAAAAAATAAATAAGAAGTAAAGCATCTTGCTGGTGGGCGACAACCTTTGGATTTCCTTCCGCAATTGCCCGCCCGCCATCCTATCGAATGTCACAGCATTTCCTGTTTGAATCCACAATTTTGGCAATCTAAAAACCTGAATACTTTCCTATGCAATTTAGGCGCACAGCTTTCGTCTGTAATCTGTTCGTCGGCAGCCTCGTTCGTCCCTTCGCTTATTCTCTTACATTCTTTAAGAAATCCATTTCTTTTTTTCGGGGTCAAAATCCTGAGTTAGCTTAGAATATCTTTTCTTTTCATATAGGCTGTTGATAGGCATCATCTATATACTATCGTGTTACAGTAAAAGTCATTGACTTTTTTTTTTCAAAAATGAGGCAAAACTCGTTTCTGATCTCAACGAAACCCGTCTCAGCCAACAAGTGGGTTTCCCTAACGATGTGCGGGCTCCGGAAATTCCACCTGTTGCGGGCCCATGTTTGACTTCAGTCTAGGGGCATCTCGATTTAAAAAAAAAAAGAAGAGCCACAAGTTGCGTGTCACTCTGTAATCGAGAGAGTCACACACACACGTGTGGACAAGGCCTTTGGTTCCTTTCGACGGGGGGCATTAATGAGTGAAATACATTCACTTTCAACGGGTATTGTGTCACGTAACTGGTCGAATCCGCCCTCACAATACAAACATTAATTTTGAAGCTCGTTCTACTTTGAATCAACGTATGAGAGAAACGACGGCATTGGTCAGCACGACAGTTTCCAAAGATTGGCAGTGACGCCATTCCGCTAGTTTTGCAACAGTAACCAACTAAAACCAGACTCCCTCCCGCTTTGCCATGTTAATGCATATCAAAGTGAAGATGTACTTGAATAAATAAAAAAAAATGGAAAGGCGGGAATTTCAAATGCATGGCAGTTGCACGTACGCTCAATATTTACATGACGACGCAGTGGCTGGTCCAAACACATCATAGGGTTTCGTATCTAACCAGTCCAAGGACTCGGATAAGTTGAAACTAGAGGATTTCAATAGAAATAATGGAATAAAAACAGGAAAACTAAACATAAACTCGAACGTCAATGACGGGCACGAATCGTCGACAGCGTTCCAAGTGGATATGGCTTTTTCCTTGAGCCAGGCCAGCCAGTCTCTTCTCTTCGAACGCCCCGCCCTCAAAAGTCTGAAGGTTTCACCATGTCCTCAAACGACGTGTAGGACGCGCAATAACTAGGTGATTCCTTGATTGACTAAAGCACTTTTTGAATCTATACCAACGGGTTATCCTCGCCTTCCCCCCTCTCTGTGTGACTCATCATGTCACGTTATTCAAGGGCTCTTCTTCATGTCGTAAGCGAATGTTTATTTTTACGGCTGACTTGATCCCCCCGCTCATTTCAAATTCTGTTCCGCTTCCTTTTCCATTTTTTTGGGCTCGCTCTTGTTTATCCGGTTTGCGTGCAGGACGGAAATGATTGCTAACAAATAGCCACAGGCTCGTCTCAGGGTTGATAGAGCTAAACAACGTCCTCGCAATTTTTTGCTCTCGTCATCTGCAATATGCTTTGTTGAACCGCAACAATAGAATACAAATTGTGTTTACGCTATAGCCTCGATGTTCAACTACTTCTCCCAACATTTTCTCTTTCTAATTAAATAGAAAGACCCACGCTGATCTTTTTTTGAATGTTAACAGAGAAACTGTGTATGAGAATAAACCATATAGTCTGACGTCATTGTGCTCAAATATAGTAGCATGTTGGAAGGACGGGTCACAAGAATCATCGAGAATTAATGGAAAGCGCATACGGGAGCAGCGCAAGTTGGATAGGAAAGCCGGATTATCTTTCACGTAGACATTAGTTTTTGAATTTGACACGATGTGTTTTTACGTGCTCGTTCTCTTATGCGGGATTCATTTAAAACGATTGGTTTCAATCGCCTTTTATCGATTGCGCGTCAGCAATGCGCTTGTTTCACGAATACGCGGTATAAGGTTTTCATAGCACGGCTGGCAACGTCTTCGTTGAACGGAATGCTCCCCGGTCTTGCAAAGAACCACCGGCACAGAATCCCGAATTTCCGTTGGATTTTCTAATGCCCCCGCCATCTAGTGCTCCCGCGAACAACCAAACAGTCGATCGTGAAAAACGAAAAGCGATTCGTAAAAATGAAAATGGCCGCCAAATTTGATTTGAAAATGGATGCGACGCCCTTGTTTGTCACGGTTTTGTGGATCAGGGTAATTTTTAGTCAACTCAGCCGTTGCCATATCTTGGAACTGATGTCAGATCAAATCGATCAGTTTCAACGACGCAGTTTCACACGAACTCTCAAAGGATATACGTTTCCACGTGTTTTTTCCCGAAGCGGACGGACCTGTTGCACGTGACAATGGATTCAACGATGGACATGTGTACTTAACATTTTGGCGGTCACTGAAGTTGTAATTCAAACCAGAGGTGTATAATGCAAGTCATTAAAGCCCGACCTATTTGGACTGTATACGATTTGCTCATTACTTCGGTAACCAGACGATGTAAAGAAAACTTTCGTATAAATAGAATTGCTGAAGATTCGATTTTCACCGAGCGAAGAGTCATTACATGAGGCCGAATTCACCGCAACTGTGACAGCCGAGTCCCGACGAAGAAGCCCTTCTCGTTATTGGATACAATTTTTCGAATTTCCTTGGAAATTGCAAGAGCAGCAGACGAAACGGTGCATCTATTTTGGGACTGTTGACTCGATTGAATATCAGCGTGATTCGTGCGTGGGGTCAAGTCGTTAAAATGCCGCTGTTTATCTCGTAGCGTCATTAACAAGATAACCCAGAAAAAAGAAACCGTAGGGAAAATTGGCGATATATTCAAATAACCTTGTTTCAGAGGGTCGTCCAAATGGTTCAATGATGAACAGTCATGGCAATTTAAGGCTATACTCATCCTGCCACACATCACACACACACACAGTATCAATTTCACTGGATAGTTAAAAAAATAAAAATAAAAACTAGTAAAACAAGAACATTTATTTTTAGACCTCGCTTCTTCGGTTTGGGTCCAACCAAACAATTTTCAAATGTCTGTTCCATTGAGGGAAAGTTGTGCCCCGTGACTTCGTTGTTCCAACTTTGCGTTCACGTCGCATCCAGGTGGACGCTTAGGAAAATGTGCAATCTTTTCTATCCCCGTCGGTGCTTATTACTAAGTTCGCACAGAGACACCGGCCAAAGGCAATTCTAGCCACTCGCGAGACAGACAGTGAAAATCGCTTATTTAGCATTCGGACTTGGGAAAGCCATTATGGTCAATCGTCGGCCATCAATCAGTGTGGTCGACTGTCGCTTTTCTTTTTCGAACCCCTTACCGTCTTCGTTACCGAATAGGGACACAATGTCGCCGAAATGATTGTCGTTTATTCCGTTCAGTTGTGCGCGCCCGCCGATGCCACGCGTTCGGCACTCAAAGGTGTCCGCTGAAAACCAAAACCAAAACAAAACAAACAAACATTTCACAAGAGTCTGCGCTTGTCGTTTGCGGTTCTGGTTCTTTTGTTGCACCGCGAAAAATCGCGGCTTTGTGTAAAGAAATCAGATCCGACGTTCGTCAAACGTATTTTGCCCTTTTGGCGGGATTCATTTCAAATAGAATGCAATCAAATTGAAAATAGTCAAAGAAATTGGAAGTCCCGAGTAAAAGCGTCGTACGACTTCATGTCCGAGTGGGAAAAAGGAACTGTTTTGACGAAACCTAATGAGAAAGAATATTAAATTAGATAAGATAGTATACTTGTTTTCGTTTTTTCTTGTTGGCCGCATGCAGCAAGTGAGTTAATGGGAAGTTAAATTCATCCGTGACCGAGTCCTAATAGCCTGCCCGCGTTCACGTCCCGCACGGGCCAAAACCAGATGAGGACACATCGTAAATGGGCAAGAGAAACAAGGGCGTGCCTTTCATTCAGCTCATCTGAAACATGTTGGGATACATAAAAGCTGCCATCAACTAGCGATAACTAAGCAAATAAAATTCCCATTTTTTTTACCAATAAGGTCAATCGTTCTCAATGAACTTTAATCGCGTCTCTTCATCTCGAATAAAAAATTGCTCGGCTAAAAAATTCAAGCGAACGCATTTGCACATTCCAATACCCGGAAGGGGCCACCTGATTGGCCAATATCGGTCACTGATGTAGACATTAAAATTATATTATAGCTTACTTTCCATTAATGCTCTTTCCACTTGCCGGTGGTAGCCGACCGGGAGCCATGTGGGCCGCTGGAGAGAGCGCAGCGGTGCTGCCGCCAACACCACAGGACCCAATGACAGTCGATCTACATATTAAATAAGAAGAGGAAGCGCTCGTCGATGGAGGTTCAGTCGCCTGGCCCGCTCGCATCTCATCGCGCACGATCGCCTGCCTGACCCAAAAGCACCCGCATTTCGGCATATCGTTTCGCGCAAAACATCAACCAGTGTCAAGCCAAAGCCGTTGCTGATTTACCGGCTTAGTTATTTGCTTTACGTGCCTGGATATATATAGGGTAAGGCGACACCCTATATTTGCAGAGAAAGAAAAAAAAACAATAAAAGGCAAGGAAAGAAACGAGCGGAACTAAAATGATCGTTTCATCAACAGTCGGGAGGTAAGTGGATCGTTGGCTCACTCATTTTTATTTTTTTCCATTAGATTTTCATTGCTCATAAAAGAACTGGGCTCGAGTTTTTATTGAGTGAACTAGACGTTTAAGCGTGAGAAGCAATAAGAGATGCAGTGTAGGTAATGCCGCCTAATTTGAATGTGTTGCACAGGTGTTGGATGGCTTACCTGCTGCTCGTGACCCACGTCGTTTTGACATCCTCCAGCCCAATCTCAAAGCAAAGGGCTAACGAAAAAACAAAGAAACTATGCGGTTCAGAGTTTAGCGATCGCCTCGAAAAGGTCTGTGCTCTTTACAAGGGTACATGGCTGAATCCGTCTTCTATAAGCACCGAACGCTTGGAAGGTAAATATTGCACTTCCGTATATAGACGACCATCTTGATTGATTGATTGTTCACGAATTATTCATTTTAATTTAGTATCTTTCTTTTTTTTTCTTCAATTTTATTTCTATCGGTAGGAAGCGATTTGAACGCGCAGGGTGAAGTTGAAAGAACGGAACACCGACGTTCTCCCACGAGGAACGAATGCTGTCTGATCGGTTGCACTCAGGAAGATTTGGAAAGCTATTGCGCAGTCATCAGGAATCAAACGTAAGCGATTCGTACACTGCTTGGATTACATTCGCAATCAGCGCAACAGTTTAAATGGGCATGGGTGTTCCGGTTGGCCATTTCGCTTCCATTTTAGTAACAAGATTTCAGTGGGTGCACGATCGATGCATCATCACCGACGTTTAACTGGTCTAGAAATGAACGACCTTTTTTTTTCTTTCTTTAACGGCTAGACGCTACGATCCAATACAAGTCTCGTAAGGACGTGGTGTCACGTACGGAAACAAAGTAGTCAGCGACTTATGGGGGGGCCTCCGTTTTATTCCTTTCTTCCTCTTGCCCTTTTTTTTTCTTTTTCTAGACGGGGGCAGGGCTTTTTGGTTCGTGATCAAATTGCAATGCGTCAACACATCGTTCAGTTATTTTGTAAGTTTCCTCTCCCTTTATATTTTACAGAACAGTACAATCGCAGAATAGTCAAGAGCTGAGCGCTGCCTTGATGACGGAATTGATTCCTGAATCGTCGGAATTGTTACCGACCACAGAGACTCCATCGGATTCTACACCTGAATACATCCTCAACGAGTCCTTAGAACAAGAAGCTCTGACTATATTGTCAACCTACAGGACACCGCAGTACAGCATCAACAGTCTGCAGTTCCTCTAAAGGTCCAATCCTTTTTTTAAAAAAATTGTCTTCTTTCCGGAAGAAAAAAAAACGAATCACTCAAGAGTACCTTTCCTTAAATTTGATTACTGTTCGCTGCCATATGACGAAAGAGCTTCCAATTTATTGTTCTGACATGTTTTTTTTTTTATTTTTATTTTTTTAAACCGATTTTTTCTTCTGCTTGACTAGCGGACACGATATGATTCCATCACTCTTTGATTATTTTTCCCTCAATAATTAACGATAATACGATTATAATTACCAATGCCTTAATAATAAATTCGTAACGATATACGATGATATCTAATTTTCAGATGGGATACTGATTTATTTGTTTGCGTGAATCTTACTGTTGAATGCTATTCTATAATTCTGTTTGTTGTTTTGTTTGTTTACGTCGGAATACGTGTTTTGCTTGCATCGCTTGCGATCCCGCGCCAATCAATCCGAAAAAAGCCATGTCAAAATCATGATCAATCAAAAGAAGCTCAATAAAGGATGCTTGAAATGCTAAACGTTCGCTTGTAAATCGACGCTCTTTCTTCTCTGCTACAGCGTCCGCGATCGCAACAAACAACTTAAGGACCCCGCGAAAGGGTAAAAGGATCCTATACACCACCATCGTGGATGATTGGCGAGTTTTTTGTGCAAAGCAATAAGAGTATTCTGGCCTTTCTCACATGGACATAGTCTCCCAGTAGCCAAGCGCACCCACACACCACTGGATACTTCCGCGCGCGCCGGAACATTCCACAACGAACGAAAAACGAGTACAATGATGACGACACACTGACGGGATAAACAAGTCAAAGACACGACAATAAATGGCCGATTTTTTCTTTTACGTCAACAACAAAACAACAACAAAAAAATGTCATTGTTCGTTGCATTTCAAAATGAAAAAGCAGACAATGAAATGGGCAGTTGAGGATGATGAATGTCTCGATTGCCTCCCCATCATCTGATGGCATTCTATGCGGATCGGATTACGTGAAACAGACACTCAGTAGTCCTCTTTTAAGAGTGCGCAAAAATTCATAACTGGGCTGGCCTCGTTCGCAATCGATTGGTGCCTCATCCGTTTATAGGTTTGCACGCATTCAAATATTGATTCATTGGTGTTAAAAAATAAAAAAAAAAAAAAAAAAAAAAAAAAAAAAAAAAAAAAAAAAAAAAAAAAAAAAAAAAAAAAAAAAAAAAAAAAAAAAAAAAAAAAAAAAAAAAAAAAAAAAAAAAAAAAAAAAAAAAAAAAAAAAAAAAAAAAAAAAAAAAAAAAAAAAAAAAAAAAAAAAAAAAAAAAAAAAAAAAAAAAAAAAAAAAAAAAAAAAAAAAAAAAAAAAAAAAAAAAAAAAAAAAAAAAAAAAAAAAAAAAAAAAAAAAAAAAAAAAAAAAAAAAAAAAAAAAAAAAAAAAAAAAAAAAAAAAAAAAAAAAAAAAAAAAAAAAAAAAAAAAAAAAAAAAAAAAAAAAAAAAAAAAAAAAAAAAAAAAAAAAAAAAAAAAAAAAAAAAAAAAAAAAAAAAAAAAAAAAAAAAAAAACCGCAGGAAATCATGCCGTCATAGGAGAAGTTGTTTGCTATCCTAATTTCTTCAGTTATCATTTTAATCAGCTGAAATTGATTGATGTTATTTTTCTCTTCATTTAAGTGGTTGCGTCTGATTCTGCGATCCAAATAATCGGCCTAGTTTTGGAAGGTCATCTCATGCGCAGGTATCTTTTAACATGCGTCTCATTCATCTGATCATTCAATCCAAGGTCGGGTTTACGAGCGTTACGACATGTGAGACGCGTAGGACGCATTAATGAAGGCTGTTAATTAGCTCGCGCAACAGCGCAAACAACAATAAACAAATTGCGAATGTGAGAGATATTTTGCCAATAAGTATTGTGCAATGGGGTTCCTTTTCTTTCCCACTTAAAAACAAGCAATATTCTGAAGGATGGAGCCACCTGGCGCTCTTGGTTTCAAGCTTCTGATCTGAACGTCTTCGTGACTGAATCCCGATTCTGAACGAATCGATCCAAGGAAAAATTCATGGAAAAAAATTCTTGACTTATTTGGTTGTCATGGGCTTTTGTTTATTCCTGGGGCTTTCAGAGTCCGTCTGACATGTACGCCCGTCGCTTGCTTTCCAAAGCAGAAAGGAGCGATTTTCTTCAGTATATCGTTAGCATAAGTTTTCCGGTTAACGTGGTTTCCTCGTCAGGTAATTTTCCTATTAAGTTTCGTGAAGGTATTTACCTCATAGTTTCCTTTACACTGGAAGGACGACATGTGGTACGTAAATTAATGTTTTATTGGCCAGACATTTCAATTGTGTTTTTACGATGTCTTTTCTTCGTTTAAGATGTCATTTGCCATTGACGGCCAAGTGTTTACGATCGACATCGGCCGGCCTGAAGAGCTCGACGAAGTCATTGAATTGCTGCGAATTCACTTCTTCGCAACATCACCCAACTGTTATCTGGTAAGCGACTGGAGCGGTGCGAGCGATAGCAATGGCATGTCCAACTACCTGTCCAGTTGCCTGCGCCATCCTGTTTCGTTAACTGTACGGGATTCTGCCGGCCGACTAGTAGCGGTCAGACTAAACGAACTAGAAGAACCCGAGGATGTTCATCTCGATAGTTTGACTTCACAATCAAAGCGCAGGTTGATTACGGCTTTGTTAACAGATCTCGAAGCAGGCATTGATTTGTTTACCACCTTCAACACAAACAAAATCCTCAGTCTAGCCATGGTTAATATCAATTCAAAATTCTTTTTAGAAATTCAAATCAACTTAATGCTCTTTATATACGACACATTTCTAGATGACTGTCGACGAAAGCTACTGTAAACTCGGTTTGGCAACCACATTGGTAGGTTTGTCGCTGGAATTGGGGAAAGCGAACGGCGCCGGTGCTGTCAAAGTGTGTGCCGTGAGTCGGCACGCCGCGAAAGTTGCTGCTAAACATGGTTTGGAAACGCTGCGCACTATTGATTACGCCACGTATGAATTCGAAGGTGCGACACCTCTAGCGCACCTCGACGATTTGCTGGCAGAACATCCCGTGGCAGCGTTTTTGGCATGTCGTTTGACCTAGTGCCTATTGTTGTAGGTCATGTGAATGTGTACCGACAGCTTTTTAAAATAAAAGGCATCCATTCCAAAGTTGAATCGTAATTTATCCTTTGGACTTGTGGTTCGATTACGCAGGCGATGACACCATACTGATAAAACGGTGAGACGAGCGGCAAAAAATTTGAATGATGGCAGCTATGAGAGAAATCTGAAAAACTGACAACATAAACAATAAACAAAAACCTTAAATGAAATGCCAGTTATAAATACAAGTCTAAAGAAATTTAGAAACACATTGGGCTGGATGGAAAGTGAAGGGGTTTAGCAGTGTGACTCTTATGTCTTATCATTGATCCAAATACATTATTCATCCAAAGGAACAAAGAGATAGAATAGGAACAAGATCAGTGCTCTATTGAATGTAAAAATCGAATGAAAAAATCAAATCAGAATTTATGCATTTGGGGAGCGATACATATTCCAATAAACAGACGTAACATTTGAAATTGTTGTTGCAATAAAACTAAACTTGCTCGACATGAAGGAACATCCGATTACATATTTTGGCAAAACGAAGCTTTGGTTCGTGTACGGCAGCCTCCCGACAATCAAAATGTTCCGACACCACATACAGAAGAAAAAAAAGGAAACCAACGTATCTATTTCTCAGTTTTCAGCAGACAAAATACTTGTATTTCCGGAGATGCAATTCAAACCGCGCGCCGTCTCACCTTTCCCTTCGTAATCCATCCAAAACGTTGCCGTCATCATTTCATTTTAAGCTTCCGTCTCGATTTTCCGATTTTCTTTTTTTTTTTTTTAAATCTAAAATAAATTTCATCCGATGCTTTCACTGTCCTTCTACCTGCATTTTTTCTATTTAATACCGTGATAGTCTCCAGAAAAATGTTAAACAATTGCGTCAAATGCGAAACATTGCCCAGTGAATGGCAATGAAGCTGGTGGACGGTTGCCAAAACAAAAGATTTTCCTCCCTGAATGCCATCAGTGATGACACGTATTATTATTTTTTTTGCTGACGTATCACCGATGTAAGGAAAAACTGGAAGACTGTAGTGCTGCGCGGTCTGCATCCTGCTCAACTCACAATTGAGGTCCGGCAAGTTTTTTCAGCTCCGTTTCCCACTTTAGATTTGATTTGGCATTGATCTGTTTACCTTTTTTTCTTGAGACAAACTGTTAAATTGGACTAGTTAATTTACTTGTGTATACCTGTTATTGCACCTGCGACTTTGCTTGAAAGTATAATGAGTGACGTTCCTTACATCTGTGCTATACGATTTCAAATTTCTTCGGCTATATATTAAAATGTAAATGGTAATCCTGCATCTGACATCCCTTAATTGGCATGGCAAAGGACTAGAGATGTTGATGTTCTAAGCGAACCGGACGTGGGAGATGTACACCCCTTTTTTTCCGTGCGCAGTCTCCATTTCTGTAAGGCAATCGATAGTGGAGGAGGAAAAGAGTTTCAAGTGTCCATTTTCCTGTTTACATGTTATTAAACTCCCGTTTTTCTGGAGTTTAGAACCAAACTATACTTCCTTCTACACAATCGTTTGTAAAAAAAAAGGGTAAATAGTATAGATAAGAAAAACAAGCGATTACGATTATGCTCAACTTTGAAACAGCCCATGACATAATGTTGTTACAGAAAAGCCATTGTTTTTTGTTGTTGCTATGCGTGCTACTCGAGACATACCATAGACGTAAACTGTAATCTGCTTTTCTAGACATTGACTCGTATTCCATCGGACTTTGGACTACCGGCTCTGTATACAACTTGCTTCTTTGGGGGAGAATCCTGTACCAATCTCGATCAACGCCTCACAACTGGTTTTTCTGCTTTAAGTTTGAAACATTCCCAATCTCGCTTCAGTGTCCTCACTTCATTTCTAAACTCTCCACGGAAATCTAGATCGCTGCGTCGTTCTGGAAAATTGTTTTTGCTTTTGTCCCTTGTTTTTACTCAACTGAATTTTGTTACATTTCTTCTTTGTTTTAATTGAATTAAAATAATAATAATTTAGCCATGGAAGAGCAAAGCACGTTGACATTTCCACTCCAATTGGAGCAGGCAGTAGACCGGCAACAAACGCTGACTGTAGACATCGCCCAACCGGACGACGGTCAAGAAATATTTGAATTTCTACTCCAGCATTTCTTTCCACTAGCACCTATCCGTCAACTTGCATTGTACGACGAATCGGAAGAAGCCAAACGACCTGAATGGATAGAAGACATTGTGCTTGATTGCGTCCAAACACCTTATTCGCTGGTCGTGCGGGATTCTTGTCTTCACAACCAAATAGTGGCAGTTGCAATCAACGAATTTCAAAAACGTACTTTATCAGATGTGACTAATCATCAGCTCTACGCTCCTAAAAGCAACAATCCAGCTCAGATTGGCGTTGGTCGTTTGCATAAGTCTGTGTTGGAAGCCATCAATCGTGATGTGGACGTCTTCGCCATTTATGAAACGGAAACCAAAATGGAAATCGGTGCACTCGCCGTGGATGGACGGTACGGCCGTCAAGGCTTGGCCACGAAATTGGTGGATCTCTCACTGCGCATTGCGAAAGCCCATGGTGTAGGCGCCGTTTGGACGGAAGCGCTGAGCGCGTACACGGCCAAAGTGGCGTTCAAGTTGGGCTTCGAAGTTCTAAAGAGCGTCACGTATGAGGACTTTAGATACGAAGGAGACTTACCTTTGGCCAATATCCCTGGGCATAGCGTTGGACTTTTAATGGCTCGAAAAATCTGAAAAAAATCCATCCCTTATCTATGTCGATTTATGCAAATAGCGGATGTTATTGTGTTGTCCCTCGAATGCAAGACCTCGAAAGTTGAATAATAAAGTTGAACTGAAGATCAAATCAACTTAACTATCTAAACATTTATTTTACCTAAAATCCCGCAACAGTTCGTACCTCCTCGGTCTATTACGATCGAGTTGTTAAACATCAATTAAATTGAGGCCAAGTTTGTCTACGAATCTTAAGTCTCGTTTCTTTCATTTATTTTTTCAAAAAGGACTACCGAGTACAACTTACGAGAAGTCACTTTCTCGACCGCAGTTTTTATCTAAGGGAAAATTATATCTGCGGTGCGGGTGGATTTCCGCGTTCCTGTTGACGCTCGGCATTTTTTTATAGACAGCGTGGAAGTTACAACAAACATGCATCACATTCCACAAGTACGTTGATCAATCGCAGTACGAAGCGTAAAGCAGATGGTACTGCATACGTTTGCCTAGGAACATTATGGTTAGTTTTGAAGAAACTAATCCGGCGGATTCAGCACAAAACAGGTAACGCAACATTCCCTTTTTGATTGTCCGTAGTGGCTAAATATATTTTAATCGCAGCCTCCATTTTGAGCGTTGATATAAGCCGCTTCCTACAGTCCAAGCCACAGTTATTCACCTTTTTATTGCATTTTCTTTTCGTAGATGTTTAAATAAGGATACGTGGCAAACTGCTAGACTATAGAATATAAGAAAACTCTTAATATTTTCACAATGTCATGCGTAAAAATTGCAGAGCGTCCTATTACACGATGAGCTGTAAAAAAACCTCCATCGCCATGTTGACAGCTGCCGACGCAAGCCGTTTCGGTGAAAGCATCAACATCGTCTTCCAGTAAATATAACATCCGCACGCATTCACAATACCAATACGTACTAAATAGAATTTTTTTTTTTCATTTTCAAGATGGAAACGAAGTCTCTACAAGATGATCTGGAGGCATTCGCTGATATTTCTTACCGTTTACTTTTCGCTGACGGCTCTGTACAACTTTGGTCTTGGAAAGAAAAACAGAGAGTACGTTATCGTTTTTAATGCCAGTTAAAGTAGAAAAAGAAAAAATTCTAGGCCACTATTTCATGCAGACATTTTGAAGCGTTGACTGCCTATTTCGCCCGCTACACACGTTCCTTTAATTGGATGATTATGTTGGGTTTCTTCACAAACACGGCGTTACATCGACTGTTCAACACGCAAATGACGACGCCTGGTACGGCCAAGATTACCACAGTATTCATCATGTCTCTCAAACAGAATTTGCCTGAGGTACATTACATTGTTCACGAAATGTCTAATCAGAAAAATCAAGTTGTATAGTCACAAGTTAAAAATTAGGGTCCAGTGATTGTTGATCAATACGCTCGCTGGGTCGTGCTAGCTTGGATCCTCACATTTCGCATCGTATGCAAACCACTTCGAGAGAAGTTCCCAAACTTGACTTCCATTCAAAGCTCAGGTTAGCTGCACAATCCTCATAACTTGATTCAGACGTAGAATTATCTTTACTCTGTGTAGGGATTCTTCTCGAGGAGGAGAAAAGGATGCTTCAACGTGGAGGATATCCTACGCCACGTCCTTTAATTGTCATCGAATGTAATTCCCTTTTTTTTTGCTAAGCCAGTCGTGGATTAAGCTGGATCTATATTTCTCTTTTATAGGGATGCTTCTTTTATTAAAAGAATGTGCGAAAGAAGACAGGTACATCAACAAGTCAAGTCACAATAAGAACGTCGAGGCCGTTATGACGTTCAAAAAAGGTTGCAGCAACATTGTGAAAGTAGGATAGCATTAGAAGTGAATGTCATTTACTTCCAGTCAATAATACGAGAATTCAATTGTCAACTTTCAGTTTTCATCGCAAAATATTCCATACGCTGTGATCCAGGTAGTCTATAATTTAAAAAAAACTGAAAAGTGAAGCAGAAGAGGTGATAATTGGTCCATCATTTTGCAAGGCCGTTATTGTAGTGGTTTATTGCTTTGGAATGGTCACAGCCATGGCTCGCAATCTTCCGAGATTCGAAAATGAAATCGTCCGACACGTTATCGCGTACTTCCCCGTGATGCCCTACCTTCAGGTTTGGTCCAAACATTTAGCCATTCGTTTTAGCTTTTAACTTTCACCTTCACGCTCATTTGAAAACAATCGTTGCCAACTGCATATTTTTGTCTTAGTTTTTCGTATTCATCGCGTGGCTCAGCGTCGGCAGAGCAGCCGTGAATCCATTCGGAAACGATGACACTGATATTGACGTCAGGAAACTGTGTGAGACGCACATCCAGGTACGCAAGTGGAATGCTGATGACAAATACGACTATTAACGAATTTTGTTGCACGCAGGATTTGGCTTGGCTCACTGAACTCTACTCTAAAACACTAGATGATGTATTTTATAACTTGGTAAGCTCAAACGCATCGGTGTTATTCTAATTAAGGACAATTGATTTTTTTATTGGCATTATTGCAGCCACAAAAGCAATTCAAAACTGAAAACGAAGAGGAACGTCGATCTACATTTTCAGAAACCGCGTGTTGAAATGCAAGGCAACGTGAGTTATATTTCTCGAACAAACTGTCGATCCATTTTTATACCGACCGACCTTTCATTTTTAGGTTATGGTGGATTCGACAAGTCTGGCACCTGTATATTTTTGCTGCGTTGTTTTTCTTTTTTTTTTTTTATAAACGAATTTTGGTTGCGTCTTTGATGTGTGTTAATCTGCCATTATTTTATTTTTCTATTTACTTATTTTTACCGTTGTCCCCACATTAAAGACGACCTTGTTTTCCGAACCCATCCTTTTTCGTTTGGTTGCTAGGCATATAAAGAAGTAAGCAGGGCGGGTAAGAAAACCTTATGCAAAACAAAAAAGAAACAAAAAAAAAAAAAATGAAGCCGGAAAAAGTAAGAGAGCTCAAATACACACGGTAGACTTTCACCTTTATTTCAACTAGATTTAAATAATTGACTACTTTCTTTGACGCAAAAGCAGCTCTGAATTTCGTTACTGCTATATATAGTTCAAAGCTAAAATTACCTTCTAAAGATTAATCCCAATATAATGAAGCCCCAAATCAAACAAGCACCATTGGAAGTTAAGTTTCGAAAGTCTGGGGAAAACCGAACGAAAGTAAAAATGGAAGGTATCAGCACATAAAAATTGACCTCCTGTTAAATCGTCTGGCCGGATTCGTTTGATGGGGTGAATACAGGTACGTAATGTAAAATTCCACTGCCTTTATTGTGACAGACTTGATTGCATCACTTGGCTGAATCATAACATCCGGCCCTGCTTTTTGGCGCTTCCACAACCGGTTCGTCTACTTTCAGGTGTATACGTACCAGGCCCTTGAGCCAAGCCTGAAGAGTAGCTATAAAAAAACAACCCCAAAAGTAACATTCATACGTCCTGCATGCGTGGGCAAATCAAAATGGGACTTAATACCCCCCCCCCAAAAACCTGTCCACATAGAAGCTGGCATATCATTTGATGGGGCACGTTGCCAGCACCAGATAGTGCTTTTGTTGATGCTGAAGCTGGAAATTTAGCCGCAAGGCTCAGACTTGCTTTAACATTCAACTTTCTTCTACCTGCCTCGCGGCTGTTAGTTAAGCACAGTTACACGTTCTACCAAACTGTTCAGTATTCTTCCTCGTCTGACGCGATCGCCAGCAGTTTTTAATGCATGGAAAAGTGTGTTGAAACCGTTCGGTGTTGCGTGATTCGGCAATCAAAACATTGTGTAGGTTGTCTTTAACAGGACCGCAGAGCCAGAAAGGGAACTGTTTCTGTGATTTTAAATAGTGATGTTTTAAAACTTACCTATGGTTCCCGAAAAATTTGCATCAACCATGCAATAAACCGAACATCTGACCTGGAATCTAGAGCCTTGTCGTTGGGCAATCGTTATGAGTTGTCACCGTTCATTAGACCGAGCGAGGACGTTTCAATTCACTACAGTGGACGCGGCATCTATGCCACTGACGCAACAGTTCTCGTTTAGAAAAAAATCCGACGTGATGATAGTTCCATCGCTCCAAGCCGTCAAACGAACGGCCCCCAACGCTCGCTATTTTGACAGTATCAAAACCCTTTTCCGGTAAAAGAAAAACGTGTTGATTGCCATGATAGTTGAAATAATTCGACGCTTTACAAATCCACAGATGGAAAGGAAGTATATACAGATTAGTGTGGAGGCACTTTCTGTTGTATTACGTCCTTTACGTGACATTGTCACTCATTTACGAGTTTGTTTTGAACAACAGCGGGAAAAGGTGAACGCATTCTTAATCGCTTTTCTATATCCTTGAAATTCATGTCCCTTTCTTTTTCTGTAGACATTTTGAAGCGGTAACTCGATACTTTTCCAAAAGCGCTTCTACGCTCAATTTGATGATTATGTTGGGATTCTTCACATCCACAACGCTACAACGTCTTTTCACAATGCAGACTGCCGTGCCCGGTACTGCGAAAACTATTTCTACCTTCCTAATGTCGTTAAAAACGGACCTTCCGGAAGTATGTTGTCTTATGACCGTGTATTTACTAGTACATTGCTGAATTTATTATCATTATTTTTTTCTCGCTAGGGTTCCATCATCGTGTTCCAGTACGCCCGCTGGGCGGTGCTCAGCTGGATATTGGCCCTTCGCAGCGTTTGCAAACCCCTCCGCAAAAAGTATCCGGACATGATTTCACTCCAAAGAAAAGGTGAGCTCCTTTGCTACATCAGTTTATGCATTTCCATTTGAATGTGAATGAATTATGTTCTGCATATAGGACTTCTTCGACCGTTTGAACGACTGATTCTCGAGCGGGCGGAAACAGATGGAGAACTCACTCCACGTCCTTTGATCGTCATTGATTGTATAAGGACAAGATCAAACTCTTAGTTCGATTCAAATGAGTTTGAAACCCTTTTTTTCAGGGATGCTGTTGTTGCTGAAGGAATGTTTGACCTACGGTCGCTACAACAACAAATCCAGCCATCATAAAAATGTGGAAATGTTGTTGGCTTTCAAAAAGAGCTGCGGAAACATGATCAAATTCGCCACCAAAAATATGCCTCATGCTGTCATCCAGGTAAGGAAGAATTGGAGAAAACGTGCATCAAGCTTAACATTAAACATTCAAAAATGCCCGATGCTCGTTATAGGCTGTTATACTAGCCGTCTATTATTTTGGCTTAGTCACCATGATGGCACGTGATTTATCGTCACCGTTACCAATTCCCTATCAAAGCCTACAAGCCGGAAAACCTGACGCACAAGGTGAAAGTTTCAACGAAGACTCTGTCGACGAAATTCTCACGTACAAGGACACTAGTCGTCCCGATCAGGACGTAATCGTAAAGGCTATCATTTTGTACGTCCCTCTAATGCCACTGATGCAGGTGATGTCGTTCATCAATGAAATCATTTAATTTTAACTCTAACCATGTGCTGTGCAGTTTTTCATCTTCTTTGCGTGGCTGACGTTCGGCCGAATGGCTGTCAATCCTTTCGGCGAGGACGAAACCGACATCGACATCGAACATCTTCTCCAATCTCACATTGATGTAATTCTTGACTTTTGCTTTTCTTATTGGCATTTTAAACTCATGTTGCTTTACAGGACTATAGGCGACTAGGCACTTTGTATTCACTCAAATTGGAAAACTTGTTTCCTGATTTGGTAAGGCCCTTATTCTTCCAGTTACCTGTTCAGTGATTTACGACTGAATTACATCTTTTTCAGCCACAAAAGCGATTCTTCGACGTGGCTCAAACACCGGAAGATAATGAAGGCCAAGCACCTAAAACTGAAGAGATTGCAGAAACCAAATCTCCAGTTTTATACAAAATGGCTTCGTCGCCTGAAATCGGTTCGTTTTCCGTCCTAGGCTCCACAGCAAAAGACGAAAGGAAACGCAAACAAACTGTCCTCCTCATGCCTAATAGAGATGCTACTTGCATCACCATCGACGACACGGATCATATTCGACCAGAGGAACGAAATAACTCGATGTGGTGAATTGCTATCATACGGGGACGAACTAGCCGTGACGTCGATAGTGTTGATTCTCAATTAGTTTGTAATTATTTAACAAATGCAGTGTTTCATTTCAGCAGTTAATGGTGTAGCAAGGTGTAAACGATTACACGTATTGTTTCCAAAATTAATGACAATATTTCAAGACATTTTTAGTTACATTATACGAATAAGACTGACAACCATCGACTGGGTGAGAGCGTTCGTAGTGTCTGTTAAATAACGGCAGTGTCCCCTGTTCACGTTTAGCCATGGCCGTAACTGACACCATAAATATAAAATCAGATTCAAAGACAAATCGAAACTAGTTTTTCTTGCCATTGTACTGGAGGATCACTGAATTCCTGAAAACAAAATGGTTTTGAAAGTTGAATGGATATAGAAACGGATTCCTTTTGTAGCCAAGGATTTTGTCCGAGACAAAAGCAAAATTGCGAGTGAAAATATAGAAAGCCGTAACGGTGTCACAAAAGGGCGTCGGCCTTTTTCTGTACACGTAAAAGAGAAAGATCTCGCTAGCCCTCAAGAAATCTAGAGCAATTTTCCCTTTTTTTTCGAGGCCACGAGATCACGCAGTTGGGTCTGCCTTTTTTTTATCTCCCGTTTGATGGTGATCAAAACCAATCACTTCCGCAATGATTTTCTTTTTCATTATCTTTTGAAAACTGTTTAGACACACGCCCGCAGCCTACAGAGAACAATTTTTTAAGGATTAAGGTCTACTATTTTTTTGTAGGCCTTTTGATACATCACGTTCCATAATAGCCAAAGACGTTTTTTTTTTTGGCAGCCCACTCCTTTTGCCTTTTGGGATTCTACTTTAAACCCATAGGAAAACGATAAAAAAAAGTTGGGGAAGGGTCAAGAAAATCGATTTGCTTGCGGCCAGTGCAACTTATTTTGTCAATGAGGCTGAAGTGATGTAGGTCGCAGGCCAGTAGACTGCTCTGAATCGTTTGTAGACTAAATAATTCATTCTGTAAGCCCATTGGTAATTAGGTCGTCCTTTCTGTGAAACAGCATCAGACCCAGTTTTGCGTTCAGCTGATTCGAACAAGATCAACGGGAGCCAAAGGGCGGGGCTCGTCGTTCTGCCGATTGTTTTTTCGTGCTCTTCCGGGATTCCTCAAGTGAAACTGTTTTGACTTTTTAGCGAAACTCGCCCTGCCCACAGTTTCAAGAAAGAATTCATGGCGATCGGCTGCCGATTGATACTGATGCCCTTTCACCTGCTTAGTTAGTTAACCTGACATCCGCTGTAAAGATTGACTGATCTAACCACCATGATGCACTACGAACGAAGCAAATCTCAAGTGTTTCAAGTGCCATCCGCCTTAGCCGTGGCACAAACTGCTCCCGATGCCAATCGTTTCGGAGAATGTATTTGCATCCTAACGCGGTACGTAATCACAAAAGTCTACACCTTGTGAGGGCTTACCTGTAGTTCACATCACGCCAGCACAACACATCAGGTAACTCTGTGACTGCCAGAAAGGTGACTGCTGGGCCGACTGATGTGAATGTACAAGCTACTTTTGCTAGAAGCCAATTTACATTTGGAATATACAGTGTCATTGTGTCTCATCTGTAAGCAGGTGGAAGGGAAGTATTTACAAACTGGTATGGCGAAACTTGTTGCTGTACTACGCGCTCTATTACATGCTCACTATTCTACACAAATTCATCCTTGATGAAGACGGACAAAAGTAAGTATACACCTTTCCATTTGATGCTTAACTTGTGTATATAGCCATGTTCACATCGTTACGCACCGGTCCAGTGATCATAGAACCGTCTATATGGAGGTAGTTTGTGTTCACGTACAGTATGAGTAATCGGTACTTATCTCTCATAAGTACGCAGCGCGAGCATGGCTGTACGCCAAAAGGAATAACCTGTTAGCGAAGCTCTTGCATAATCACTGTTGTTTTTGTTGTGCACAGAACATTTGTGGCGCTGGCTAAATATTGCTCGAGAAATGAAAATTCTTTTAATTTCATGATCATGCTGGGCTTCTTTACGTCGACGGCAATGCAGCGTCTCTTCTCGATGCAAACGATGATGCCTGGCACGGCTAAAGTCATCGGCTGTTTCACTTTAGCAATTAAGCCAAATATGCCTGAAGTAATTAATCAATTCTTATTTAAATTTTTTTTAAACCTATAGCTTATCTTGATAGCAAAGTACGCCCATTTTTTGTTCATTATCACGTAAAGGGCCCGTTTATAGTTGAACAATTTGCTCGTTGGACTGTCATAGCCTGGATTCTAACATTCCGTTTAGTAAGCAAACCATTACGGGACCTGTATCCCGACATGTTTTCACTTCAAACGGCTGGTATGTATTAATAGATTTTTATCAAGCTGTGCTGACTTCTCTTAAAAGGTTCCCTCGTTTATCTCTGTAATTAAATCCGAAAGGCATCCTTCGAGATAAAGAGCGATTAATTTTGGAAAGAGTTGAAGCCGACGCTGAAAATTCCACGCCTCGACCTTTAGTAGCCATCGATTGTAATTTATCAATAATTCAAAGACAGAATTTGGAGCAAAACATTTTGTATTTGGAAAACAATTAGGGATGTTGCTGCTGCTCAAGGAGACATCGACGCACAATCGTTTTGCCGAAAAATCCAGTCATTTGAAACTTGTTGAAGCTGTGCTGGCCTTCAAGAAAAGCTGCGGGAACACGATCAAAGTTTGATATATTCCTTACATCATTATGTTGGCCTTCTGTAATTCCTGTTTCATTTAACATGTTCGCACAACAGTTTGGAACCCACAACATCCCACATGCACTTATTCAGGTATGATATGGTTAGTAGGATAATTTGGACCGATGCTTGAAATTTCTAGACACCAGGTTTAATTACTTGTTGCATGATTTTAAAGTTGAGAATTTCGAACCAGCATGCAGTGCATTAAAACCATTATTCACATAGAATAGTCATTTTGTTGTGAACGGATCTTAATTGGATCTATTTCATTGTCTCTTTTGTCTAGAACAGGCTGCTATCATAATGGTTTACGCTTTCGGATTGCTTACTTTGATGGCGCGTAACTTAGAAGACGACGGTGATGAGGACAATCATTTGGCGAATAACATTATTTCTTACTTTCCTATTTTGCCTAGCATGCAGGTGATTTCCAGATTTAATAGCCTACAATTGGACACTAAAACAAGTTCAGAAAAATCACTTCTAATATTTTGCATTTAAATTTTAGTTTTTCATTTTTCTTGCCTGGTTGAAATTTGGACGAGCCGCCGTGAATCCGTTCGGAACCGATGAAACCGACATTGACATCAAGCGCCTACTTAAAACTCATATTCAGGTTTACAGACACTTATACCTTAATGATTTCCATATCGAATTTCATGTTCTTGTATTGTGGCAGGATTCCCTTCGGCTTACAAGGCTCTATACTCAGAATCTTGAAGACTTTTTCGGTACTATGGTAAGTGTAACGTTAAATCCGTTGCGAGAAATACTGTAGCCTAAGTTTAACACAATTTATCGATGGACGTTTTCAGCCTCAGCACCAGTATAATGAAACAGATGTTGTTCATCTCTGACGTCGATACGCATCTTCATCTAACGTTTTCAAGGTTACATGAGCTTCGTGTGATACACTTGGATGACGTATCACACATAATAATAACCATTCGTACCAGTGAAGCAGATTTTATTCCTTTGATTGACATGTATAAATTTACACGAGAAAAATGGAAATAGAAATACATAAACGTGTATGAGAGCTTGGCAAGGAGGAGCTATCAATAACGAATTTCTGCAAATATTTAATCATCAAACAGGTTGTAACATAATCGTGTTATAGGTCTACTAAATACTACTGACCTAAAAGTTGTAACGAAGTTAACGCTTAACGCTTTGTTTATCTTATGCTTTTGCATGAGTAAAAAAACCAAACTTGATTTACGTCATGCCCAGCACGATTGAAGGTACAAGATAGCTTACGCTGCCGTCGCAACGGCCCACACCAGGTTCTGAGAATCAGTCCCAATATGCGAACGGCGTGCCCGCCATCTACCGAAGAAAATCGCATTACTAACTTTCTGTTACCTCTCCAACTGCGAGACCGAAGGGGACACACCAGGGAACTTTTCCCCCCCCCCCCCTTTTTTTTTTTTTTTTTTTTTTTTTTAAATTTTTTTTTTTTTTTTTTTTATAATAAAAAATTTTAAAATAAAAAAAAAAAAAAAAAAAAAAAAAAAAAAAAAAAAAAAAAAAAAAAAAAAAAAAAAAAAAAAAAAAAAAAAAAAAAAAAAAAAAAAAAAAAAAAAAAAAAAAAAAAAAAAAAAAAAAAAAAAAAAAAATAAAAAAAAAAAAAAAAAAAAAAAAAAAAAAAAAAAAAAAAAAAAAAAAAAAAAAAAAAAAAAAAAAAAAAAAAAAAAAAAAAAAAAAAAAAAAAAAAAAAAAAAAAAAAAAAAAAAAAAAAAAAAAAAAAAAAAAAAAAAAAAAAAAAAAAAAAAAAAAAAAAAAAAAAAAAAAAAAAAAAAAAAAAAAAAAAAAAAAAAAAAAAAAAAAAAAAAAAAAAAAAAAAAAAAAAAAAAAAAAAAAAAAAAAAAAAAAAAAAAAAAAAAAAAAAAAAAAAAAAAAAAAAAAAAAAAAAAAAAAAAAAAAAAAAAAAAAAAAAAAAAAAAAAAAAAAAAAAAAAAAAAAAAAAAAAAAAAAAAAAAAAAAAAAAAAAAAAAAAAAAAAAAAAAAAAAAAAAAAAAAAAAAAAAAAAAAAAAAAAAAAAAAAAAAAAAAAAAAAAAAAAAAAAAAAAAAAAAAAAAAAAAAAAAAAAAAAAAAAAAAAAAAAAAAAAAAAAAAAAAAAAAAAAAAAAAAAAAAAAAAAAAAAAAAAAAAAAAAAAAAAAAAAAAAAAAAAAAAAAAAAAAAAAAAAAAAAAAAAAAAAAAAAAAAAAAAAAAAAAAAAAAAAAAAAAAAAAAAAAAAAAAAAAAAAAAAAAAAAAAAAAAAAAAAAAAAAAAAAAAAAAAAAAAAAAAAAAAAAAAAAAAAAAAAAAAAAAAAAAAAAAAAAAAAAAAAAAAAAAAAAAAAAAAAAAAAAAAAAAAAAAAAAAAAAAAAAAAAAAAAAAAAAAAAAAAAAAAAAAAAAAAAAAAAAAAAAAAAAAAAAAAAAAAAAAAAAAAAAAAAAAAAAAAAAAAAAAAAAAAAAAAAAAAAAAAAAAAAAAAAAAAAAAAAAAAAAAAAAAAAAAAAAAAAAAAAAAAAAAAAAAAAAAAAAAAAAAAAAAAAAAAAAAAAAAAAAAAAAAAAAAAAAAAAAAAAAAAAAAAAAAAAAAAAAAAAAAAAAAAAAAAAAAAAAAAAAAAAAAAAAAAAAAAAAAAAAAAAAAAAAAAAAAAAAAAAAAAAAAAAAAAAAAAAAAAAAAAAAAAAAAAGAAAAAAAAAAAAAAGGAGAAAAAAAAAAGAAAAAAGGGGAAAAAATCTAAACAGAATCCCTAGCGAGAAACACCATAAGGCCACAATCAATAGTCAAATTTTAAAATAATTATTTAATAATATTATAATGCATATTTATATTTTTTGGCTACCTAGTGACAGAAGGCTAGTTAGTTCGTATGAATTTTTTTCCCAGCTGCCGCTTGCACTTAACGATTATTATCTGCAACAGTGGGTGTGGGCGTGTGGCACTCCCCAATTTTTTCCTTTGTTTAACGTCCTTTCCAATTAAAATATGGCAGTTTCTTGAATAAAATTATATTGAATAATATGCGATTATATACATTTAATCGAATGTCAATGAAAAACTTGGAACTAACTTGGTAGTTTTGGAAATTTTACCAAGTCTGAGAAACTTTTTACTTACTTCAGTCCATGGGTTGCACGTAGAAAACACAAATAGGGACCATTTTTTTTGCTTATTATGTCATTTCGCACTAAATAACTTCAACGAGAATGGTAGCTGTAAGAAGAACCACCTTCGTGAGGTTCGTCATAGTGGCCGCATTACTCATAGCCATTGGATGTATAGTGAGCTTAATCGTAATAGGAACATCGAAACCACCAGAAACGGATCTTACAAGTTCTGAAAGAAAAGATTGCTCTACAATGGAAAAGAAACTACCGGAAGCTCCTACTCGTAACAACCCAAACCATCCTGGCAACGATCCAGATCCCAGATTCGAAAGTGAGATGAAAGAATCCAACATTTACAATCCCAGAGTTGTAAAACCACAGGGAAAAATGTTTCCTCTCAACGACATGTTCGGTAATATTAGTGACGAGGATTTGGAGTCTCTCCTTTTGTCTCATGAGCAAAAACCAAGCCTAGAAAAAGAAATGATCCATACATTATCATCGATCGTTTCTGGCGTTAGCGACCCCAACATAAAGCGTACGCATAAGGCGAACGTCAAAACCAAGAAAAACCTCGAGTTCAAAGCAGAGATGACTAAGCTTCTGACATCTATTGTCCAGGAGACCAATCCGACAAAAAAATGGAGCCTGGCAGAAATACTGTCATCAATTGTTTTGGAGCAGGGGATAGATCTTGAAGTCAAGGACATGATGAGACGTGTGGTAGTCAATATAGTAAACCAACACGAAGCCGACCCAGTAGTTAAATGGAAAATGGTGGAATTAGTGTCAGACGTAATTTCTCAAGAATCTGACGAGGCTTTGAAATGGAAAATGTTGTATACTCTGTGGAAGATATCTTCTCAAAATATGGAGACGAAATTTAAGTCCCAAATGTTAACCATTCTTTCAGCAATTGCAAGGGAGGAGAATAGCCCAGAAACACAGCTCAAAACTGCAACTACGCTATCTTCCATTATTCACAGATTTGGAAAAGAGGAGACCAGGGAAAACATGGAGCGGCTTCTTTCGATAATAGTTCATTCCAGTGAAAATTTCGAATCTACTACTGCGGATACTGCAGAGTCGGAAGTTGACAAACAATCCGAATTAGAAACCGTATTCCCAAAAAAGTCAACAAGTGTCGACGCCAAGTTAACATTTATAAACATACTCTCGAACTTAGCACAAGAGGAAACAAAAAGAAAGGTGGCAGCAATCCTCATCGAATTAATATCGTTGACTGAGTCACAATCACCCAGAATTAAAGCAGCGATGGACCGAGTTCTCACCAAGATAATTACGAATAATCTTATAACGACAGACATGCAATCAGAAATGGTTTCTAATCTCTCGAATATACTGGATGAAAAAAAGGCACCAGCAGAAGACCAAGCCCGAAAATCAGAAATGACAGATTTGTTGTCGCACGTAACCAGCGAAGTTAAGGCACCTATCGCGGAATCTGGAATGAAATCAGAAATGATAAACATTGTTTCGCGATTTGGTGATGAAGAAAAGGCTGCAGTATCTAAACCCGAAAGAGTTTATTTACCCACCCAAGTAGCTGGTAAAGGAGAGCAACTAGCTGCGGATTTTCGGCAACAGACAGAAATGGTCAACATGTTCACGAAAGTTCTTGATGAAGAAAAGGCACCAGCAGAAGACCTAGCCCGAAAATCGGAAATGACAGATTTGTTTTCGCACGTAACCAGCGAAGTTAAGGCACCTATCGCGGAATCTGGAATGAAATCAGAAATGATAAACATTGTTTCGCGATTTGGTGATGAAGAAAAGGCTGCAGTATCTAAACCCGAAAAAGTTTATTTACCCACCCAAGGAGCTGGTAAAGGAGAGCAACTAGCTGCGGATTTTCGGCAACAGACAGAAATGGTCGACATGTTCACGAAAGTTCTTGATGAAGAAAAGGCACCAGCAGAAGACCTAGCCCGAAAATCGGAAATGACAGATTTGTTTTCGCACGTAACCAGCGAAGTTAAGGCATCTATCGCGAAATCTAAAATTAAATCAGAAATGATTAAGATTCTTTCGCAATATGATGATAAGGAAAAGGTGGAAACTAATGCAGTTCGACTGAAAAAGTGAAAATAAAAAAGTTTGGTTTGATTTTTATTGAATAATAACGATGATTGTACGAAATGACATGCAAAAAATAAAAAAATAAAAAAAAAATAAATTTAGAACTCTTACCTTACATTTAATTAAGATAAACAACACTCATTTTCAGTTATAAAGAAGAAAAAAAAAACACAAATAAATTCCTCTTGATATTATATACATATAGTATCCAGTGATGCGAACAACGGAATTTTGGTGACGTACTGTAATACGTACAAGTCATACGTAATTTAAGTCTGTTACGTAATAAGTAAAAAAAGATACGTCAACGTAAGTCACTTATTTCAATAATTCGAACGTACGACGTTAGGTCAGCAATACAGTCATACGTGGAAGTTTCTTTAGCAGGCAAATGGGTCTATATCCTATTATCCTTCTATTTCTTTTTGATGGAGGGGATAGTTTGGTGCCTACCGTACCCCTTTATGGTATTCCTATTTCTCTTTCTTTACAACCCGCGAAAAAGGTGCAACATTAAAAGTAGGAAAATTGACTGAAACGTAGAGGAAGAGAAGAATGGAAAGAAAACGAGGGTATGGTAACTAAAATGTTAAATGAAACGAGGGGGTGAAGTTGAACTGAAGGCCAACGGTGGTCTGGACCACCGTAAACTTTTTCAGTTGAACTTCACATTGAAGTTGTCGCCAAAACGGTCACCTAGTTCAGCCAACTACCGGACGGTTGACGCAAAAACACAAGTTCACTGAAAAGTCGAACTAAAAGTTGACGCCAAAATGCGCCCACAGAGCGATCTCGGTCAGTTAACAATGTGTCTACAGACAGCACTAAGGGCGCGTTTTCGCGTCAACTGTTTGTTGAGCTTTTTTGTTCAACTTCAACTTGTAATTTCACGAGAAAATGGATTTCTATAAATAGTTAAACTAAGACGTTGAAGTATTAGTTGAAGTAAAACCTCAACCGAGTTGAACAGAAGGTCAACGGTGGTCTGGACCACCGTTGAGCAAGTTCAACTTTTCAAGTTCAACCTTCAATTCAGCATGACGCAGAAATGGAGGTTGAACGGACATCAAGTTCTACCATCTAGTGGCAGTTGACGAGAAAACGGTAGTCGACCAAACTAGTTCAACAGAAAGTTGACACGAAAACGCGCCCTAAGCCTGGTGATGAAAGTAGAACGTTTGCAAGGACACAGGCAATTGTTTCGTCACATCATCTCTAACCACGGAAGAAAATTCTAAAAAGGAAAATTCAAGCAAGGAAAAAAAATAAATACGATGAGGATACTGATGTTGGATGTCAGATTGCCGTAGGAAAGGTGTCACACTTCACATTATTATGATTGATGTACCATTTAGACAAACTATAAACAGAGTGGAAAACTATCACATTTAAAAGATATTTTAGTTTACCAACGCATTAGGACTCAACTACATGTGTTATATGTTTATGTGACTAAAATCTATGCCACTTTTTAGCTCGACTTAGTTAGCAAAGCTACGGGTGGTCCTCGCTCCTTTTTTGTTGTTTGTTTGTTGTTTTTGTTGTTGTTTCTTCCATGTACGGGCAATATTCCATGGAAGCTTGTGGGCAAATTGGATCCTCATTTATACAGCCTTCTGGAATCCGGTAGAGATAACTGGCCATGCCGCAGGCGTTTCGTTGAAAGTAAAGGTCCCCACTTCTGAACAGTCTCAAAGGGAAATCCACGGAAAACGGCTGATCACGAGAAGGCTTGCTCCTGCCACCCTCAGTGACAAACATGTGCCGCTGTTGATTAGGCCGTCGTCCACCACAACAATGTTTTATTGTGTCTAGCTACTTGAAAAGAAAAAAAATGACAACAGTGATGCATTACGATAAAAGCAAATCGCAAGTACTTCGTAAAGTAAGTCAAGTGCCATCCGTCCTAGCATTGGCTCAAACTGCACCGGACGCCAACCGTTTCGGTGAATCCTTTCGCATTCTCTTAAGGTAAACGTACAGTATTTATCTGATATTTAAACAGTATAGTAACTTTTTCATGTAGACATCTTTCATTTTAAAAATGTCACTTTTTTTTAATATTTTAGATGGAAGGGAAGCATTTACAAGTTCATTTGGAGAGACTTGTTAGTATACTATTTTCTTTTTTACCTGCTGTCCATTCTGCACAGCGTTCTAGACGACGATGGAAAAAAGTAAGATAATCTTACATTATTTTTGATGTTTTGGAAAAGAAACGTAAAGTGTTCGAGGCCGTAGAGAGCGGAGCCGAAGTCATCTTACAGCCACATGCTTACGCCTATTTAGAACTAGGAACAAATGTCAAATGTTCCAATTGGTTAGTGAAAGCTCGCTACGACCTTGGCCTTGTTCACACATCAGCTTTAGCTTAAACTCTATGCCCGGCAGGTGCTTCACGTACACATAACATTAACTTGTACTTTTTTAAAACAGAACGTTTCAGGCTTTGGCGAAATACTGCTTAAAAAATTCCAATTCTATTAATCTAATGATCATGTTGACATTTTTCACTACAACTGCTATGCAGCGTCTGTTTTCAATGCAAACGACGATCCCAGGAACGGCGAAAGTCATCACCTGTTTCATCATGTCAATCAAGCCAAATTTACTGGAAGTACTTGGCGATTCACTTTAATCACAAGTTTCCAACACAGAGCTTAAATAGGAATTTTTGCTATCTTTATTTATTTTCAGGGTCCAATCATCGTTGAACAGTTTGCACGTTGGACAGTTTTGGCGTGGATTTTGACTTTCCGTGTTGTTTGCAAACCATTGCGCACAATGTTTCCCGACATGATTTCACTTCAAGTGGCAGGTGATCTTTGCCTAAAACTTATACATCCGTCGTAGTATGTTTTAAATCAAATTCCTTATATTTAGGAATCATACGCGAAAAAGAAAGGGTAATCTTAGAGCGAGTTGAGACCGAAGGAAACAAAACACCCCGTGCATTGGTAGTTATCGACTGGATGCTGTTGCTACTCAAAGAAACCGCGATACACAATCGCTTTGCCGAAAAATCTAATCACCTTAAGGTTATCGAAATTCTAATGACCTTCAAAAAAAGTTGCGGAAACACCATAAAGGTATGATTTTTTTTAAAAAGATATTTGCACACTCAGTAGAATTCCCATCTAACGAAATATTTGAAATGAAAAGTTTGCAACGAAGAACATTCCTTACGCGTTAATTCAGGTATTTAGAAATTATGATGAGTTTTCAGCTTGTAGAGAACAGTCAGTTTGAAATGTTTTACCTTTTATCAAGGCTGCCATTATAGTCGTCTATGCGTATGGTTTAGTAACGTTGATGGCTCGTAATTTTGAAGAAGCTGGCAGCAGTGGTTTCCTGGAAGGCATCGTTAACTATTTTCCTGTTATTCCCAGCATGCAGGTTCGTTATTCAAATTCATTGAAATGTGTTTACTCAACATTATGAACCGAATCAATTCTGTTTTCTTCGTTTGCTCAGTTTTTCATTTTTCTCATCTGGTTAAATTTTGGCCGCACTGCAGTGAATCCATTTGGAACCGACGAGGAAGACATCAATGTCAAACTCTTGCTTGAAACTCATATTCAGGTACTGAGACTTTCGATGATACTTTTCTTTTTATGTACTATTATATTTTTTCTTGTGTGATAAGGACTCTTTTCGCTTGGCGAATCTCTACACACAGGATTTGGATCAAATCTTTGGCATCATGGTTAGTAAAGCTATCTTCTTATTGAATTACTGTTTTTTATTTAATTAAATTTGTTACGTTCATAAATTTAGCCACAGCAACCATACAATGAAGCTTCTTTACTTCAAAATACTATTCCTGTTTTGAAATAGTGTACGATGTGTGCAAATAAAACCAAGTTTTTTGTGTAAATTTGCCTGGCTGGATTGACATAGCAGCTTATCACAGCCAATGTTAAGCCATGTTTGGGTGCATTTTGACCCATACAATACATCATGATCAACATTGATATTTTATCAGGTATTGCCTACAATACTGGCCTCGCATTTTTCAGCTAAGAGGATTATGCTAAAAGAAATCGTCGTTACTGCGCTGAAAGTGGTCAGCACTGTGTTGCCACGTACGGATTCCACATGGGGTTCATTGTCCTTGAAATTAGACATCTGCTTCCTTGGTAACTGCGTTGCATAAACAACGCTATGTATTGTTGGATCACACAGAATCATACCGCAAAACGGAAAGTTTTGGTTTGAAAGAAAACGGCGTGAGTTCACTAACGCCTATAACATTGCTGTCCTCTCCTTCGGCTATGGCGTCTGTCTTATACCGGATGCCCAGCAAGGCTACCAGAAGCCAGCAGGCAAATTTATTGTTGTTTTTTGAATAATATATACGGTGTACCGAATCTGGTTGATTTTCTAACACTGTATACTGATGAAGTACGCTACCTCTGACAGCAACAGTTGTCTAGTTGTAACTGTAAGGAACAGAGGACCAGGCATCGGTGGTTGGTGCTACTATACTCCTGACGTTGCAGTTATCATTTGGCTTTAAATTTTAACGTCTATGATAGAAAACCAGGCAAACAAGAAAAGTGTGCAATTTTTCCAAGTCGAAAATCCACAATGCAGTTTTCGGGGAAACCGCAAGTATTGCGTCGAGTCAGCCAAGTGCCGTCAGTGCTAGCGTTTTCTCAGACTGCTCCAGATGCCAATCGTTTTGGAGAATCCATTCGTATCCTTTTACGGTATAAATTCCCTAGTCTTTGCTGAAAGTGTATTTTATTTTATTACATAGTGTGTGGTCTGTCCTGTTTGATTCAGATGGAAGGGGAGCGTTTACAAGGCAATATGGAAAGACCTGCTGGTGTACTACGCACTCTATTACTTGCTCACTATTTTACACAATTTCGTTCTCGGCGATGACGGCAAAAAGTAAGTATTTTCATCCTACATTGCATTTGTTTAAAGATTATTTTCACCAAAGACGAAGAACGTTCAGGGTCGAAGCTAGCACGAAGCCGTCTGCTCGTTCATGCAAAGAAAAAACCGCAAAAGTTTGGTTTCCAGAATAAGTTTTAAAAAAGGAAACAGATTAATAAAGCTAGCTTTAGGGCGCGGCTAGAACAAACTTTGTTACCCAGTAATTGTGCAAGTGTAGCGGCCCTGATCTTATTTCAATAAGCTTTTACGAAATCGGCCTAGATATACACACTACATTCGATTATTTTTGTCTGATTGCAGAGCGTTCATGGTTTTGGCAAAATACTGCTTACGAAACTCAAATTCCATCAATCTAATGATTATGTTGTCGTTTTTCACTTCGACCGCTTTGCAACGCCTTTTTACCGTGCAAACCATGATTCCGGGGACAGCTAAAGTTATCACGTTTTTCGTTATGTCGCTCAAACCAAATCTACCTGAGGTACAGTTAGCTTATTATCACGATGGGTCATTCCAATCTAAAATTTAATGCGCTCCATTCATATTTTTTTTAATGTGTAAAGGGCCCTATTATTGTTGAACAATTTGCACGCTGGACGGTAATTGCATGGATTCTCACTTTCCGTGTAGTGTGTAAACCATTACGGACCATGTTTCCGAACATGATTTCTCTTCAAGTAGCCGGTAACAAGCATGATTACAAGTTCTCTATTGTTTCTCAGGCTATTATTAAGTATTCACCCGCAAAATCTTTAACCCCAAGGAATCATTAGAGAGAAAGAACGATTGATTCTAGAGAGAGTAGAGACTGAGCACAATACGACACCTCGCGCTTTAGTCGTGATTGACTGGATGATCTTGTTACTGAAAGAAACCTCGATACACAATCGTTTTACAGAGAAATCTAATCATTTAAAATCCCTTGATGTTGTAATGTCCTTTAAGAAGAGCTGCGGAAACACGATAAAGGTATTACTGTTTCATTTTGTTTAACATGTTCATTTTGATTTAATTTACGTTGTGTTGACACTTTGGGAAAAAACAAAACAGTTTGCAACAAAGAATATTCCATACGCCCTTATTCAGGTAGGTGTTGTTTGTAATCCTAATAAGAACTTAATAATACCCTGCTAATTTTATCAGGCTGCCATCATAGTCGTCTATACTTACGGATTGATGACACTTATGGCTCGTAATTTCGATGATGCGGACAGTGCTGGATTCATGACGGGCATTGTAAATTATTTCCCGATTATTCCCAGCTTGCAGGTTCGTATTGCACAAAAACTTCAGTAAATCAAAGGTTTTCCCCATTTAGTAAAATTTCTTTTCTATTCTCTTTAGTTCTTTGTTTTTCTTGTTTGGTTGAATTTTGGTCGAATTGCTGTGAATCCTTTTGGAACGGATGAGGATGATATCGATGTTAACCTACTTCTTGAGACTCATATTCAGGTATTTTCAAACATATTGCGTTAATTGGGTTTTTTTCCATTTAACTGTATGGGAAAACAATTTGCTGTAGGATTCTTATCGGTTAGCAAATCTGTATACTCAGGATTTGGAAAGTGTTTTTGGTGCTATGGTAAATTGTGTTCTGTTTTCTGCACAAGATTTGCTTTACAATTCACATTATTTTTTTTTGAATTAGCCTCAGAAACAGTATAACGAAGCACCCTCTTCCTAGCTCCTTTTGTCTGCTGAAACGCTGAAACATTTGCAGAAACAATCTCATCCTATAGCGCATTGTGCGTGCAAAGTAACTTTAATGGATTTCTCCTTTTATTTATATGTCTTTTTTAAGCAACTTGCCTCTTCTTCCTCTCCCAAAGAAGTGATTTAAATTATAGGTCAATTTCAATTGTATAAACGATATTAAATAGTGTATAAGTTCCAGAATGTTAGTGAACTTTCCTCAGCATACCAGAAACTGATTGGGTACATATACAACGGCGAAGAACTGATCACTAAAAGGCGTTCGTGTCCTTCCGACTGGTGATTTACTGCGTCCAACCATTCTCGTGGCGTAAAACGGAAAGTGCTGGTATGAAATTGTATCCTTAGGTTATTCACAGCAAAAATTTCTTGCAAATGTCGAAAGGAGGACTGTTAATACCTTCTGTTTTTCGATCGTGATTTGGTGATCAAATTGCCAACAGCGGTTCTCTATCGGTAACAATTTAGCAATTATAGCTAAATTTGCGCCAATTTCATCCGTGTGGACTACATAAATTTTGCAGGATCGATCAAGCTTATTCGAAAACAAAGGTAACTTGCTCCATTAGTCAATCACGATGCGAAATTTCTTGGTAGCCTCTTTTTGGTGCTATAGTCTTTTACCTTGCGTTGTCCAATGTGTATTTGCTTATCATGTCCCTTCACTTTTACTCATCAAGGTCGACAGGAAGAAAAGGGCAGAGAAGAAAAATTACGTAGCTCACACCACATAGTGCTACAAACTATCTGAATGCTCACTGCAAACGGCTACAACGTAAAAGCAGGTTGTATTTAAAAAAAAAAGGAAATATCCTATTGTAACTGTAGAACGAAACAAGTGTGACCAGTTTAAAATGCGCCATTCTTTGGTGGACAGGAGCACGAGTCTTTTAGTTTCTTGAGTCAGATCAAATGGAAACCAGTGGATGAATTTATTTTTGTCCATCTGGGCTATTCTATTGACTCTTTGATCTGGGCTCCAGGATAAACACGATTTCCTTTATTCTTAACATAGAATTTGTGACACTTGGTTAGAGCTGACACTATTGGAGGTGAAGTTAGTTACCTGTGTGCCCTGTGTCCGTGTCTCTGTGTTCAAAGAATTATCTTCCCGGATTTGCTTTCTGCTGTTTTGATAGTGATCCACTAATGGTTGTGGAACATCATGAATGTCACGAAATCACAAGTTTTACGTAACGTAAGTGAAGTCCCATCAGTGCTGGCATTTTCTCAAACTGCCCCTGACGCAGGTGGTTTCGGCGGATGCATGAGCATACTTTTAAGGTAAACAAATTTGTTAACGATTAAGGCTATAAAGTGCAGTGCGTGAAAATTTAAGTATTGGAGCTGTGTTGATTTGTGATGTAAAAGGGATAGACCGTCATGTAACACTCGGTTTAATTGCAGATGGAAGGGCAGCATTTACAAGACAATATGGAAAGATTTGTTGGTCTACTACGGACTCTATTATTTGATTACAATCATACACAACTATGTTCTCGATGAGGACGGGAAAAGGTACGTTAATGTGAAATGTAAACAAGGTGGAATGTAAATTTGTTTCGTAAAATAGGACATGTTTTTGTCCTGTAATGTTCAGGGCCAAGGCTTTGCTCTCTAGAAGGCGTCAGTTGATAATCATTTTTTTTTTTTTATAAATGGAAAGAAAAAAAGAAAAAAACATGTTAGAGGGAGGACCAAGGTCAAGTGTATAAATAAAAATATCTAGTAATTTTGTACTCGGCGACCCTGATCTAATTCAATAATTCAGCGCGTAACCTTATTATATAGCTAAAGACATAGGTCTTAATGGGTTTCATTTTACTTGCAGAGCATTTGTGGCATTGGCGAAATATTGCTTGAGAAATTCTAATTCTATTAACGTGATGATCATGTTAACGTTCTTTACGACAACGGCCTTGCATCGTCTCTTTGCCATGCAGACAATGATTCCTGGGACGGCCAAAGTTATTACATTTTTTGTCCTGTCACTCAAGCCAAATTTGCCTGAAGTAATTGGTTATTCCCTATTCTTATCCTAAAGCAATCTTACTACTAAACACTCAGCACCTGGTACCTGCATGAATTGTTTGTTTTTTTCTTCTACTATCTAGGGTCCAATCGTCGTGGAACAATTTGCTCGTTGGACGGTGCTGGCATGGATACTAACTTTTCGTGTCGTGAGCAAACCATTACGTACGATGTTTCCTGACATCATTTCACTCCAAGTAGCCGGTGAAAGAATAAGAAATTGCTCGCTATTTAATTTAATTTAACACAACAATTTTTCTGACGTGAAGGAATTATCAAAGAGAAAGAAAGATTGCTTTTAGAGAGAGTGGAAACTGAACGTAATAAGACTCCACGCGCTTTAATGGTCATTGACTGGATGCTTTTATTAATGAAAGAATCTTCAGTACACAACCGATTTGCAGAGAAATCTAATTACCTTAAAGCTGTTGAAGTGCTTATGACCTTTAAGAAAGGCTGCGGCAACACAATTAAAGTTAGATTTTATCTTTAATCTATTCTAATTCTTTTTTTACTAACTAAAAATTGAATTTGATATTATTCCAAATCTACCGGGAGAAAAGTTTGCAACAAAGAACATGCCTTACGCCCTCATTCAGGTAAAAGAACAATTCAGGTTAAGATGACACACATCCACTATTGAATTCTTACGTGTGCAATAAAGGCTGTAATAATTGTGGTGTACACTTACGGCTTAGTAACGTTAATTGCTCGTAATGTTGAAGAGGCAAGTAGCTGTGTCTTTGTGGAAGTAATCGTTAATTACATCCCAATAATCCCTAGTATGCAGGTCTGTATCGCTATTTTAAAATTATTTGCAGAAATTTATAAGAGGTTTTTTTTTAGTTTTTTGTCTTCCTCGTTTGGCTTAATTTTGGTCGAGTCGCCGTGAATCCGTTTGGAACTGATGATGACGACATTGACGTCACACTTTTATTTAAAACTCATGTCCAGGTATCTATATTTTTTTCTGATTAACTTGCCATCCTTGATTGAGTATAATATTCCAAGTACCTATGATTTCTTTTAGGATTCTTTTCGTTTGGCGAGTCTCTATTCTCAGGATTTGGAACAAATCTTTGGCCAAATGGTGAGTCAAGCTGCAGTTGCTTTTATAATTCAGCTAAATTTTCAATTCATAAATTTTTCCTTTTGCATTTTTTTGTTCTTTAATCTTTTCTTTCCACCCTTTTTTCATTTGCTAATATTTTTCCTCCGCGTTTTTCATTTTACAGCCTCAACACCAACATAATCAAGAACCGTCACTCCAAAGTGCTGCCCCTATGCAAAACCAGTAGACAATTTTGTGGAGTAAATGCAGGACGGGCTTTTAATATGTACATAAAGTAACGTGGAAAAAAAGGTATACATGTTTTTGTGTACGATCTTGTTGTCAATCTAGGTAGGGTTGAACAATTCGATAAACGGTGGAGCAGCTTTGAATTTTATACAGGCATATTTTTAACATTTCCGGGCCTAAAATGCACTATCAAAGAGATTAGATCTATTTTCTAATTCACTGATTGTATATCTAGTGGTGGCCCTCAGAATTTGTTTGCGTGTTAATTTATGGCCGCCAAACATTCGTGACAACTGCTGACAAAGATGTTAACCTTCATCCCGCACGCCTCGTTAGAAGACGGTGTCCTCGAGGTAGCAAAAAAATGTTCAACACTGAGCTGCTAAAAAATCGAAGTGTCCGAAGAAAGGGGCACTATTAATATTATCCATCTGATTCTTTATGTTTTTGTTCTTCTAAAAGTTTTTAACATATCTGGAGAGAGGGGTGGGCACAAGCTTTCAGGCAGATCCTACTATCCTTTCACTGCACTTCCTTCTAAAGTCACCCTTTTACGTCTCTCTTGTACCGTGTTCTGACATCTGTTTAAAAATATGTATATTTAATACAATTCCAATTTATAGTGTCATGATACTGGTTTATATGGTGGTCCAATCGACCAATCTTAATCAAATATTCGTTCCTTCGATAAAAAACAACTGCGTCATCTGTGGCGTCTTAGAAGTACTACTTGAAATACTCCGGTGGCGAAAAAAAAAAAATATAAAGGAAATAAACTTCGCGTAAAACTCGAATCCAAACACATGAACAGAATAATATCACCAATAGAAGGATCATACTTAGCTGTTGAATATTCGATAACAAACAGCTCTTCTGAGCAGTCAGGTAATTTGAATTTCTTTAACTAGTACATTGGAAAATGTGAAGAAGCTCAAAACAATTTACGAAATCATTGTAATCGAATGGAAATAATATAGAAATATGGACGGCCTACCCTTTGGAGCACCACCAATCCTTCTGGATATGAAATCGGAAATCCAAAATTATTTGGAAAATCCCCAGCTTCTTCCAATTCATGATCTTGAAGTTGTCCAGCAGTACTGGAAACATGATACCAATATCAAGCAACTGTGTCAGGCCGAAGTTGCTGCTACCCCGACAACTTTGTTGGTTGAAAGAGACATCAACACTGGAGCCTTGGCAGAAGTTGTTGAGATAGTCACACCACATGCAGGGATGACAAATAAAACCTCAATGTCTCTACAAAGAATTCCTGGTAAACAGTTTACTAACTTGATTTTTGAATCACAAAAGATCCTTTGCTATTATATGCACATTTTGTAATATTAAGGTCCTCCAAGTGAATGGGTTCGGGGAAATGCAAGTAATGTCCCATTCTGGCCTGGTGGGTTAGAGTGGAATCCATCTGAGACTATGTCAGACTTGCTGCAAATAGATGACCTGATGGAAGAGTTATGTTTTAAGAAAGGTTTACTAAATAATTTTTGTTCAACAATTTTTCTCTTTAACTTATGACACTTGATTTAGACCTAAAAACAGTTCCACCAGGATTCAAGAATGGCATGAACTTTGGTACAAGTGATGTTAATCTTAATCTTGCAGCATCTCTAAAGCAGAAAGCAAAACCTCACGACACTGAAGACAAATTGAAAACGGAGTCCGATAGCTCATCCGTAATTGATTTGGCCGATTTGCTTAAAGAAAAGGGATCTATATTTAAATGGATTGAGGAGGAGCCTGTTCCTTTCCAAAACCATAAGCTTGGTGATGTAGACAGTGTTGTACCCTTCGACACTGTCAATAATGTCATTTTGTGTCTCATGAATAGCTGAAAAGAAATCAATTGTGATGTCCGAAAATGAAGACGGCGATTTAGATGACATTCCGGTTGTAGACATTTCTAAAGTTCTTAGCCTGTCAGAGAAGCAGAAATTAAAGTCAACTGATTGGGCGGAGATAATCGATGTATCGACTTCCTTGGATAATTTCAACGACCTCGTTCCCAACCCCGCGTTCACATGGCCTTTTGAACTGGATAGGTTCCAAAAACATGTAAGAAGTTTTTACCAATACTGCTAATCATTCTGTTGGTAATAAAACCTTTTTTGTAGGCTATTATTCACCTTGAAAAAGGAGAAGACGTGTTCATAGCTGCTCATACATCTGCAGGTAAAACTGTAGTAGCGGAATATGCAATCGCTCTGTCGCAGAAACATTTGACAAGGTTAACTCTACAAAATAACAATATTAGCATGGTCTTTAAATGAAAATTTTCTATTTTAGAGCAATCTATACATCACCCATAAAAGCCTTGTCTAACCAAAAATTTCGGGACTTTAAAACTACCTTTACCGACGTGGGCCTTTTAACCGGTGACGTTCAGATCAATGCCAAAGCTACATGCCTTATCATGACAACGGAAATTCTTCGGTCAATGCTTTACAATGGTTCTGACATCATTCGTGATTTAGAATGGGTCATATTCGATGAGGTGCATTACATTAATGACAGTGAACGTGGTGTAGTTTGGGAGGAGGTCCTGATTCTCTTGCCTTCACACGTTAATATTGTAATGCTCAGCGCTACTGTACCCAACACTTCTGAAGTACGTCTTAAAATTCCTGGTTGCTGATGTTGTCCACTAGTTGACAAAATGTATTTTTCTGCTTCTTCTCTTAGTTTGCGACTTGGGTTGGTCGGACAAAAGGGCGCAAAATGTATGTTATTAGTACATTGAAGAGACCTGTACCCCTGGAGCACTACTTATATACGGGTTTGACAGGCAAGACAAAGGACGAACGTTTCCTGATTGTCAACGCTGAAGGGGCTTTTGTGCCCAAAGGGTACAATTTTATAGTTCATTAAATTTTTTTATTTGTTTGCTGTAATTTCAAGTTCAAGTTTTCCTTTTTCGCATAAATTCAATATTGGTTGTTTTGTGACAGATACATGGCCGCAATGGAAGCCAAGAAATCTAAAGAAAAAGATGTTAAGCCGAGTAGTGCTGGTGCTGGTAGAGGACGTGGTGCTCCAACCAAAGAAGTTAGCAGAGCACCCGGTGGAGGAGGCCACAAAGGTGCAATCCATTATTTATATAGTTTGGTTAGCATGCAAATAATTTTCTTAGCAAAAATGTTAACCAATTAGGTTGGGGACCTCCACAGGAAAAGAACCTAATGATTGCCCTTCTGGACCATCTCAAGAAACATGATCAGCTTCCTGTTGTGGCTTTTACTTTTTCACGTAACCGTTGTGATCAAAACTCATCCTTGCTCACCTCGGTAGATCTAGTAACAGCTGAAGAACGGGGACGTATTCATCAATTCTTCCAAAAATGTGTGTCGCGTCTAAAGGGATCGGATCAAAAACTACCGCAGGTTAAATACCTATTCTTGCAAATTTTCTCAACATGATTCCACTTTGGTTTTCTCTCTGTAGGTAACGAATATGCAGATTTTATTGAAAAGAGGTATAGGCGTCCATCATAGCGGCATATTACCCATCCTCAAGGAGGTGGTAGAAATGCTTTTCCAAGAAGGACTTGTCAAGGTGCAATCTTCGTTTCTAAATTTATGAATTGTGAAAAACAATTATCTAATCGATTTCAATGTAAAGCTTCTCTTCGCAACTGAAACTTTTGCAATGGGTGTTAATATGCCGGCAAGAACTGTTGTGTTTGACAGTATTCGTAAGCATGACGGAACGGGATTCCGCAATCTACTTCCGGCAGAGTATATCCAGATGGCTGGAAGAGCTGGACGTCGGGGTCTTGACACTACAGGGACAGTTAGTATCTAATTATAGTATTGCATGTTGCCCATTTCTTATTCGTATTCGTATTCATCTACCAAGGTTATCATCCTCTGCAAAAACGATGTGCCTGAATCAAGTGAATTACATGCAATGATGCTGGGTCAGCCCATGAAGCTATCGTCGCAGTTCCGAGTTACCTATTCCATGATTCTTAATCTTTTGCGTGTTGAACACTTGCGTGTGGAAGACATGATGAAGCGGTCATTCGGCGAAGACCATCAACAGTCCAAGCTGGGCAAAGTGAAAGATCAGTTACAGAAGGTAATGCAATTGTTGTAAAAAAAGAAATCAGCTAATGGCAACTTAACATTTTTTTAACGATCTTAGCTCTACGACCAAGTCCAGCAGTTGCCCCAGTTAGCCTGTGATATCTGCATAGACATTGAAAGTTACTATAACAATGCTGCTTCGTATCTTAATTCAAAGGTATTTTTCATGAGTTCATGGTTTTTGTACCTGTGCCTATCTTTCTGCCTATTTTCTAAATGAATTTCATTCTTGGCTGTATCCATATTTTGCAGGAAGAGATGCAAGAAAGCTTATTGACCCATCCTAGCATGATGCGTGAAATGAACCCTGGCCGTGTTTTGATTGTCCAACATCAAGGACGATGCAATAAGCTAGCCGTTCTCCTTTCTATCGATTCAAGATCCAAAGAAAAACTGTACAAGGTTTTAGTGTTGATTAGTGGCGATGGCGAACCGACGAGCAAAAAAGACGACATGATCTGGACAAAGATGCTAGGCATCTCTCAGTTAAAAAAAGGTCTATTTTACCCAACGTCAAGAGTCAACCACGCTGTTGTGCTCCTCAAAGCCAAGCAAATTTGGGAAGTCACCCGCGTTCAGCTCAAAATCGAGTCTGATAAGATTGTTGCCGACTGGGATAATCGCCAAATACCTCGTTTCCGGTAGCTCTCGAAAAAAATGTATTCTTAAATGAAAAATTTAATGTGTTGCGTTCAATGTAGGGACAACCCGCCCGGACCTAGCTGCACGGCAGCTGTTCAAGAATTGTCTCGCCTTTCGCAAACCGCTTCAGTCGAAGTAATCAATCCACTTCAAGATTGGAAGTGGACGAATATGGATCTTGTAGGGAAAATGCAGGAACTGTCGATCTTGTTTAACAGATTGGCATCTGCCACCTGTACGGCTTGCTCTCAATTCGAGCAACATGTAAGAGATAGAATTTGCTGATTACATTTTCTTCACTTTTTCAAGTTTGCTATGCGGGTTCTTAGTTAGAACAAACAAGTGCCTCTATGAGCATCCAAGAAGAATTGCAAAGGACACAGTTTCTTTTGTCTGAGGATAGCTTACTGCATTCGGCCGATTATCATTCCCGTCTCGAAGTTCTCAAGGAACTTAATTATGTTGATGGCAACGGAACTTGTAGGCAATTTCAAGACTATTCTTTCTAATAATATTAAAATCTACATTTAATTTCAGTACAAATGAAGGGGAAAGTGGCATGCGAAATGGGAAACCACGAGTTAATAATCACGGAGCTGGTTTTCCACAATGTTCTTACGGAACTCCAGCCCGCTGAAATAGCTGCCTTGCTTTCATGTTTGGTATTTCAACAAAAGAACGCAAGTGAACCACATTTGACACCTGTTTTGGAGAAGGTAAATTTTTCTCATTTCATTTAAACTCCTAAGATCATCACATAAAAAATTCTTTTTTGTTTTATCAGGGCCGACTTCGTATTCGTGAAATAGCAGAAAAGATTGGGCGTACTCAGCAAGCTTGTGGAATCAAAGAGGCCGTGGGGGATTTTGTGGACCAATTCAGATTTGAGTTGGTGGAAGTCGTTTACGAGTGGGCTAAAGGAATGGTAATTTGCTTCAGTTTACATAAGTGTATACACGCATTATTTCCATTTTCCTAACTTCATTTTCTAAAGCCTTTTGCTGAGATTATGGGTCTAACGGATGTTCAAGAAGGCATGATAGTACGGTGTATTCAGCGCTTAGACGAAACACTGCGTGATGTCCGCGATGCCGCTCGCATCATTGGAGATCCAATACTTTACCAGAAAATGGGAGAAGCTTCTACAGCCATCAAACGAGACATTGTTTTTGCAGCAAGCTTGTATACGCAATAAATGAGTTACTGAGTAAAGTAACAAAATAAGTAAATTTGATTATTTTATATATATTTAAAACAAACAAAAATAGAAAATGGCTTAACATTTTAGCGAAAAACTAATATTTTTTTTCCAAGTACCAGATGTGTTTATTACATCTTTGTTTAGGCATTCTAAAGCGAACTTCTAAGACCAGTTTCGAAATTTATTCCGTTCTTGATCAGCCGATTAATCAGCGAAGTTTTGGCAAAAGCCGCTCCAGGAGGATATACACCACCTCTGCAAAAATAATAAGCTTATAAATGTTGGCCAAACGTGAAAGAAAACTATTCGCAATACTCTGAAGGTAGTTTGTCGGCTTCACGGAGAAGTACAAGGGCGGCTTGAATCATGCAGATTGGCGTAGTGACGTAACCCAATTCAGGCCCTGATACCCGAACTACTAATTCCTTTTCTGGCTTGTTGGAGTATGCATCCGTTGGCTCAGTCAGTTTCTCATTCCATCCTTTGCCGACTAGAGTAAGGACAAACGACGTTCCATCTATTTCCTTTTTAGTGGGGCCTTTGTGGTCAAATACTCCGAATGACAACACCTTCGGGTACTGCAAAGAAAAGTGCTTTGTGTACTAAGAATGTATTGCATTCGATGATAAAGCTACCTTTTCCAGCAAACTGCGTCCTACTTTGAAGCTTGCCAACAGACCAAACACGACAGCCGAAAGGATCGTGAGTATAGCAGCTATTATGGAAGAACATTGAAAATATACGGCCATCTGTATTGGTCGTTTCTTTTCCTTTTCGTAGAAATATCGCTGGGATCGCATTACGACAGAGCGATCAGAACCAGGGAAAGGTAAACACCAGGATTTAACTATCGGGTTTTGGTGAAGTACTCCCCTGGATCGTATTACAAACAAGACAGCTTTAAGTTGGTGGTTTAATAAAATGTTTTTCCAATTTGTGTTGCAAACCTTGACTTTAGCTTAGGTTCCATCACTGGCAAACGCTGCGGGAAAAGCTTCTTGCGCAGAGGTTTCAATTCGTTTGCACACGCGAACCCGTAAATAGCACTTTGCCAAGTTCCGTAATTAAGATGGAATCCCTGAAAAGTATTGGTAACTGATGCACTCAGCATATACCTCTAAAACTTTGATTTTGTGGTAAAACTAACATGTTCAGCCTTGATGTTCAAATAAGCTTCCACAGTGTTGACTTGCCCAGCAAACTGTTGCTCTAAAAATACAGTTCCCATATCTGATGGGATGCTGTCAAAGCCACAAGCTCCAACTACATAACAATTGTTTTCCTTGGCAGCAGTGTGATAATCCAGTTGCATCTTTTCAAGAAACTGAAATGCTCGAAACATGTTTGAAAAGGCCCTCAAAATAAAATCTCTACATATATCCATCATCTTACTTGGGGCTCTCCACTGATATCAAGATGATTTGTTCCATTTTTCACACAGGCATTTACTACAGCTTCTCCGTGAAATCTAAAAACATTACAAAGAATACATGAAATACAACAAGAAACAAGGACAAGTCTGCTTCCTATATACCTGTAGGGTCCCACACAGTTGAGAACAATCCTCCCTTTTTTGGCCATTTCATTGAGGGAATTTAGATCACCAACATCTGCCTTAATGACTCCAACATCCTTAAGAGACTTACCTAAAACACACTTATAAAATAGTCTGGGACAAGGTAGTCAAGGAATAGTTTACCTGTTTGCTTTTCAACATTTTCCAATCCAACCTTAATTTTTTCAATGTTACGACCAGCAACCGCCCAAGTGATGTTTTCTTCTTCGGCTATTCGAGCCACTTCTTCGACAACGTATTGCCCGGTAAATCCAGTAGCACCAAAAATGATCAAATCGTATTCTCTTGTAACACTCATGATGAAAACAGATTAAGAATGCTCTACCTTCCCTTTAAACAGCGTCGCAAAAAATGTGTATGTAATCCGACAGGCTAGACGCTACTGCCAGTTCAAACTTCAAATTCAGCGAGGAAGCCAGAAAATTGCTATCAGCCTCTCGAACGTCACCGATTAAGAAAAATTTGACAGCTATTGTTGTGGCTGAAAACGCTGGCTTAACTCCTCATTACACTTTGACAGGTGATAATGTAACCTAAACGCATCCCACCCATCCTATATAAACCAACAGTAGGAGAGGTAGAAATGGGACGGGATGACGAGTTGAAACGAAATCAAAAGCGGTAACTCATTAAAGGATAAAGCCATAAAGGTTATCTGGGGCGACAAGCCGCTACAAATTAGGAATGCTTATCCGTATAATTTTCAGCCACTGGCAAAAACCGAAGAGCCAATCGTAAATCGTCTATCTTAGCACTTTTTTAACCCAGAAAAACGTGGACACATTGTCTAATTAGTGTGAAATATACATAATTCTAAATAAATATCTAAATATCGCATCACTAGGGACTGCATTTTTTTTTATAATTTTTTTTTTCAGACAAATATAAGGCGTAAGAAAATTTGTGTTGCGTGTTCTAATTAGTCATTTATCATCATTTTTACCTGTTGGTTGCCTAACCTATGTCAGTTCGCGGTTAGCTCTGGACGAAGACGGATGTGCCTATCTGAAGAATGACCCTGTATGTAGCCATTTTGGCTTTTTTCGCAGTCCCTTCTCGTTTGGCGTTTCAGATACCGGTGATTGCAATTTTTTCCCCCTTTCGTTCTAAAATTTTCCATTATGACGTCTATTGTAAAATATCGTAATGGTAGGATACGGGGTCAGCTGTAGCAAATTTGTGGTCGAAATTTGATTTGCAGCTTCAGGATGCCGTAATCCAAGCACTAGATCGCCATGACCGACACCGTCGAGCGTCTCCGTCGCTTCAAGACAATTGGACAGGATTAGTCCACGATTTTCACCAACATCGTGATAGTGAGTACAGAAATGTTTTATGTCGTGGTCATGTTATTAAATGGCGGAATTTTCTTGTTACATCCACGTGCAACACCAGGGTTGGTGGTCGATTCAGTTACGATTGTCTTTGCCAATCCATTGGGTTGTTCCAATGAAACTGGCCAAGAAGTATTGCTGGACTCAATGCAACACCAAAAACGATATTTCACATCGACAGCCTGTGGTAACCGTCTTAGGTTGCACTTGCTTAATTCCTCCGTAATCCAACTTGTGGATAATGCAGGTAAATTTCTCGCTACGAAAATGTTGTTGAATTGATCGTACGAAGACGAGTATTGTTCACAATTTTCTAGTTTTATCCGGTACGGCTACATTTCTTGATCACCTCAAAATCTTCGATCCAGATAGTGGTGAAATTCTGCTCTTTGTGTTGGTATTGACTCCAAAAAGTCTAGAAGTTTACAAGGTCCACAAGGTGAAATTTTTAATCATACTATTTTTCATAGCTGATTTTTTAACATTGAGTCCTTGCATCTACCGTAACAGGAGAGGCTGGAACTTTCGATAAGCCAACAACTTATTCACGAGTATACAAGCGCACAGGTATTCGGCGTAAACGGGGCCGTCTATTGCATGCTGGCCAAGAAAACCGATGATCGCACGAGACCCGGCATCTTCAAATTGTCGATCGAAAATGGTCGCCTTCACTTTGAGTTCGTTAACTAATCGAAGTTATCTCTATATGACTTAAAATGAAATTTACTTATTTTTAATTACAAACAGTCTAGTGACATCATCGTCGCTCTCTGGCGAATCTCCTGTGCATGTTTGCAGCGTTGACGGTCAGGGACATTTGTTTCACTACGACGTTGACAAAAAACAACTGAACACGTATCTGTTTGACACCCTACAACTTGAACATCATCAGATAATTGAAGCAGTTGGGGTCCAAGTAAATACGTCATAGTTTTATTATTAGTTGCGAGTTTCATTGTGGCTAATGCTAGTGTGTTTTGCCTAGAGCTTCCGCTGTTTTCGAATTGGTGCCAGTCATTACTTAGCCTTCGCAACATTTCAGTCTATGAAGATATTCCAGTTCGTTGATGGGTTCTACGAAGCCTTGCAAACTCTAGAGCTTGAAGGCGTGTCAACCATTAACACTTTATCGCCACCAACGTACCGCGATGACACATTTCTATTAATAAGTGGATTTAACAGAACGTCAGATGAAGAGTTTGTCGAACTTCTACTCCTTGATGCCTCGTCTCTTTCATTCATACCTATGCATGCCACTTGCTCCAACCGAACAGGAGGAAATCGACTACCTCACAGGCTAAAGCCTTCCGGTAACTACTAAAATATTTCGAAGTCAAAATTCTATATGAGTTGGCTCACAAAATGATTTACCTTAGACATTGGCTGCCTATCAGCCATGGATAATCTGGATTTCAGCTCGGTGACGTCAATCATTCTCGATCAGCATTTGTTGCTAGTCATATCCGACGGATCTGTAGCCTGGCTGATGACTGTTGATGTCCATCTCGAACCTGTAGAAAATCCTGTGGCTCGGCAACTAAACGGTGTTCTAGAGCATATGGAAACAACTGCTTCTGCAGCTCGATCAGCTAGCGTCAAATCGCGTGAATTTCTCGAGTTCTCCAAGGGAGTAGTGCTGCACAATAGTGATATCAAGCTAGAGGGTTCGTGGGTGGTAGGGACGGTTGAGGTACCTGAAATTCCACTGGGTAATCTTAACCAAAGTAAGGTAGATTTCAATCCGAAAATGTGGATTCCTGGACTTGATACCATAGTCAATGGCATAGAAAAGAATATGGCTGACTTAGAAAGACTGCTCGACGATATTGATGGGCGTTTACAAGGTATATAAATTTCCAACGTGGCAGTTGGCTCACTTAGATTCATTTGTCTTAACAACTTGACAGGGACAATCCTAAATGGTACGGAAGAAGCTGTTGAATTTGGACGTCTTGTTGTTGACGGTTCCTTGCTAATTCGTCAACTTGAAGTGACCCAACTATCCGTTGAGAAACTAAATAGCGTAGCTTTCAACCCATTCGTAAACGATATTGTCCGACGTGATTCCGATCGACTGATAGAGAATCTCAAAGTGATGGGGACGATTACTGCTAATGCCATAACCGCCAAACGAGTAAATGATATCATGCTTGAAGATGTCCTACTGAAAAGCGATCCAAATCCTACTATCACTGGTAACCTCACAATTAATGGTAACGTCACCGTAGCTGGGGATATAATCGTCGGTGGAACTGTTAATGGAGTTGATCTGAGTCATGATCTCATGGCTTTAAATGACACCTATGGTAAATCTCATTTTCATAATTTTTTCGTTAACGCAATAACATCCTTTCCCAAATGCAAATAGAATCCATCACTTTCACGGATGTGGTGGCTGCCACAAATTTGTCAGTCGGTCATCACATAGATGGAGTGAATGTTACACAATTATTACCTAACGTCTTTTTCGACCAAACTCCTGATGTTCAGCTGGGCAGAGTCCATTTCGACCACTTAATAATAGAAGGCAATTTGGAGATTGGTTCTGGCATGATCAACGATGTTGATATCTTGGCTTTGAATGCAAGCGCGGTTCGCCTAGACACCAATCAGCTTGTAGAAGGCAGCATTGTTTTTACGCAGGTATGTCCGTACAAGAACAGGCAGCTAATCAGTAAGTTCAATTGTCTTTTAATCTACATAGGGTGTCCAAGCTCAAAGCTCTCTTACAGTTGAAACCATCAACGGAGTTAAATTTGAAGATCTGATAGTTAAGAGTACCTTGAATGACATCGTTATGAATGGTATGAATTTACATCGTAATAGGGATTAAGCTGCCATACGTACTTGTATATTTTTAAACTTTGCCTGTTCCAGGAGAAAAAGTTTTCCTTGGGGATGTTACCGCCCACGTGCTTCGAGCAGAGAGTAAGGTTAATGGTCATTATTTGCACAGTGCTCTTACACTTGACACAAATCAGACGGTCAATGGAGATGTGCAGTTAAACGGTATTGACGTCACTGATGGCGACTTGATGGTTGAAACGCTAAACGATGTTGAATGGAAAGCTATCCGTGAAAATGGAGTACATCCTGCTCTTTTAAAGAGGCCTGGATGGAATAAAAACGTCACTATTCGGAATTCGTGCAAAATCGATGGAGTGCTTACTTCCGCACATTTTAAGGTGGACGGTGAAAGCCTCGAAGACCTTTTAAACGACATCATTTATGCCGTAAGTTTCATATGCATTAATTTGTTGTCGACTGCTAACTTATGGTTGCATCTCTACATTTATGTAGAATGACGACCACGTCGTGATTACTGGTAAGAAAACCTTTCCTTCCTTGAAAGTGAATAGTCTGCAAGTTGACGGCTACATAAACGGTATGAAGATATTGGACGAGTTGTTGACGTCTAGCACGGACCAAACTATCACTGGCCATTACCAGTTTCAACGCTACGTTGACTTCTCTCAGCTGGATGTTAGAGGCCATCTTAATGACTACGATCTAGACGAGCTGTTAGGAAGTGTATTGCAATTCGACGACGATCTAGAAACTGTATCATGTCGTCTGAGATTTGATCACGTCAGCGTAAGTGATAAGATTATCATCAACGGTTCAATCAATGGATTTCCCACAGAGTTAATGGTGTTGGACGGTATCGATCAAACATTTACTGCTCCACAAAGACTAGTCTCACCAGAGTTCAGTTCGTTAACAATCCGAGGCAATCTGAACATGACAGACAACTTAAACCATGTTAACGGACTAGACTTAGACCTCTTCGACCGCCGGCGAGTCACGGTCTCAACTGACCAGTGGATTAAAGGTACCTGGAAACTCAACAATCTTTCTGCAGATGCGCTTTCCTTCCGAATACTGAACGGCCTAACGGTAAATGAGTGGAATTCCTCTTTTGTTCACGCCAATTCAAGAATTGTTCAAACAATCGAAGCCAAAGGATTCGACGTGGATTTGTTAGAAGTACGAGGCAATATGACGACTGCGTTGAATGAAGTCAATGGCTACGATCTTTACAGCTTAAGTCAAGTAGCGGGGGATATTCGTGGAAATTTAGTGTTCAACAACGTTTCATTTGATCACCTGGAAACGGAGCAAATGCGCGTTCGTGGAACCGTGAATCACTACAACATTCAACAGCTTAAAGGCGAAGTTGTACGTCACGGTCAAAAGCCGTTTGTAACAGGAACCAAGACCTTTAAAAAACTCGCAGTGAAAGGCGATGTTGATACTGAGTTGATTAATGGGCGTCGTTTAATCGACTCCTTCTTGCATATCAACGCAGACCAGACGATTGAATCACCTATCCAATTTACGGACCAAGTGACAGCGGGAGATCTTAAGTTAGTAGGAGATTCGGCCACTCTCAACGGCGTGCCGAACATGTTGCTATTCTCCTCCCATACGCTTACTCATAATATCCATCATGGAGATATCGCCTTTGAGCAGCCTATCGACGTAAACTCTCTGGAGATTGCATCACTTCAGGGCGAAAATTGGCAACAGTTAGTTTCTTCGCTGGCACGTATCAATGAGACAAATCAATTCAATGGAACACTTACATTTAGCAATCCCATTGAGGTAACTGATAGTTGTTTAAGATTACAGTCATCTCGAGGCTAACTAATTGGAAATTTTTGCAGGTTGTTGGTGCGCTAAACGTCGCAGAACTGAATAATGTCAACATAAAGAAATTTTTAGACGACGTGGTCTTATTGGATGTGGAAGCAAATATTACTGCCAAAAAGAATTTCATTGACTTGAAAACCGCGCGGCTGTCTACGCGCAATCTCTCGAGTAATTCAGTTTATCCAGATGTAATGGGAACAGCGAGACAAGCTATCCGGCTTGACGTCAATGACACTGTGAATGGCACCATTGTATTTGCCACTGTCACGGTCAGCAAGAACGTGCAAACCTCTAGGCTCAACAACCAACATTTCCCCTCCGGATTTGTTTCGCTGGACGGTGATCAAAAGCTATCCGAGACTTTGGAGGTAGATAAAATTACAATGTTGGGTGATATCTTGCTGGAAGATGGAGCTCGAGTAAATGGTTTTGACTTGAAAGTGGAATGCACCAATACTTGGATGGTAGATGACTTTTTCCAAGAATTTTCTTGGAATTTAGCTCTTCAAGGTGTTTTTATTTTCAGGTTGATGGTGACGAAATAGTCGAATCAAACAAAGTCTTCCAAGGCCAGATTGAAATGCTCGGAAACCTCAGGGTTGCTCAAAAAGTGAACGGGGTACCTGATTTCAGTCAGGAAGTAATCTCTCTTGCAACTGATGGAATTATTCATGGTAATTGTATTAATGCAAGGTTTACTCTAACCAAACCAACCAAAAACAATTTCTTTTCTTAGGGGCCCCACACTTTAGCGATTTCTCGGTGAGTGGTGACATCGTGAATATTAGGCTGACCAACGATATCGATTTATCCGATTTGGCTGCACGAACCCTTTACTTGGATAGTCCTATTGAAACCGATGCCGTGTGGTCAATGAATAAAACTTTCCTTCTTGGGGAAAGTTTCTTGCTACCAATAGAAGCCAAGATTAATGAGCAGCCTTTGAACGTTGGGCAGTTAACTGGTGAAATTAGCTTCAACGAACCGAGAATACTCAAGGTCCGTCGATGAATGTTCTGTCATTTTTTTTTCAAGCAGTGATTAATTTAACCTTGTAAAAGCAGGCAGAAGAAAGAAACGTTTATGTAGCAGCCTTACAATGGCATGACGCCCTACGGCACGCCTATTTCAAAATGGATCACTTGGATCTCAATCAAACCATTGTCCTGCCTCATCCAGTAACCGCGCTCTCCGAAATGTATCTCAATGGCACGTCTATCCTCTTTGTGGGGACCAGCGGGGGATCGATGGTCTATCGGCGCAAGTCGACGGAATCGAGCTACAATTTAGTTGGTATTCCTCCGGATACTGGCAATGTGTCAAAATGGCTTACACTACCACCAGATTACGCAGCTAGTCTCTCTGCAACAGCAACGAAACTTTGGCATATCGCATCGCCTGATCCTTTCCAAATAGACATGATGGAAGACTTTGGGCCAAATGTTACGGATATAACAAATGAAGACATTCATGGCCTTCGGTCTATGCGTGATAGCGGAAATGTCAGTACGTCTAGTCCAGCAGTGTTGTCCATGGCTGGACTGCACGTATACGAGCGTATTAAGACATCGTCAGAACTTTCTGGCTTGAATGATCTCTTGAATTCTGATGTGAAGATGCATCATTTTCGCTTGGGTTCCAAATCTATGATTGCGCTCATTATGATACTCTCTCCTGATGCATCAGCTAGTGTTATCGGTTGCCCAGGTGTGCGGTTATTTAGCACGTCCACGGGTTCCATGAAATTAGAGCACATTATTCCAGCTTGTGACGTTCGGGCGATCACAACTTTCAGTCATGGGAATTTACCGGATGATTACCTGCTGTTGGCTGAACACGACTCGGTTACCGTCTACCACTATGAAGGAGCTAGTGGTTATGTGGAACGCTTTAGACTGCCATACCCAACAGCTAATGCACTTCACTCTTGGTCTATTAAAAGTGGAAATGACAGCGATCTTCTGGTGGCTGTTGCCAAGGGGGATCGGATAGCCATTCACCGAAGTGTTACTGTAGGTGACTATATTGTGGATTAAGTTTGTAAAAGTTATTGTTATTGATGAATTTGTTGATTCATAGTACAGTTTATCTTATCCCTAGTTGGGAAATAATTGTTTTTATTTAGTTTAGTTTAGTTTTTCTTTTCTATTTTGTTGTTTCTTTTTTTTTTTTCACCCTTTATTTAATCTTTAGGTTTTTAACTTGCGCAATTCATGATAATTATTTTTACCCCGCAGTCATGTTATATGAAGGCCAAATAGTATCATGACTTCGCAAAAGATTCACCTCAAATTTAGGTAGCAGCAACGTACTTTGACAGTGGAGTCCATTGTGTTCGCTTTGCTTATTGGGCACTCGTTGAGTTTTCCAAAGAATGACGAATCTGTAAAGAACATTAGTGTTTGATGATGAAATCATTTTTTTTTAGGACAAAGAATATTGAGACTATGTCAAGCAGACGGGGCGTTGGCCGCTTCGCTTTTTTTGGCCATTGCATAAAAACTTGCTATAGCGGTGGTCGAACCTTGACCTAACTGCGTGATCGTAATTCCTGCGATATCAAAATAACCCGCAGATTATCGGCAAGGACTAATATTCCAACTATTATTGGTAATCAGTTAGCCGCAAAAAAATATTATTTAACTTTCTTGACCTTCTAAAATCTTTCAATTTGAACAGCTGACTCAGCATGATGTTTTAAAGATGGCGCAAACCCCATACAAAAGAAAATATTGCGCAAACAACAAACAGCCACCGTACAAGGAATGCAAACTTTCCACTCGTGTACAGCACGTTCGGCACGTTTACACTATTACGCCAGACTTCCGCGTCTTTCGAATTTAGATAAGAAGGTCAGCCAATCGGAAGTTTATACGCCCAAAAGTTGGGTGCGGACCACAAAAACGTGCCTGGGAGTGGGAAGGGGCGGCCTATTCTAGATATTAACCTTCCGTCTTACGGCCTTCTCGATCACGATATGATACTTTTTCTGAACCCAGATTGATATCTTTCTCTGATTCATGTTCAAATCAAGGTTCTCCCGTACATTGAATTGAACATGACTAGTGTTTTCTGTTTAGTTTTTTACGTCTTTCATAACAATACGTCGTAGATGATTTACACTTGCGGGGTTTGCAGGGCTTACCGCCGCCTTTCTCTTTTCCAATTATGCTGCACTAAGGGTTGTTGCTGAAGTGTGACAATCAACGTCTTTTTTCACGGAAAAACCGAAAAGGGGCAGGAGCTAAACCGAACTGGTTAGTCTGTCTTAATTCCCCTTTGGCTGTGGACGGGTTCCAAGCGCGTTCTTGAAGGCTGACCAATTCAAAAAAAGAATTCTTTGCAACGGGTTTCAATAGATCAACTCGCCATCGGCTAACAGTAGCTACTCGTATTCCGACCAGTGTTGTGTGACTTCTCTTCCATAAGATACGGTATTTAGATTAAGTAACCGGGAACAAATTTGTAAACACTTTAAACGTAATGTTGTTATTTTTAGAAATCGGTGGACAGCAACGCATAAAAACAGATTCAAATTTATCATTAGAAAAAGTTCAAGGGAAAGCCCGAAACAAACTTGTTTCGCGGGAGAATCAACTAGGACAATCTCAAGACCAACATTAGTTTCTGCTTGTGTTCTAATTACATTAGAAGCATGTTTGTCGCAGTGATATTTATAGCTGCATTCTCACTGGCATTGGCAAACAGTCCAACCTACCCCAGCTCACCTGGAACTTCTTATAATAGTTATCCAACTTATAATGCTGCAAGCGTTCCCCAAAACGAAAAGCCATCTAATGCATCATTCCCTGATGATGGTTGCGGAGATTACGCTGTTCGATTTAAGGACGATGGATATTGTTATCCTGTTTTGAAAAAAGGACCGTGCAAAAGTTTGCTGTACTGGGTGACGGTCGACCCGTATACCTATGAGGTGGGTACTTTTCCGATAACTGTAAACTCTTAATGTACAAGGTGTAATCGATCAACTTTTTCTGTTCCACTTTCAGGGAAAATGTACACCCCGCTTGTGTGGCAGAGAACGAGTATTTGTTGGTCGCGATGGGCTGTGTCACGATATCTACGATACGTACGAATGTCAGGGAGGACGTCGTCTGTATTACTCAGCTTACGGAGATCCAATTTGCGATTGTCCGATTGGACAATATCCTTTCCCTTCGGATAAAGATGATTGCGTTCCTTTGTTTACTCAAGGTTTAAAAACATGGAAAAATCATTTGTTGACTTTCGATTTTAATTTCTCCGTGTCGATTTCTGTAAAGGGCCATGTCCACACGATAAAGTGGTGACCGTCAGTTCGTCAGGCAAACTGGAATGCGGTTCCAACACTTGTCCATCTCTTGACAGATACTATCAAGATTTTCTCCTGCAACTCGTGCCTGCTAAAGAATCGAGGATCATAGGCTCTGACGATGATGATGATGGCTTCTGCTATGCTTTAGGAACTCGTGGTCCTTGCTCGCCTTCTGAACTCTTCGGTTACAATATCTTTCAGGCTGAAGGACAGTGTCTCGACATGGAAGATCCAACGACACCGTATTTTTCTTCACCAGTGGAAAATGCTCTTTTAGACGAGCTTTACAATCACACATCTGAAGAACCCGTAAAAAAGAGTGTTACATTTTTCCGAAGTCAACAGCTATCGAGGAACCGGAGACAAGCTAGTTTTGGAATAGTTCAACAAAGTAGTACATTCCCGACATCTATGCTGAATCCCTGTCAACTGGGCAATCGTAACGGAAACAATTTCAAGTGCACAAATCCTTTGGTGTAAGCTTCTTGCCCTTCTTTCTGTTCGACAAAAATATCTGATTTTGTATTCTCGTTTACAGCCCGAGCAGGCCAACACGTGATGTCCATCGGCCGTCTAGGCCTGGATTCGGTTGCCGACCCAACGATTTCCTGCAAGCTAATGGGCAGTGTGGAAGCGACAGAGGTCCGGCCAGTTGCGGACCGTCTTATCAGTTTGACAGAGCCACAAATTCATGCAGACCTCGCTTTTGATTGCAAAAAACGTTCCGAAAACGTATTGCTCTACGTATATATTATTAGATTCCATTATTTCCTATTTCGGCCTTGAAATCTCTTCGTAATTAATACGTACTTTCCAGGTGGTTAAAAAAAAAGTGTTTGTGTTCAAAATAAATATACAATAGGCCCAAAGTAATTCATAATTTTTAAGTCTTCGATACATTCCAACAAAATGAGCAGCAGAACCCGGATGAATTGCAATGTAAATCAAACGGCAATACGTAGTTGCGAGACAACTCTTTATGAGATGAAGTTTGATTTCTTTTAAAAAGCAATTGCAGCGAAAATTTCTTTTTCTTTGTCCGCTTTTTATGCAAAAAATTATTTAAAAATCTAATTTGTACTCTATAATCAAGAGACATCTAGTGGTTGAAAATCCAACTACTTGAGAAATATATTCATCCTTATGGAAGTGATTAGTTTACACGTTTGTTACGTTCCCTACATTTTGTATTTCAAAGGATACTTCAACAAAAAATCTACGGTATCTTATTATCTATTGATTTAATGCATTGTTCTGTATGTATTGGATGGCAAACATTTCACACTGATTTGTTTTCCTTCATATGACAGTTTACCTTGTCACCATCTAAGAAAGTGAGTAACCAGATGATTTTGGACAAGCTATGTCTGCCACTCGTTATCATGCTATTGCCCAGTGAGAGGATTCACATTCTGCTTGCCACTGTGTATTAGGCATCATACTTTCATTGCTATCAAGGTCATGATCCTAATCGCACAAGGTATGCTGACACTGTAGGTAGGTTACTATAACACGATATAGTAAACTAGAACACAATCACCTAAATCTCACTGTCTATTTGGTTGCTCTACTGTTTACCATTATTTTTCATCTGTTGAGTGCAGCATATTCATATATGTTGGGAAACATTCACTTTTCCATCATCAAACAGTCCAACATTCCATGACCAAACATCATCAAATATCTACCAATCCTCAATTTTTCTTAAGCCACCTTCTCACCATTACTTAGCCAGCTATAAACATGCATAGGCTATGAAACCATCACCACCTTTGGTATTTCAAGTTACAATGTTGTGGAGCATTATTGTGTTGTAACGTAAAATTCTGTGATAGGACTGCAAATGTTAATCTTCCTCCTGTGAAACGCTGCTATTTCGACAATTTTTGCAGTTTCGTTCACCGTGGATCACGTGCGTAAGTTAAGCTGCCTTTTTCATTGTTGTATCATAAAAATTTAATTTTCCACCTAAGAACGGTTACTATTTTTTTCCTCATTTCATCTGTTTAGAGCTATATTTTCTTCCTCTTTCCGCTGTTTTGGCCTACGCCTTCACCTCATCGCTGCCTTCTTCGACGTTTTCGCCTGATCCTGTCTTTTATCTACGCTGACGCCTTCGCCTATCGCTGTCTTCATCTACGCTGTCACCTTCGCCTCATCACTGTCTTTATCTACGCTGTCACCTTCGCCTCATCGCTGTCTCCATCTAAGCTGTTACCTTCGCCTCATCGCTGTCTTCATCTACGCTGTCGCCTTTACCTCATCGCTCGCTGTCTTCATCTACGCTTTCACATTCGCGTCATCGCTGTCTTCAGTCCATCTATCCGTAAGTTCTATTCTATATTGCATCGTGAAATTTTAAAATGCTTATTTCTTTGTTGTTTATTAGAAAAAATCCATTGCCTAGTAACACGGAAAAGGTGACCAAAAAGGGTGCATCTCAGCAGACAGCCCACGTCGATGGAGGGAGATTACCGTGGATCGTCGCTCAAGTATTGTTTTGTTTTGCATTGTAGTGTTTAAGTTAACCCGTTGGCTGCCACCCCGTTTGCGTCCCATTTTTTTTTTGTAGCTTGTAGGGACTGGGCGCTGTTCTGCCCCATGGCCATGGGTGGAACAGTCGCCGCGCCTAAAGGCTTTGTGCCTTTAGGTGCGTAGGCAATGCACCAGTAGGGACTCTCTTTGTCGGTGCGGTGGTAGATTCCTGGGGTGTGCATTCCCGGAATGGTTTCTATCACCGTGTCAGCCCGGACTTGTCTTCGGACAAGCCCCATCTTGTTCGCGATCCTTCTGACGTGATGCGTAGCAACTGTAGTTTAAGCAACCTACGGGTTGCATGGCCTGGCAGCCAACGGGTTAACTTAGTTTAAGTGTAAATATATTTGTGTATGTATTTATGTGTATGTAATTTGTATGATATGTATCATGTAATTTGTTATGTAAAACAGTGGTGGAATTGTTGGGTGGAGGTGGGACAATAAAAATAATTTTCATATAATCTTTCTAGCTTTGTATTTCATTTTACAATTTAATGCTTTTAAAATCAAAGACTTATGATTTGATAAGTTATAACACTACCTGTTTCACTAAATTTCCACCCATCAACTAAGAATGTAGGTAAACACCCATTTTTTAAATCCAGCAAAGATGTTTACTTTTTGTTTTAAAAAAGAAAATGAATCAAAGAATCTTCAACCCACAATTGACAAACAATTTTTTGTAGATTAAAGTTTTTCTGTGACCTTCTCAACATGACAAACTCAATTAATCAGTAAGGAACAATGACAAGACCAAATTCATCTTGAACTTGCTTGTTTCTTTTGAGTGAGCTAATAATTGACCGATGCAAGAATGATACTGGAAATCTTTTATTTACACTGACAACAGAACTTCAGCAGCATTCCTTTCTGTCATCCTATGATTCTTCAACCACCAGAGGATATTAGGAACATCCCAAAGACCTGTAAGTACAATTACAAAACTTAAACTGTTAACAATAAATTGCAACATCACCAAATGGCAACTGCAAGAATCAAACAGATTTAGATTTTGTAAAAGATATAAAAGAACAAGTATCTTTACATAGCACCTTTGGTACCAAAATGGGTTTATTTGGCTAACAGAGATGGAAATAATTCTGCTGGTGAAGCCAAGTCATGCTTCTCCTTTACAAAATTTAGAATAAGTGTGGTTCAATTATTTTTTGACAGGAATTTTTGTCATAATACCTTTCACAACTTGGCATGGATTTCCTTCACAAAATCTAGGTCAAAACACACGAAATTGGTGGTGAAATTTCAAGGAGGGAGAAATTAATTTGAGCCACCATCCTCAGGTCTGACGCCATGCGAAATGAAATAACTGACGGAACAGTTGACGGAACAGCTGACATGGCAATGAAAATGACTCGGGAGTTGATTATTGCTCCCCTAGATGTCTTGAAAATATACGGCTGTGGTTAAGGCGCCAACCACATAGAAACCAAACTGGAAATCAAAGCGAAGTAAGCTCGATTTTTTTTTTTTATTTTGGGCCTCGAATTTTAACTTAGAATTCGATGAAAACTTAATTTTCTGTTTAAAAAATTAATCACCGTTTTACGAATATAATATTACTTTTCAGCGGCTTTTGAATAGAACGAAATCAAAGTGGTTTTATTGTAACCACTTTGAATTTGAATTACTCATGAACTGTTTCTTCCAAGTTAAATTGATCAAAATTTTCGACATTTTTCTTGAATTTCGAATCCAAATCGTGTAATTTTATAGCAATATACGAGTTATTGGAAAAAAAAGGGAAAAGGTCAAGCATTTTGTCGGGCTTCTTTAAAAACATGTTTTGACCGGATTTTCTACTAGAGAAAAGGATTAGCTTTTACCTGTAATTCTAGTAATTAAGGTTCTTACATTCAGAACGAGGGCAATGCAAATCTTCGTTGAAATGCTGCACAGAAGCTGATGGAGTTTCAATGAAAATTTAAAACCACAAATCCAATAACAACCATTTACAACCCAATAACAATCTTATTCTGCTTCCTGGTAACCCAACAAAAAGAGAAATCTGAATCAGTACAAAAAATTTCTTGCTAATGAAACTTACACCACATTTCAAGCAATGAAATTATGCATGGACAACCTAAAAACCTTGCTGCCCGGATAATCTTCTAGCAAATATTAAAATATACAATAACAAATGAAACCAATAATTTATACTACAAGAACTCACAGTGGCTTCGGTAGATTTCATGCTTTTCATGGTAGATCAAAAACTTCTTCTGCTGAAAAAAAAATTTTTTTATATAGGTGTAAAGCACACACTATATAGTTTTACGACAACTTGCTATCTAGAATGGGATCGTACCTATGACCAAACTACGTTTGTTAACTCCGCCTTGGTGGAGCTCTTACACACCGTCGTTCCCGTTTCAGCTGACAAGACAAAGTGACAAGTCAGCAGAAATAAATAACTAATCCTAAACTGACATCTAGTGTCCGTCTTACACTAAATTCAGGCACCGCCCCTTTTCTTGATCTTGAAACCCACCCCCTCCCCATAAAAGAAATCAGCGCGGTTTTTTAAGCCGACTTTTTAGGGGGGAAAAGTTGGCATTAAAATTGTGATTTGGAATTCAATAAATCGGAAAAATCTATTGAAATAAATTATATTTTCAAAATCACCGTTTTGTCTTGACAATAACGAGGGATTTTCATTGCATTCCAAGAGATGTAATATTTTTATGGGATCCAGAATTTTGGCAAGGATTCCTACCGATATCTCAATACATAAAAGAAAGATTCCGCAACATTTAAGATCAATCAAAATTTAGATCGAACTTGAATTTTTTTTTCCTTGCATTCGTTCCGTGAAATTTTCTAATTTCACTGGTCATACGCGACGAGAAATTTTTTCATTCATGAATTTTTTTCAACCAGTAAAGGAAAAAAAAACATAAAAACAGAAAGTCAATAAAGCATTTTACTTCGATGGAAGCCTTAATATTTTCAGATTTGAACTACAGAGATAAGGTAGGCTTTTTTTTTTCGATTACCGATCACAGTATAGAGAACTTTATCTGAAGTAACGAAAAATGCTAATTTTTTTGTGATCCATTCGGCAATCTGTTGCACACATTTGAAGTTCGTAAACTACCTTATACGGGGGCTGAATTATAGTGTTTCTGTGGCTGTAATGTTTTAACACACGTTTTTATAAGCACGAATTTTTAGATGAAAACTGAAAACCATTTGGAAGGGCTTACCAAGTTAGGAAAAACTTTCTCGAGATGCATGCCGTAAAGGCCTTTCAGTCTTTCAGCATTCTAGAAAAAGATGTCGTATTTCATTCAACAATTTGATTTGAAAAAGAAGTATAAAGTTTCAAACTCATATACAATCAACTTTATTTACCTCGATATGCAGCTTGACCATTTGCGGGACATCAATATCGTCTTCGTCATCTCCAAAAGGATCCAGCGCAGCTTTACCAAAACAGAGCCAGGCGAAATAAATAAAGAACTGCAATCATTGACGGGATGAATATTGGTTAGCTGTTGATATAAATCAAACTTTGTTCATGTATCTACTACCTGCATGGCTGGCAGTACTGGAACGTAGGAAATGAAGGCGCTAGAGATTGGAGCATCTTCCTTACTAAACATACGGGCCATGACAGTAATACATCCAAAACAGTAAACAGACAAAACGACAGCCTAAATGAGTGAAATTACACGTGAAATTGCGTTGAGAAGAAAATAAAAGTTTCGCTTAGAGGCTGCACCTGTACTAGGGCAGGAGAAATGTTCTGTGTGGCAAATTTAATCACGTTACCACAACTTTTTTTAAATGCCATGAGTGTGTCTACGTTTTTCAGATAATTGCTTTCATTGAAGTAACGTTTTTGTATGAAGGTTTCCTTTAATAGCAACAGCATCCCTTTATTTTAAAAATTCAGTTCAAAATTATGCTATTGAGCTATGCAATTTCCTTAATATTCCTTACAATCGAAAACAACGAGGACGCAAGGTGTACTTTGCTTAGTCTGATCGGGGTCTTCCATAATTCCCCTTTCCTCCGGCGTCAATAATCCTAGATCAAGAAAAAAAAAAAAAGGTAGGTGTAGCAATACAGAATCGTAGCAAACTAAAAAAGTGACCTGTAGCTTCCAAAGACTTAAGATCGGGGTAAATTTTACGTAGCGGCCGACAGACGAGACGAAAAGTAAGAACCCATGCGAGTAATTGCCATCGGGCAAATTGCTCGATTATCATCGCCCCCTTTGCAAACACCAGAGAAAATTAACTACATGAAAATCTATCACCAAAACGAATTCTCTCACCTCAAGAAGGTCTGGTTTCAATGACGAGATGAATATGGTAATTGATTTGGCAGTGCCAGGTACTGTGGTTTGCATGGAGAATAAGCGTTGCATGGCTGTTGACGTAAAAAATCCCAACATGACCATCAGATTTATGCTCCCCGAATAGCGAGAACAATGTTCGGCCATAGCTCTGAAGTTCCTTTAAGCAGAGAAATCTAGAATGAGTACATGCAAAGAGTTTTTGTAAGCTGAGAAGGCGAATACCTTTTCCCGTTTTCGTGGAGGATGAATTGGTCAATAATGCTTAGCAATATGTACACTAGAAAGTAGATTAACATGTGTTTCCAGAGTAATTTGTACACACTTCTCTTCCATCTATGAAAATATAATTTTGTAGTTGAAAAGTCTTCTTCGACATTTATCGGGTGGTTACCTAAGCATTATAGAGAAGTTCTCCCCGAACGTCTTATTGCTTTCCCAAGCTGTTACAAGATTTGTCAAGGGACGCATCGGGAATCCTGATTTTTCGTCGCTGAGGACCATTAGACGAAAATAGAATAGGAAGCTGGGTGATCTGGCAGATATAAATAACATACAGACAAAATTTTTCAAAGCATAACTAGAGGAATTAAAGCGGGTTTACTACGTAACGTATAACACATCCACATTTGGTATAATAAACGCTGAAATCAGCAGAATGAATTGCATTTCAGCCGAATGCCTATGAGTTCAGTTAGCTGTCGAATCGAAAGCCATATTAAAAATATGTATGTGCATTTAAAAATCAAATACACAACATGTTGATCCTGATAGCTATCAAATACCGACCACAAGTGTTATTCTTACTGCTTATCATCGTAATCAAATCTAGTGGTTGATTCAAAGCCACTTACCCTATTTCCGGTAAATTGTGCTCGTTGTACTCAGATTCGGTGAGACCTGACTGATGGTCTGTTCGTCAATGTTGCTGTCAAATGATGAAACAACAGAGGCAGTCATGTTGTGAAGGATTGGATTAGAAGTAAATTTATCACAATAAATTACGGAGCTACGCGGCCCATGCCTAATTTTCACATTTTTCGTTCCTGTTTTCAAAACTTAAGTTTATTTTTTTGAGATTCGACATCATGGCATTTCACCCAAGTTTGGAAGCAGACGTAATTGAAGAATGGCGCTCGTCGATTTGGGCGAGGATACGACATATACTTGGTAAACAAATATGTATTTCTAATGTATCGTTAACATTTGACATATTGTTTTGGCACATAACCAAAAAATTATAAAGTGGATTGCTTCACCTATAGTTGTTATCATTAACATAATATTCATTAACCTAGGGAAAAGCAGTATTCAACTGCAGAAAAGCTACATTTTTCTCTACTTGGAATTTTAAATGAAAGGGATCAACTACCTAAGAATTCACAAGCATATGCAAGACTCTCTTTCCAGTTGAGAAATAGCTTGAGTCAACTTCATGGAGAAATCCAGAGTCTAAAAGCGCACCTTGAACGCCTTTCCCAAAACAAGCAGCTGTATGTGTGTATAGATTTTAACCATATTATAGCTAATTTATCTTATTTTATTTATTTATTTTTGTATACAGGACTGCCAGAGAAAAAGAAAGAAGAAGCCTTCTTCTTGAAGATCTATTGAGCAAACATAGACAACTTCAGAATTCTCTAAATAGCAGGTATGTTTTTTATACTTGGAAATGGAAAAGCTTAAGTATGTAGCTCTTTCAACCAAAAGTGTATTAGATAACCACCATTCACTTGGAAAGATTCCATCTGGGGTGGCAGTCTCTTCAAATCCAGTTACCCCAACAATGGCTGATGAACATATTCCCCATCGAGAACTGAAGCAAATCCAGATTCAGATCTTGGCAGGTTTGTTGATATGTCAGAGTAGATAATTATTCATCTTTACAGTGGAATATTTCATTAGATCAAGACAGAGGACTGGAGGAGCTGTCAAGAATTATTGGTAGGCAGAGGCAAATTGCCCAGACAATAGGTGATGAAGTTGAATCACAAAATGGTATTTTAGTTTGGATATTTTAACCAAAAATGATACAATGCTAACAAGTTTTGATTTCAAATTAGATCTTATAGAAAATATAGCAGACAATGTGGATCGAACTAGGGATAGGATGGCGCAACAGACATCCCAAATCACTGTCGTTGACAGAAAGGATCGTACTTTTGGTATACATCAAGAAGTGACAATATAAGAAATCAGAATGGCCTAATCTTTGTGCATTTGTATACAGGTTATTGGATGGTGATACTATTGTTATTTGTGGCCATAGTGGTGGTTGCATCTATTCCGAAATATTAAATTCCGATTATATAAAGCTCTAAAATATGACCATTGTCAAAACTCAAGGTCTTCATGTTAAATCCTTCACTGTACTAATAAAATAAAAAAGAATATACAATGTGATTTATTCTCGAAACGATCGAGTGATAGTGTATTTATTCGCCCAAGAATTTTAGGATTAACATTTAGGGCATTTACCATGAAATCGAATGCAAATACTCAACCAATTTTTTTATGCACAAGTAATTTTATAACTCCCGTTAACATTTTTCTTTTCATCAACGATTTGCGCAGTACGAATTGAAACGATGAATAAGCATAACTTTCGGAATGCATAACAGTTTTTATTGATATAATTATTATCTCAAAAAAGAAAGAAAACTAACTGTGGAAACAAATGTTCCAAAACTGCAACAATTTTTTAAATGATTAACCTGGAATATGAATAGAAAAATTTAACGGCATTTTTTCTTTATATAGCAAGGAATTTGACACAGACAGCACTGACTTGTTTACACATGTTCCTACTTATTCAAACTGGCCCCAGTCTGCAGAAACAAAGAGAAAAACAAATATTTATATTAATTACTAACTTCTATTGAATGTAAAAACGAAAGTATGGATAAAATTTACCTTCTTTAGGGAACCGCCATTGGCAAAGCTTCGGATCGAGTTGAGAAGTTCTTCCCTAGGATCGACTTTGCGAACAAATTTCGAAGACAACGATCGCCTACCAGCAGTTGTCGAAGGATCGGCACCGGAAATGACAGTCTGTTGGGCTGCAATAGGTTGATTGGAAATCTCAGGGCTAAGTGGTTGGGGTTTATTGACTGCCCCGCCTGCCCCAGCGGCCAAAAGCAAGCTGCTACTCATCGGCATCGATAGCGGCCGAGTAAACGATGTGGCCCGGCGTGTTTCCAATACAACAGAAGCACTTTCTTTCTCTTCTGCAAATGTATCTTCCACCTTTCACATTTTAACAAAAAGACAGATAAAAAAAGTTAAAAGGTTTTTAAAAAGACAAATAAAGTTCCAGCAGAATACCTGATCAGGAGAATCTTCTGATTTGAGAGGCATGCCATTAATCTCCGCCGATGGCCGACGGGCTGACTGGATCAGTTTATTACGAATGACAATCGTGGGATTCTCCTTACTAACCGGTGCAACTGAACGATTTTTGTTGACTGCTGAGAAAGGAATTACCCCCGTCGGACCGGTCATTCTGATGCCCTGCATTTCGACTCTATTATCAGGTGGTAATGAGGCAAAGCCACGCACTTCAGGAGCTCGAATTTTGCCAAAGACAAAGGGCACAGGTTGAATAACCATAGGCGTAAAATTTGGCCTCCTTATGGGCATAGAAACAGGACGAGCTTCAAATGGACGAGCGGTAATGAAAGATGATTTACGCAAAACGATGGGTTTAAGAACGGGGCTAGTGCAATTGCTACTGTTGTTGCTACTACTCTCAATGTGCTCAATCTTTTCGCGAACAGCCAATATTTCTTCAACTTCCGAGACGATCGGTTTGATTTTACTCTCTTCCTCTGGAATGCGGGACATTTGAACTGGAAGAACGACTTCTTCAGGAATGTTAGCCACGGTCGGACTACTAGTATTGGTGTCCATTGCCAGCACAGTGGCTGCAACGGTACCGATTACAGGAACATCGATTTTCGTTTCTACAGGTACCAACGGTACGTTGAAACTCGACGAACGGCTGAAATCGATCACTTCAGAGCGCGGCCGACCAGGTTTCCACGTATCGAGTTTGACTTGAGGAGGCCCACTGTAACGGTAGACTGGAGTTTCAAGTTCAATTTCTTGCTTCCTGCAACGACAAGAAACGATCACGACAGTCAGATATGAAACGTCAAATTGAAATTATAATTCGTCAGTCGTACGGTAGCTGCTCTTGAGCTTGGTTTGTAATTTTGAGCGGAGGTTCGACAGGTGATTCCACTAGTTGATTTTGTTTAGAATCAGCTTCAACCAACGGCTCAGCTTGTAAATCTGTGGCTGTTGGAACTTCAATCACAACAGTCTTCTCCTTCAACTTGGTCGTACCGGAATGATGTGTTGAGATATTGACGGGAGCGGATTCTACGGGAGCAGATTCTACTGTTACTGCACTGTTTTGCTGCACGACGGCTTGCATCTGCAGAGTGAGGAACTGTTGCTGCAAACGCAAAAACTCTTCCTGTAGAGCGCGTGCCTTTGGATCTATTTGTTTTTAAAAAGACAAACCAGACAATCAACAACATCCGCCAGTAAAGAAATCTACACACAATCGAAGCGGATGTAACGTAGTGTCAGTCAACCGCCATCTGCGACATACCTGTGATAGAGTGCAGTGCATTTTGAAATTGTTGGATAAAATCAGCATTTAACATCGGCAGAGGCAATTGGCCGGCTGCAGGTGCAGGGCTATTTCCGGAGTTCTCTTCGGCCTTAACTGGATCGGCTACCATTTCCTGCTCCTTTGTTTCGGTAACTATTGGTAACGGACTGTTGACCTCCTTTCGGGAATCTGAAAACAAACAGTTTTATTAAAGGCTCTACTCTATTTACAATTCATAACACTAAACTGGTACCATCAGTAGGTTTAATAATGTTTTCTGACACTTCTTCGGGCAAACCAGATCGTGCCAATTTCCTTTCGTACGTGGAATCTTTGCTCACGCGGACAGTGTACGTGGCGATGGAGAACTGCATATCAGGTTGAGGGAAATCATCGTCGCTATCGATTGGCGGTAAAGTGCTTGGCACTGGCGGCAAAGAAGATGGTTGTGACAGCGGCTCGTCAGTCGTCGATTCGATCCCATACGGCTTAGCCTCCGGATCACTTGACTGCAAGACAACTTTATTTTCCTCGGCCACATTTACAACCTCTTCAATCGCAGCATCGTCTAGCGAAGGTTCTTCCGTGGTGGTTTCGCCCAACAGTTCCAGTCCGCGATGTAATTTAAGGGCCACCTCTTTAACGTCGCAATCCTCTTTGATGGAGATCTCGGCCGATGTTTCAGCTTCGGATTCTTGGCAATCGATGGATGAACGAGGCGAATCCTTGGCAAAATTCTCTTCATCCGTACTCTTGTTTTGCTGCAGGCTGTCGGTTGACATGGAACTGCGCGTCGAACGGCTCAATTCGGATTCGCTAGCAATTTGTAGTTTATCCAAAGGCGATTGTGCCGGATCCTGGAACGGTGTGGGCGGAGCTGGCAATTTGTACTCCCACATAATGGGGGACTCGGTCTGTCCATCACCCGCATCCCTCTCCATCTCAGGCTCCTCCTCTCTCAGCATTACGATGGCCTTTATGTCACACCTGTCAGGCTCATCTACTTGCACGTCTTCATTGGTCTGTTCCATTATGTTGTTCTTTTCCGGCTCCACGTCCACAGCTACAAGGGGCTTGGGTGATTTGATCACCATCGTGTAAATAGGTTCGGATATGACCATTTCTTCTTCCTCGTGGGCTTTGCGATAGGTGTCGTTCTTCTCTTTTTCTTCGCTATTCTTTCTTCGATAGTCGAGCTGCTCGTAATCATCCTCGGAAGAAATAGAATTGGCTGGACGTTCAGAGATGGCGTTTGTGGAATCTGTTGCAATTGATCGGGGGCTGTCCAAGTCTAAAATGAAAATCCCCAAACAAAGGTTTTATTAGTTTTCAAAGACCTACCATGTTTTAATCACACCATCATTTCACTTAATCAGTGCCTAAACGAAGCCACACACGTACTCAGACGAAACCCGGCAAATCCGCGTTGATATTGCCAAAGAAAAAAACGAAAAAGGAATTTTTTTTTTTACCTTCCAGGGTTTCTCAAACCGAGAAGCATGTAGCTCGACAAAAATTTTAATATAAAAAAAAAATAAGGTCGCAAAAAAAAAGTAGGGTAATAAATGCTGAATGCGAGCAACGTTACCTCCGAAATGTCAAACGAGCCAGTTAGTCTAGAAGTGTGGAGAATCAGGGAATTACACGTACATAAATTCGACTCAAGCCAAAGCGCGAGCTTAACACGTAGAATGCGTGGTTACAAGGTTTAAGGAAGGTTTATACAAAACAAAAACAAAAAAAAAGAGGAAGAAATTTCCATTGCATGCACCTGTGTAAGAGAGGCGTCCGTCTGCTTCGTTATTGATCAGTAAGAGCGGTATGTCCTCGTACTCGCCACGACTCGATCTGTTAGTATAGAGTACACAACGTTTGCAAACGGAGGATGTCGTTTAGTTTGGGTTATGTTTCAGTCAAACAAAAAAAAAAAATAAATAAAAAGGTAAAAAATTTTAACTAAAATTCAACGTAAAAAAACAGACGGTTATTTTGAGGATAAAATAATCTGAGAATGAAATGAGATCAAATTGGAGGGGGAGAGAATAGGCATTTAAAAGTCAATTTTCCATCGGAAACCGAAGCAATAAAGCTATAAAGTGCCTAATATTTTTACAAAAGTGCTCACACTGAAAAACCAAACGACCACTCAAAAAATTGGGTGTTAGTACCTTGAAAGCTAAAAAAAAGTTTCCCCCTTTCCCGAATGGAAGAAACGAAATAAAAAAAGTGTTTGAAAGAAAGAAAGAGAAAGAAAAACTTACAAGGCAGCAGAGAAAGAAGAATTAGAAGGTAGGGGGAAGAGGAGAGAATCGCCTGGAACGTCATTGAGACTGCTCGATCTACGAAGTGCAGGTGATGCTGAACGTGGTGAGGAGGATACTGAATGGCTTTTTTCGGTTATCCAACCTGGTTCGATGTTTGGCCGTTGCCAAAATCCTCCACCAATTGAATCATCACCACCCAATTGGCTGCTGCCACTGGAACTGCTGTCCATTTGGTTGGGCGATTGCACCGTCTCAATTGATACAACACTCAGATCATTGGGTAATTCCGGATCGCCTCGCTGTTTCCGTCTGGCCAATGCTGCGCACATGGCAGCAAACGACACATCCGGGTCATCCATGTTTTCCTCATTTTCTTCCGGCTCACGGACTGCTTTATGCATTCTTCCTGGAATTGGGGACTCGCTTTCGGCTTCAGAGAGGCTGAAAAATTCGCTGACGCTACTCGCTTGGCTCATGGCTGCAGCGCTAGGGACTCTGGGCCGTCGATTCAGTGATATCGGAACCTTCAACGTCATTTCATCATCAGACGAGTCGGCTCTCGTAGCCAATAGATCGACTTGACTTTGTGGGGAACGATCCCATTTTTTCCGCTTGGTGCGTTCCACTTCCGCAGGCGATACGCTCGGCTGTTCTACGAGCATAGGTATATTTTGCCGAGTAAGATTTTCTTGTTCCAGCTTTTTGGTTTGCTGTTGCTGAGCCAATTTCAAGCGCTCTGCTTCCGTACCCTGAATCGATCGCAGTTCCAGCAGCTGCTCTCGTCGTTTGTTTACCGCAGCCACTTCGAGCGCCAGAACCGCCCGTTGAGCTTTACTCGTTTGATTGAGCTCATTTCGGCTAGAAAACATGTCGAGACTTTGGTCGTCCAAGGTCAAATCGTCGCCTTCTGATGACGAAGAGCAGTAGGAAGAAGACAATTTTCGGTTGCTATTTGTTTCATGGTGATCGCGCAGAACCTTCACGATCAAGTCAACAACTTGGCCTTCATCGCACGGTGATGGCGGCGGAGTTGTAGCAGATTTTACAGGACGGGAAACTCTATTACGAGCAGCGGGTATGGGTGTCACTACTGCGCGTGTTTCAAAAGCGTTAGAGAATTATTATTTTTTTTTTAGAAGAAAAAAAATGTAAGAAAAAAAAAAATGCAGTTAAACCAAGCGATGCACCAGCCACACATTCCAAGCTCGACTGATTCCACATGCGACCCCATAATCAAAACAATTTGACATGCGTACTTACCTACCGACAAGTTAATGTGTGCACTAGCGAGTGAAACTAACCAACGGCAACAATACGAAAAATAATAAAACTACTCAACTTAATAGCTTCAAAACTAACCGAATCCTTTAAAAATGATAATAATAAAAATAAAAAAAGAGTTGGCGAGCGATCGAGCGAGCAAGCGTGTGTGGGTGTTGCTGCCGAATGCGTGGTTTTCTTTTCTCCGGATGAAAGAGACGAGACCACATCGATCTCACGAGGGAAAAAATAATAAAATAAAAATAAAATCAACCAAAAAGGGATTATGTGTCCATTGGTTGTTGTCCCCCTCTGTTCTTTCACAGGTTCGACACTCGTAGCCGTTGATTTTGCTGGCTGTCGAGATCGAGCATCCGGCCGAGCTCGTTAAAAAAATTATTCCAATTTTGGATCTCGGCCTGCTCACCTGAAGTTTGTTGTTGCTGTTCATAATGATGATGTTGAGGTGTCAGTTCGACGACGATGGCTGGCTCAATTATATCCGGCGTCTCTGATTTTCGCGTCGAAGACAAGTCGGATACGCTCGACAGTTGGTCAGAGACGGAAGATACCCTGTCAGAATCGTCGTGTGATCCATCGACAACCACCGTGATAGTTGGCGGCGACGGTATCTTCTCAGAGGCTTCAACATGTTCGTGAAGAGCAGGAGGAGGTACAGGGGCTTTCCTTTTTTTGATGGCCGAAGCCAGTGAAGCGTTCGAAGTGCTGGACACCTGAAAAACACGCCCACCCGAAACAGTAATCACTCAACATTATTTGTTACACCATACATCACGGCTTTTCGTTCATGCTCATATAAGTTCGTCTTTTTTTCTTTTACCTGCGTTAAATTTGACGAAGAATTGCCGGGAGTTGTGATCATGTTGGATCTTGGGGACCTTACTGGGCTGCTACATCCGCTATCCGGCTGACGTTGGCGTGACATGTAATTAGAATCTTGTCGTTGATACGATCTGAAAGTAAACGAAGAAAACATGTAATTATTTTTAATAACGTGAAGAGCGGCATAGAGATAATGGATTATACTCACAGCTTAGGCGAAGAACTACGCAATACCACTTCCTCTTCAGAATGATGGATGACCGACGTCGTTGGCGATACATAATTGCTACCAGACGACGATGACGTAGAACAGGACGATACTTCCGACGCCGCCTTAACAACAAAAATCTTTAGAATATTTTGCCCATTTTCATCAATTAAATTTCATGCCGTAAAAGATCAAATTATCTTTCATTCAACCTTGGGAGGTCCATTGGTTCCATTCGATTGTGTAGACGGTGGTGGCTGGGGCGGAGCTGGAGCTCTCTTTTTCTTGGCGACAGGTTTGTTTGCTGGTGGCGCCACCGCACCGTTGGACGTAGTCGAAATCGTTTTACGGAGAGGTGGAGGGCCATTAGTTGAAGTCGGCGTAGTCGACGCCTCTGTAGACATCTGGCTCAACATCAAACGACTATTCCGCTTGGCCACCGCTTCTTCAGCGAGTCTTTTAGAAAACAGGACAGGTGATGGTGGACTGGGAGCTACCGGTTCAACAGGAGGAGGCAGAGGAACCGGCTCTTCCGACCGAGATGGCGAAATACTCCGGTCACCCACACTGTCGCTGCTGATACTGCTATCACCCATACTCTAATAAAATATATACAAATTAAATCATGTCAACAAATAACAAATATCACAAACATTTTGAAATAACATTCCATTTGTCAAGATAAAAACAGACACGTAATAACGCAGCTTTATCACGCCCCTCCCCAAACAAATTGTGTATACACTAGAATCATGTTGCGTGTGAACCAAATTCTCAAGCGAAGGTTGAAAAAAAAAAGAATAATAATTTAAGCAAGGTGTTCATTGAGAAGACCTCGTTTATCTCCTCTACAAAGCGACGAACAACAAGACAGTCTCACTCCACGCACAGCCTTGGCATTTTTTTAGTGGTGACGCAATTACAGTCCATAAAATCAAGTGGCCAGCGAGTGTGTACGCCTTCGTCATCGACCATAGTCTCTCTTAGTCTCAGATAATAAAATTAAAGGCAAACAGCACTTTTAGAGCAGCAGCCGGCAGCCATTTATTTAGTGCGCCAGTTTAGTTGAATCCTCTATTTCGTTGCCTTAACCATTCAACCTACCGCTGGCAACCGTAAAAAACGAATTGTTCCCAAAATTGTTGCGCAATTAGCAATTATCCAACTTTGGCTAGACAAAATCGCGATGATGAAACGACACCATTCAACACATTTCCATTTTACATAAAAAAAAAAAAAAAAAAAAAGTGAACATTCCGGTTTAACCTCACGCTATTGTAAATAAACAGGTACAAGAAAAAGAAAAGAGAAAATGTTAAGATAAAAAAAACGAACAACTGACCGATCCTTTTTTATGTTTGCCGAATCCAAGAAGACCAAATAGTCCTCGTTTTTTCTTTTCATGTCCAACCAGTGTCGCCTCAGACGTAGTGGGTTTTAGCGTCGACTTGCCCGACATTTTGCTGCTGTTGCTGGCAGACAAGTTTACCGACTTTCTGTTCATGTTGTTGGATGACGACGACAAGTCGCTCACCGACACTGCGGGGGTAAGTAGTGTTGCGTTCTTGCCACCCAGCGGCACCAAGACGACCTCTTGCAACTTGTAATCGTCCAGGCAGCTGTTCAAACGCAGGCGTTCGTCTAAATTCACTGCAGCAGCAAAATGCGGCAGCAAGAAAAAAACAAAAATAGAGATTAATCTAATTTAGTACGCCACCAAGTGCCAGAGATGACACTGCAGATCTTTTTAATTGTAAACAAGGGCAAGCGTCAGTGATAAAACATCCGATCCATAAACATAAGATCTTTCTTTTTTGCCCTTTTTTTGGGCGTGACAGTTGCGATTACAGAAAATCAATCGACTCAAGTGGTGAGCGTGCTCGTGCGATAGCTGGGAATGTCTTCAAGATGCGAATTTTTCTCAACTTGTCAGGGCAAATGCGAGCGTGCCTCTGCACAAGCAAACGGAGAAATCTTCCAGAAAATTTAAGCCTTTCATCTCAAGCTATTCCCACATTTTCGCAAACTGAAAATAAAGACGACGTCATCTAAACTCAATCGACGTCCTTGAGAAATGATCCCGAATTTTGATTAGTTCATTAAGACGCTCAAGGTGTTCTCTGCATCAATAAAGCTACGACGTGAAAAGGCAAAATTATTTTCTTTTTTCACTTGTATGGAAAAAAAAAAGAAAAGTAGCAAAACAGGCTAATAGAAAAAAATAGCAGAATTGAGAACACACCCGGTTTTTTTTTTTTTTCGGCAACAGGATTTTTTTTTATTTTTTTACATACGACCTCCATACTTTGATAACGACGTCGTTCCGGGTTTTCTCTTTCCAGACGGCCATCTCCCAGCTGTCTTCTCTTTTGCGTCGCGTGCTCGAACATCAAGACAGAGAAATGATGGTTCGATATCTAACCACTCACGGGCACACATAGAACAACATCCAACTTTACAAAAATGGGAAGAAGCACCAGGACGGATGAAGCTTCACCACTGGATATTACGTCAAGCCTTAGGGTTGGAATAGTTGGGGGGGAAAAAAAAATGGAAAAATACACGCGAGAAAAAATAAAGCGCGACAGCTTCTCCGTTTTCCCGATAGCCTAAGATGTTTCCCCCCATGGATGCGAAATAGAAAAAAGGAAAAATTCCTATGCTACGATGATCCGGCGGCGCTATAGAGTCGGCTAATAATCGATGAAACGGGCAAAAAGGGCTTCGAAGAAACCTCTAAAGATATCCCAAACTGCTGAGCCAAAGGCATCCCGAAAAAAATATTCAACATTTCTTGTTTTGCATTTTTTTTTTTTTTTTTTAAGAAAAAAAAAAAATGAATAAAAAAAAACCGACGAATGAGAAAGATTTAACTGGAGACAGGCGGAATAAGTTTCACAATCAGCTGACTGGAGGTCTTTTGACATTGCATGCTAACGAAATTGCCGAGGCACGTCATTGAATAAGTCAAGAGGGGAAGAAAGAGAGAAGAATGAGGAGGAGGGTAAGTTCAGGCATTCCTCTCTCGACTGCGACTCATCCAAGAGAGGCGTTCACCGTCGAGCCGGGATAGTTCACACTGTTACCGACTCTGAAGGTCGTGTTCGGCATTCGTAAATCAACTTCCTCACCCCTTACCAGCACACGCAATACAGGAATCCCTTTGGTCACATAAAAAAAAACACTCTACGGCGCAAAGCACAAACTTGTCCAAAAGTATCAAAAAGAAGAACAAAAGTAATCACGAAAGAGTCTGCAAACAAAACAGACTGATTTTTTGGGTAGTAGTGACCATGCTGGCCACGCGCCAGAACAATGCAATCAAATTACAAGCCGAACAAAAGGATCAGTGTGATCTTTGATACTGTAACCCTACGGGAAGAAAAGAAGAACGATGCTTTCAAGACGAAAAGATAAAATACCTTGAACCCAACCTTACACCCACACACACACACTGACAACATTCGTACACTTGTTTAAAAAGAAACGTTTTTTTCCGTAGTGTTTGTTGTTGTTGGCCAACTTCCACTACGCAACAAATCACAAGTTAAAGGAGAAGAATGATTGTACTGACGACACTGCACCCACAACTCGAATGCCCTTAATCGTATGGAGGCAGCCAATTTTTTTCTTTTCACGAGATGAGAAGCCCGGGGATAAGAGAGAAAAAGTTTTCCCTTTGATGCGCAGACGCGAACAAGGCGTCAATCGTTCTTGAACTGATTAATATTTGCAGACGCTATTGGGACATGCAACTACGAAACAATTCCATGACAAGCGATAATACCACAACGGGCAAAGAGGGAGGGTAAAATGGAAGTTTTCAGTTCACACGTTATCAGACGAAAATCCCCACGAAGGTAGGGTAATAGTCCGCGCCTTGTTTATCTACACCGCCCTTTCTCTTCTATAAGGTCGATGGGGTAGGTAGGCTACGGATTACGGCACAAACCCCCGACATATATATACGCACACACACACTCTCACACACTCACACACACACGGGTATGTCGTATATGGGATGGCAAATATACCTGGATGCCTGAGCTCATAATGTCGTGGATCCAAAGCCTTTTCGTTGCACACAGTGTGAAGCAGGTCGGCGAGTTGCGTCCGCCCCGTCACGCGGGTCACGAACAACTGATTGCGAGGAAGGCGCACCTGGCGGTCAAAAAAAGGAAAAAAATGAAAATAATAATAAAAAAAGAATATCATAAATAATTTATGTTTCTTTCAAAAAGAAATCATCCTTGAGCGGAAAGAAAAGTTGAAAAAGCACTCGCCGTTTGAATTCACGCCGGAAGCTAAAAATATTCTATTTCATTTTCTTTTTTTCTCTTTCTTGCTTTGATGAAGATTAGACACGGACTCATTTGTGAGTCACGACACCGAATGTTTGTTGGAACACGTTTACTAACCTGGACACGAAACGATTGTTCAAATTGAGAAGCTGAAGAAGAAGATTTCGCGTTACTGGAGCGACTATCCGATCGATCGGCCATCAATCGATTCTTGGCTAGGATGTAGACCTTGTGAGCATTCAGCGAACCTGTCATGTAAAGCACGTATACAAGTATATTGACTAATGAGATGGCATGAAAACAAAAAAACACATAAAGTAAAGCAATAAAAAAAGAAGGCAAAAAGCCAACTCAATCCCCTTACTTTCCCTCATTAGTATTGCCTTTCAATTTCTTTCCTCGTCAATAAACTCGCAAGAGCCAATATTGATCCAGGACAACTGGTGAAGGGCGGGAGAGGGAGGATAAAAGAGTGGGGCTATTCTACAACTACGTAGTAAGCAGAGTGTTTGGGTTCGCATACCGATGGGTGTGCTGGGCTTGTGAGGCAGCAGCCGGCCCTCCTCGTCCGTGACTTGGAGCAAGTGAGCTGCCGGCGAGATCTTGTTGGCCGCCGTCACGTGAATCAACAGATCCAGCATTGGCATTCTGCACAAAAAAAAAAAAAAAAACGAAAACATCACGATGGTGTTTTAATTTCACAACACAGCAAATTTAATAATAACAACGACAAAAAATGAAGCATTTCGTACAGGTTAGAGCAAAACAATAGTCGATTTGAATCACGATTGCAGGTCACAATCCTAAAAGTAATAACAACTCGTGAGCTGGGCCGTCTGTACTTAGCAATGCTTTCTCTCCCGTTTCATTCGCCTCTTCGCATAACAATTTTTACCGTTGCACACACACACACAAATCGGGAATGTCACGAAAAACCGGTTTTAATCTTTTAACAATGATATCTTTTCTTTTTCTTCACTCTCTTTACATATTTAGTTTAAAAGCGAGGGAAAAAAACTGGGTTAAAAATTATTTCTAGAAAACAAACAGACTTACCTTCGTTGAATGGACATCAAAATGCTTTTTTCATTAGGGAAGACGACTAGAATCTCCATACACCCTTCGAGGAAGTCGACGGGTGTGTCTTCCGTCACCTGGAACTGCTGGTGAGCTGAAGACATAATGGGTGAAGAGGTCATCGGTGGTGGGGCCGGTACCATCTTCATCTCGTATTTATTTTTCTGTTGGCTCTAGTTGTTAAAGTGGGTGTGTCGCTGCAATATTTCTACTCGAGTAGAGGGTTGCGGCTATCCCATTTAAACCTATAGGCAAATATTTAATAAAAAGGCACAGAATAAATAACAATGTTTGCTCTTCTCTTTCCCGTTTTTTGTTTTATTTTTAATCTAAATGTAAAAATGGAGGAAGCGAGAAGATTAGGGCATCCAAATCCGCCAAAAAAAACTCGTTTGTATAACGGGGAGAGACAAGTCCAAAAGAACGTGAAATGTAACCCAATCTCAGTACTTGACTTTCTATTCCACGATAACTCGTTTCGATTCATCGAATTTGCACAATTCTGGGTGGTATTGATTTAAGAAAAAAAGAAAAATCCAACGGCATAAAGATGAAAAAGACTCGCACAATACAAAACAATCGAGTTGTAGGAAGAACTTGTCTGTGCCTGTGCATCTTGTAAAATGGTAGCAGACGCTGGTCGGAATATAATTTTGTTTTTCTATCGCACGCAACTAAACTTACAGTTATCAAAGGAAAGGGGAAAAGGGTAGTTAAAAAGATGAAAAAAAAATATAAAATACCAGAAATTCTTTTTTTATACGCACCACTGAGCGCATGGACGTCATAACGGATCAAAACAAAGAGCCTCACTGACTACCGAACATTCGAAAACAAAAGTACCGCAAGACTTTATCTAGTGCGTGCTCTAACCGGTCGCTTAATCGGATTGCTTAAGTTTTCTTTGGCATTTGTTCGTGTCGCGCGTGTGGATGCAGTTACCTTTCATCAGCCATGTTAGTGCAACATATAGAAGAATATTTGTATCCCGTTCAATATTCTATTGACATTCCTGCCTGTAGATGGCAGTGTATGATTCAGTAAAAAAAAAAAAAGGAAAAAAACTCCATTCAACCAAAATGCAGCTGTCTTCGTTCTACGAACTTAAAAACTAACCTAATTCTCAAGTTTTGCCAATTAAAAACATGATCGTTCAACCACTGCCATCGCCAGAAAATAGTCATCCACCTATTATACAAGAACTGCTGTGCTGGGCTCATCCAAGCATCACCTGTTTCCTCACGTAAACTGCAGATTTCTCCTGCTGAAATGAAAGTTGAGAAATGACAGACGAGACGGAGAGTTGAAAAAGAAGTTCGGACTCCCAAACAGTTTCGACTGGCATGGTCGCTCTTGCGCTCTATATTTCAGTACACGATCTTTCGGCCGAATGAAAACAGACGAATATCCAGATTACAGATGCAAAATAATTTGCCCAAAGGCATTGTCAACGTCTTCACTTCCATAACAAGAAAATGTGCGCAGATGGGCTTGTTTCAGTTATACTGACCTAATAGCCCGTAACCATTTCCAAGTCTCAGCTTTCTCCTGCTGCGTCTCTTAAAAACCGGAATTATCGACGATTATAGTAGCAAAGGACGCGAAATGAGAGCATCTCGCTTGTATCATCGTAGAAATCAAGCTCTATTTAACTGAATTTAGCCATTCGTTCTAAAAAAATTCTACAGAATTCGAATCGCATATTTCACTCTACCCAACTTCTTCCGGTGCTTGTCAAACCGACCTCAATTTCCCATCCGGTCAGTGGCAAACAACCTGCATTTTTTTTTCTACCCACCCACATTGCAACACTAACACACCTGGTGAGGCTCAAACCGAAACAAATAATTATATTCCAACCGTCACCTTGAGATGCAAACCCACCCCAACATAAAAGTACCTTTTCGTTGTTTGTGTCTTTTCTTCCTTCTCTTCCTTTTCGATTAGTCACGCTACACTCACGAGTGGTACGTGAACATTTTATCATCAACCAGATGTCAAAATTCAGCACTTGATGATGTCACATCAATTTAAAAGTCAAAATCGAAAGGAACAATCTTAGTTTTTGTTCAGGAGTCACAATAACATCCAAAAAACCTTGAACTTGGATCTCACGATGTCCAAGATGAAGTATCTAACATCCACCACAAAAAATGAGGCAGATGGTGTCTTGATCAAAAGAAAAAGAAAAAAAAAATGCAGTGCCAAAACCGTATTCAATACCAGCATGGTATTACACTGCATCTTTTGCCACCCAAAAACCTACGAAGACAATGACTTTAGGAAAAAAAAAAAAAAGTTGCAATCGCAGCATGAGGTGACCGACACGAGATGGCAAAAAGATGGCGGCCAAGCAAACGAGCATTAAAATCGCTACATTTCGGTATTAATACCAGGAAATGAACTGTAATGAATTTTAGTATTGAACTCGTATACCGTAGAGAATACTGAACGAAAAAGAAAACAAAAAAACAGTTAGGAAGCTGTTACGATGTCTTGCGAGAGGCTATGCGTTCACATTCCCAAAAAAAACAACTGTTGTGTGTTTCGGGTGCATCCCTCCCTTTCATCTAACGTGTACGGCTGTGTGGTAGTGCGCCAGCGGTCATTGCCGCCCCGACCGAAAAAAAGCCTTTAGGGTCTACGTCAAAACTTACACAAGACACTCACTCACACACACAGACACACACAAAATATACGAACACAGAACACAAACACTCAAACACACCTAGTTATTTTGCCAAAACTATGCTGTACTTTCTCTGAATGGAGAACTAGAAATGTTGACGACAGAACATTTTTTAATAACAAAAGTCTTAACTTTCAGGTAACACAAGGGATTGTTTTTCGTTTACCCACCAGAAAAAGGATAACTTGTTGATCAAGCACTACCGGAGATGAACACAGTGGCGCGCTCCGCGCCAACTGAGAGCGGAAAAATACACGTCCGACCTGCAGAGCTTCTTACGCCTCGACTGAGCAGAATGGCGGGGGAGGAAGGGAGAAGAAGAGGGCGCTCCAACCTGAACGAAAAGGTTGTTCGGTAGGAAATAGAACCAAACCCAGTAATTTATTCAAAGACAAAATTACGCCCACTAGAGTAATTTAGTATGTTCTTCTTTTGTTTTGTTTTTTACGTTAGTTGCATGGCAATTGACTACGAACTATTTGCCTCGAGCATTTGTAAACGACCCAATCTATTTTATTAAGCACACCACGATACGGCATCTCGCGTTATTAACCTAGCATTTTGCTGTTTTTCACAATTATTGTTGGTCTTTTGGATGCACAGGAAAAGTGTTGGTTTTGCAGTCAGCCGTCGTTACCTCGTGTAATGAAGGGGTTGTTATTGATTTTCAACAGTCAAGTGACTTTGATTTGTCTCTAAACAAGATTAAATTTTGTACCACTTCTTACTAACAAGATTGCCCGCGTCCACCGGAATTTCGCTCTCTAAACTCTGTGTACTGGTGTACGCAGCGAGCGAACGAATTAGACCGAGAGCTTCTCTCTACGAAATACGTGTATTATTTCCTCGTTGTGGAGCCAAAGTCACGCTAAATACCATTACAACTACACATTCGTTCTCCCCGCTTTTTTGTTTTTCTTTCTTGATTTATGCATTTTCTCCTTTTTTCCTGACGTGTAAACTGGTCCTGCTCTGTCTCCATTCCGTTAGAACAGGCAACCGGGCATTAATTTGTGGACTGTCATGGCGCTTCTGTGCTGAATAGAAACAAAATTTCACCTGTCAAATCGTTTTCCCTGATTTTTAAATACGCTCATTAACAGTGGAACTTTAGTAAGCCATTTTGTTTTTCATGCATGATTTTTGTTGGAATCGAAATAATTTTACATTTGCTCTTCCTAAATTTTTCGTTCTTCTCTTTTAATTAGGAAAATGTCGTCGCCGGTCGACCGCTCTCACTGGCTTACTATATTTGCTTTAACTCTGCTATTTGTCTCGTATAACATAGCAAACGCAGGAATCAATCATTTAGATATCGAAGACAATGAATTTGCGGAGTTTGAAGATTTTGATGTGGAGGATGTAGTTGGTGGGGTTGCCTCTGACCAGAAAAATATTGTTCACGATCACGAAGAACCATCAACTCCAGAACAAGATCAAGAAGCAGCCATAGCTGATGAAGATGAAGCCACTGTAGAGACTGAAGATAATGAATTTGAACATGTTGATGAAGATGAATACGAGGGATATGAGAAAGATTCTACATCCAAACCTGATCTCAAGTTAAACGAGGGACCTAAGATCACTTTTGCCCAGCTACCAGCACATTTGCGCTCAAATTGGGAAAGTTACTACTTGGAACTCATGATCCTAGCTGGTCTTGTTCTCTACTTTTTTAACTTTTTTTTGGGTCGCAGCAAGAACCAACGAATTGCAGAAACTTGGTATTCAGCTTTCAAAGGACCTCTTCTTGACAAATTTGCTTTGGTGGGTGATGATGGCAAACTGGAAAACAGCCAACCTGGTCTCATGAAGGAATCAGAAAATGTTTACCTTTTATGGTGCAGTGGAAGAACGGGTTGCGAAGCTGTTTTATTTGAACTGAGGCTCTTGAAACGTCAGGATCTCGTGGCAATGGTGATGAACCTGTTCCGGCCACAACAAGATCAAGTACATGTAAAAGTTTTTATGAACGATTCCGATATGGATACGTTCGTTATGTGCCTAGCTACTAAAAAGACGGCGAACCGCTTCGTCAGAGAGATGGCAGACATTAGTGTTTATTGTCCCGAGAAAAAGTCAGCTGTGGACAAATTCGGTTTACCAGCTAATTTTGTCCTCATGTCGGAAATCGGTGAAGCTTCCTCCACTTTACTGGATGTTCGCGTGTGCTCTCTCATCAATAACATCCCAGAAGTCATAGAATCCATTCATTTCTCAGACCAGTATTCTGGGCCCAAGCAGACGGAAGATACGGCCCCGAGTAAAATGCCTGAGGTGAAGAAAATGCTCATCTTCAATTTCAATTTACCTTTAAAAAATGGTAAGGTTGCAGATTGTACTCTAGTTGGCCCGAATAACATGGTTTTTTATTTTTTTATTTTTCCTCAGGCAAGAGCATCGTTGAGGCCGTAGAAATTATACGGCCTGCCATCATGTTGACTTTCCACTGCATCGACCGTGTCAAACGGTTCCGCCTGAGCAAGGAGTTTAAAGCGAAGGCGGAGAAAAATCGTCAGAAGGTGGAAGAAGCCTTCCTGAAATCGACTCACGCAGCCCGAGCCGAAGCTGCAGCTGCCCGACGTGAAGAAAAACGTCGCCTGGAGAAGGAAAAAATTCTTCAAGACGATGATCCAGAAAAGCAACGAAAATGGGAGGAAAAAGAAAACAAACGGCTGGCCAAGAAACGAATGCCCAAAATGAAAGCCATTAAAGTGTAGAACCTTGCCATCTTTTTGTTTTCGTCACGCGTTTTGGTTGTTTTGCTCAGACCGATTTCTTTTTCCCTGTGTTGTTAAAGTTTCCAATCATCCCGTATTTTAGGTAGAATGATCTACTTATCTCATGGTGTCTGGAATTGGAATTTCCTACACCATCTTCTTTCTTAAGTAAAGCATATTAAAGTGTGAGATGTATTTTCATTGTAGTCACCACTTCCATCAAAGAAAATAAAAGTCCTCCATATCAGGTAACAAAAAGAAAAAGACGATACATGTTGTCGCCTTGTTTTGGTTTCAGTTTGGTTCCCAATCCGTTTAACCTTGCGTGACCGTGCCATTAGGCTGTAAGAAGACCACCTGGATTGAGGCTAATTTATCTTCGCTGTGCGGGCAGGCAATGGCCATTTACAGAGAATTATTCAAATGAAAGATATTTCTTTCTGGCCTGCAATGTTACCAATTATGTATGATTTTCTTCCGTTTTTTAGAGCTGCGTGTAGTTCGGCAATTAAATTGAGCTCAACATGCAAGCATAGGAATGATTTGAATGTGGTTGACACCGACTGATGTAGCTAAGTAGATCGCATGGTCTGGTGTGCCATTCTCTTACCATCGACTGAGAATCGTGAGCTATTGTGTACAAGATGAGAATGGAAGTGGCGCATCACGTTGTTGCAACATCATTGTATCTCAATGGTTAAGCTCATTTTTGTGGGAAGAATGGGCGTCAGCAACACAAGTTTCGTTCTGTTATGTTTTTTTACGAAGGCTGAGAACTAAAGTCAGAAATACCTCATAGATTTCGGCAAGTATCTCCCTTTCGTTTTGCATCAACACTAATAATTTTGTGCACACTGCGTCATGTGCCAATGTTGCTGCATCGACGATCACGACCAGTTTGTGTTTCATTGATCTCCAGCATGAATTTTGGGCAAACCAGTTATGGGAAGGAATAACAAACGATGTATTGAGAAATGCCATTAAACCTAAAAATAGTAGCTAATTAAGCTGATATTCGGTAAACGGCCGAAATTTTCCTCAATGAGAAATAACAAGATTGCATTTTACAATGTGAACGAAGATTATCAAAATGTCCCTAATAACGGCTTTTTGTAAAAGACGTAAACTTAATAATATTAGGTTATTAACGGTAAGTGGCCAAAAAATTCAGTAAGAAGCATTGTCAACGATACCAGGCAGAGGAGGGGCTGGTGCCATCTTTTTTTGTCTAGTTCTTCTATTATATTTTTTTCCCGTCGTAGTTGTGTTAGTACTTTCAAGTAAAAGTTCTTGGTTCGTTTCGGTTGTTGGAAAGCGCTCGGAATCAATTTCTTCCTCCTCCTCGATAACGGTAGCATGGTTCTTAAAACGAACATTGCGACGTTTGGCCACAGCTTCTTCGGCAAGCTTCTTCGAGACTAGTACAGGTGATGGTATCGTTACAGCAGCAGGGTCGCAGACAGACGGATATGGAATCTCGATATCCGGTTGCTGCTGGTTATCTGGCCTGCCACATCGATCCGTTGTCTCACTCTCTGCAATACTGTTGTCCCCAATGCACTGATGAGTATACCACAAACATCCGTTGGTTATTATCGGTCCAAGTCGTCAGCATATAACAGAACTACATCTCTAGTTTGTATTACTTACCAATATATTTTTTCTAATACTTATAGTACCGCACAGGAGCCCTAGTATTCCTCGTTGTCTTCTAGGTCCTGCGTCGATGGCAGCCATGGTGGGACGGCAATGGTATCCGAGATCGAAGCCGACTCACTAGGTAAAAAAGGTGTAGGAATCAGATTACACATGACATTTAATGCCGAGATTCACAAGAAACCGAAAATGAAATTACGAAGATGAAGGCTACTGAGGCCTAAAGAATCACCTGAGTTTTAGTTACGTTAAAAAATACCATGCTGGTTTATTCATGACGTCTTGTGCTCGAACCGCGTGCTCTATGCAACCCTTGCTCGGCCTTACGGCCTACCACCCTACCCTTCCCCCTTCTAGCTAAAAATGTCCACAGGGTTTGATAGAAATTAAATGATTGATAGTATAAAACCGAGATAGGATTTAGTAAAAACAAGTAACTACAAATATTAAATTTTTTCTTTCCCTATAATATTCTATTAACAACGAATCGAAATTAATATGACGAGCAAAAGCCAATGCCACCAAATCGCCAATGCTGGAGCTGGAAATAACCACGTGATTGCGGAGGCGCATAGAAAATAGCATTAGGTCAACTTCTTTTGCTTTGCCAGTAGCCGTCACTAGTTCTAGACGTTCTGTCCGTCATCCCGTACTCGTGCAGCGTGCTCAACGTCACTCTGACCATAGAAAAGAGTTGATTGATTTAGTTATAATAAAAAGTACTCATAGCAAATTAGGAAATGTTTTCCTCAAGCCTTTCTCTTCCCGGAAGACGTACGACTGGCAGTTCTGTTCGTACTCAAAATGGTAAGTTTTTGTACTTTACAATTTTGATTTATGAAAACGAACATCGCCTGTACCGGCTAGCATGGACTTTCTTAATACATTATTCATTTATTTAGTTTTGGCTGCTAGTTCTATCGCCAATATCGTCAAAAGTTCTCTTGGTCCTGTTGGTCTAGATAAAATGTTGGTTGATGATGTTGGGGTACTACAAATTATTTTCTTGAAAAATGCGACAACAGTTAAATTTCAAATATTTCATCACAGGATGTCACAATTACTAATGATGGAGCCACAATCCTCAATTTGCTTGAAGTTCAGCATCCTGCTGCTAAAGTATTGGTTGAGCTTGCTCAACTTCAAGACCAAGAAGTTGGAGACGGCACAACTTCAGTGGTTAGTTGCAAATATTCTTTCTTTTATTGAGCTTTTTCAATCTTATACCACAATTTTCAGGTTATTGTTGCTGCTGAATTGCTGAAAAATGCTGATGAATTAGTGAAACAAAAGATCCATCCTACCTCTGTCATCAGTGGTTACCGCCTTGCTTGCAAGTAATATCACAAAAAATTTTAAAATGAACTCTCTGTTGTGTGCTTTTATCTAATAACCATGTGTTTATGGATAAAGGGAAGCTGTAAAGTACATCCAGGATAATTTGACCTTGACCGTCGACGAACTAGGAAAGGACTGTTTGATCAATGCCGCCAAGACGTCTATGTCGAGCAAGATCATCAGCGCCGACGCGAACTTCTTCGCCGCCATGTGTGTCGATGCGGCCAATGCTGTTCGTGTGACAGACAATAAAGGCCAAGCTATCTATCCTATCAAGGCTATCAACGTTCTTAAGGCGCACGGCAAAAGTGCCCGAGAAAGCCTTCTCATCAATGGCTACGCTCTCAACTGCTCGGTCGCTTCTCAGGCGATGGTCAAGAAGATCACCAACGCTAAAATTGCGTGCCTCGATTTTTCTCTTCAAAAAACTAAAATGAAAATGGGGGTACAGGTACTCGTCACTGATCCTGAGAAGCTTGATGCTATCCGTCAACGAGAATCTGACATCACAAAAGAGAGAATCCAAAAAATTCTCAATGCTGGAGCCAATGTTATTTTGGCCACTGGAGGTATTGACGATTTGTGTCTCAAGGTAAAAAAAAAAAAAAAAACGTAGCTTAAATCGGAAGCCTGAAATTCAACTTACATTTCTGATTCCCGTTTATATAGTATTTCGTGGAGGCAGGTGCCATGGCGGTTCGTCGGTGCAAGAAATCAGACTTGAAGCGTATAGCCAAAGCTACCGGAGCCACTCTACTCTCGTCCATGGCTAATCTAGAAGGTATACATATTACTGTAAAAGAATTTTTCAGTTTGAACACAAGGGTATTTAATATTTTATTTTGTAATAGGCGAAGAAAGTTTTGAAGCTTCTGCGGTGGGCGAGGCAGCCGAAGTTTCAACTGAGCGGATCTGCGACGACGAACTCATCGTCATCAAGGGGTAAGAAATTACATAAAAACCATCTTGTTTTAAGTTATATGTTAGAAACATTTTGAGCGTTGTTGTTAGTTCATGGCTAGAACCTGGCACGGCACTGGCCAGTGGCAGCGATGAAAAAAGCGTTGCCTTCGCAGTTTGTTCTTAGTCCAGTTCGAACAACTTGCAATAGCTGTCTTTCTCTTAGCGTAGGTCTGCAAAAAAGAATTAAATGATAGAATTTACTACTCCATAGATTTGCTTTAGGTATAAAATGTTACTGATTTACATTAAAGGGTTGGTGCATTTAAAATTTATTCCTCGTCTGGCTCCAGTGCGACAAGGATGTAAAAGACTTTCAATTGTCGTGCCAGGAAATTGAACTGCTCCTACTGTGTTTGCACCTTGTCTTCGTTGTTCTGTTTCGTTTTTCCCCGTTAGACTTTCGTAAACAAAAGATACTCTAAATTCGTCGTACTCCGGATGGAGCTGATTGTAGATGCTACCAAGAAAATCGTCTTGTGCAGGCCAAGAAAAATAGGGCGAGGAGGGGTCTAGAAAATCGACACACTGAACACGGTGCTTGAAGATATCGTAACCTAAGAACTGAGATGTAGTTGCGCAGGACCCACGTGACCCAAGAGCGTAGCATACTCCATCGTTGGCCGGCACAAGCTGCCGGGACAAGTTGTCATTGTCGATTGATTCACATTGGGTTGGAGCACAGCCAAGTCGACCCTGTTCGGCAATTGTTACTACGTATCTATTTTGGCAAGGTCCTTTATGCAGATCATAGTGGAAGAAAGTTGACTTATTATCATTTTCCGTTATGTATCTTGTACTTTCGTCTAACCATTGAATGAATACCTTGGGTGAACAGTGGAATGCAGTTGTCGTGAGGGTTAGGGAAAGGATATTGCCCGATGGGGCAGTCACAAATCGGATCTCCGTAAGCTGTGTAATAAAGTCGCCGGCCCCCGTTGCATTCTATTGGATCTTGGACATCGTGACAAAGTCCATCACGTACCACCAGTACTCTTCCCGGACCACAAAGTCTTGGAGTGCATCTTCCCTGAAGTGGACCGTTTCTTCCATTTAAAATTCAATTTTTTCATTCAAGCGATTGCTCTTGATTTACCTGCAATGTAATGGGATCAATCGTTACCCAGTGACGGATATTTTCACAAGGTCCTCGTGTCAAAACGGGGAAGCAGTTTCCGTTAGCTACTCGCACGGAGTTATCTCCACAGCCATCGCGCGGAAAATCTTCTCCGTTTACAGGCATCGGCAAATCATTTATAGGGGTTTGATTGTCAAGTGACCTGATGACGAAATCGCTTTCGTCTATTTGTTCTTCCTTGTCCTGTGTGGCAACGGCTACTGCGATTGCGATCGCTATAGCTCCAAGTGCTATTGCAACACGAGGGACATATGTTGCTGTTGGATAAGGATACGTGGTTTCCCTGTGCAGAGTTTTGATAGCCCCGAAGCCAAAAATCTTAGAAAATTCTGACGTTGTTTCGAGAGGCACCAAAGACGCTTCCACAATTGGGTGTGCAGTGTGGTACTGATGTTCGCTTTTTCTTGATAAAGGGGTTGTTTCACTTTCGTCGATACCCTTCTTAGCTTTCACGCGTGTCAATAGCTCGCGTATCCACGATCTTCTCACTTTAGTATCCAATGCATGACTTTGTTGATGACCAAAGTTAAGAATAGATACCGAGAACAGAAAAACTACTAGTCTCTTGTTGCACTGCATCTTATGTTGTGCTTTTGACCGAGCTGGCTGCCACTGTGAGACTAGATTGTAGTGTCTGTATGCATCGGGGGAAAAACAAAAGGTGTCCTGTACCTTCTGCTTAGCCATCTTCTAGAAAGGAGGTCCTCATGTGCGGAAGTCCCAGTTAGAAAGATACCGTATGGAGCTTACTTTTGTCGGATATAAGCCCGAGGCTCGTTTTCAAAACGCTATTCAACATGTAGAAATAACCTAAAGATTTTCAAAATGGATGGTGACCTTCTTTTCCGTGCCAGACTTAAGCAAATGACGGGTATTCTTTTTGCCGACTAGATGGGCAATTTTGTTTTGTCTGTTACCCTTACCTTTTGGAATGTGCAGAGTACCATATAAGCTGACCGCATTTTAATATTCGTGGAAGCCTGCCGCTTCACTAAGCTACCGTAGCATTATGACGTTTGAACAATTCTTGTTTATGACTCTCCAGAAATTTGTTTTTATTTACTTGCCTTGTCTTCCCTTTTGCTTCAATGTAGAACCAAAGCCCGCACAGCTGCTTCCATTATTCTGCGTGGTCCTAATGACTTTTACTGCGATGAGATGGAACGCTCGGTGCACGATGCCCTTTGTGTCGTCAAACGCGTTCTAGAATCCAAAACGCTAGTCGTCGGTGGCGGCGCTGTGGAGGTTGCACTCTCTATTTATTTGGAAAGCTTCGCTACTTCATTGGTAAGTTGACATCTTTTTAAAGCAAAACAAGTTAAATTATTGTTACAATACTTTATGAAATGCAGAGCTCACGGGAACAATTGGCGATTGCAGAGTTTGCTCATTCGTTGTTGGTTATTCCGAAGACGCTGGCAGTCAACGCTGCCAAGGATGCAACTGATCTTGTGGCTAAAATGCGTTCCTACCATCATTCGTCGCAATCAAAGCCTGAACATGTCAATTTGAAATGGTAAATAATTTACAAGCACTGTTAGTAATCATTGTTAAATCTTTCTCTTTTTTCAAGGATCGGGTTGGACTTGATGGAAGGTGCTGTTAGAGATAATCGACAGGCTGGTGTCTTCGAGCCCGCTGTTTCCAAGATCAAGTCTCTGAAATTCGCAACAGAGGCCGCCATTACCATTTTGCGCATCGATGATATGATTAAGCTCGACTCGGAAGACAAGAACACGCAGAGCTACCAGAACGCTTACGAATGCGGTCAACTAGACGGCTAAAGGATTGAACAAAACTGACGTCGTTTTAATCAGCTGTTCGTAGAGAACGCTGAATTCATGGAGTGAATTCCAAGCTTGAACAAGACATTAAATGGAACTTCTTTTTGGCTTCAGTCCGCGCTAACTTTTCCTACGTCGCCTTGCATAAAAAATACACCCTCAACCATTATGTGTTTTCTTCGCAGTTTATTTTTTCTTTCTGTATGTCATTGTACTTTTTCAAAGTAATCATTTGCATAGTTGAAATAGGAGTTTGTAAAATTAAGATGAAATCCTTTTATTCGGTGCTTATCCCAGATTTCCCCTTTCCCTTGGGGTACAATTCGTAATTGGAATTTGTGTCCGGAGCGTAACGTGTGTTGCGCTTGAAGCAGCAATGCAAGGTAAAACCAGTTATAGAACATACTAGATTTCTATATATATTTTTATTTTTAAATGTTTACTTCCTAGGACTAACTTTTTACTAGTTAAGTGATGTCGCAAAAAGGTATGAAAAAAAGATCTTCGTTACAAAAACTTGTATATTGGATAATTTATTGAATTTTCACCAGGTAGTTTAACATTTGAGAGGCTCCTGTTGTGAAGCTACCCGTAGGTACAAACTTACCCATCAGCACCGATGAGCTCATAACAAGGTAGGCACTTGTATTTTATTCCCTCTTCAATGGTAATCAAGTTAAATTGGTCTCTAGTCATGGGTCGGTAGCAATTTTTGGTCTTTCGCAATGGACGGTTCACTTGCTTTCAGTTCTCTGTGGCGTCTCGCAGATCTGCGTTAGATCAATACTTTTATAAATTGTGCTTTCGATGAAGGCATTCATTAATTCCTAAAATTAACAAATTGATGCCCTTGACCTGTCTTATACCAGGCTAGTTCCAATCTCGACATGGTTTTATAGTGGTTTGTTCGTCTGGGGAAAATGATGTATTCTATACGTAACCTGCTACGTTGACCCGTATCGTTTGCTTTGTCTAAATGTTAACAAGCTGGGTTAACGGGATAGTTGCAGTTCTCAAGGTGGAGGTCCACCTTGAAAATTGACGCACACCGCTAAGCGAGCATGTTTGTCTAACAGGTCCAGAGTACGCCAAAATGTAACATTTTTCTTGATAGAATCTAAACGCTGCATTTTTTTTTTTTTTTTACTAGTGGGCACCATATATATATCTTTTTATGGAACTTAGTGTAAGCAAATCATTGGATCACATGATGAAATTTACATTGATTGACGATTTTTTTTTTTTTGCATTTCCTTTTTAAAAAAAATAGGGGTACAAGTGTCTTGAAGGTTTGGGAAAGCATGTTGCCTAATAAGGCTATCGCATTCGGGTGTCAACGAGAGTAACAAGTAAGACAGAAATGAGGCAGATCAGTACTCCAATCAGTCTTAAATGTTCTAACACGTGAACTACGATGATATGTGTAAATCTTTCGTAACACAAGTCAGCTTGATTTAAACTGCTTTTAACTTGACACGTTTAGAAATGAGCTACTTGTAAAATGACCGGGTCCATTAACGTGACGAGATGCCCTGCTTGAAATACGACAACATTTTTCATTATCAGCAGGGAATTCCCCAACAGGTTTTTTGGTGATGTAAACTGGTTAAGTCTTCTGGTTTGGATTAGATCACATCGATTGTCTAGGTTTGTCAGACGGCGCCAATACAAGAACATGTGAAATTTGTAATTCATACATATTCATTCAGGCGTAGATAAGTATTTGTATTATCTGGTGACATTTCTGGTTTGAAGTTCCACTTGCCTCCAACTTCTGGAAAGATCCTATATCTGGTTGTTCAACTTCGACCCCAATACGCAAGAAAGTAAAAATGGAATTAATCCTATCTCTAACGTCTGAAAACACTGCGGCATTGTCCAGTATTTGAATTGAACTGAAACGAAGGTCCACAGCTGGCACCACGGTTGTCGCTCGCGCATTGGCCGGTAGCTTGTAAATTTCTATTCGCCGGACACCTAAATGCGGAACTAACTGCCTGTTGTACTGGCCTCGCGTTTGAATTTGACCTGAAAGAAGCGAATTGAAAAAAAAATTTACAGCCGGTATTTCCACTTTTAAATTGTGTCATTGTTTTACACTAGTGGGTTGGTGCATTTAAAATTTATTCCTTCTCGAGCTCCATTCCGACATGGCTGTAAGAGAGCATCAGGGGACGAGCTAGGAAACTGAAATGCTCCTGCGGTATTTCCACCCTGTCTTCGTTGGCCTTTGTCCTTTCTTTCCACTACATTTTGATAGATGAGTGAGATCTGATAGTCATCGTATTCCGGTACAAACTGGTTGTAGACACTATCTATTAAATCTTCTTCTTCTGGCGAAGAGAAATAAGGCGAAGAAGGGTCTAGAATATTGACGCACTGCAACTGTCGCTTAAACACATCGTATCCCAGCAGCTGAGAAGTATTTGTACAGGGCCCACGTGAGCCGAGAGGGTAACAAACTCCATTCCCAGTGGACACCAACTGCAAAGAGTTATCTTGACCATCTATTGATTGGCATTCCTTTGGCATACAGCCCAATCGACCCTCCGGAGTAACGGCCACTACATTCCCATCGGGACAGGGACCTTGTTTGAAAGTTTGAAAAAACAAAACCTAGCATGAAAACGTATGTTTCACCTGATTGTGATACATCGATGCTTGCTGCAAAGCTTTTAGAGATTACAAGGAAAGTAGCAGGATTTTGTGACTACCTTTCGAGAACAGTGAAATGCAATCGTCTTGAACGTTCGGAAAAGGATATTGCCCGATGGGGCAGTCACATAGTGGGTCCCCGTAAGCTGTATAATAAAGACGTCGGCCACCGTTACATTCAAATGGATCGTTGATATCGTGACAAAGTCCATTTTGGCCAACGAATACTCTTTGACGACCACAAAGACGTGGACTGCAACGTGCCTGAAATGAACCGTTTTAAAGTATTGACGTTTCTATACGTTATGCCTTATGTATTTTTAATGTAATACCTGGATTGTCACAGGATCTAAAGTAACCCATTGGTGAGGATCGGCGCAAGGACCTCTCCTCAAAACAGGATAGCAGTTTCCGTCACTGAATCTCACTGAATTGTCTCCGCAACCATCATCTGGGAAATCGTTCCCATTTACAGGAAATTCAAGGTTGTTTGCAGGTGTTTGCTGGCCGACAATCACGCCGATATCTAAAAATTGTGGTTCGAATTGTTCCGTTTCAGACTGATCCACTTCGGATAACTGGAGGCCTACTGGAACTGCAACAGCGACAGCGACAGCCACTGCTGCGGCAGCTGCTACAACAGCTCCCACAGCTCCAACAGCTCCGACCGTTGCGAGACATCCAGCATTTAATGTGGCACAGCCATCGCTGCGAACGCTTAAACTTGTGGACAAAGATGCACCTTGGTGGCGTCCTCCGTTACATCCACATTCAACGGTGAAAATTGTGCTGTGTGTACATGTTCGTCCACATCGTACCTCGAGGGACGTGCAAGTGGTCGAACAAGTTGGTGACGGTTTGCATGTGCAGGTAAAGCTACTTGCTTGTCTGTTTTCTTGCGCAATTTTTCCGAAACGTAAAAAATAGGGTATCCGGAGAGCTTTGGTGGGAACGATCGAACCTTCTATGGTAGGACTTGTTAACACTAAATTGTTTGTTTTCTTTTGTTTTGTCACTGCGTCTAAAGCCGTCAGTTCATTGTCCCCAGCAGTATGTTTTTTTGAATTTGTTCCGTCTAACACTTGTAGCCACGATTTGTATCTAGTCTTGAAGAAAGATTGAAACCCGTCGGCTAACTGATGGTTTGCGCCATTCGTCTGATGTTCACTTCCAGATAGATGTGGGATTAAAAACACCAAAGAAAACAGCAGTCCTTCACTTCGAACCATCTCGTACCGCTTCACAATGTTGAAAGGAAACTCGTCAGTCTGTCAGGCCGTTGCCATCAATGCGCCCAGTGGGTGTGGAGCAAACACTATCCGAGGCTCGATGGCTCCCTCGTTCAAATGTTTGCTTACCTATAGTTTCGAGAAGAATGGAACTGATTGGTTCAATGTCGCGCCCTTTCACCATGGTGTTCCGAACTAATTGACTTGTTCACAGCGTTGCTGACAGGTATATGACGGTCGACTTATCTCATCCAAACATTTCCTGGATTCTACTGAAAAATTGGTTTCTTTTTTTTTTTCAGCTAGAGTGCAGATGACTTGTCATTTTCCCACACTAAATCTACCAATATTTACCGAAAATGAGAAAGATGGAATTTCATTTGAGTAAGTTGTGTAAGATCTAAGTGTAAGCTGAAATTTTACACATTGGGGCATTGTTCGGCGTTGGAACTATTGTAAAGCCTTCAAGTATGTTTATTTATTGTCTATTGTGGTCTTTTACCTTTGCTACATCTCATCCCGCTTTTATGTTAATAGGATTTACGTGTCGAAGTTGGCCATTGTTATTCTGTTGACCCATAAAGCCTCTTGAGTAAATGAATCGCCCAATGTTATACGTTCCGCGATCGTGCCCTTTAGCTAGTTTCCCCTTTTTGGTAGTAGCGTTACAACAATGGTGACCAAAAAGGGCTTTTGAAAGTTATCAGTTTCCAATGTTTAATGCCAAATAATCACTTTTCACATAGCTTCTTAGGCGGAAAGCCATGCCAGTGGAAGGCAGCACTTGCGAGTATTAACCTTTGCAAACCAACAATGTTGTATGCTTTTTTGTCTTTTCTTGGAAACACCGAATCCGAATTAAAATTCTTCACTTCATTACCTTACATGGGATGTGAAACAGGGTTTGTAAATCCGTGTTCTTGTAAGTCCTACAACACCTATTGTAACGTCAACACAATTTAGGGGAAACAATGCGTACTCATAAATATAGTTTATAATATGTTGATTCAAGTAAGATGTTCGAACAACACGTCGTTACAACAACCCAAGCAAGCCAAACTACATCGAATGAACACTCAACAATGGCACAAGCTGGTACTTTTCCAAACCAAGAGAAACTATTTCGCCAACACACAAGGTATCTTCTCTTCTCTCGTCTAGCGAGTGGTCTTCAAACCGGTTTCGAAAGTTATTCCCCTTTTTATCAAACGCTCTATCAATGAAGTCTTGGCGAATGCTGCCCCCGGTGGGAATACCCCGCCTCTAGAAGGATGAAAAAAAAAAAATCAATTAGAAACTGAAATATAACAAGGATGAAAGTAATTGAGTTACTTGGCAGGCAGTTTATCCGTTTCGCAGAGAAGTACGAGGGCTGCTTGAACCATGAAGATTGGTGTGGCAACGTAACCTGGCTCCGGCCCAGACACTCGAACTACCAACTCTTTTTCTGGATCTTTACTGTACGTATCAGATGGCTCTGCCAGTTTCTCATCCCAACCTTTGCCGGCTAATGTTAGAACGAAAGATGTTTCATCCAACTCCTCTTTGGTTGGGCCATCGTGATCAAAAGTGCCAAACGAGAATACCTTTGGATACTATAAATAAAATGTATCGTTTTATTAAATATATGTGCTTAACGAGATAACCCTAAACAAGATGTCCATTTACCTTTTCCAGTAAACTACGACCAAATTTGAAACTCGCAAGAAGACCAAAGGTGACACCCATTAAAACCATGAGTATAGCACCTGTTAATGATGAACATTGAACGTACGCTGACATCTGTACTGGGCGTTTACTTTCCTTGGCGTAGAAATATCGCTGGGAACGCATTACGACAGAACGGTCAGAACCCGGGAACGGTAGACACCACGATCCGACTAACGGGTTATGATGAAGTATTCCCCTGTATTTTTTTATTACCAAAACAAACGTAATCCTGTAATTTAGTTCCCATCGAACATTTCATTAATAATAAAACATACCTTGACTTGAGCTTAGGTTTAAGCTCGGGCAGTCTCTCAGGGAAAAGCTTCTTCCGTAAAGGCTTCAATTCATTTGCGTAGGCAAACCCGTAGATGGCGCTTTGCCAAGTGGGAAAGTGCCCGTGAGCTCTCTAAAAGCATTTAGAAACGAGTCATCTCTCTGGGAAAAAGTAAGAAGGGTACATACCTTTTTTGACCTTATATTCAGAAATGTCTCTATAGAGTTAACTTGGCCACCAAATTTATCTTCTAGTAAACAGGTACCCATATCTGCAGGAATACTGTCAAATCCACAAGCTCCAACTATGTAACATTGGTTTTCATAGGCAGCAGTATTGTATTCCAGTTGCATCCTCTCAAGAAACTGCATTAAAAGAAATCACAATAGGAATTGAAACCAAAAGCACAAATAAAACTAACAAGTGTACCTGAGGTTCCCCACTGATGTCAACATAACTAGTTGCATGTTCTACACAGGCTTTCACTACAGCTTCTCCATAAAATCTGAGTACAAGGTAGACATGAATAACAAATACATAGAAAACAATTTTGACATCATTCAACAAACCGGTACGGTCCAACACAATTCAGAACTATTTTCCCTTTCTTGGCCATCTCACAAAGAGAATTTGAATCACTAACTTCTGCCTTGATAATACCAACATCCTTTAGAGAGTTGCCTGAGTAATGTAAGTTATCATCTATTTGAATGTCAATATAAAAAGTATAAGATACCTGTTGTTTTTTCAACATTTTGTAGAAGTGTAGTCAATTTTTCGGCATTACGACCGGCGATGGCCCAAGTGATTTTTTCTTCTTCGGCTATCCGAGCTACTTCTTCAACAACATACTGCCCCGTGAATCCAGTGGCGCCAAAAATTACAAGACTGTAATCTCTCATACTGTCAATCAGGAGTCAGGACGAAAGTGAATCGGCTAATGTTAGAAGTTAATTAATAAGAAAATAACTGTTGGCCTATAAAGATATCAATATCCTAGCAAGGAAAGTACATTGCCCCGTTTGAACATATAAGGAAAAAAAACAGCTTGTTAAATCAATTCGATCATAATACCTCTAGGCTCTATGAAATATGAAACACTAACTGCAAATTTCTGTTGATAAGGGGTAAACACGAGATAGGCTACTGGGATGGTAAAAAGTAAAATCATCCACGGGGCTCTAGTGTCAAGAAGTGCTATTGCCCCGTGGATGCCAGGTGGCGTTGGTGTGGTGATTATGCTGAACCAGGTAATTTGAAAGGTAAAATCCAGACTTGCCATGCGATCATTTTTTTTGAGTTCGATCAAACTCAACTGTCAATGAGTTTGAGTTCGATCAAACTTATCGTCGCGATTAATTTCTTGCGCCATCTATCGGTCAATAAAATAAACACAATGTAAAATTTATACAGATATTTGTTCTTTGAGCTTTCATTTAAGACTTAAACCGTTTTCTTTTGTTAATTTCCTTATTTTTACTTATATCGAGCAAGCCAAAAGAATTAATTCGACACACAAATGTCAATCAAAATCTTCACTATCAGACAGCCCTGACATAGTTATTGTTACACAGCTTCACTTTACAATACTCTAATTGGAAAATATAAATACAATAATGTAATTTATGAAACTAATCTGACAGTACTTTTCAAAAAACGTTGACAGTTTCACTAGTGCACGACTTCAATAGTAACATTCTTGGCACTTAATTATATTTACTATTACTAGATGGCGTGCAAAAAGAAATATTGATTGCAAAATTGAGTTTGAGTTCGATCAAAAATTTTGAGTTTGATCGCGATCAAACTCATCCTTAAATGAGTTGAGCGATCGATCAATTTTTGAGTTTGAGTTTGATCTCGATCAAAAATTGAGTTCGATCACGGCAACTCTGGTAAAATCGCTGGATTAACGAAAAAACCAATAACTTAACCGAAATCAGCGTTTAACTTTTATTATACCGTCTGATTTTTGGAGAATTTCAAGAGATGTCATTTTTTGACTTCCCACTTTTTCATTTTTGGCCAAATTTCAAATTTGGCTTAAAATACATGATTTAGATTCAGAATTGAATGAAAATCACGGAAATCAGGTTTATTTTTCTATTGGTCTTATAGTTTTTCATTTACATGTTAAAAACCATAAATGAAGTTGGTGCGCTAACAGAACTGTTTTCGTTAATTTTTTAAACGGCTAGTCTAAAGAGAAAACCAGTGACTAAATCGAAATCAGCGTTCAATTTCGATTATGCCGTCTGATTTTTGGAGAATTTCAAGAGATGTCATTTTTGGCCGATTTTGACAAAAGTGGAAAGGCTATACCCTTCCTACTTTTTCATTTTTGATCAAATTTCAAATTTGGCTTAAAATACATGATTTAGATTCAGAATTGAATGAAAATCACGGAAATCAGGTTTATTTTTCTATTGGTCTTATAGTTTTTCATTTACATGTTAAAAACCATAAATGAAGTTGGTGCGCTAACAGAACTGTTTTCGTTAATTTTTTAAACGGCTAGTCTAAAGAGAAAACCAGTGACTAAATCGAAATCAGCGTTCAATTTCGATTATGCCGTCTGATTTTTGGAGAATTTCAAGAGATGTCATTTTTGGCCGATTTTGACAAAAGTGGAAAGGCTATACCCTTCCTACTTTTTCATTTTTGACCAAATTTCAAATTTGGCTTAAAATACATGATTTAGATTCAGAATTGAATGAAAATCACGGAAATCAGGTTTATTTTTCTATTGGTCTTATAGTTTTTCAGTTACATGTTAAAAACCATAAATGAAGTTGGTGCGCTAACAGAACTGTTTTCGTTAATTTTTTAAACGGCTAGTCTAAAGAGAAAACCAATGACTAAATCGCAATAAGCGTTCAATTTCGATTATGCCGTCTGATTTTTGAAGAATTTCAAGAGATGTCATTTTTGGCCGATTTTGACAAAAGTGGAAAGGCTTTCCTTTTTTTCATTCAGGCTTCCCTTCCTACTTTTTCATTTTTGACCAAAAAACAAATTTGGCTTAAAATACATGATTTAGATTCAGAATTGAATGAAAATCACGGAAATCAGGTTTATTTTTCTATTGGTCTTATAGTTTTTCATTTATATGTTAAAAACCATAAATGAAGTTGGTGCGCTAACAGAACTGTTTTCGTTAATTTTTTAAACGGCTAGTCTAAAGAGAAAACCAGTGACTAAATCGAAATCAGCGTTCAATTTCGATTATGCCGTCTGATTTTGGAGAATTTCAAGAGATGTCATTTTTGGCCGATTTTGACAAAAGTGGAAAGGCTATACCCTTCCCACTTTTTCATTTTTGGCCAAATTTCAAATTTGGCTTAAAATACATGCTAAAGATTCAGAATTGAATTAAAATCACGGAAATCAGGTTTATTTTTCTATTGGTCTTATAGTTTTTCATTTACATGTTAAAAACCATAAATGAAGTTGGTGCGCTAACAGAACTGTTTTCGTTAATTTTTTAAACGGCTAGTCTAAAGAGAAAACCAGTGACTAAATCGAAATCAGCGTTCAATTTCGATTATGCCGTCTGATTTTTGGAGAATTTCAAGAGATGTCATTTTTGGCCGATTTTGACAAAAGTGGAAAGGCTATACCCTTCCTACTTTTTCATTTTTGACCAAATTTCAAATTTGGCTTAAAATACATGATTTAGATTCAGAATTGAATGAAAATCACGGAAATCAGGTTTATTTTTCTATTGGTCTTATAGTTTTTCATTTACATGTTAAAAACCATAAATGAAGTTGGTGCGCTAACAGAACTGTTTTCGTTAATTTTTTAAACGGCTAGTCTAAAGAGAAAACCAATGACTAAATCGAAATCAGCGTTCAATTTCGATTATGCCGTCTGATTTTTGGAGAATTTCAAGAGATGTCATTTTTGGCCGATTTTGACAAAAGTGGAAAGGCTATACCCTTCCCACTTTTTCATTTTTGGCCAAATTTCAAATTTGGCTTAAAATACATGATTTAGATTCAGAATTGAATGAAAATCACGGAAATCAGGTTTATTTTTCTATTGGTCTTATAGTTTTTTATCTATACTCTATAAAAATATAAGGAAAAATGTGGGAGGAGTTTTGGGTCTCTTGGATGTGCTCATCCTGTGATTGGCTGTAAGTTGCCGCTGGCGTTGGAAGGAATTGGTGGGAGAGGACTTTGGAAGACTAGATGCGTAAAAGGTGGACGAAATCGTGGAAATTGACAATTTTTCAGTCCATGGGCATTTAGTAGGACGGGTGGACGAGACAGCATGTGAGCCGACGGACAGGGGCAATAAATAGGTTGACGGCCAACTAAAACGGACATTTTGTTGGGCAGTAAGTGGGTTGACGGGCAGATACTGTGAGGAGGATGATAAAAAGAGGCAACGATATGGTCGACGGGCCTCCTACAGTGGTTATTTTTGCTGATCGATTGTTGATCGACGGGCAAAGAGGGGGTTGACGGGCAGAGAGGGGGTCGACGGGCAAAGACTGTTAGGGATTAGATAGCCAGAGGCAATATATAAGTTGACGGGCAACTTCATTGGGCATTTTTGTGGGCAGCGAGTGGGACGACGGGCAGAGACTGAGTGATTCGACGGGCAAATACAGCGGAAATTTTGGCCGGCAGTGATTGGGTCGACGGGCAGAGACTGTGAGTGAGTCGACGGGCAGGTACAGGGATTGGGTTGACGGGCACAGACTATGAGGGGGCGGACGGGCAAGGCAACGATAGGGTCGACGGGCAACTACAGCGGGCGTTTTGGCGGACAAAGAGTGCGTTGGCGGCCAGAGAGGGTGTTGACGGACAGAGGCTGTGAGTGATGTGATGGGCAAAGGCAGCAAGTGGATCGACGGGCAGAAGCAAAGAGTGGGTCGACGGGCACCTACAGCGGTCGTTTTGGCAAGCAAAATAGGTTGACGTGCAGACTATGAGGAGGAGGACGGGCAACTAGGCGGACACCTTTGCGGGTAGAGACAGTGAATGGGTTGGCGGGCAAAAAATAAGAACACAGAAAGCTTAAAGAGTAGACGGGCAAAAATTAACCGTTAACAGTTTGGCAAAATTAAATGGCGAAAAAAGCGTTAAAAATACGCTAGCGCCACCTATCTCCCGGCCCTGGACGGGCCCAAAGTTACTAGTTTACATGTTAAAAACCATAAATGAAGTTGGTGCGCTAACAGAAATGTTTTCGTTAATTTTTTAAACGGTTAGTCTAAAGAGAAAACCAATGACTAAATCGAAATCAGCGTTCAATTTCGATTATGCCGTCTGATTTTTGGAGAATTTCAAGAGATGTCATTTTTGGCCGATTTTGACAAAAGTGGAAAGGCTATACCCTTCCCACTTTTTCATTTTTGGCCAAATTTCAAATTTGGCTTAAAATACATGATTTAGATTCAGAATTGAATGAAAATCACGGAAATCAGGTTTATTTTTCTATTGGTCTTATAGTTTTTCATTTACATGTTAAAAACCATAAATGAAGTTGGTGCGCTAACAGAACTGTTTTCGTTAATTTTTTTAACGGCTAGTCTAAAGAGAAAACCAATGACTAAATCGAAATCAGCGTTCAATTTCGATTATGCCGTCTGATTTTTGGAGAATTTCAAGAGATGTCATTTTTGGCCGATTTTGACAAAAGTGGAAAGGCTAAACCCTTCCCACTTTTTCATTTTTGGCCAAATTTCAAATTTGGCTTAAAATACATGATTTAGATTCAGAATTGAATGAAAATCACGGAAATCAGGTTTATTTTTCTATTGGTCTTATAGTTTTTCATTTACATGTTAAAAACCATAAATGAAGTTGGTGCGCTAACAGAACTGTTTTCGTTAATTTTTTTAACGGCTAGTCTAAAGAGAAAACCAATGACTAAATCGAAATCAGCGTTCAATTTCGATTATGCCGTCTGATTTTTGGAGAATTTCAAGAGATGTCATTTTTGGCCGATTTTGACAAAAGTGGAAAGGCTAAACCCTTCCCACTTTTTCATTTTTGGCCAAATTTCAAATTTGGCTTAAAATACATGATTTAGATTCAGAATTGAATGAATATCACGGAAATCAGGTTTATTTTTCTATTGGTCTTATAGTTTTTCATTTACATGTTAAAAACCATAAATGAAGTTGGTGCGCTAACAGAAATGTTTTCGTTAATTTTTTAAACGGCTAGTCTAAAGAGAAAACCAATGACTAAATCGAAATCAGCGTTCAATTTCGATTATGCCGTCTGATTTTTGGAGAATTTCAAGAGATGTCATTTTTGGCCGATTTTGACAAAAGTGGAAAGGCTATACCCTTCCCACTTTTTCATTTTTGGCCAAATTTCAAATTTGGCTTAAAATACATGATTTAGATTCAGAATTGAATGAAAATCACGGAAATCAGGTTTATTTTTCTATTGGTCTTATAGTTTTTTATCTATACTCTATAAAAATATAAGGAAAAATGTGGGAGGAGTTTTGGGTCTCTTGGATGTGCTCATCCTGTGATTGGCTGTAAGTTGCCGCTGGCGTTGGAAGGAATTGGTGGGAGAGGACTTTGGAAGACTAGATGCGTAAAAGGTGGACGAAATCGTGGAAATTGACAATTTTTCAGTCCATGGGCATTTAGTAGGACGGGTGGACGAGACAGCATGTGAGCCGACGGACAGGGGCAATAAATAGGTTGACGGCCAACTAAAACGGACATTTTGTTGGGCAGTAAGTGGGTTGACGGGCAGATACTGTGAGGAGGATGATAAAAAGAGGCAACGATATGGTCGACGGGCCTCCTACAGTGGTTATTTTTGCTGATCGATTGTTGATCGACGGGCAAAGAGGGGGTTGACGGGCAGAGAGGGGGTCGACGGGCAAAGACTGTTAGGGATTAGATAGCCAGAGGCAATATATAAGTTGACGGGCAACTTCATTGGGCATTTTTGTGGGCAGCGAGTGGGACGACGGGCAGAGACTGAGTGATTCGACGGGCAAATACAGCGGAAATTTTGGCCGGCAGTGATTGGGTCGACGGGCAGAGACTGTGAGTGAGTCGACGGGCAGGTACAGGGATTGGGTTGACGGGCACAGACTATGAGGGGGCGGACGGGCAAGGCAACGATAGGGTCGACGGGCAACTACAGCGGGCGTTTTGGCGGACAAAGAGTGCGTTGGCGGCCAGAGAGGGTGTTGACGGACAGAGGCTGTGAGTGATGTGATGGGCAAAGGCAGCAAGTGGATCGACGGGCAGAAGCAAAGAGTGGGTCGACGGGCACCTACAGCGGTCGTTTTGGCAAGCAAAATAGGTTGACGTGCAGACTATGAGGAGGAGGACGGGCAACTAGGCGGACACCTTTGCGGGTAGAGACAGTGAATGGGTTGGCGGGCAAAAAATAAGAACACAGAAAGCTTAAAGAGTAGACGGGCAAAAATTAACCGTTAACAGTTTGGCAAAATTAAATGGCGAAAAAAGCGTTAAAAATACGCTAGCGCCACCTATCTCCCGGCCCTGGACGGGCCCAAAGTTACTAGTTTACATGTTAAAAACCATAAATGAAGTTGGTGCGCTAACAGAAATGTTTTCGTTAATTTTTTAAACGGTTAGTCTAAAGAGAAAACCAATGACTAAATCGAAATCAGCGTTCAATTTCGATTATGCCGTCTGATTTTTGGAGAATTTCAAGAGATGTCATTTTTGGCCGATTTTGACAAAAGTGGAAAGGCTATACCCTTCCCACTTTTTCATTTTTGGCCAAATTTCAAATTTGGCTTAAAATACATGATTTAGATTCAGAATTGAATGAAAATCACGGAAATCAGGTTTATTTTTCTATTGGTCTTATAGTTTTTCATTTACATGTTAAAAACCATAAATGAAGTTGGTGCGCTAACAGAACTGTTTTCGTTAATTTTTTTAACGGCTAGTCTAAAGAGAAAACCAATGACTAAATCGAAATCAGCGTTCAATTTCGATTATGCCGTCTGATTTTTGGAGAATTTCAAGAGATGTCATTTTTGGCCGATTTTGACAAAAGTGGAAAGGCTAAACCCTTCCCACTTTTTCATTTTTGGCCAAATTTCAAATTTGGCTTAAAATACATGATTTAGATTCAGAATTGAATGAAAATCACGGAAATCAGGTTTATTTTTCTATTGGTCTTATAGTTTTTCATTTACATGTTAAAAACCATAAATGAAGTTGGTGCGCTAACAGAACTGTTTTCGTTAATTTTTTTAACGGCTAGTCTAAAGAGAAAACCAATGACTAAATCGAAATCAGCGTTCAATTTCGATTATGCCGTCTGATTTTTGGAGAATTTCAAGAGATGTCATTTTTGGCCGATTTTGACAAAAGTGGAAAGGCTAAACCCTTCCCACTTTTTCATTTTTGGCCAAATTTCAAATTTGGCTTAAAATACATGATTTAGATTCAGAATTGAATGAATATCACGGAAATCAGGTTTATTTTTCTATTGGTCTTATAGTTTTTCATTTACATGTTAAAAACCATAAATGAAGTTGGTGCGCTAACAGAAATGTTTTCGTTAATTTTTTAAACGGCTAGTCTAAAGAGAAAACCAATGACTAAATCGAAATCAGCGTTCAATTTCGATTATGCCGTCTGATTTTTGGAGAATTTCAAGAGATGTCATTTTTGGCCGATTTTGACAAAAGTGGAAAGGCTATACCCTTCCCACTTTTTCATTTTTGGCCAAATTTCAAATTTGGCTTAAAATACATGATTTAGATTCAGAATTGAATGAAAATCACGGAAATCAGGTTTATTTTTCTATTGGTCTTATAGTTTTTTATCTATACTCTATAAAAATATAAGGAAAAATGTGGGAGGAGTTTTGGGTCTCTTGGATGTGCTCATCCTGTGATTGGCTGTAAGTTGCCGCTGGCGTTGGAAGGAATTGGTGGGAGAGGACTTTGGAAGACTAGATGCGTAAAAGGTGGACGAAATCGTGGAAATTGACAATTTTTCAGTCCATGGGCATTTAGTAGGACGGGTGGACGAGACAGCATGTGAGCCGACGGACAGGGGCAATAAATAGGTTGACGGCCAACTAAAACGGACATTTTGTTGGGCAGTAAGTGGGTTGACGGGCAGATACTGTGAGGAGGATGATAAAAAGAGGCAACGATATGGTCGACGGGCCTCCTACAGTGGTTATTTTTGCTGATCGATTGTTGATCGACGGGCAAAGAGGGGGTTGACGGGCAGAGAGGGGGTCGACGGGCAAAGACTGTTAGGGATTAGATAGCCAGAGGCAATATATAAGTTGACGGGCAACTTCATTGGGCATTTTTGTGGGCAGCGAGTGGGACGACGGGCAGAGACTGAGTGATTCGACGGGCAAATACAGCGGAAATTTTGGCCGGCAGTGATTGGGTCGACGGGCAGAGACTGTGAGTGAGTCGACGGGCAGGTACAGGGATTGGGTTGACGGGCACAGACTATGAGGGGGGCGGACGGGCAAGGCAACGATAGGGTCGACGGGCAACTACAGCGGGCGTTTTGGCGGACAAAGAGTGCGTTGGCGGCCAGAGAGGGTGTTGACGGACAGAGGCTGTGAGTGATGTGATGGGCAAAGGCAGCAAGTGGATCGACGGGCAGAAGCAAAGAGTGGGTCGACGGGCACCTACAGCGGTCGTTTTGGCAAGCAAAATAGGTTGACGTGCAGACTATGAGGAGGAGGACGGGCAACTAGGCGGACACCTTTGCGGGTAGAGACAGTGAATGGGTTGGCGGGCAAAAAATAAGAACACAGAAAGCTTAAAGAGTAGACGGGCAAAAATTAACCGTTAACAGTTTGGCAAAATTAAATGGCGAAAAAAGCGTTAAAAATACGCTAGCGCCACCTATCTCCCGGCCCTGGACGGGCCCAAAGTTACTAGTTTACATGTTAAAAACCATAAATGAAGTTGGTGCGCTAACAGAAATGTTTTCGTTAATTTTTTAAACGGCTAGTCTAAAGAGAAAACCAATGACTAAATCGAAATCAGCGTTCAATTTCGATTATGCCGTCTGATTTTTGGAGAATTTCAAGAGATGTCATTTTTGGCCGATTTTGACAAAAGTGGAAAGGCTATACCCTTCCCACTTTTTCATTTTTGGCCAAATTTCAAATTTGGCTTAAAATACATGATTTAGATTCAGAATTGAATGAAAATCACGGAAATCAGGTTTATTTTTCTATTGGTCTTATAGTTTTTCATTTACATGTTAAAAACCATAAATGAAGTTGGTGCGCTAACAGAACTGTTTTCGTTAATTTTTTTAACGGCTAGTCTAAAGAGAAAACCAATGACTAAATCGAAATCAGCGTTCAATTTCGATTATGCCGTCTGATTTTTGGAGAATTTCAAGAGATGTCATTTTTGCCCGATTTTGACAAAAGTGGAAAGGCTAAACCCTTCCCACTTTTTCATTTTTGGCCAAATTTCAAATTTGGCTTAAAATACATGATTTAGATTCAGAATTGAATGAATATCACGGAAATCAGGTTTATTTTTCTATTGGTCTTATAGTTTTTCATTTACATGTTAAAAACCATAAATGAAGTTGGTGCGCTAACAGAAATGTTTTCGTTAATTTTTTAAACGGCTAGTCTAAAGAGAAAACCAATGACTAAATCGAAATCAGCGTTCAATTTCGATTATGCCGTCTGATTTTTGGAGAATTTCAAGAGATGTCATTTTTGGACGATTTTGACAAAAGTGGAAAGGCTATACCCTTCCCACTTTTTCATTTTTGGCCAAATTTCAAATTTGGCTTAAAATACATGATTTAGATTCAGAATTGAATGAAAATCACGGAAATCAGGTTTATTTTTCTATTGGTCTTATAGTTTTTTATCTATACTCTATAAAAATATAAGGAAAAATGTGGGAGGAGTTTTGGGTCTCTTGGATGTGCTCATCCTGTGATTGGCTGTAAGTTGCCGCTGGCGTTGGAAGGAATTGGTGGGAGAGGACTTTGGAAGACTAGATGCGTAAAAGGTGGACGAAATCGTGGAAATTGACAATTTTTCAGTCCATGGGCATTTAGTAGGACGGGTGGACGAGACAGCATGTGAGCCGACGGACAGGGGCAATAAATAGGTTGACGGCCAACTAAAACGGACATCTTGTTGGGCAGTAAGTGGGTTGACGGGCAGATACTGTGAGGAGGATGATAAAAAGAGGCAACGATATGGTCGACGGGCCTCCTACAGTGGTTATTTTTGCTGATCGATTGTTGATCGACGGGCAAAGAGGGGGTTGACGGGCAGAGAGGGGGTCGACGGGCAAAGACTGTTAGGGATTAGATAGCCAGAGGCAATATATAAGTTGACGGGCAACTTCATTGGGCATTTTTGTGGGCAGCGAGTGGGACGACGGGCAGAGACTGAGTGATTCGACGGGCAAATACAGCGGAAATTTTGGCCGGCAGTGATTGGGTCGACGGGCAGAGACTGTGAGTGAGTCGACGGGCAGGTACAGGGATTGGGTTGACGGGCACAGACTATGAGGGGACGGACGGGCAAGGCAACGATAGGGTCGACGGGCAACTACAGCGGGCGTTTTGGCGGACAAAGAGTGCGTTGGCGGCCAGAGAGGGTGTTGACGGACAGAGGCTGTGAGTGATGTGATGGGCAAAGGCAGCAAGTGGATCGACGGGCAGAAGCAAAGAGTGGGTCGACGGGCACCTACAGCGGTCGTTTTGGCAAGCAAAATAGGTTGACGTGCAGACTATGAGGAGGAGGACGGGCAACTAGGCGGACACCTTTGCGGGTAGAGACAGTGAATGGGTTGGCGGGCAAAAAATAAGAACACAGAAAGCTTAAAGAGTAGACGGGCAAAAATTAACCGTTAACAGTTTGGCAAAATTAAATGGCGAAAAAAGCGTTAAAAATACGCTAGCGCCACCTATCTCCCGGCCCTGGACGGGCCCAAAGTTACTAGTTTACATGTTAAAAACCATAAATGAAGTTGGTGCGCTAACAGAAATGTTTTCGTTAATTTTTTAAACGGCTAGTCTAAAGAGAAAACCAATGACTAAATCGAAATCAGCGTTCAATTTCGATTATGCCGTCTGATTTTTGGAGAATTTCAAGAGATGTCATTTTTGGCCGATTTTGACAAAAGTGGAAAGGCTATACCCTTCCCACTTTTTCATTTTTGGCCAAATTTCAAATTTGGCTTAAAATACATGATTTAGATTCAGAATTGAATGAAAATCACGGAAATCAGGTTTATTTTTCTATTGGTCTTATAGTTTTTCATTTACATGTTAAAAACCATAAATGAAGTTGGTGCGCTAACAGAACTGTTTTCGTTAATTTTTTTAACGGCTAGTCTAAAGAGAAAACCAATGACTAAATCGAAATCAGCGTTCAATTTCGATTATGCCGTCTGATTTTTGGAGAATTTCAAGAGATGTCATTTTTGGCCGATTTTGACAAAAGTGGAAAGGCTAAACCCTTCCCACTTTTTCATTTTTGGCCAAATTTCAAATTTGGCTTAAAATACATGATTTAGATTCAGAATTGAATGAATATCACGGAAATCAGGTTTATTTTTCTATTGGTCTTATAGTTTTTCATTTACATGTTAAAAACCATAAATGAAGTTGGTGCGCTAACAGAAATGTTTTCGTTAATTTTTTAAACGGCTAGTCTAAAGAGAAAACCAATGACTAAATCGAAATCAGCGTTCAATTTCGATTATGCCGTCTGATTTTTGGAGAATTTCAAGAGATGTCATTTTTGGCCGATTTTGACAAAAGTGGAAAGGCTATACCCTTCCCACTTTTTCATTTTTGGCCAAATTTCAAATTTGGCTTAAAATACATGATTTAGATTCAGAATTGAATGAAAATCACGGAAATCAGGTTTATTTTTCTATTGGTCTTATAGTTTTTCATTTACATGTTAAAAACCATAAATGAAGTTGGTGCGCTAACAGAACTGTTTTCGTTAATTTTTTAAACGGCTAGTCTAAAGAGAAAACCAGTGACTAAATCGAAATCAGCGTTCAATTTCGATTATGCCGTCTGATTTTTGGAGAATTTCAAGAGATGTCATTTTTGGCCGATTTTGACAAAAGTGGAAAGGCTATACCCTTCCCACTTTTTCATTTTTGGCCAAATTTCAAATTTGGCTTAAAATACATGCTAAAGATTCAGAATTGAATTAAAATCACGGAAATCAGGTTTATTTTTCTATTGGTCTTATAGTTTTTCATTTACATGTTAAAAACCATAAATGAAGTTGGTGCGCTAACAGAACTGTTTTCGTTAATTTTTTAAACGGCTAGTCTAAAGAGAAAACCAATGACTAAATCGCAATAAGCGTTCAATTTCGATTATGCCGTCTGATTTTTGAAGAATTTCAAGAGATGTCATTTTTGGCCGATTTTGACAAAAGTGGAAAGGCTATACCCTTCCTACTTTTTCATTTTTGACCAAATTTCAAATTTGGCTTAAAATACATGATTTAGATTCAGAATTGAATGAAAATCACGGAAATCAGGTTTATTTTTCTATTGGTCTTATAGTTTTTCATTTACATGTTAAAAACCATAAATGAAGTTGGAGCGCTAACAGAACTGTTTTCGTTAATTTTTTAAACGGCTAGTCTAAAGAGAAAACCAATGACTAAATCGAAATCAGCGTTCAATTTCGATTATGCCGTCTGATTTTTGGAGAATTTCAAGAGATGTCATTTTTGGCCGATTTTGACAAAAGTGGAAAGGCTATACCCTTCCCACTTTTTCATTTTTGGCCAAATTTCAAATTTGGCTTAAAATACATGATTTAGATTCAGAATTGAATGAAAATCACGGAAATCAGGTTTATTTTTCTATTGGTCTTATAGTTTTTCATTTACATGTTAAAAACCATAAATGAAGTTGGTGCGCTAACAGAACTGTTTTCGTTAATTTTTTAAACGGCTAGTCTAAAGAGAAAACCAGTGACTAAATCGAAATCAGCGTTCAATTTCGATTATGCCGTCTGATTTTTGGAGAATTTCAAGAGATGTCATTTTTGGCCGATTTTGACAAAAGTGGAAAGGCTATACCCTTCCCACTTTTTCATTTTTGGCCAAATTTCAAATTTGGCTTAAAATACATGCTAAAGATTCAGAATTGAATTAAAATCACGGAAATCAGGTTTATTTTTCTATTGGTCTTATAGTTTTTCATTTACATGTTAAAAACCATAAATGAAGTTGGTGCGCTAACAGAACTGTTTTCGTTAATTTTTTAAACGGCTAGTCTAAAGAGAAAACCAATGACTAAATCGCAATAAGCGTTCAATTTCGATTATGCCGTCTGATTTTTGGAGAATTTCAAGAGATGTCATTTTTGGCCGATTTTGACAAAAGTGGAAAGGCTATACCCTTCCTACTTTTTCATTTTTGACCAAATTTCAAATTTGGCTTAAAATACATGATTTAGATTCAGAATTGAATGAAAATCACGGAAATCAGGTTTATTTTTCTATTGGTCTTTTAGTTTTTCATTTACATGTTAAAAACCATAAATGAAGTTGGTGCGCTAACAGAACTGTTTTCGTTAATTTTTTAAACGGCTAGTCTAAAGAGAAAACCAATGACTAAATCGAAATCAGCGTTCAATTTCGATTATGCCGTCTGATTTTTGGAGAATTTCAAGAGATGTCATTTTTGGCCGATTTTGACAAAAGTGGAAAGGCTATACCCTTCCCACTTTTTCATTTTTGGCCAAATTTCAAATTTGGCTTAAAATACATGATTTAGATTCAGAATTGAATGAAAATCACGGAAATCAGGTTTATTTTTCTATTGGTCTTATAGTTTTTTATTTACATGTTAAAAACCATAAATGAAGTTGGTGCAACAACAGTTAAACCGCTAAAGTGGAAAGGCTTTACCCTTCCCACTTTTTCATTTTTGGCCAAATTTCAAATTTGGCTTAAAATACATGATTTAGATTCAGAATTGAATGAAAATCACGGAAATCAGGTTTATTTTTCTATTGGTCTTATAGTTTTTCATTTACATGTTAAAAACCATAAATGAAGTTGGTGCGCTAACAGAACTGTTTTCGTTAATTTTTTTAACGGCTAGTCTAAAGAGAAAACCAATGACTAAATCGAAATCAGCGTTCAATTTCGATTATGCCGTCTGATTTTTGGAGAATTTCAAGAGATGTCATTTTTGGCCGATTTTGACAAAAGTGGAAAGGCTATACCCTTCCCACTTTTTCATTTTTGGCCAAATTTCAAATTTGGCTAAAAATACATGCTATAGATTCAGAATTGAATGAAAATCACGGAAATCAGGTTTATTTTTCTATTGGTCTTATAGTTTTTCATTTACATGTTAAAAACCATAAATGAAGTTGGTGCGCTAACAGAACTGTTTTCGTTAATTTTTTAAACGGCTAGTCTAAAGAGAAAACCAATGACTAAATCGAAATCAGCGTTCAATTTCGATTATGCCGTCTGATTTTTGGAGAATTTCAAGAGATGTCATTTTTGGCCGATTTTGACAAAAGTGGAAAGGCTATACCCTTCCCACTTTTTCATTTTTGGCCAAATTTCAAATTTGGCTTAAAATACATGATTTAGATTCAGAATTGAATGAAAATCACGGAAATCAGGTTTATTTTTCTATTGGTCTTATAGTTTTTCATTTACATGTTAAAAACCATAAATGAAGTTGGTGTGCTAACAGAACTGTTTTCGTTAATTTTTTAAACGGCTAGTCTAAAGAGAAAACCAATGACTAAATCGAAATCAGCGTTCAATTTCGATTATGCCATCTGATTTTTGGAGAATTTCAAGAGATGTCATTTTTGGCCGATTTTGACAAAAGTGGAAAGGCTATACCCTTCCCACTTTTTCATTTTTGGCCAAATTTCAAATTTGGCTTAAAATACATGGTTTAGATTCAGAATTGAATGAAAATCACGGAAATCAGGTTTATTTTTCTATTGGTCTTATAGTTTTTTATTTACATGTTAAAAACCATAAATGAAGTTGGTGCGCTAACAGAAATGTTTTCGTTAATTTTTTAAACGGCTAGTCTAAAGAGAAAACCAATGACTAAATCGAAATCAGCGTTCAATTTCGATTATGCCGTCTGATTTTTGGAGAATTTCAAGAGATGTCATTTTTGGCCGATTTTGACAAAAGTGGAAAGGCTATACCCTTCCCACTTTTTCATTTTTGGCCAAATTTCAAATTTGGCTTAAAATACATAATTTCGATTCAGAATTGAATGAAAATCACGAAAATCAGGTTTTTTCCTATTGGCCTTCCCACTTTTTCAATTTTTGCTAAATTTCAAATTTTGCTTAAAATACATGATTTCGATTCAGAATGGAATGAAAATCACGGAAATCAGGTTTATATTTCTATCGGTCTTTTAGTTTTTTATTTAAACGTTAAAAACCATAAATTAAGTTGGTGCGCCAACAGCACTGTTTTCGTTTATTTTTATAACGGCCAGTTTAACGAGATCGAAATCTGCGTTCAATTTCGATTATGCCGTCTGATTTTTGGAGAATTTCATGAGATGTCGTTTTTGGCCGATTTTGACAAAAGTGGGAAGGCGGGATGAAGGCGTTGATGATCAGCGCACTCCTCATAGGACATGTATACGGAGTCTGTGTTGCCGGAAGAGCAAACGGTTTCCGAGATATTATGGCGAATTGGCGACCAGGTCGTACCCTATCGGGAACTTCCTGAATGGAGTGAGGGCCCCTAGTACGCTTACCAACGGAGCTTTGTTATTGTGCAACGCTCATCGAGGTGCATACACGCGTACACTTCCAACGTGCGTGTACTAAGTCCGCAGGGTTGGGGGGTACTTGATTACATGGCTGTATAACCTGAGCGAGGGGAGAAAAATGGCACAAAATAATTGCCATATTCGCGGCCCTTGCTCCGCTCAGAGCACGGCATACAGTTTCTATTTTTAAAACAATTTTGTCATTGGGAACTTGGTTAATACTGAGGCCGTCTTCGCATTACATCAAACGCTGCAAATTTTAATTCAGCATTTTATCCTTCCTCTCCGTATTTCCACAGTTTACACGCACCGTACCATTGTTGCCGTAAGGTGTCACAGAATCCTAATGTTTATTTTCAATGTTGAGGAGATGAGGACACCTTCGATGGAGTCATGAAAAATGTCGTGCATTCAGCAAATGGATGAATTGGTAAAAGAATACCTCTCGTTCAGGGGTTTCACATCAACTGTGCGTGCTCTAGATGCAGAGGTGAAATCTGAAAAAGATAAGGCTTTTCGGGTAAGCTGATAGAAAAAACCGTTTTATGTTAAATTAATTTTAATTATCAGGTTAATCTTGTTTCTCGTTTTGTTTAGCCAGATAAAATAGTCGAGCAATTTGTTCACTATATTACCTTGTATGATTTGCATGGGCTTAAAGATTATTGGAATCATTTTGACCAGTCTGTGTTTGAACGCCTGGACCAGAATTTCATGCCAGGTTTGGTTTCCAAACCTTTTCTACTCTAAACTTAATAACCATAGTATTGTTCTTCTTGTCAAGCCATTAAGAAAATGGAGAATTCACTGTTGCGAATGTATCTAATTAACGCATGCATCAATGGTAAACAGGAGAAAATCCAAGAGTTTTTTGAAAAACTAGGTTGTGAATTACAACATCAACTTGAATGGAAAGACTGGTTTGGTTGGTTATAAACAAAGTCTGTGTTTTGAGCCTTAACTAATGTCTTGTTTGGTTATAGCCTTACCTTTCATTAAAAATCCAGAAGAAAATCCCACATACATGGTCTATTTTACTAGACAATGGCAGGACACAATGCTAATTTCTTTGCATAATTTATTAGCTATTTCCTTCCAGGTAATCTAGGGCTAAGATACACTTTACTTAAATATTTCATACATATACATTATTATGTTAATACATTTTAGTGCTTACCTCAGCCGAAACTGACTACATACAATGAAGAGGCAGCGCGTGTTACTCGCCTGCAAGCTGAAAATGATCAACTCAAGTCGAAGTTGGCCAGATCAAATGTTTGCGATACTCGTGAGTCGGGCAGTAATAACATACTTTCATCAGATAATTTGCCTCCTGGTCTTGATCTGATAGATGAATTTTATCTCATTCCTGCGTAAGTAAGCCTTATTTCACTTACATCTACTCCTCGAACTCTCAAAAGCTATTATACAAAAGGTATCTAATTAAATCTGCATTTGCTTGTAGTGATACATCGCCAGCTGACAATCAAAGTCGTTCCTTCAGGAGTTTTATACGTGGTTTTGGGACGAACAGTTCAGGAATCGGTGGTTCACTTAACACATCTCCGCTTGCTGGTCGAAGGGCTTCTTCTTCCCCTATGAATCGATTTTAAACAGAAACACGACAGAATCAAGCGACAACTTAAAACTATAACCTCATCTTTTTTTGTACTACGTGGTTGAAATTTAACGTGATGATCCAAGCTCGACCGGTGTAAAAAATTTAAAACCTTTTTACCTTAAAAGAAAGATTACCTTTGGGTCAACAGATGTATTCTAGAAAATCAACAACGTCACAAAGGTACTATACAGATACAACTGTATCTCGGTGTCCGTGAAGTCGAGAAAAAGTTTAGGGATCAGGTGAAATCATTTATACATTAGTCGAAGAGATATTAACCTATTCAATTCGGGTGTGTGTGATGTTCCTTCGGAAAACGACTGCCTAAAGGAGTATTGCGACGGAATTCAAAGATCTGTATCAGGATTTACACCTACTAGAACTGAACGCAGTCCTAAAAGTGAGATTCCAATGTGGCCATAGGTCTCCAACAAACAATTACAGAGTGGAACAGGAAGAAGAGTTTACTTACTAACGTAATGTTCTCGAGAAAAAGGGCCTGGTGTCGAATGCAACCGTAATTGCTTCAGGAGAAAACAGCAAAAGAGACTGCTCAAAGTTGAAGAATTCAAGCATCCGTAGAGTTGCCACCAGTAGAGAAAACCAACACTGAATTTCGTTTAATGAATGGATTCAAACTATTCAGTCCGTCCCAGTCTCTGTAGAGTGATGGGTCATCAAGAATATCGCCCAACGAACTCACCAATTCTCGAAAGCTTACGCGTAGAGCTTCATGATATTCCCGCTGATCTGGTAAGATTAGCTTCCCATTTAGCTCTAACGCAGCCCCGCATATATGCACAAAGTCCCTATAATAAATGTGATTAAGTAAATAAGATGTCTTTTGATTGCTAAAAATTATCAGCTGTATGCCAAACCTATAAAGCTCTTGTAATTGCTGGACTTGTTCATCCGAATAGTTCTGGATGTTACGAACAAGAAATGCTGATGCGTAAGCCAGTGGGCCTGCATTAACCTGTACACTGATACTTCCCTGGAAAAGTGATTGAATAAGAGAAAGCTACTAATAAAATCAAGCCACCCTATTTACCTGTAGGCGTAACTGCAGCTTCTTCAGATCAGTGGGCACTGTACGCACTGCTTCTGCAACGTCCTTAACTCGTGCACGCATTTCGTCCAAAGCTACTTCAATCGGTGAGAGATCGTAAGATTCGCGTTGGATAACTCGTAGTCGTTTCTTTATGTAAGGGAAGCAGTACTGGGCTTTAAAAGAGAAGAGAAGGACTGTCATGTTTAAAGTATCAATTAATATACCGTATATTTGTACTTACTGGTCAAAATAATCCGTTTCTTACATTGGTCTTCAGGGCTTCCTCTTACTCGCCCATCGGTAGTAAAAGGTATTTCATACATAAAGCGATTTATGTTGTGGTTGCGTTCATATTCAGTGACACGATCTGCCAAGTCATTTTCCTCGAAATAAGGCAGGACATGTGTAATTTGCACATACGCCATCTGCGGATCCATGTCCTTATCTTCAATCTAAAGTGAAAAGGGGAACTTTTACACTTTTTTTATGTTATAACTATTGAGCAAAACAACGAACTGGATTTGAGTCCATAGCTAATTTCACCCGCTCCGCGCCAAATTTCGAACAATACATCTTATTCAGACGCTCCGCAATTTCGGACAAACTGGTAACTTTCGGTTCTTTGTAGATGTATTCTGTACAAGCTTCATCTCCGAATCGGGCCTTTAAAAAACCAAAACATCATAATGAAAACCGTAATCCAGCGTAATAACAAGTGTCTTTGGAATACCTTTCCATAGAGCGCAACTCGGTAGTAGGTGCCAAGCAACCTTTTCCCTGTTCGATTGACTTCTGTGGCTCGAGAACATGCTTGTGAAAGAACACTAAAACACTCCGACAATGCCACATAGTCTCGTTGTTTTTCGTATGTTGGTAGAATTAGTCGATAGATTTCCAGTTGCATTTCGTAGCGTTCGGCTTTCTCCACTGCACGGCTACATTCTTCCAACTGTTCAAGCAACATAGCTTCGTCGTACTGGGTATCGTGAATACCTTTAAGAAAAACTATTATACCGCTGCTAAACAAAACAAAACGAAGATAATTATAATAAATTTCATCTGATAAAAACCTGTGTCTAAACGAAGGTTGCTCTCATCTTGAACAATATTGGGTGACAAGGAACTAAATGTTTCGCATCCCTGTTGTCGGAAACCTCGGCGGTACAAATATTCAGTTATAAGGGCTGCAACATGAATTCGGCACTGAGCCACTTCTGACCAATTGCCCAGGCGGGCATGGTGATGAGCCATCGTTTCTAGCCAAGTTTTTCTCAATTCAGGAGTGGCAGAATACGAATTCGCTAGACTATGCTGAAGATCAATAAGAAGTTCAGGGTCTTGAGCCTGTTGGCGCATCTGCAGGGTTGCCCTGAGCACCGTCTGTGCCCTCTTCGTCAAATCACGAACTTCACCGGGAAACACTGCGAAGGACAATTAGTGAAGATTGCTACAGGTCCAGTACCTAGTTGGTTGAAACTTACCAGTGGATTGCATTGCTTTGTCACTACTGGCGAATCCGTTAATAACGTTGAGACTCTCTCCAAAGCGGCTACTATTTAAGCCACCAATTTCTCCAAGCAACTGAGATACGGAAATGATCACCTGAAGGTGAACCCGTGTCAAGGCTTTTTGCCCACTGAATTCGAAGTTGCTACGCATTAACAAATAAAGGACAGCACAGGCCTCTTGTCGCACCATCAACAGTTTACTAGCACAGCATCGCAAAAGCTCACAGCACAGGCGGCCGCAAAGCCAAGCGTTACCTATTGTACAATAAGACGTTAATTTAGCAGAAGACGTGGGTGAAACCTAATAGAAATACCTTGATAAAGTGCAAGAGGAAAGCTGTTGATAAATGCTCGTAGTGCTGCGAAAACATGCTTCGCAAGACTCTCTGATTGGCCGATCTGGAGGAACGACAGATATATGTCTAAAACTTTTCTCATTAAGGGATTATCTCCATCGTCACTCAGTAGTGCCTCCTTAAAGTGTAGGCAAAAAAGGCCAACTGCATCAAGGACTATAAGGCCAACCTCGATTGTTAAATTGGATTCCAATAAAGACCGGTACGTGCTATCTCCATCAGAGCATGATCCTGATTTTTAAAAGTCATATTTGAAACGCGAGAAAGAGAGTTAACGATAAAAACATTATTACCGCTGTCCGGTTCGTAGCAAGTGGATGGTCTGGATCCAAAAACTGGTGGAGGAACCCGAGGTGGAAGAGTTGAGGATTTAGAGGAACTACCATCACCAATTACTCCAAAACGTTTTCTTCCCATATATTTGAACTGCCGCAAGCTCAGTTCCAGAATGTGGAAAAAACAAATAAGGTCATGTTGCGAGGCATTATGCCACCAGGCAATTAAGGCTTCTTCGTCGGCGTGTTTGAGGACATACATTAGGCACAGTAACACTTCCTTTACTTCATCCGGTTGTAACTTGTCGTAACGGATAACTGGTGCATTGGACATTACAACACTTGTACTCCTGAAATCGCAAGAAGCAAATATAAAAAAAAAATATGTTTTATCGGGTGCCATGTGACGGAGTACCTTGAATGTGTCTTAATTTTGTCTCTATCAGCTTTATCTGCATCGGTGGATTCCCGTGAGATTACTAGAGTAATATTTTTTTCGTTCTCCGGTGACTCCCGAACGGAAGTTTCGATCGACATCGTCGAAGAACTGTCGGATTCACCGAGGCTACCTACTGAGCCACCATTGGTCAACGTTGCTCGACTACTGGAACATGGTACTCCTTGCGTGAAAAACGTTATTCAACAAACCTGCTACACATTATTTCAATAAAAATATGTTTAACCTTGGCCAGCAATGATGGCTAAATATGAAGAATTGCGATTAGAGTTGAATTCAGAACGGACAGGTGACGACGTCTGAGACAGAGGGGTTCCCGTCCTTGTATGTCTAATATAAAACAAAACTTTAAAAGAGCAACAACGATAGTGACTGGGTTTTGTTTTATACCGTTTCCACGAACTCATCGGTGTCTGAACAGGGGGTCTGATATTCCTTGGTAGCGAAAGTGACTTTCCTGTTTTCACGGAAGGACTCGCTACACTGGAAAATCCGATTGTTGAGGCTGCCGAACTGGGTAGAACCGTGGATTCCAAAGACAAAACTTTTAACCTATTCCAGTTTTCAAGTACTATGAAAATCCAAGGTAGATAAAGTGATGCTATTCGACTCTGATGACCCTATGATTGAAATCCAATATTTAAACACTTTACATGAAGCAAAATGTTACACTTAAGAAAAAAGTAAAAAGAAATCACTTTATTCTGGTAGCGATCATCCAACTCGTGTTTGGCTAATAAATCTTTCAGACACCTTAACGCGATTCTGCGAATGTCTGCCACTTCGTTCAGAGCAGAGCTGACCTCTTGCAAAATCAATCCAGCTAGGTAATGGCTTCGGCAGAAGGAGTCACAAAGCCGGAACTCTACGTCCAATTCCTTCATGTTTTTTTGCATGGCTGCCCAATTAGGGGCGCGAGGGAAATTGAGAGGGATATAATGTTCGTGGTAGCAAATAGACTCTAAGAACTGAAACTTGAGCTCATATAGAGCTCGGGGGTCATCCGGTCGAAATGTGTTCAAATAAATACTGATTAGTCGAAAAGCAAAACCTCGATCCATCAAAGATAGACATTTCTATCGACAAGGAAACGAAAAATTAAATATTTATAAGGAAGAAAAAATTAATACATTAGTCTACCTTAATAAACTCAGCTATAGCTAAGTTGGCATGACGAGTTTCATCCGGCAAATCTTTATATTTAACTTGAATGTGCGGTGAAATGGTTTCGATGAGACTCTCCACATTACGCATGTAATCCATATGGAATCGCTCTTGTCTCTGCATCTAATCATGATCAACCAATGTTAATGCCTATGAAATTGTTTCACTGGAGAATAAAGTTAAAATTGAACTTACTTTTATCCTTCCACTTTCTAGAATATGCTGTGCCATGCTGCGGGTAATAAGTTTCAGAAAAAAATTTGCGTGACGAAGGAATTTGTGCATGACTAAGAAATCTGTGTTTGAAGGTCGCAAAAGGACGCATAAAGTTTTAACCTAGAAAAAATATATATAATAACATGGGCTTCATTTGAAGTACAGACTAGCAAATTTACCATTTCTTCATGTACTGTAGCCTTGTTTGCTGAATCGCTCTGAGTCGGCGTAACAAATACGTACTCTAAGTAGGAATCCAAAATAGTCGCTTTGTCGACTTCGTGAAGTTGATTTACGATATGGATGAGTACTTTTATAACGTTAACCGACAACTCTTCGCTATTGATCCGGACCATGAGCCACATCAATTGGTTTAAAACCACGGGGAGGTGATGGACTACTTCGGTTACATCAACAGCATGTAGAGCCTGGAAATATAACAACACAGAAATTGAAAAAAAAAATGCAATTTTCGAACTATTTCCCTCAAATTTCTGAAAACAGATCCAATACTTTTATGGCATGCAATACCGAAATTAAATAAATACTGTTGATAAAAAATAGAAAAAAAAAGCCATAACCAATTGTTGATATCCAAAAGCTACATTAGAACGCGAGTAATGCATGCATCGAGGATTAAAATATTAATTCTCCCACCTTGACAATCTTGGACACGAAGTCCGAAGCCTGCGAACAAAATGTAGTTTAAAATCGAAGTATGGTTGTAAAATTTGTGCGGGGAATTATATATAAATAAGTCTAGGTTAAATTGTAAGACTATAAAAACAACACAAGCATTTTTTTTTTTTTGTGTAAAATAAAAACCATAATTAATCTAAAACTCAAGCACATCTCTTGCAGCGAAATTGTTGGTAGCTAAAACATGCAATTTCTTGCAATATATTGAGAGTAGGTCGGTTAAAAGAAATGTGTGCATACCTTAACCAGTTTTGACAACTCGCGGGATCCATCCTGAACAGCCGGACTTTTGGGTGCCTAATTAATCAGACATCGTCTTAAAATTTGAAAGCATTTTTGCACTTACCATTTTAACTTGTAAGTACATAATTTAATTTAATCTTAACTGACTGATAAAATGGCATTCTACACGCAAGCCATAGAAAAAGGCATACGCAAGTCAATCCGAAATCGTGGTAAGGTTTCTGGTTAATTTAACAAGGTGCAGGTTGGTCAAAAAGTCGAACAGGGAATCGGGATTCATAGCTCAGAATTTTTTGTCCAACCAAACCATTTGTTTTGCAAGTATCGGTGATTGACTCAAAGAACCGTCCTGCAAAGCTTCAGGTGTTTGCATCCGTTTCTAAGATTACGTAGGATGCCAACTCCTCTATTCCTTCTCAAATTTTGTTTGCGCTACATTACCTCGAGCGGCTTATGGGCATCTAGCTCGGCAGCTGTAGGAAAGAGGGATGCAATTGAACGGGTATCATTCAGTTTCGCCATGTGAAGAAAGAAATTGTGCAGGTGTTGATCACGGGCAGTGACGGTCGACACGAGTTCTAGATGAACCTGAAAGATCGGTTTTTGGCCATCAACCCATCTAATCTCGGGCCCCGCATACTATTTGTACACGATACAAGAAAAAATTATCGTACAGTAAAAACTGAAAAAAAATTTGAATTAAATGTTTCTTACTCCTCTGCCTAATCCCAGGGGTTCGAACGACAAATAACCAGGTGGGAGGTGAGCTGCCACGGAAAGGCATTGTTGTTCTACTCGCAATCGTCCTTTATGCATGAGTGGCAACCAACTATAGCCGACAACTACCTCTGGACCTAGAAGTTCTTTATTTTCACGATCTTTCTTTTGCTTGCTCAAATCACAGGAAACGTGAAGAAATGTAAAGAGCAGATGATGTTTGTTATTCAGCGGAGTTGGCAAGTTAATTTTTATTTCGTCCATCCAGCAAGGCGAAGTGATGTGGTGAGAGACCGAACAAACCCATTGAGAGACCATCTGCAACTGTCCCACTTGGCCATATATGTTCTAAAATTTACATCGTTCCATCAATAATGACTAAGCACTAAAATCGGATAGGTTTTGTTAATAAAATTCTTTTAACTACCTTTAATGGCTGTGCATCTTTAGCATCAGAATCTCGTAATTCAACCACGCAGGCAATATTACGAGCACGATGAAAGGTTTTTTGTGTATCATACTTGATATTCCTTGGGTAAACGTACAAGTGATTTACGTAGTTCATATACGGGTATGCATCTTCCACACGAGGAGATGGAAATTCAGCTATTTCGATTGTAGGCTCCTGAACAGGAGGCAGTGGAAATGGTTTGATGGGCACCAGCGACGTATTTAACATATCTAAAGAAAGAAAGTAATTCTATAGAACATACGTAGGAGGGTAAGATTATTCTTACTTGGTATAGCTTCTTTAAGATGATCAACTGTGATTCGGATTTTCCCCGGAATTACTGTCAGACGGCTCAATTTTTCGGGTCTAAACGTACATAAAAAGAAATTCATAAAAAATTCAAGAGGTGATTTGATAAATTTATGTACCTCCTAAAATCATTCAAGGTTTTCAGCAAATCTTCATCAGAATTACGGTGTGGTTCTTGTCGTTATATTGTTGGTATATCGCTTATCGTATCAAGTTCTCCCGAGGAACGGAATAAGGGTCGGGCAGCCCAAGCAAATGGCATTCTATATCTGCCTAACCTGGAGAAGAAAACTGAATGTAAAATAATATACCAAACACAGAAAAGAAAAATGTGGCGCGAATCGTGTCCTCACCTACTACAGTAGGAACGAGCCGACTTTTGTACTTTTAATCCGGTTTTCAGATCTGGATTAGGTCTTACATAAGGTTCAGCAGAGGAGACGACTGATCCTTGCAAGATTGTCTCTATCCTGACAACTAGGAACACTTCGTTGTGACAATGCCTTACACTAAAAATGGCCTAAGCATAGGAAATCAGTAAAGAAACAACGTGCCTATTAATTATAAAATTTAAAAGAACTAACAGACGTACCTGTTTGGGAAAAGCAAGCCAATCGCTTGGAATGTCAAAAACCGTATTTAGTTCGTGGGAATTAGATTGCATTGACTGTATCGCTGCTTTTATAAGCGGGTGGTTGATGTCAGAATGAAAATCTTCTGAAATTTTCTTATTCAGCTTCAAGTCGTATAGCGCCAATGTTATAAAATACGGTTCAACCTAAAGCCACATGGAAATATTCAACAATTTATTTAAAAAAAAAAATAAATAAAATAATAATAATAAAAAAAATATATATATATATATAAAATAAATAACTAATTTTGCAAAACAAAAACAGCATACTTGGCCAAGCGGTCCTTTGTCGCCATCGATTGGAGCTTGCAAACGGAAATTAATGGACTCGAGTCGTGCAAAGAAACGATTACCAAAGTTTTCTTCATAAGGCTTTACTTTGGAACCAGCTTGCATTAAAGTATCATTAGGTCTAAGGTACTGAAAGTAATCCAATTGAATCAAATATAATTAAATTAGAATGAGGAAAGTTATTTTCAAGATAAAGACTCACTGATTGAATCGGACTTAGATTAAAAATAAGGTTGCGGTGTTCTCTTCTTGCCAGGCTGATAGACATTTCGGTTTCACGTGCGTACTTCGTCAGCTGTGGATTCAAGGAGGCCTCCAACGATCGTAAAGTACCATAAGAAGGTGGATCTTTAGACGGTTGCAATGCAAGGTCTAGCCGGTTTGCGATAAAGCTATATTAGCATTAACCGAAGTAACATTAGTTTTAATGACATCTCACCAGGATCTGGCAAACTTCTTCTGTCTTCCCCAAATTGCTTGCTGGTTTGCACCGCCATAGAAAGTTTTTCCAGCCAATTATTTAATTCACTTTCAGAACTTGCTGCAAACACGTAAGACCGTTGATTTGTCAGACGTAACTGGAATCCAAACTTATTTTTCCTTTTATTCCTATTAACAAGTCCAAAACTTAGTTTGTAATACTAAACGCAACACGCAAGCACCTAGCTGGCATCGCACAGGCCTCAGTTATAACTTACGCCACAATATCTTCGCATTCATCAAGGCATATAGAAAGCGCAGCATCTCGTTTTTTATCTTCCTTGCAAATGTCAAAAAAATATGATCCAGTAATATCTTGGCGAAGTATGCAAAAGCGGCGTTTAAATGATTTCGTCGCAATGTTGGCAAACATTTTCTCCGTGGCTCCTTCAGGTCCCTTAAGCAGATATCCCTCTACAGTTGGTAGAGAATCAGGGGAAAAGATCTCGTCATCTGCATCTCCTTCGATATCTATTTCATGCTTGGGATCACTAAGTAAGCTGAGCTTTTCTACCCTACAGAACAAAAAAATAATGTATCAACTGAAGTCAAAATTGATGATGGCCTCAAATACCTTGGCAAATCAAGGCAGCTACCACTGTAGGTCCAATACTTATATGAAACAATGGACCAATCACATGTGTAGAACTGTGCACATTTCTGTGTGAAGTAGCTGCCTTCATTTAGAAGAATTTCTTCTGGTACTGTTGACTTGGTTGTGCGGCATTCTCTTGCCATTTTGCTTTGCTAGACAAAACATCAAGAGCTTAATTGTCTATGTTACCTAATTGCTTAAAAAACACTTACTGAGACATCCTCTGGTGGATATAAAAGAAGCTCTCTGTGAGGATCATTGTTAAATATTATACGATTTTTGGCCAGGACAGCTTCATAGTCTATGGGTTCAGCCCTTTGGGGCTTGCTCTGAAGAGAGATATATTAATTGTGGACACATATTAAAACCTTGTTGGGTTACCTGTACTGCTGTTTCTCTGACAACTTGAGAAACTGACTCTCTAAGCTGAGCTGCCATGCCTGGTTTTCTGAGGCCACGACTAAATTTTCGTTCAGCCATTCTTGCATTGCTAAATTGTCCTCTTGCATCCAAACAATAACTGGGCAAGTCTATTTACCTGAAAAGAAAATTTGATATACAACCTGGACATTTTTCATTTCGAGGTAGGGCTATAAGGCTAAAAGGTCGCATGATGGCACACCTTATTTACATCAGCTATAAAAAAAACCATGCTCAGAGAGCAAGTTGTATACTGCCAATCTGTTCTCATGTATCTGTTTTCTCATTAAAAAAATTGCAAAAAAAAATTATTTTCACAAGGTCAGATAAAAGTACCTGCTAACATTCTACCGTAACGTAAACAATTCTACTTTGTTAAAAAAAGAATAAAATTATGAATTTTTATATGGAGTGCTGCGGCACCCAAACAGACATACGGATAGAATTAACACCATCTATCGAGGAACCTAAGCAGTTATTGTTCTTTTTACAGCAGACGGTCAAACGTAAAACCGAATTAGATGTCAGAAAATCGAAAACTGCCCAAGCTACAAGCTTGTTAACATACAATGGCGATGTCAAATCGAAACATTTCCAAGAAATTTAAATGGTCCATTGATCTATCAAATCGGTAATAACAGATTTTTACAAGAAAAGGCAGTAAAATTTATGTATTATTTTCGTAGTAATAAATCCACATGTGATCTCGCATCCCCTCCTGGATATCTACCTTCAATAGCAACCACGGTGGCTGAGTCGGCGAAGGAAAACGATTCCAGCCTACTTATAAAAAGATCTTGGGATGTTGCTTTGCAACCCCTTAAACAGGTTACCTACTTCTTTTTAAGACTTATTTCTTCGTAAAATTTCATTATTGTAATATATATGTTCATTGTCATATTTTTAAAGCAGTCACATATGCAAAAAGAAGTAAATTTACATATCTAGACATCTTTTTCAAACAGGTACCAATGAATCTTTTTATGATGTATATGGTGGGAAGCTCCATTTCAATATTTCCCATTATGATGGTTGGTATGATGTTTGTGCGTCCCATACGAGCATTATTCAGCATGAACCAAAGTAGGTTTATTTTTATTATCCTTAAACATGAGATGAATACAAAAGGCTTTATATTTGCAGCTTTCAAGATGCTTGAGGGTACCCAAGCAATTGGCCAAATCTTAGTCTACATCTTAGGGCAGTTGGTTGCATTAGGCCTTGCTCTTTACAAATGCCAATCTATGGGTCTCCTTCCCACCCATTCATCTGATTGGTTGGCTTTTATTGATCCTCAACAAAGAATTGAATATTCAGGTGGTGGACAGACTCTTCTCTAAGAGCAATAATCTTATTCATTAAAATATTCATATTTGTAAGTTGAGTGGAAAATACAGTACATCAAATCATCTTAAAAACGAATCGTAGCAAATAGTAAGAAGAGTTTCTGTAAAAAAAAAGTTGCCCTTACATCAAAACATTGATACTTTTAATCCAACTGAAATATTGGGTATAAGTTAGATTTCATGAAAGGTTAATATGTAGAAGATGCTTCGCTTTTCGGGCGATTGAAGCTGTAAAAAAGCCCGGCTAAATTAACCTGCGAATACGCGCTCTCTAGAAGGGTTTGGTTAATGTTATTCAAGAGGGCCTTGTACGTTTTATCCATGGAATTGTTGTGCGCCAATTTTACTTGATCTGGTATACCAAAACAGTTTGTAAGACAGGAAAATACAATACAATACGCAAATCTATCTACCTCTTTCGTTGGGCTTTAGTTGATTAATGGCTTTGGAGGCATCAAACATGTGTTGGTAGTAGCACAGCTGGGTGTACAGATCAAAGTCGTTGTACTAGAGCATAAAATTTTAAAATTTTGAAGCTCGAAAGATACCAAAGTACAAAAAAAAACAAAAAAAAACAAAAAAAAAAAAAAAGGTACCTCAACTACCATATTACTAGTTCCGCATCCTATACAAACGGGATGTGCCCTTACGGACTTTAAAGCTATGCGTCTTGTTCTTGTAGCGCAGCTTTGATCTTCGCATATCATCCATCCCTGTTGAGTTGTTAATTAAATCAAAAGCTGTAAATACAAAACGCATTCACAAAACTTCTATGGACAAATACCGCATAATACAGTTGAATATGTTTCCTAATCGCTAGGGTCAAACGATTCACTAATTGCTTTTCTGCAGTAAAAGGTATTTTTTTGCAATTCGAATTCCCACAGCGGGATAACGCAAACTCGACGTAACCGTCGTCCTAAGAAAAAAGATTTGTTAAGCAATGCAAACACATAATAATAAAGCGATTATAAAGGGTTTACCGTTTTTCGAAAAACATTATCCATTGACATTTCAAAGCCACACGTCTTTTCAGAACATTGGAAATAAAACCTGATAATAAAAACAAGTTAGAAGAGCTCTTGTTAACGTTGAAACTAAACAGATTACTTTTCACACGATTGGAATCGTTCTTCATCAGTCACGGGAGGGCTCCCAGTGTCATGTTCGTTACTGTTGTTTTGAGCGGACCGATAACCAGATGGATCGATTCCTAAACGTACAGCATCGTTTATTTCAGTTTATAAAGAAAATGAAAAGACCAAAGTTCACCGAGAAATTCAGCTATTCTGACAGCATCAATTCCTTCCAAAAGGTCGCATAAGCGCGCAACAACTGGATGCACTTGTTGAGCTAAATAATATTGAATGTCGGGTTTCAGATGCGCATTTGCTGGCATCTTCATTTCTTCCATGGAATAGGCTCTCTGGGTTGCCACCATATTACTTCCGTCCTATAAAAGCAAAATAACTAGTGTTATAATATTTTTTTTCATGTTAGACACTTACCTGACAAATAATGAATGAAACTGTATCGCCTTGGACAAGTTTCTTACCACCTCGAGAGTTAGTCCTAATGGCAACTTGAACATGAGAAAGATTTTTTGCATCTGGATAGTTTTCGGGGTTTTTCGTTAGCTGTTTTGTAATCTGTAACAAAGAGAGATCTATAGTTCCATTTCGGAAGCCGTCACGAATGTCTTCCAGTTTTTGTTGAATTCGGGCAATACGTTCATCTGCCGATAAATCACCCAAGATTTGTTCAAGAGCATACCTTTATCAAACGAAATCAAATCAAAGAAGTAAATTGAATCTAAATCAAAATACGAATAATATTAAATATTTACTTTCCAGCCTGAATAGCAAGTTGCGACCAGTCTCGTCGAACAATATCGAGGCCTTTGATCTCTTGTTGAGTGATCATTTCTTTTTTGTTATCACGCACTACTTGCGTAACTGTAACCGCGGCATATTTTTTTTTCTTCAGTAAAAGTAGGCGCTGGAACACTCCGTCAATATCGAGTTCAAGGTGTTTGTACAATTTATTGACTTCTTGCTTTATCTAATTAAACCGTTGATTAAAAAATGGTTTAAAGAGCAATATTGGTTACTTCCTTACCTTAATACCAATTTTCATGACTTGGTCGTAATCAACTGAATTGGAATCTATCATCAAAGAATCAGTGTCTCCGTAAATGACGTCCAAATTCATTTTGCGGACGAGATCTCTAGTCTGCAAAAGAATTTCTCTTCCTTTGGCTACAAAAATAGAGAAAAAGATCACATGCTGAGGTTAATAAAATAAAATAATCTTAATTGCTGTAGTAGGATTTACATGTGATAAGTGCAGCCAAAGGCTTTGCGTAGAAGCGCGAATTAGAAAACCCCAGACAACCGTACATGCTGTTGGCTGTTAATTTTAAAGCCTTCTGTCTAATGTCGTATTGTAGCAATAGATCCTTCGACAATTTATCGTTGATGAGCTTTTTCACCTCTCGACGACTATCCACCAGCTTTCGAATTTCAGTTGGCAGAATGCCGGGGGGTAACGCTGAATCGGGTAAATCAGGAAGAACTTCTTCTTCACCCTGGCTTGCTTTAGTTATTTGCCGGTCAACGGTGGTAAAGCATATATTGAATTCCTGGATGATGCTGGGATACAGGGAATTGAAGTCCATTAGCAGAACATACTTGTCGTAGAAACCCCTCTTGGGATCCAAAACTAAACCGCCTGCATAGGCGGGTTTCCGACGGCCTTTTTTGCTACGACTTGTTTTTTCAATGGCACCATCTTCAGGTTCGGAATCTTCTGCTTTCGTCGATTTCTTAAAAGCTTGTCGATCCGGCACAATATAACCTTTTTCATGGAATGCATGAAGCAAAAGATACTCATTGCGTTCCGAACGACCTCCCAATAGAGTTCGAGACAACAAATTTCCTAGATAAATTTCGAATTATTGTCTTTCTTTAGCTTGAATGTGTTCTTTGTGTTACCTGCAATCGAAGTAATCTGTAGAGCTAAAGGTAAGACATTTAACTCGTACATTAGTCTTAGTGTGTTAGCAGCGTCTTGCATCGTAATGGCTACCATTCCAATTAGACTGGCTGAAGAAGAGTACATCTTCTTTACAGCATCGGAGCTTAGATCCGGTCGAATGCCAGTTAAATTTAGAACCTAATGAAACCAACCGATAAAAAAATACATGAAACGTACAATCCCTTGAAGGCAAACCTGTTGACATAGCGACTCCAAATCGTAGCTCCTTGCACGGATCAGTTCCTTGGCTGAAATCTTCACATCACAGACAAGACGCCCACTCATGGCAAGATGACTCCGGCTCACTCCCTTTAGAAACAAACCTGCTTAACTAAAGGTGATCACAACACGTGTTGGCTACAGTTACCTTGGACTGAGGTATGTTTGTACGACGTAATCGACCAAGACGAGACCATTTGTCTGCCTTGTTCTGGGCGAGACGATGAAGAAGAATATCTAAGTCATATGAAGCTACGTCGTGACCAACAATAACATCTGGGTCGATTTTGTTGATTTTAGCTAAAAAACAATTTAGCAAAGCTCTTTCGCTCTCTGTTCGTTCAATTTTTGTTACTGTCGCTCCAGTCAAGCTGTCGCGATGATCTAATGGCCAAGGTTCTTCGGTTGGGCGGCTCAGAACTGTTGAAAATATTTACTTTAAGTTCCGTTTCAATAATTGCAGCAAATAAGAATTACTGCAAAAATGTTGCTGAAACGCAGGTTGAGGAGCAGCACGATCAATGTGAAATTCGTTCTGCACAAGACAGCTGATGGCAACTATTTCCACTTGCTGACTACGACTATTGACGACGGTGCGCAAACTGAGCGACAATACAGCCAAAGGAGGTGGTGCATCTCTCTTGACATCCAGCTCGATTTGATCAATATGAGGAACAGCAGCCTAAGATATAACTGTTTTTAGCGTCTTTTCCCTGCATTAGACAAGTGACTCAAATACCTCCACTTTGCACCAGCTAACAGGTGGATTTGCCTTTTGAGGGTTCTTGACGTTAAGCCAACAGGGTCCTTTAATTCGTTTATCCAGTAAAAAGTTTTCCAACGCAGAAGTGTTAGCACCGAATATGTGGCTGAATGTTGCTCCTTTCAAATTGGTAGGCAAATTGTGTTCCGCTGAATATTTAACCTCAAGATACTCGCTTTCACGAGGAATTGATGCCGGTTCGAAGCCATACTTCTTCAGGACTCGTCGTGATTTGAATTGCGCAATTTTATAGCGATCTGCTACCCGCGTATTGAATTCTTCGTATACATCCATAAAATTTACCGGAACTCCAGTGTCTTGACCAGTCCGCGGGTCGATAACCTTAACGTATAAGTTGATATGCACATTTAGTTTCCATGCCGTTTTAGATTGTAGCATCTAAGACTTATTGGGTAAACGAAAGAGATACCGTTTCGCGTGGCAGTACATAAATATGTTTCTCGATGTTCTTCACTGACACACAGCAACTGACGTACGTTTTTGCCGACTCGATATAAGTTTTTCCAAAAAGGTATACGGTGCCGGATTGAACATAAGGATCTTCATATGCATCAAACCAGTACATTCGTAAATACTGGCCAAAATAGATGTTTGGTTAACGAGCGAATTGCAAAGCAAACTAAGAAAATAACAAACCTGTTCTCCATCGTCGCCTTCAATCAGAGGAAGCTCGTTACTGCCCAAATCCAAAAAAGCAACACTCTGATTGACGTCCACGTTGTTTTTTATAGTTTCCCATCCAGATGTCAGATCAAATTCGCTATTCATAAAAATTCATGAATATGAGATGAAAAGGATCACATATGTGTGAAGTTAATGAACCTAATGGACGAAATGCGTTTCAGTTCTTGTTGTTCAACATTTTCCTCACACGGAATATTAAATTTAGCTATAGTCGCGTCGGTTGACTGTGAATCATAGTTTTTGATTTCTGGCTGTGAATCAAACTCATCGATCTCCATTTGCTGCATTGTGAAAAGATATTAAACACTGTTCCATACAATTAGCATTTGGTGAAATACATACGTTATCCATCTTACAGGAATAATCTTGGCATTGGGAATTTGATTCCTCAATTAACGTGCAGTCATCAATTATGTCATCTATATTAGATGCCCCTCCAGCAAATGGTAGACGTTTTGGCTGCAATTTTGCTAGACATGTTATGAAGAAACCAAAATAAAGTAAAAGTAAATCGATACCTCGGCTTTTAAGAGTCTCGATGCCCCTAGAGTGTTTCCTGCCCTTGGTATTGAAGTTGGAGTACGATTTATCGTTGAACTACCAATTTTATTTTAAAAAAAAACACACAAAAAAAATCGTTAAAATTTTCTATTATTTATTATATCTTATTTGATAATTATATTTTTCGTTACCCAGGGGTTAAGGCTTTCCGTTTAAGTGTAGAAACAGTTTGTCTTGGCGGTGCACTCGAAGGAGTTGAATTAAGTTCTTGCATAATATCCCCCAGAATATCGTCATCTTTTGATTTTGCATCTTTCTGAGAGGGGAAAGGAAGGGCAAAGAATTTTTTTTTAGCAGTGCATACAAAAGAAGTCTTCAACATAGAGTGGTAAACAAACCTCTTTGTTTTTGGATGGCATACCAATAAGCATATTTTTTATGTTATTTTTCCTTCCAGGAACACATTTCAATAAATCTTTTTTCTTGTGACCCCTTCCTACACTTTTGGCTTGCACAGCATTGTCATCACCCAAATCATCATCAAACACTTCACGGCCATCTTCAATGTATCCACTTCCATCTGATGTAATAAAATGTTACCACTGTCAAAGTGATGGCTTTCATCAATGAATCCTATTTTACCATCATCAATAATCCAGTCATCTTCCTGCCGTCTCTGAACTCTTTTGGAGTACTCTCTTTCATCCACCTCTTCATACACGTTATCCACTTCAGTTATTGTAACTTTGTTTTTAGTTCCTTTCAAATCTTTTAGTTTTTGAAGAGCTGCGAACCTCCCCTCTCGATCTTGCTTAGTTCTTCGTGCACGGCCTAGAAACCAGAAGGAAGGTAAAAACATAAATATGGCAATGTAATGATGGAAAATTATATCACCAATATCCTTTTCTTGGTGATCAGGATCATTTGCATCAGCCATGACAAAGGCTAGAAAGTACTTTTAGTAAAACCGTTAAATGATCACTAAAATCACTAAAGGGTTTTGAAATTACACAATCAGAAGATTACTGAAATGTAAAATATGTCAAATTCCCGATAAATGAACAAAAGAACAGTACAATACCTAATGAATATGTAACACTCGCGAATGGCCGGATTGGTCTTAGCTTTTCGCGCCTAATTTTTTTCTTAGGCTGTAGCACTGTTGTCGTTTACATGAGACAATTTTCCAACAACCAGAACAATATGAATATGACTCATTAACTCTGGATTCTGGAGCAAATAAACATTAGTAAATCATAGTTTAAAAATGTTTTAAATATTTGTTTCTTTTTTAAATTTTAAGTATCTTTATATTATATTTAAAATCTATACATAAATTACTATCCATGCGGTTCAGGGCTCGGCCCCGTTTCACCCTAATCGGCCCCCATGCCCCGAAAAGTACACGATCGGGGACAACCGGAGGGACTACTTTTTCAGTGGGGTATACTGGCGGGGTAACCCCGCCAACCCAACAACCATCCTAAAGGAGGGCGAACTAAATGTGACCACATAAAAAAATGGCCTATCAAATGCCATGATTCTTGATGGGCCAGCAAGAAGATCGATTAGACTTTCCAAACAATCGATGGTTTTAATCGGGGCGCACATGCGGATTGAACCCCCATGGGAACGGGGGAAAAAATTAGACAACCCGTACCACGAAAAGACCCGACCCCAAAACCAAATTGCTTTGTTAAAATACTAATATCAGGCATAGAGGGGATGGTTCGTTCGTTGCGTCGACTTTGGCCATAAGGCTTGGTCGTCAGTTTTCGAGGGTTTTTTAAGCATTTTCATTTTCAGTTTTTAACTGATACAACAGAGGACAGTAGTTAATGGAAAACGCCAAAAAGAGGGTTTGGGTAGCTGGAACTTAGCTTGGGATTGAAAATGTCTCAATCAAAACCGTTGTTTTAATAACAAATTAAAGAATATCTCATGTTTTCACTCCTTTTTAAATATCTTGGTACAAGCTAGCTTAGGATTGGCATGTAGTTCAATACAAATCCACTAGGTGCCACCCCCATTTGACGACGAAGTCTTACGGCCAAAATGGTGGCAAAATCGACGTTGTGAACGAACCATCCCCTCTATGACTACTAATATTGTTCTATTATAAAATTTAATAGAGATCATTTGAAAAAGTGTATGGCAAATCGTAACAATTATAGGAACTTGAAACAAATTCTCATTCGTGTGTTAACAATAACCAAATAGAGCTTTGTTTAAATTTAGGATCATTGGTCAAGCATTAAAATGAAATAAAATTAAAGATACATGGACCATAAAACAAAAATATTACTCCAGCTTTCTTGACTTGGTAATTTCTAACACAAAAAAAAAAGAACTGAAGGATCAAAACTTCAGAAATCAATCTGAATCCTGCTCATCAACACTTCCAAAATAATCACTGACATTGCTGGATAAAAAGTGATCTTCATGCTTTGCTATGATGTTTGTAATCTCAGGATCTCTGGAGAGGGCTAATGCATTCTTGCCTTCACAATTTTGAATATTTGTTTTTGCACCACTGGACAGCAACAAAGACACAGCTTCAACTCTACCTTTCCAAGCAGCTGCATGTAAGGCTGTATCCCCTAATTTATTCTTAGAAAAAATTTATTTAAGTTTTTTTTAAATGTGTTGTGTTGTACCACAGACAAAAATAGTTTGTTGATTACTTGTACATCTAAATCAATTTTTGGAGATTGAAGCAACAGATTCATACAGGGGATGTGCCCTCCATGGGCTGCCCAGAACAAGGCTGTATTGCCTGCTGTATCCAGTTGCTTAATAAAAGAATGAGAAAACTTAGTATAAATTTAATTTGTGTGTACACTGTGATAACTTGCATTCACAGAAACTCCATTTTGAATTGCCTCTTCTAAAAATGAGACATTTCCGCGTCGGCAAGCATCATGAAGAGGCATTGTTATAAGTTCAGCATTTTCTTCAACTGCCATAGAATATTACAGAAAAAAAATAGAGTGTTTTGTTTGGCAATTGGTACCTTGGTCTTAATATTTTACCATAGTTGCAAGGCACCAGTCCAAACTGGTTTCCACATTTAGCCTTGAACCAGTTGGGGTCTGAGGAAGAATCCATTACATACAGCAGTTCTCCCTCTTCAAATGACAATTCATCAGGCTAGAAAAAGTACATGTAATTTTAATGGTTGTTGGAATTTTTTCTTATGAAGGTGTCTATTTTGTATATACCTAAAAAAACACACTTACATGCTGTGCCGTGTACGTGTACAGAGCCTTAACAACTTTGACTTGCCCTGCATCAGCGACATTTTAAACGTTGATAAGAGAAAAACAGGTGAAATGAAATAAACTTTCTTTATCAATATAAATAACAACCAGAGAAATACCTGGTTTGGGAGGTTTGGGAGGAGGAACTTCATACATTGTCACTATAAACAATAGTATCCCAGATTCCAGACACTTCTTAGTGTTGGTATGAACTTAAAGTTAAAAGACAATTACCTTTTCCTTTTTATTTTGTTCACACCTAAGCAGGGGTGGGGCTCTCCTAAAACTTCGAGTTCTGCCCGCGGAACAGTTCGGCCAAAGTGAGAAATGGAAAGAGTTGAATATGCAGCCTAATTTGCGGAACGCTATGGGGGCATACAACATTTTTAGGGGGTATAAAACGTTTTATTATGGAACTCTACAATAGAGCAAAAAATTGAAATAATTCTGACGAACTGAAAAAGGGATAAAGATAATTTGTATACAAAAAGTTTATACAATAAGAAATACACGTGAAAAAGCCGGTGTGTGAAGGCAGTGAAGCATTGTTCAGTAGGGACTAGGGATCCTAGTTCCTAGGGAAACGGGAAAAAATACATTCTAAAAAAATTGGAGAAATATTTCTGAAACGTTCTGCGCGCCACCACCGGCGAAACCGAGCATGTATACCGAGCCCAATATAGGTATCGCGGGCTTTACTTCGTTGTCTGTGTCAAAACAAACAACTGAGATAGAGTCATTCTAGGGCAAAGTGATACCAGTCGAAACTGTTAAAATGGGTAATTGTGAAGGATTAGAAATTCTTGGTGTTCTGAGGACTGCACACGAAAGTAAACAAATGGTGTTACAACTTAAACCAAGCATAGAAATACCGTGGGAATCGTGTGGGTTTTGTGACTACAAATTGGATTCGGAAGCGGATGAACAGCAACTGAGAGAAACCGAACATTCACATCCGATAAGTGGAATATTTTCTTTTATTCCAAGTAAAAATCAATGGACTCTTACTTTTACCGCTTGTGATAAAGAGGAAAAACACCAAAATGCAGCAAAACTTGCAGCTACCTATGAAATATCAAAGAATGATACAGCAACACTTCACAAGAAATTGCAATTACAGTATGAGGTAGATGGGAAAGTATATGAATTGCAAAGCAGTTATCCAACAAAAAAATCCAGAAATGTAGAGACCTCAAACATTTTTCCTTCTCTGAACAAAACAGTAACACAGCCAACTAAAGCTATTGAGTTTGTCATTGAAAACCGAAAGTTTTCAACAAAATCTAGCATAAGTTCAATCACCCCACCACTGGAAGGGGCAGTTGGCAATACTGAGGCAGAGCGATCAGCCTTGGAAGCCTCAGCAGAACTTCTTCAGGTTGGGTAGCAAGTTTCTACCATTTCAGTAGTTTCAAATATATGGTGTTAATGTATATTACATTACCCCTCTAACTAGAATATGAAACTATTTAGGTAAAGTTGATGGAGAAGTGCATCATACCAGACCGAATAGGTTGTGGGCCAGACACATCCACTTTTCTGCAAAATATGCGAGAATTGGCCAAACTTGTAACTCCTTCTGGGCAAAATCCATTCACTTGTGATCAGTGTGGCGATGAAATGACCTCCTATTTCCCTTACATTGAACATGTTTTCAAGCATTTTGGGTCCCGCCCTTATGTCTGCAACGTCTGCCAAGCAACATTTCAGACGAGGGCCGTTATGAGACATCATCTAGACATGCATGGTAAATTCCGTTTTTTTGGTCCTCTTAATATTATTTTCGGGAGAATAACGTAAATAATTTAATTTCAAAGGTGGCAAAGCACCTTTCGAGTGCGAGTTTTGCGGGAAGAAATTCCGCAATTCGTGCCACATGAAACAGCACCGGATGCGACATGTAAGATTGGATCTTGATTGATTACTTAACTATTACATATTTCTTATGTTAACAACAATGGCATAATTTATGGTGTTTAGACTGGAGAACGTCCTCATAATTGCCCGTATTGCGAAAAAACATTCGCCCATAAAAATGTCCTTAAGATCCATTTGCAAGTGCACACAGGAGAAAAGGTTGATCACTTGTATTATTATTTTTGAAAGAAAGGATAAACATAATCTAACTAAATCATTAATAGCCCTGTTGCTGTGATTTATGTGGAAAATTGTTTAGAGAACCCCATCGTCTGGCGTGCCATTTAGCTACTCATTATCGGTATTTTTGGATCTCTTTGAAAAGTTCACACTATCATATAAACCAAAATTTTTTACTTTTTAAACAGATCATCCAAATCATTAGATTGTTCAACATGTGGAAAAAGTTTCAAAACCAGTGGAATGCTTAAGTTGCATGAAACCAAGCGTTGCAATAATAAGGTGCAAACTGATTTGGAGAGAGCAACAGAGAGTCTAGAAACATTACAGAACGTTACCTACATTGATAATATGGATGAATCACATTTTCTTGACACAGATCATGAGGTATGTGTGGTTTTTTTGTTATATTCAACCAGTTCAAATTCTTTGAAAACAAACTCTGTTATTGTATAAATACCAGCAGAGGTGGAATTCATTTGATTCTAATTATTGACAAAATATCCAGGTTACCATAATAGAAGCAGAATCCTTAGAAGTTCTTCCTGTAAATACCTACATTGTGGAGCCATCAGGTGTGGGACAGATGCTAGTGCAGTTTTCTATTGATCAAGAAGATGTTGAGGAAATTCCTTCACTAGACGAGACATTGAACACGTGATGACGTGATGTCTCTTTTAATTGCCAGTTTTTATCTGTGTTCATTCTCGAAAATAGATGTCTTATTTCGAATTATGTTAAAATAAACCACTGGTTTGAATAAGCCTTGTGAATTACGTGTAAGCGTAAGTAACAGATTTGACCTGAGAAAATTTTGGCTTAAAAATGTATCAATTTGTCTTCTGTCCTGTGTCCTCTGCCTGTAGAATGCAGGATGCAGCCCTGCACGATTGCTTTACTAAAAACTAAAAAGTACAAATAACGTGAAACGTCAAAGATTATTTGTTGTCGAAATTTTTGAACGTTCATAAAAAGTGCAAGTAAGTGGTTCGCTTATTACCATTTATTTAGTTACCTTAATTTATGTAAATGGCAGGGTTGCACATGTTACAGAAGGTTAAAGGTATGCAGTTTTTTTTTTTTTGCTAGTTGTCTGTTTGGTCCGTCTTCTCGCTTTCGGTACCCATTTAAAATCCGACGTATTAATGACCTGTAATTCTGTAATAACAGTAAAAATCCATGTGTGATTCAAATTTGTATGTTCTTCATTTCAGCTTTTTGTTTCCTGTTACAGGCATTCTAACAGTACAATCTTATTTCAAAAGAACACTGTATATTACAGTAGCGAAAGTAATCAGCAAAGAAATGGAGAGTTTCCTACAAAGTGATGAATCTGGGGTTGTGTGTGAAGTTCCAAGTAAAACAGCAAGCCAGGAAATAACTAATGTTGGGAAAACTCAAGAATCTTGCCATAGTGTCACGAAAATGCATACAATGACAGAAGATCTGCATAATTCTGGGCCCACTGGCTGTGATAGACACATCTGCAATGAGTGTGGAGCAAACTTTTTATCTTTGTTAAAGTATATGGATCATCTCAATAGGCATACAGGAAACAAGCCATATGTTTGTGAAGAATGCAACAAGCAATTCTTTACCTTATCATATTTGAGAAATCATCAGAAACTGCATTCCGCTGACTACCAATTCATTTGCGAGTTCTGTGGCAAAGCATTTAGATTAAAAAATAATTTGCAAATGCACGAATTGACTCATACAAAGGAAAAACCATTTAAATGTGACCTTTGCGATAAAGGTAATTTTTATTTGATGTTTGATCAGTTCAACTGGAGTTATTAATGATTTGTGAAACCTCAGCATATACTCACCCAATGAATTTAAAGATACATAAGCAAGAACATACAGGAGCTAAACCTTTCCAGTGTGAGACATGTGGTAGATGCTTCCGGACAACACACAGACTTAAAACTCACAATATGTCTCACACAGGTAACTTACTTTTAATTTTAATGATAGTTGGAGCCAAATGGAAAATAGTTACACTTATTATTATTATTTTATTTTTCCTAAATATTGACAACAGGTGAGAAAGCCTTCAGTTGTCTTAATTGTGAAGCAAAATTTACAAGCAACTCAAAAGTTAAAAGGCATATGAGTCTCCACTGCAAACTTTCCAAGGCAGCAAAGTTCCAAAATGATGAGGATAACTAAATTATAACTTTTTTTTGCTAAGGCTCTTCATTAACTTTATCAGCTCATTCAATGTAACTGTTTTGTTGAATGGTGGTTAGAAATAAATTGTGAAATATTGCAAGAAATGTGTAAATTTGTCAGCCTATCTTTTCTATTTACACAAGACTTCTACAGATGAAAAGTATTTTACTTTTTTTGAACAAGACCTTCCAAAACTGAGTGAATTTTCTCAGCAGCCAAATTCGAGACTGAGACACTCACTTCCACACCTTTCTCTGTAACCAAACAATAAGCATTAATCAACTATAATAGTAAAAACAGGAATTGTTGTCTCACCATGCCGTGCATAGACTTTAGGCAGAACACCACTGCATTCTCGAATAAGAATTGGTGTTGCAGGGTTGGTTTTCTTCAAATCAATGTAGTGTTTCTCAATGAAGTCTCTAAAAGAGGTACAAAGAACACTATGAAGGCAGTCTGTGGGCATCTAACATAATGGTATGAGATTATTCACATTCTCGATCGCAGTGGAAATCACAGCGACCTCTCATGTTAAACCAACGCAAATCAAATTGAGTACAAAAAATTTCAGAAACCATCTTTACGTACCTGACTCCTTTGCTGGCATCTGACTTCTGGCACAAATGGATCCGAATTTCTTTCACATGGGGTAGGATCTTAACTGCTCTTAGGGCTGCCATGTTGGATGTTTAACTGCCGACAAAAAAATAAACGTAATGAAATTTTCCCTAGCGTTTACTAGGCGCAACAGGGAGCGGGATTTCAAAATTCGATCAATAACCCAAGAATAGGGAATTAAGCCGGGAAAAAATAAGCCCGACTTTTTCTATTTATTATTTTTTTTTTTACTATATATTGCTATAAAATACATTATATAGATTCTAAAATTAACGAGTATGTTGAAAATGAAGTTCTTTTTTACTCGGGGTTAATACTTTATGAGTTATTCAAATTCAAAGTAGTTGCGATAAAACAAACTTGATTCCGTTTTATTAAAACACCACTTAATTGGTGGGAAAACCAACATTTTATTCGTAAAAAGCGTTTTATTTTATTAAATCAACTTAGATTTTTTCGAATTCCGAGTCAAAATTTAAAACCTTTTTTAAAACAAATTCGGGCTTAAAGAGTTGGGCTTAAAGTCGGGCCTATTTCGGTTTTTTTCTCAAATCTCAAATTGCAAAGTACGCACTTCGATCAAAAATTTAACGAGGATCCTAAAAATTGTTTTCGTTTTCCTATGAAACTTACAGTATTTGAGTTGTTTGAATTCAAAGTTGTTGCAGTCCGTATTGTAAAACCGAACAATCCTTACTGAAGCCCAGTGTAGTACAACTGAATATCGTACCAATAGATGGCTATACTGTTTGGCGGACCATTTCCTAGTAAAAATTCTTGGTCCTCAGTTGTTACTCACTGGAAGGTAGATTGTTTCTAGATGTCGAAGCAGGATCTCCAGAAAATTACATAAAATTAGCGCAATCAATGGAAAACCATAGAGCAGGGGTTGTCTTAAAAAAAACTGGGTCAAATGGAGTTCCGTATATCACACGATCCTTGTTACGTATAGTGCTCATTCTCGCACTAAGTTCCAGTTAGGAATAGTTCCCAGGTTTTTACTAGTGCACAAGAAAAATATTATTACCTTGAGTGCAAAGTGAAATAAACTAATTTAACGAGCAAATTTACTGAGGATTCGGCCAGACGGCCATTGATACACAGTTCGTCCTCATTTATGATAATTATGAACCATTCAAATCTCAAGCCAGATGTTGCTACACAGGGAAAATTGTGAATACAAACTGGGCTTGACATAAGACGTTTACCTTTCCTATTCGAGTGTAAAATGCTTTATTATAATTCTTCATTTTCAAATAACATATACATAAATTTGTTAAAAGACGATTGTGGGAGCGATGAAATTGCAAAGAGGAAACAGGATTTTTCTGGCTTTTGAGGAGAGCTAGTGAAGCATGCACTGACAATATTAGAACCCGTCAAAAGCAGATAATTCCCAGTGTCAATTAAGAAACACAGAAAACTACTATGTAGTGGCAAAATAACGCAAAATTTTAGAAACTATTCACAAAGTAGCTACCTCTCACAACGGAAAATCAATCTAAAGTGACCAAAGGAACGAAGCTCATCTCTCAGCCAACATGTACGTTCTTGTTTGAATGGGATAAAAAACAATTAAGAAAAGCAAACAATTATTATTATAGTCGCATAGATTTTTGCTTGTTCATCGTGTTCAACATCAACGAGATGTATGAGGTGAGCAAGTCGTCCATCTTGTAACCGAGTGAGGTCTCGCACAGCAGCTTGGAGCCTCGTACCAGATTACCGATAGTCATGTGGAAGTAAGTATTGCCCGAAGACCAGTTGGAAATGCGCGTAAATGGATGGGTCACCAGAATGTCCTGAAACATAACAATTCCCATTGTTAGTGAAGAAAGAGATGGATCTGAGGGGGATAATTACGGTGTAATATCTACCTTAGTCTGCGGATGAATCAGACAAACACCACTCTTGTTGATGGCAATCAAAAGTTGTTCAGGGAAATTGGGCTCAGTCGTTTGTTTGACTTCGAAAAAGGCTGAACCGAATGTTGGCCAGCGGTAAATAATTTTCAAAAAATTAATCTTGGCGTCCTCGGCACTCATTCCTGAATGTTATACAATTTGAAATTCAGCGTTAACAATTTATCAAGAATAAAATTTAAAAGAAAAGTAAGCTTTCAGTTGGGTACCGGAATCTTGTGCGTGTGCAGCTGTAATGCATTTCTTCCAATCATTGTTTCCTAAAAGTTTAATCAGATCGGCCGGAACCAGGTCGCGTAGCATTTGCGGCACGTTGGCCAGCTCGTTTTTGCTCTCACCAAAACGAACGCGATAAATGAAAGCGGCAAGACGGATGGCTTCGTCCTTATTACAGCGATGATAACCTCTCAGAAGCTTAGGCAACTCTTGATGGAAATGAAAGATGGTATCGGCATTGCGATCTTTGCCCGGCACAGTGTTGGTCCACAATTTCTTCATGAAAAACACTTGGTAGGTGAACTGTGGCGTGATACCTATTTGCGATTATAAAGGAAGAAAAAAAAACGAGATGTAGGGATACAACAAATTATAATATACTCAAAATTTAAAAAGCATTACCGTCTTTGGTCGGTTTTGCCTTTTTGATCCAGTCGGTCAAGTGACGCACAAAATCGAAGAAAAAATCTTCTTCAGGCACCGAAATGACTTTGTCGGCAATCTTGACGAAGAGACTGAAACCTTCATCCGATTTGAGAGCCAGCCGTTGCGATATGCTTTGACAAAAGTCCTTGGCCCTAGTGGAAGAATCAACTTCAAAGGCCTGTGGAACCGTAAAATAAAAAATATACATAGAACACATTGAAGTGATAATGTTAACACTTGCGGGATAGAACTACAAAAATTTTAAATGTTTCCAACTATTTACCTCGTCCGTGTCGTCGGGGAAATAAACTTTATGAAAGATTTGTGTCGTTTTGTGCTGGATGGCTTCAACTTCCACTTGATGAGGCGGGTACTTTCTCTGGCCATGTCTCAAAGTCTTTTGCAGCCGCTGAAGCGAGTCGGTGGCAATGGGATGACGACGTGTCCGCAAGAACAGCGTCAATTCCTATTTGGGCAAAAGAAAAGTAGACAAGTGATGAGGAAACATTACCGAAACTTGTGTGTGTTATGACGCTGCGCTGGACGATCGTGGAAAATGTATACAGACAACTCATAAACGAAATGATAAGAAATGCTGAAAGTACATCGGCACGATGCCGTTCACACATCTCACATCTGTTCCAGGCAACGTCAAAAAGACTGTAATGATGAGACGCAACAGATGTTGCACCAAGGTTAAATACAAATAAATGCAACAGCCACAGCAGATGGGTAGTGTGGAAAAACAGCCCGTCATTAAAAAAAATATATATATTTGAAGATTCGTAAATATCGATGGACTGAAGGATGTGATACTCGAAAGGTAAGATACGCAACAATTTGATTTAGGATCGTACCCAATGGTCAGAGGCAAATGCTGTGAAAATGGCGACTTACTTTCAATAGATTTTGCGAGCAGGCAAACAAGCCTGTAGCTAACCACATCAACTCCCATCCGCGCTCTTCACTCAGTCGGTTACGATTATCAGTCAACTGTTTCATAATTTGGCAGTAGACTTCATCCCGCAGTTGCTCCTGTGACAAAAACAAAATGTGAATTCGATACTAGTGTAACTAGTCATCACTACGCGAACGGTGATAGGTTAAATTCCTTACGTGTTTCAAGGGACCCTCAAAGATCTGGTCGGTCAGTTCATTGGCCGAGCGGGCCCGACGGTAAGGAATGTCACCCATGTACTTCAAACAAGCTTGGAATGCAAAAATGGCTTCGTGACTCAATTCCTCCTTGGATGATAATTTGCGAAGCAATGGCAGTTTGAGGGGATCACGCGAATGGCGCCACAGTTCGTCGTGACTCCCGCGACGGGCTGCTGTCAATCCCTTCGGCACCGTCTTCTTTTGCGGCGGGCTGTAATAACGTCAGAAATTTGTTTTGAATGTTTCCAACACCCCCGTTCAAACGATAATAACAAATGTGGTTTCAAATTGAAAAGGGACAGAGAAAATATTGAAGGGCAACCAAAGCGGTAAGACATTATCATCATCATTTCATACTGCATTAAAACCAAATGGTACATAGCTCACCGGAAGTGATCGACTGCATATTCCTCCAGGGTGTGCGGTTTCTCCTGCGGCTCCGTCCCGTTGCTACTTTGCTGCGAAGTCACCATCCGGCGGCTTTGCTCCGCACCCTCCAGCGTGAAAAGTGCCTATTTTAGAAGAACAACGAAGAAAATTGCTGTAATTAGAAACCCACAAGTCCAGACGTAACGGTGAAAAAAAAAAAAAAAAATCCGTGTGATTTGCAGTTGTGTCTTTTGTTAAATTTTAAAACAATATATGCATATATAGAGGTCGGACATGGCGCTGAGTATGTTTTTGCACAAAAATGCTGACCGGCCATACGGGCGTCCCAGCTGGATAGTAAACCCCATTATAGAAGAACGGGTAGGTGGCCACCTCCATGATCGGCGGCGGTGGCATCAACACTAAAGCCATCACTGCTGCTGTCTTGAATTATGTAATAGCTCGTGTATTTCGCAAGTTGTTGTCGGCTGTCTAAGTTGTTGTTGTCGGCTGTCTAAGTTTTTGTTGTCTTTTCAAGATGCTCTTGCGATCCAAACTTTTTCTCTTTTCTTCAAAGGTTCTGTCTTGGAAAAGCAGGAAGACGCACCACTAATCACGCGTTCATGCGTCAGTCATTGTTTTCAACTAACTGTACAAGCCGCCACAAACACAACACCCCCAGCCCCCACATGTAATAAATACGAGGGAATTTTTTTCTATTTTCTCGTTAAAAAAAAAAAAAAAACACGCAAAAGGAGCTCCGGTAAAAATGCGACCGAGTTCGACGATGTCGTCCCGCAAACTGATAAAACCAACCGGTCCCGACGTCCCTTTTGTAAAATAACACATGGCGCCGTTTGTCGTGCCCCATGTTGTCCGAACTTGGTACGTATAATTGTACGTACACTGTAGCAGTACGTTGATTGTTATTCTAGTGTAGATAAACTTGATTACCATATGCTAACTCACGACTCAATTACAAATAAAACCTCCCTTCATTTACTTTTGGTTCCTCAAGTCCCGCCTGTTTGTTTTTCATCTCTCTCCGCCTACCAGAGAAATGAAAAAGTGAGACGACAAATTGTAGGCTACAAATTTGCGGGCAAAAAAAATATGTCACCGCCGTTTTCTCTTATTTTTATGGGAGGTGGTTGAAAGTCTTTACGTCAACTACTTTCTTCCGTGAGCAAGAGCGGAATATTAAGATTGCGAAGAAGAGAGAAGACCGACATATCGTGCCTACTTCATAACGAGCTAATGTTGTTGTTTTTCGTATGACTTTCTAGTGCTTAACCGATTTTTTTCTCTTTTAAAATTTTACGCACAGTATTTAAAAAAAAAAGAGCGAGGTGAAAGGTGGCGAGAGAGTAGCAGCTCTCCATAAACAGACTTCCTAGATGGCACTTCGCGTGTTAAAATTCACTCACATTTCATCAATTCTTTTACCGTATTTTAAGTAACTACAACATGCGCAAATTTAACTTCAAGTCAACGTCATTTCCAATCATGGAAAAGAATTAGTGTTTGTCACTATCATTTTAAAACAATGTTCGATTAAATTAAATACGAATCGACGGCCATGATGACTATTATTAGAATTCAATTGACCTCTGCGAATGCAGTCAAGTGCGACACTTGAAAAGCGTGGGGGCGACTCTTCCTTTTTTTGTTGGTTTTTTTAAGTTCTTTTCCTTCCGGTTTTTTTGTTTTTGGAGCGTCCACAAGTTGGGGAATTAAAAGGAGCATGTAAGGAAGCTCCCAAAGTGTTTTTACGACCATTGCTTATGGTCGACTGGCCAACCGCAATACAGTTGCTTGTATCACAGGAAGGGTTCCGCTTCGTCCGCCAATAATATCACAAATACCAACACACTCAAGCCAACGGGAATGTTAAAAAAAAAAAAAAAAAAAAAAGAGCTTTTCGAAAATGTCTAGCTACACCCAAAAAGATCCGAGTCAGATAAGGTAACGATGACGACGTCTTCGTTCCATGATTTTTTTTTTCATCCCGGAAGAACCGGTTGTGCCGAAAGGACACCATCGTCCCACACACATTCATTTATAACTCTATACAAATAAATAACAATGCAATGCGTTTGGCCACTCTCTGTGCCCCGATTGAAATGACATGCAATCATAGCATACCGTAACAGACAGCCGGTCGGTATACATGGTGTGCGCCGTGTAAATGAGAAGGTTTTCGCATATCACATGCGAATTATTGGGAGGTAGCGTGAAAACACGGTGAACAAAACTTTAAAAAATATTTTTAGCTAGGGACTCACCATGATCTCTTCGGGTGGTTTACTCATGGCCGGAACGATACAAACGACCTCTGAAGGAAAGTCACCTTGCTCGCCTGTCCGTTCACTGCGACCGGAACACCAACTGCCACTCAGAACGGCCTCACCGCGGCTGCTCGGATCGAGTACCACAAGATCGCCTTTGCTCAGTTGCAAGTAATTTGCTCCATCCTCTGTTGATTTTATAGATATTTTTTTAAACCATTAATTGCCGTTTATGAGTGTGGTTTTTTTTCCCTATTTTTATTTTTGTTAGCCAGTAAACGAGTCAACGACATTAGTTACCTTTGTAGTCTTGCAAAGCTACAGCGTACATGGAACGTTTCTTTAATCCTTCCAAGAAAAACTGAACCAAATCGCGAATATCTTCGGCGTTGGGGCTCTGGAAAGTGAACTCTTCTGCTCGTACAGTGCTCAGAGTGAAAGTCTGGCTAAAAGCTTTGCTTGTTCTGAATAAAAGAAAAAAAAAACATTGTTGAATATTTTCGCATGCGTCGTAAGAAAATGATGATAACCGACATACTTTTGAGAAGAAATCGACGTGATTTCAGGGAAAGAGAGTTCAAGCAGCACTTGCTCTTGATCGTCAACGACATACACTCCAGTCCAATTGACGGCGATAATCACATCGTTCTTTGGCAGGTTAGGACCTATAGATAATGACCGAAAGTAAAAAAATAACAAAATAACAAAATAAATGCAATTTGAAACAAACGATAAAAGAAAACAGAAGAAATTAGTTTAGGTTACCTGAAGAGCGGAAAGCTTCGTAAAAGCGAGAAAAGAGTAGCGGCCATTTCAGCTTCGAATAATTGACAATGTCCTCCTTGACCCGACTAGAAGGAACTCGCTCTTTTATATAGTAGCTCTGTAGGCGAGAGAAAATATCATTAGAATAATTGCCATTCATGACAAGAAACAGCCGCTCACGTACCTTCTTCAAAGCGGTGCCAGTCAACTGGGCCCATCGGTCGATGGCCTTATCACCGGTTGAGAGACAGTAATCCGGAATGTAATTAGGTAATAAGGTGAGCAACCGGTCGATGTTGATATCGCTTCCGTATTCAATGAAATATTGCTGAGCAGCAATCATCGCCAAATCTTCTTCTTTATCGCAACGGTACTCGCCGAATTTCACACCGCGCACCACTTGCTGGTAAATCAAATTAGTGGCTGTCGTGTCTTCGGTCGGGTCGTGCCACGGGGCGAAAATTTCCTTGCGGAAGAAGAGCCTCCACGGAGCATTGCGTTCCTGCGCTCCTTGTTCTTTTGCGTATTGCTCGCATTGAGAAATGGCATCCATGACGTGATCACCGCCGCTACCCAACGACGACACTTTATCGAACAAGGCGATGTAAAGAGAAAATCCAAATTGATCCTTGAGGCCAATTTTTTCAGCCAATTGGTCGCACAGTTCACGGGCTGTTGTCGCTGAATCCGCTAGCAAAGTCTTCGTATTTCCATCCATAAACGTTATGGGCAACGTTAGCGTTTTCTTCGATTTGGTTGCCTGCGTGGAAAATTGATTGTCAATTGTTTTTTGTCTGTTTCATGAGGAAGTTGGAGAAAAAGGGATTTACCTGCAGCTCTAACCAGCTGGGCGGTTGATTGCGAGTGCCGTTATTGAATGTGCGGGCGAGACGTTCTTCGCAATAAGGTGCGTAACCTGGTGGCCCTTCCCGAATGAAAGCGCGAAGGTATTTGATAAACTTGTCGGACGGTGCAAAACAGCCAACGCAAAGCGATAAGAGAATCCAGCCCCGTGCGTGACTCGACTTGGAAGGATTGTTGGTCAACTGCTTACAAATCTGACAATAGATTTCATCCCTTCACAAAGCAAGAAACGATTGTAAAAATCGAATAAAAACTTTACGCCTTTATCTTAAAGACAAACAGGATCTACCTCAATTCAGCGCGGAGGATACCGTGCCCGATAATAAAATGAAGTTTCTCCAAGTTGGATGTAGGTCGTGAATCCAGCCACGACGTGTACGATTCCGTCGTGTAATCATCTTCCTGCAACTTACGCCGGACATCATCGCCCAGTTTATTTTTCCTTTTCAGCGTCAAAGAAACCAGTTTATGGCGAATCGAGCGCTGTTTGGACGTCCCCTTAGGATAGGCTTCCTGCCATGACAAAGACAAAAACATGGCATAAGATTGCTAATTCCTCGACCTATTGTTATTATTCAAAATTATCGAACCGATTCGGCGTTCATAATCTGTGCGTCTTGAAAATCCTTGGTGCGGATGAAATTGCGCCCGAGCGTGGCAGAAACGCGAGTCATGACTGATGTGTTATCTCGCTCGGTTGAGTGATACTTCGGCTCGGGCATGTCGCCCATAAAGCGAAGAATGGTCACCCACAAAGCTAAAGCCGCCTACAGCCCAACAAAAAACATAAATTATGTACAGCGTGAAATTATCTTTTAATCTATTGTTTGTTTTTGTTTTTGTTTTGTTTACCAGTTGATCGCCCTGTGTTTGCAGCGAAAGAAGGGAAGACTTGAGAGGTTTCCTGGAATACTGGTGAGTGGCGTTACTTTGGAAAAATGTGGCAGCGAATTTTTGGAAACGATACTCGGATACGTCTTCATTAGAGCCGAGTCCAGCGCTGGGAACGGCCAGCATTGGCTCGTTTGCATCACTCTTACCCATTGGGATATTCTGGTTGTTGTTAAATTTAAAATTTTAAGTTTTTCTTATTAAATGTGGAAAATGAATTAGATCAAGATAGTACCCCGAAAATTGATTGCTGTTCTCCGTCTCTATCTCTTTCTCTCTCGTTGCCGGAATCCGGTGACAATTTGAATAGATCTTTGAATTGATCATCGATGTAATTGTCGATGTTGGATGGTTCTTGATCTTTGATTGCTGCTTCTTTCATTTTCTCGCGATTCAATTCCAGTTGCTGCCAATTGGCTCTCTCAGTTTCCCGTTGTCTTCGTTCCATTTCCATAAGCCTTTCCTGTTTGTTTTATCGATTGTCATTAATAAAGCAAAACCGGGTGTTTCACACGAACTAGAAGAATTGTTCATACCCTGTAATGTTGGTCAGCGATTTCTCTGTAGCGTTTGTTTCCGGCCTTTTTGAGATCTCGTTCTTCCTGTTCACGCATGCGCAGAGCTTCCAACCGATGTCGCTGTTCTTTTTTCATTTTCTTGTAGCGTTCTTGAGCGATCATCCGCCGGACGTGTTTCTGTATGACAACCACTGCCTGAGTTTTCATGCGGAATTGGCTGCGGATCAAATAACCACGACAACGGGCCTGTAAGCCGACAATGTGACCGCGCAAATGCTGGAAACGGTGAGACAAGATTCGAGAACGGATGAGTGCTTGCAGCCGGAGGAAGCCACTGCGCATTTCCAGGTAGCGTTTGCGCTGGGCATGTCGTCTCCACTGGCGCTGGATGACTATCGCGGCACATCGTAGACGGACGTAACGGCGTCGATGAATCCATCCGCGGATGCAACGTTGAATGATAATCAATTTTTTCGTTAGCACTCGATCACGCTCTTGTTCCAGGAACAGATCCTGAGCGTCTTTCAGAAAGACCTTGGTCTGGCCCAGTTGATAATCCGTCTTTCCCAGAGTAGCAGAACAGATTCTGGCCGTCGCTTGCCTGCAGTCCACCTAAGTAAATAAAACGTTATCAGTCAGGAACCGCTACAAGTTTAGTTAAATTCGATAAATTTACTCTGTGTGGAGGAGGGCATCCGGAAATGAGGAATCGATACCGTTCAACAAACTCACGGAACGTATGACGGATAGGATATCCGGCACGACGGATGCGGATCGTTTCCATCATTCCTGAATAGCGTAATTGCCGACAACACAATTCGCGATCAAAAACCTAATTCGGAAGAATAATTGAATTATGCTAAGACCGTCACGACGTTATTATTTTTTATATATTTTTTTTTTTTACCATCGATTGTTTGAGTTCGTTAGGCTTAATGCAGCGCACAAAAAACGGCTGACAGGCACTAAGTGTTCGCATCAGAGAATCAAGCGATCTCTTAAACTGGGCTGACAAGGTGGGAGCCTTTTTGCGCGTCTCCGATCCCATGGAAATGTCTTCAGCAAACAAAGTCCTCAAGAATTTGTTGGTTGTCACATGCACCAATTGCATCAGATCGGCGCTAAAAGAATCTCGATTCTTATCCAGAAATCCTAACATGAAAAGGCCCAATAAATAGCGTAAGCAAGAGTAACTGCAAATGGAAGAGGCTCACGTACCTCTGGCGTCGTAAAAGACAACACCAGCAAAATGATTAAAACCAAAAGATGCTTGCAAATCGGAGCGAGGTTTGACGTAGTTTTTGTTGCTGCCGTGAGTTTTGTTCAACTTAGCCAACATGGTTTGATCCGTACCCTACATAGAAAATCATTGGTTGACTAAAAGAAATTATTTAAAAAGACATAAATAGGTCATCACCTTTGGGAATTTCGATTCTTCGTCAATAAGTGCCATAATATTCATTTGTTTAATGGCGATTAAATCAAGCGAGTCTTGGTTATCGACGAACTCAATGTGCTGCCAACTGATATTCTCTTGATTGTATTCCTCTTGTTCTAATTTGAAAATATGTCGGACGAAGAATTGTTGCAGATTTTCGTTGGCATAGTTGATGCAAAACTGTTCAAAACTGTGGGTGTCAATCGAAATAATTTGTTAGTTGACATTCACAGGCTAGACCTCCAATTTGAAAAAAAAAATACCTGTTGACGCTGAAGTTTTCAAAACCAAAAATATCTAATACTCCAATAGAGCTTGTGTCCATTTCGTCAGACTTTCGGATGGCACAGTTCAGTTTGTTGACAATCCAGATGAACAATCGGCCGTAAATACCTTTCGCGAAGGCATCTCGAACATCTAGGGCTTGCACTTTAGATAATCTCGATACCTATATGTTTAAATAAAAGTAAGAATTCCATGAAACCGGATTCCAATTAGGGTGGGAAACTACACGACTGACCACTGAATCTCCTTGGGCAAAAATGGTTTTAGTGGTAAGAGCGTCTACCATCTCTCGAGGATCGACTCCCAACAATTTCGAGACACGAATCGCGTTGGAGGGATCTGGAATTTCACTAGCATCCATGTTATCTGTAGAACAAGGTAAATTTTTTTTTTTTTATAAATGAATAACTTCAAAATTATATATTAAAAAAGGGTTGGATTCTTACTGAGGACAACTCCTTTAAAAGAAACATTTCCCAGATGCAAAAGAGCGGCTAAGACTCGAAGAATGTCGGAAATTTCTGATTCGGTGAAGAGCAGAACTTTCATGGCCGAACGAATTTCAGCAAATTCATTGGCATCATTTCTACCCTGGCAAGTTGTGCTGTTTCCCTGTAAAACATAAATCAAATTTGTAGATCATCTACAACTGAAGATGATATTACAAAATTTACCCCAGTGAGGTACTTGTATTGGCTAGCATCTTGCAAATCAAATTTCTGTTTATCCTCTTTTGACATGCCAGCCAGCATACAGTAAAAGATGTGGTAATTTCTCTCTCCAGGATTTTGTGCCACGATACGCGACTTTTCCAGGAGATATTGTTCGATATTGGCGCCTTCGATTGTGCCATGTTTGTTGAAACTAATGTCGATGTATTTGCCGAAACGAGAAGAATTGTCATTCCGCACAGTTTTGGCATTTCCAAAAGCTTAAGGGAAAAAAAGCAAGAAATACGCCCAGACTTTTTAGTTTTCGTGCTATTCACAAACATGCAAGAATCGGATTAAGTACCTTCCAAGATAGGATTAGCTTCGAGGATTTGCTGCTCGATCCAAGAATGTTTCCCGCTAATGGCCGCCAGGTATTGTAAGATTAGCTTAGTACTTTCAGTTTTTCCTGCTCCAGATTCACCGCTGATAACGCAAGAAAAAAATATTAGTGATCGCAGGTGGTCTTTTATGGCTGCAAGGCACACGCACGTATGCACCAGAAAAAAAAGAAGACGGCCATTGAAAATTATTGAACAACGAGGCCAGCCAGAATTCGTCTGCTCTAAAAGCAGACAACCTAATCTCAACTACTCCAGTTAAGCATTCCTAACTGGTGACGTAGTGAGACATTCGTACCTGATAACGATGCACTGATCCTGACGAAATCGTTTCATTTGAGTGTAGCAATTATCGCCAATAGCAAAAATGTGAGGCGGCAATTCACCAATTTTTCGTTCCCTGTACAACTTAATCTGTTCGGCCGTGTATATTGGCAGAATCTGGTACGGATTGGCAGCCACAAGAATCGAACCAGTGTAGGTCTGTGCACAAAAACATTGCAATGATTTTTTTTCGATTAAGTTTATATTCTCATTAAGAAAATATGTGCCAATGACAAAGGAAAAAACGTACAAGCCAAGCATGTGACTTACATAAATGGTGTTTTCATTGTAGCGAATGTGTAAATTGCGCAAGATACCAGCCTCGTGCAAATCGCCCAGTGAAATCATATCCTGGACGCCCTGAATGGACGTCGGATGCATAGCCTTGATGCGTCGTTCCGGTGTCAGCCATTGTTCCTGTAGAAAAACACATCAATTGAAAATAGAAAATGACATAAATTTGTGAATGACACCACACAGAGTTCACAACAACATCAACAACAAAAAAAAAACACGAAAAAGGCGGTCAATATGACGTTGTCACGTTAAGAATCTGATCTTATCTCAACGGATCTGTGGGGTTTGCGGTCAACCATTTTGAAAAATTACTGAAATACAGGTGACTCACTATTTCGTGACTGTCATCTGGAAATCAAACAAACAAACAAAAAAAAAAAAGGTAAAAGGTGACAAGACTTACTTTGCCATCGTCATCAACGACCTGGATCCGTTTGCCCTCGGCCGAAACGACCCGAGCACCGATAGCCACGTCGAACTCTCGTTTGGTGCTGGGCTCGATCCACACATAATCACCCTAAAAAGGGAATGAATAAAAATGATCACACACATAAGGACGGCAAATATGAACATGTCAATTCTCGCATCATAACTGTGAATTATTGCGATCGGAATTGGAACGGATCCCAACGGACTGTCACACAAAGACAACGACGCGTAGTAACGGGATTGGATGTTTTTGGCGAAGCAGAGCGGAATTGTGCCAATAAGAATAGACATTGACATGATCATTGGCCCGTATATGGTTACACCTTGTGTTCACGCAGAAAAAGCGGTGGTGACCTCGGTATAAAAACCGATAAAAACAAACACAGTGGAAGGGAAAGTCGGACAAGTGGCCAGGAGAACGGTGCAAAATCGGAACAAAAAGAAAGGAAAAACCTCACGTAGGTAAAAATTTGAACATTCGTATCCTCATCCGACATCTTTCACAAGTTAATCACAGCTTGACGGATTGCAGGACAAATAGTCCATGGACGATCGTGACTTGTCTAAACTACAATAGCAGATGATGTAATTAATTAATTTCCCCCTAAACTTTCACTTTCAGACAAATCAAAAAAAAAAATCACTTGACGATTCAACTAGCGTGAAACCGTCAAAACCGATTTGAAGGCACTGAGCGTAGGTTAGCGATAATGCGGGGGCTGAGCACCGTGTTATCTTTCTCCAAACGATAAGGAGATAAATCTGACAAAATTACACGTGATGAGTTGATGCCATTTATTTAGTGGCATCGCAAGGAATCGACAGAAGAGAATCCCCTCACAAGGAAAGCACATTTAGTTTATTTTAAAATTTGCTCGGTTACTAGCCCGATGAGTCAGCTGTTTGTGTATAGCTCATGTTCTTTTGGAAAGAAGAAAAGAAAATAAGGAAGAACAGCAGGTGGATGGCCCCGAGAGTAACGCACAGGCGAAGAGAGAAATTCCGCAGCTACTCTTTTGAATTACGTCGCTGACTTGAGTCGTCGTCCGAGGAAAAACATTAAGTTACAGCTACGAGCCGAATAGATTCAGATTCCCTCTCATTTTATTATTACTCTTTTCTTTCCCCTTTTTAATACTTGACTTTAGTTCCGCTTCGTTGAGTGTTTCAGAAGAACGTTGTCCCTAATCGTTAAACGTTCGTGTGGGTGTGTATAGACGACACATATGTCGTGTGTGTGTGTGTACCGCATTGTGTGTGCAGCATTAGTTGCGAGATTGTTTTCCGATTCTTTTTCAGCGTGGTAAATGACGATGACGACCTCCTACGGCAGCTGCGGTCGCCAGCCCAAAACCCAGCCTGTTGCCGAACCCGTTAGATTTCTCGCTTGATTATTTTGCCGGTGTAGGTTTTGAACCTTCTTCCGACACAACTGACATTTGCGGGTGTTTTCTTCTATGAGTGCATACAGTGCTACATCTCATCCCGTTGGATAAAAGACAACCAAAGTAACAACATCTTCGCGGTGACGAAAGGATACGCGTCGCGTAGCAAAACATAACAGATGTTTGCTCCCAAAGAATCATTACGACCTAATTGTGAAACTTCCGCTTGGGGAGTTTTCGTTTTTATTTTACTAAAGCTTCCCTTCAAAAAATATGTAACCCCCCTTTTCTTTTTTATTTGGCTTTATTACGAATCATGTCAGTTCGACATTTGAAAAAACCGGACGTCCGTCTAAAACCGGAAACAAAACTTCCGTTTCGGAAGATGTAATATGAAAGGGCGCGCTCTCAAAATTATTCATCTTTTTTTAGTTGCCTGTTTAATTTCAGTGAATGCCTAATTTTCAAATGTATGATGGTGTGAATGGGGCGTTGGCTTGTCTTTCCCGTGCCTAACTGCAGAAGTACGCAACGTCATCCCTGGAAGGTCACTGACCAACCGCAGCAACAACAGCAGCCGCCACGAGGTAAGTACGCAACACCCACAGCGGGGAAATGTCAATTTCAAAAGCCACATTAAAAAAAAAAAAAAATCTTTCAAAAAGAGAAATAACAATTGAAACTGTCAGGTTCTCCTTTAAACTCATGCATCAGGGAACGTGATGATTGTAAAAACAAAGAGAAAATGGCTTACCCGGGAAACGATCACCATTTTTCCTTTTTACTTTCTTCTTCGTTTCCTATTTAAAAAAAAAAAAAATGTCTTGGGGATTTTGAAATTGGTCCGAAAGTCCACAAAAAAGGCCGCGCTGTCGTCTTCGGTCGTCCGCGCGGGCCAATATTCACCTCTGCCGCCCGCCTCTGCGGCACAGCACGCAATTACTTCCAGCCGTCTGTCTGTGTTAGAAATGAAAATAAAAAATGTATACCACACACAGAAAAAAGAGATATAATGATGGCAATAATAACACCATCAAAAAGCTTAAAAATCAGTCTGCAACACAAGCGGGAAAAACAAGAAGCCAAAAAGCTTTTTTTTTTGTATGCGTAACATAGAAAATTACGCGTTTTTGATTACGGAAATGAGGACTTGCGATCAGGTTGACAAACAATTGACAAGCAAAAATCTGAATTTATTAGAACGAATGACGTTATCGCGGTCTTCTTATTCAATGCACAGTAGACACAATAACATTTGTACGGGTTTCTGCACAGTCAGGTTTCTTTCCCTCTTATGTTTTGTCACATTATTTGTTGTTTCCTTAAGCCATCTTAACTTAAAATGTACGTACTCTTCTTCTTATTCCCCGTCTCCTTTCGTTTGTTGGAAAACCCAGTTAGCTGTAGGGTAGTCACTACTTGGGATTATCACCTGATCGTTAAGCCCACGTGAAATCATCTCCTGAAATCGATTCTTTTAATTGGATGTGAATACAATTATTCTTCTCGCCTATTTTTATTTTTAAATTATTATCTGAGCCTCTATTTTTAACAGTTCAGCCACGTGGAATAATTTCTCGTATAATAGTGGACACAGGGAATTTTGAGGTAAAGCTTGTGACTGCGGCTTTTCTGACGAGCAATCCGTTACCATCAACGCCGACCACTCTGCGTGGAAATAAATGAATTTACAAAGAAAAAAATATATATTTTTAAAAGATACCAAGAAAAAAAATTCGAGCAAACAGGGAAAGAAAACGGGAATGGTTTTTTCCGTCAGATTCAAGACTCGACCAATTCCGTTACGACCGATCTCACCCAGTTATTTTCCCTTAGCTTTTTTTTTTCTTCTTCTGTCTATTCCCTTATACGCTGGGGTGACCAGCTAACAGAGAAACGACTTGAAAGAACACAGAAAAACCAGAATAACAAGGAAATGACCCGACAATCCTGTATGCTAATCACAGCAAACACACGATACAAAATAAGATAATCCAAACTAGATCGTCGCGGCTTATTTCCCTTATTGAATACATTCACGGTGAGTGACGTCACGTAATCTTTTGGCTAAGTATATAGTTCGATAGTTGGTACAATCCGCAGCAAACAGAAAAATCATCGCAATTCCTAGCGAGTCAGATTACTTCTTTTTCCTTCCCTTTCTTCGCAAGGAGGGGATTCTTTTCCGCTTGAATTCTTTTTATTGCGCCCTGTGAGAGAATTCCTCGACTAGTAAACAAGCTAAAAACAAAAATTTAAAAGAAGAAAGACAAAAAAATATATATGGTAGAAAAATCGAAAGCGTGGTCAAGCTGACGCTTCCGCTGTGGGCCTAGTGAGCGGAGCGAGTAGCGAACGCTGTGTGTGAAGAAATCCGGATGGAAAACCAAAAAGAGGCAGACAAGAAAAAATAAAAGAAATTTAAAAGCCGGTCGTTGAGCCGATCCGACTGGTTTCTTCGTTTCTGTGTCTCCGAATTTTTAAGTTTTTTTTTCTCTTTAAAATTGCGGTTGACTTTGATTCGTGTAAAATTTCAATTACGAGAATGCAACGATTGAATATATTTGTAAGCGATTTCACTAACCTGTCTTTTTATTTTGCTCATTCAGCAGATTGTGTATGCAAATTCTGAGAGCAGCGATTTGTAAAAACTACTTTCGTATGAGAGTATGTGCCCGGCTTTTCTTGCTATCCCAGACGTAGTTGTTATCTTTTTTTTTGTTGTTAATTTTTTGAAAAATTGTTTTTTCCCAAGAGCTACGTGGCCTTGAACGTCTAGAGCAATAGCAAAAAGAGGCTGCTTGAGGGTTTTTTTTCTTCTTACCCTACCTGCCGTCCAAGAGGAACAGGTAGAAGACGAGAAAAAAAAATGAAGGACCAGTAGACAGAAGCAGAACTAGAAAATGTTTGATGGACTCTTTCTTCACAAAGACGAGTAAAACAAGCGATTTCTGACTAGCATAAATGCTTGACTTTAAAACTAAAATGAAAAATGTCGCAATGATTAATGTAAAACAGCCGTTTGATATTAAATCATTTGCGTAGACAAGTTGGCATCACTAATGAATGTGTGCGTTCCATCTGCTATAGTTTCACATGTTACCCCTCAGGTAAGGCAATTAGTATAACGGACCGGGTATGCATTTTTCGATATCCATCAGAGATAAATGCGCACGATAAAATTGATGAATTTCAGAACGGAAATAAGGAAATATGAAGAATATCGAGGTCGATATGCTCACCTGATCTCTAGTCAGTCACTGTGGAGAAAACTAAAATTCCTATGGGTTTATTTTTTCAAAGAAGAAGAAGAAATCCAGTGAAGAAGCTCGATGTGCTTGACTGGCAACAATGTCACTCTCCAGCTTGTTGGTGCTGGTTCGCCTTATTTTTTTCGTATTGCACTGATTATCACTTGACGAAAAAAAAAAAAAAAAAGAAAAGAGAATCGACAAACTCCACTCAACTGGTGAAAAATAACAAAACGAAAATGGCTATCCAAGAAACTAAAGTGCCACTGGACTACGTGGCGGCACCGAGTCATGCGATTCGTTAGTTGCTCTTTTCTATGTACTTTTGTGTTTTGTGCGTTGACGCACTTTTCGGCTTTGCCAACAAAAATGCCAGCCAGTCTTAGTGTTAGTCCTCCACCTGGCTTACGAGCTGACTGGCCAACGCAGGGCCCTGTCACACTGTTCGAAGCTCCAACCTGTGGTACACGGTACACTCGAGAAACTCTAAATTCAAACGAGTTGTTTGTTTTCGAAAAATTTCTTCCCACTACCTGATCCACAAGAATTTTAATTAATCTGATAGCCAGTTGAAAATGTAATTGTTTCCACCTTTTCATTTCATGTATCACAACGATGAAATAAAATTAATTTGGACACATCATGTAAAGACTGACGGTGGAAATTAGAATGTCACAGAGTGTAGGAGACTTTGAGTAAGGGTCTTCCATCTCTTTTTTCTTCCCACTTTTGAGAGGGTACGACAGGAGGCTAGGACAGGTACCACCGGTACAGGTTTGCGTACAAAGGCTCGAGTCAATGTACCGAATGCCAGAATCTACCTGTGGTGGAACCCCCCAAAGCAATAGATAGACCAGAGCCTTTCATTTCCTACAGTATACCCAGTTATATTTATATACTACCTATATATTTTTTATGTTGCTGGTTGACTGCTGGCTTGTTGTTGTCGTCCTCACCATGGAGCTGTTAATTTTCGGCTGTATGGAATTGCTCATATTTTTTGTTGCTGGCCACCTTCATTGAAATCGTACAGCAAGACTCGACCTTGCTCTTATTTCGCATACGAACTTGTCTATTGCTATGACAACCCAAATAAGTCCAACTTTTCGAGTGGGAATGAACTGTTACAATCAGATTCCGTGTTGACAATAACCGGTAGCTCAAGTTCAGTGACATTTTCACCCCTTAAAATAAGCTTTCCTCACTCATGTAAGACTAAAAAGGAAAGCCAAATGTGTAGACATTTACCTGTTCATTCCCAATTAACTTTTTTTTTTTAAATTCCTGATTTCACAACTTATGCGTGTTATGACACACCATCGTGTAATCGAAAAAAGTTGAAAAGCATGAATAATTAGACAGGAAGTATACTTTAAAAAAAGAGGGGGGCTTGTTCCATATGAAAAGGAATGAATTTCTATTGCTTGATTAACCAACGTTGTGGATGAAGTTCAGTCTTCGTCTATTCTACAACACAACGTGCTTTTATATTACCTGTATGACGTAGTCGCATTCACACAATTGGATCTCAAAATAAGAGTTTTCACGATGGAAACCCGTCAGGCGCAAAAGTAACACATCATGCAAACTGGTAAAAGAGGTTTACGTGCAGTTAAAAATTGGCCGTAACGCCAATGAATGGTGAGAAAGACATTTCAGTATCTGACATCTAGCGAGGCGAACGGAAACTTTTCTAACCATGAATTTGAATGTCCAATTAGAATGGAGAAGTTGAAAACCAAATTATTTCAAAATGTTTAGTCATCATGAAGGGTAGACCAAAGCTAGCAAGCTAAAGGACTTTCCATTTCCCTATTTGGAAACAAATACAATCTTTGGTCGGGTTGGGCAAAGAAAACAAACGATAAACATCCTACAGAACACGAGTATGTATTTTTCAATATAATATATAATACGCACTATTTCAAACAATATCCTCGTCTTTTCAACGAGATACGACACGGCATTTCTTTTTTTGCCGAATAAGCCCAACGAACAAGCCATCCAGCTACCATTTGTAAAAATAGATAATTTCCGTTGAATTCAAGCATATATGATGTATAAGGTCGACTAGAAACCTTTTCCTTTTGTAGAATTTGCACATTGACTGAATGGCGGGTGAGAAACAAAAAATCAGGCACATTCATGACGATCAGCTGATTAGAGCACAAAGCTAATATGTAGAGTGGAATTGACAATTGTTTTTCGCAGACATTCAAACCTTAAATGATGATAAACCTATATGTTTGTTTCGCTCAATGGAACACAGATGGTATAGTTCTCTGATGATGTGACATGTGGAGCATAACGTCCTTCTTGGTCATGATGCCCAATAACCGTCTAAATCAATAAAATGCCAAAATTATTGGTATTGAGTTGTTAAACCATCAGTGACTAGTAGTACCCATTATGAGTGACTAGAACATGTCTAAGTCCCAATTTCCTGAACATGTCGATGACAGTTTCCATGGGCGTATGATCAGTGACAGTGATGGGGGCCAGATCTAAAATGCGACGTAATTTCACTGGTGACGATGCCGAGGCATTGCCTTGAAGAGTGCCGTTGAAGATCACCAGTGAATCGTCACTGATATCGTCTTGTTTGCGACGCACGCTCCCTAAACAATGGCCCAATTTTATTTGATCTCTTCGTGAGTAGGTCATGGGAAAAGGGCTAAAGATCACAAGTTCATTGCCAGTTTACCTATGGCTAAAAGAAGATCTCGTCGCAAAACACAGCCGACCAAAAAATGGGACTCGCGGGAAATAACGACTGGAAAAGCATTGTGTTTCGTGTTTTCCAAAATGCTCACTACTTCGCGCAGTGTCATAGAATCTTGAGTTAAGACCGTCAATGGAGCTTTTCCCCTAAAGAATATTAAAAACAATACGGTCGTTAAGCAGCACACACGTACAAAGTACATCAGGGTAGTGAAATATAATACCGAGGCTGCATCACGTCGGCTGCGATGGTAGTGCAATCAAATTCTTCTTTATTATCCAGGAAAGGGTATCCATTCAAAGCGATGTGTGCATCGTAAATGCCATCCTTACCGAAAGCATCACCCACCCATTTACTGGCCATAGCTGCCGCCATCAGTGGGACAATATATCTAACGCCTCCGGTGAGTTCAAACATAATAACCACGAGAGCCACTAAAACAAACAAAAAAAAAAAAAAAATGTGTAGTGTGTTTAGACCGCACCCAGGAATTCAAAGACAAAAGAGGAAACGAAAGATGAAAACCAAATAAATGTACCCGTCATTCGAGTTACTCCGCCGAGAACGGCAGCCGCTCCCACCATCGCATACAATCCGGGAGTGATACAATCATCTCCGGTAGAACATTCACCCCTGAAGGCCCAGAACTGAGGATAATGGCTGTAACAGAGGGGACATTATCGAAATAATCATTAGGTCTCTACGACAATAGAAATCATCAAATTTCACTTACTATGCCCACTGCTCCATTGCAATGCCAACAATCCGTCCAACAATCGCCCCCATGCAGAGTGACGGAATATACAATCCAGCGGGTACTTTGATGCCTATGGTGAAAATGGTCATGACAATCTTGAAGGCTAGCGCCAGGAAGAGAAGAGCCAGGGCAGTGTAGACACCTGTACCGGCAGCTGCGCTCTCGATAGCTCCGTTAACATTGGTGTAATTTCGATTGTAATCACTATCATTTGCAGAATATATAGTTGAGGTTTTAGCTGTGCCACACGGACAACAAATAAATGGAGATAATGTTCTTTACCACAGATAGTCAGTGTTGGCTACTCCGCATTGACTGAAAAGAAGGTAAATCAGCCTCGTGGAACTCATACGGGTGTACGGGTTGGGATAGGAAACCACAGCGTTGATAAGCGTCACAACGAAGACCTCAGTAACCGGGTATTGTCCGATGCGTGACTGTTTACGATATCTCGACCACCAAATGTTTGCTCGGATGAACACGGTTCCAATTAAACCCTGGGGCGATACAAAATGAGATTCGTTTTTTTCAAGATTGTTTTCAAATGATTAAATAACGCAGCGTACCCCAATTGCTCCGAGAAGGATAAACGGAAGCAGCTCGAAGAAGATCCACGGTTTGCTGTATTCCACGTAGAAAAGGACCGAATGCTCATTGCCGTAAGGATCAATAGAGCGGACGACGAAGGCAGCAATCAGAGCGCAAAAAAACGAGCGCCACAAAGTTTTCATGGGAAAATAGTAGCTGACCTAAATTGGCAAAGAAAAATTTTGTATTCAAGGTGATAAGAGGTTCATAAGCATGGCGGAAAAAAATAGGAATAAATCTAAAGAATTTATTATGTACTTCTTCCAAGCTGAAAAGCACGCCTCCGATTGGTGCACCGAAAGCGACTGATACACCAGACGCTGCTGCAGCCGATAAAATTTCTCGCTTCTTTGCTTCGTTTCGCCCATATTTTGGGAAGAGGTAGGAGAGAATGTTGCCTAGATCAGAAAAGTCAAATTGAGGACTAGCTTTTCAGCTGATTGAATTATTTTCTGTTACCAATGCAAACAGTGATGTGAACCATAGGTCCTTCTTTCCCGAGACTAAGACCGGCTGCAGCTGACAGCATAATGCCGATAGACTTGACAAGTAACGTCCATTTCCCTAAAAAGCCGCGGATGATGAAGCCACTCAAGATCGTTTTGATCTGTTGGGACACAATTGAAACTTTGAAGGCTTTGATCAACCTAAATTGTAATAGAATTACCGACCTCGGGAATGGCACCACCTGAGGCATAGGGCGCAAACATACGGACAAGAATGGCGGCAAGTGAGGCAAAACTCAATGCCCACAGCACGTACGAAATATAGGCGATGATATAACCACCTGCACTTTCGTCAGTGACTCCCACAAGCCTGGGCCACGTCAACCACTAAACAGATCGATACAAATTAGTCGTAAAACACGAACATTCATGCTATGGAAAATCAAAACCTGTGAGCAGTTATCAAGGCCAAAAGCCGTTTGATTGGAAGACCAACAGCATTGTTCTCTATCCAGCCAAAAAGCGCCGGGACAGATTCCATATTTCAAATCGGTCATCCACGTTGTTCCGATATCAACTATACTTGCAACCGTTCCTACATGGCAAAAACAATTTAGGGAATGAACACATAAAACAGGGTAGAAACAGAAAACTTTTACCAGCAACCAAACCAACAAGAAACAGACACATCCACCCTGACCAGGCATCATGAGCGGCTTTTATGAAATCCCACACTGAATCTTTCTTATGTTTCACTATGTATCGATGTCTCATACGATCCCTGGCCAGATCTCTTTGCCAGTCTATGGTCTGAAAGTCATCATATTGGCCCAGTCCAGGAATATCTTCACTTTCTCCCATTACTTGGAATTTTAAAAAAGTAAATAAAAAATTGGGTTCTAAAAAGAATGAATACTGAATGATGGGGTATGGCACTAACCAGGAGAAGGCATGTTGGTTCGTTCAGGATGTCTTTGAATATCTAGACTGATGCAGTCATGCTCCTGGTTATCTGAGCTCTCTGACTCTCTTCTTAGTCTCTGAGTCTCTTCAAGATCCTGCAAAAAAAAGATGTCATATTGGAAGAGTAGGTCTATGTCATACATGAGTTGATGGTGCCTGTAGGTGACAGCTAAATACTCACTTGTCTACCCATGGCCTGGTATCGATTGAAGTAAGGCATGCGGTTGGTCTTTAAAGGAGTATTTTCCATACAAGCTCAACGGTAAATGGTTACCATTCAAACAACATTCATTAAGCTAATAGCAAATAAGTGAACTGAGAGAGCAAATGAGAAGAGTGAACCCAAAGTTAAACACCGCGGGTGACAGCTGCTGGTGTAAACGAGTTTAACTGCCGTGGATTTCAACCGAAAACAACTAAATTAAAAGTAAAACTGAATAAAAAAAACTAACCCTGTGACAGTGTACTACTATTGCTAATCTACAGCGCAAATAAGATACCTGAGCTGCAGAGTTGGATCCAGATGGTAAAGGGCAAACTGAATGAGCTGCTTATCGTCAACAGGCTTTCTCTGTCGATCAGCTGTTCCTCTCTCGACACAAGACGTCTCCTGCAGCAGTAGGCAGTTGTTCAGTATAGGGGAGGACAAAAACGTGGTGTTCCCTCTTCATCCATAGAATAGAAAATTGCTTGGTGCATAAACCAGTTCTAATAACTTATCTTCTTATTAAACATTACATCGTGTGCACATTATTTAAACAAAACTCTATTAGTTGATGTATTGAAGGTTTCACGGCAATCATTGAAAATCGTCGTCTGAAAAAATCTGGGGGAAGGACGTCGCCTTCGGGGCCAAGCAAGTACATTTCTGCCATTTAATTATCCTTATTTTCCTCATGGTTTGTTCACGTACACGAATCTCCCACATTGTCGTGGCGGTTGGGCCTTTTCAATCAGTTTCCGAATTGTTGTGTTTGATCGATGGAATTTCAGTTTGTTATTTGGAGGCTATAGGATCTCGTTTTCAGTTTGCAAAACAATTCCGTCAGAGGCTCTGCTGGAGGGGAGGGGGTTCAATATAGGCGCCCTATTCGAATTCAGTCGCGACCTTCTCTTTTCTCCTACACCGTTTTGTTCTTAGGCGTACGGTCACGAATATGGCGTTGATCAATCGATAACACGGTGATCCAGATGCATTTAAATAAGAACACATGAATTAAAGACCTTGAGGGAGGATGCCATGCACTGGATATTACCGTTTAACTGCCTGTAACGTAGGATTATGAAACCGTTCGTGAAGGTTGCCTTGGAACCGTTTGTTCTGGTAGTCGAATCTCACCCCAAGAGTCGTAAAAAATTCCCTCCAGCAGAAGAAAAACAAACTACCGAGAGTGAACGTGCATTCAGATTCCCTTGACCGATTTTTTCCCTGTATTTTAAAAGAATTCTTTTATACCTGAATTTTAAAAGAATCCCTTTGTTTTGTTAATAAATAAGGGGAAAAAGTAATCTATCATCCTTAATAGCCACTCTTTTTTTCATCAAAAATCCTCGCTTCCTCCTTTCCCTCCTTTTGATGTTTCAGCCTTTTGAAAGAGGCCCATTATTCAAATATTACGACTCATATGGAAATGGGGTTCGAGGCCAGTCATTCGCCTACTTTGAGAGAGCCACCAGAAATCAACCGTAAAAAAAAAGTTTACAGCTGAGCAACGTCCGTGACCAGTCGTGCGGGAACAGTTGGGCCCATGCGCACACGAATGTGCTGTTTGCTGGTTACTGGTCAACAATATGCGTAGACAGACTGTACCTAATAGCTCCTCCTCTGCCTACTGTGTTTATCCGAGGGTCCCCTATGTATTCCATTGCTACTGTATATACCTGGCCAAGGCTAGACACATTTTTTCCTAAATACCAGATTTCATTTCTTTGTTTAATTTTTACTTTTTTTTTTTCTGGTTAAAAACATTTTGTCGGTATCGTCAACTCTGTCCTTGTCCCGTGAAATTCGAGGGGTAGAAATGTACGTAGTGGGTCACGCTTGAAACGAAAGAAATAGGAGACCGCATTGGGGTTTTCCATGTCGTCCTATCGTGTTTAGGAAACAAAAAGCGACATCAAATAAGCTGAAGAATCACGCTCAGTCGAGTGAGTCACTTGATGAATGACTTGATCCGCAAGTAATCGGCAAACAATAAAAATAATAAGAAGGAGCAGGGGGTACAATAAAAAGCTATTGCGGTTTTGAATTGTTTACGCGTCAAGGTTGATGTTACGCTTATTCACAAACTCTCCGTCGTTCATCGTTCGAGGTGATTAGCGAAATCGGGTCAGTAGTGTTCCCACCGAGCACGATTTGACGATTGAATTAACTAGCGGGAACGGAGCAACTGGCAACGGCCTCAATCGATTGTTGGGATCGTGACATTTGAACGCTATCAGCTGCTAAAAGCAAAATTTGCTTGAAGGTGGTAAACTGCGCATGAGCGTAGCGTTCACCGTCTTTTTTTTTCTTATATATTCCTCTAACGTTGATCACATTACCGATAGCTACTAACTCTCCGCAGTCGATATCAGTTTGTTTTACGAAAAAGGATGAAATGAAAAGTAGTACCGGTTTCGGAAAAACGGAAGTGAAAAACCGATAACAATCTGAAACTTTGATTTAATCACACACACACAAAAACAGGAATAAAAAATCAACAACATAAAAGTGGGTCACGGACTGCGCACTGAATCCTTAAAAACAAACAATACAATTGTGAATTGTTCAACTCTCTGTGGGTGAGTCTCTGCAACTTAATGACATCGGGAAATGGGACTGACGTCATGTAATTGTTTTCCATTATTTCCATCGAATCCGGTTGGGAAAAAACAAAGGCTTCAAAATTCTGAGTTTACTTCGATTTCGGAGAGCCGATGTCATAAAAAGCAATTCGAAAACGAATCGGCAATGTTTTGTTTTGGCCCACCTAAATTTCCTTTCACTATGGCTCTTGGGTGTTCTCATTTCTGGTCATACGGAACTCTAAAGGGATTCCCCTGCCATTTTTTTTTTCACTTAAAAAAAAATAAATAAATTTTAGATGACCCTGGAATCACCTTAGCCAAAGGTGCGCGAGCTAGATTTCCGCGTACGTCGTGAAAAGGTGTCAATTTTCAATATTTTTAAAAATCCCGTCAATCCCCGTTAAACGCTTGAATGCATTTACTTTTTTTTTTTCTAAAAGCCACGTAGTATTGCACAAAAGGGTTCAAGGACGTTCAGGTGTAGTGACGATGGAAACCAAATTTAACAATAAAAAAAAATACTGCTGAATCACGTAGACGCTAGGTTTTCAGGGTACGGATTCTATGCGGCAAACGTCATTTAAATATATTCAAGTTTTTTGTTTTTTGTTATCAAAGGACAAGTAAAAACACCTGCTGTGTTCCACATCTACTCCTCAAGGTAAAAAAAAAAATTTTAAATTACCGGAAGATGTCGAAATTTGTAATTAGCTGCCACCGCTAACCATTGATGGATAAGTCTTTGAAGCCATCGAGCGAGGGGAGGGGGGGTCAGGGTTGATTTCATCGGCTGGAACGGCCTTCCATCTATTGTTGTAGACTCGTTCTAAATCCAGATGAAAGACCCCGTCATTTCTTTGTTTTTCCTGAGAAAATAAAATTAAAAAGTCATCAATTACCGAAGCAGTCGAGTGTGCGAAATTTTTTAAAAAGCCGATTCCGCGCTTTTTTTCGGTTTTTTTTTTTTGTAACGTGATTCCGCCGTGAGCACGTGCGTCAGAAAACAAGTGAAAGACGTCGGCTCAACTAGATCAAGGCTATATAATATAATAGCTAGAGTCTAACCGTTGGTTCCACACGATCAAATAGTCTATCACGATGTCTATTTTCAATCCCAAAAAAAAAAAGTCTGTGGCTTCCTACACATCCGCATCCCATGGATGCAAAAGCTCTCAATTCACCTACATTTTCTTTTTTTCTTGAATCAATAGACGTTTTCCTTTTTTCTTTGTGGGTTGTTTGCCTTCCTCCGTCCACAGAAGAAGAAGAAAAAAAAAAGGGGGGTTCTTTGTTTACCACCAGTAGGTTGAGTACACCCCGTAGGTCATTTCCTTGACTGAGGCAGCGGCCGTCTTGAAGGCCACGTGCTCACGCACCCACCGCACTGGGATTGTCGTCAACGAAAGAAAAACAATCCTCCCCCCTTCGTCGCTATACCAATAAGAGGACGGAGGGTGGTGTTCGAAAAAAAAAAACTGCTACGACGGACGGCCCTTTTGGTTTGGAATCAGCTCCGATTTTTTTTCGTTTTCGGAAACCACCCACCTCCTTGCTCTTTTTGTATGTCTTTGAACAATTTGTTCGGCGCGCTAGAAGTTGTAAAAAAACAAAAAAACACGATAAAGAAAGAGAGAGAGAGAAGGTGGTGTAGCATTGGAATAATGTAGAGAGGGCCAGAATACCCGGAGCCCATAAAAAGGACGGACGAACGTCTGTAGCTCTTCACTGTAGTGCCTTTACATCAGCTGGAGCCGGTTGATTCTTTTCTCTCTCGCTCGACTGTCTGCCACGACTTGCCGTTCCTCTTCTTCAGATCGTTGTGCGTCATCGACCAACACACACGTTGTCTAATCGATTGACCCTCCGTTACACGCAAAGCGTTGGCGACCCACCAAAGTGTTTTATTCTCTCTGGTCCACTTTTGTCGGTTTATTACGTGATTCCCGCCGCTGGAAGTGTTTTGAATTGGTAATTTTTACCGTGGGGAGGTTCATCGAAAAGAGGACGAAGATCAAGAAGATTCTCTTTTTGATTGCTGGGGGGGAATGAGTTCGACCGGAAGCAATCCGGGAATGCCGCCACCGGCTGCTCCCGCCGTTTTCAATATGCGCGAAATGCGAGAATCGCTCGCATTGGCTGAGCAATTGGCCAAGGCATCGATGACGAGCAACAAGAGCCGCGCTCATCAATTGCAACAACTCGACGCCAACAATAACAACGAAGGAGAAGAAACGCATCGCACCTACGTTCCTCCTAAGCAACTTCTCCTCTATTTGGTCAGGTTAGAGCTACACCTTCCGTTTGATACATCACGTAGATTCCGCCATGCCCGAAACAAACGAAAAATAAAAGATTTTCGCAATGACACGCACGTTGGTTGCGTCACTATAATCGCACGCCCGCCAAAAGTACCGGTGACGACAGATGGGTGCAGAGTGAATTCCCTTATTGCTTTAATTAAAGGGAAAGTTTGTTCTTGCATATCCTGAATGAAATTAGTGCGATATGAGCTAAAAATGTTTCTTTTTGTTTGTGGCTTGATTTAAGGGTGAATGAAAGAAAGATGTCAACAACAAAAAATGAATGAACTTTTTCTTTTATGTACGGTGAATTCACAGTCTTCTTTCTTTCTGCTACCCCAAATTTGGCTAATCATCAGTACGAAGAATATAAACAAAATGAGGCATCATTTTCACGAGTTCTCTTTCTTTTTTCCTTCTCCTTGAATTCATGTCAAGTGGAAGCGCGTCTTTGCCGAATCTCGTGCAAGAGAAAAAGGAAAAGCGGATTCAGTTCTGACGATAGCAGTGGCTTCTTTTCTCGAGAGAAATCCGACAAAAAACCAAAGGGAAATTTTCGAGTGAAATTCTTTTTTTCTCTCTCTCTCTCTTTCCGCAGGACTTCGTTTTGCTACGTCCACTCTCAGTCGGTAGTAGCATAGATAACGCTATTACACAAGTATTCAACTCTTGCAAAATTCACAGCGATTTTGGATTTTTTATTTTCCTTTCTTCAAATCGTATATGGGCTGCGAATTATTAATTAAGGACAACTACCGTCACGGCTCTTCTCTTTATATGGATTTTTAGGAAAAACTTTGACAAATGCTTCCTGTTTGCTTTACTGATTTGTACACCAAAAGTCATGAAACTAGATTTTCTTTCTGTTTCTGTGTTGTTGTTTTTGTTTTTTTTTAATAGGAAATGTATCTAGCACATTAAATAATCAGCCTTGGATATTTTGTCGCTTGTTTTCGACCTTCATTGACAGTCTACGTGACTATCTTTTATTTTTTCTGACTTTGATTTCAGAATGGGAAGTTTTACATCGGCACCCAAAATGGTCAACGATGACGTCCAAGATGACGATGTCGATTTCGTAGGTATCCGCACCGTTGAGGATATGAAGCAACGCTGCCGCAAAGAATTGGCGGCTCTTCCGCCCAGGATTGAACGCAATTTCCCTTCTGAAAGACCGGCCAATAGTATTCGCGTACTTCAATGGAACATTCTGTCGCAATGTAAGCATTTTTTTTTTTTTCAATTTCACCATTACCGCAGCCGCAATTTAATGACATTAATTTCTCTCTCCAATGAAAAAAAAAGCGCTAGGAGAACATAACGATAATTTCGTCTGCTGCCCGCTGGAAGCTCTCGATTGGCGTACTCGGCGCTATCGCATTCTCGAAGAAATTGTTGAATTTAATGCTGATATTATTTGCCTACAGGTAGCTATGGTTTCCCATATTCATCTGTTTTTTTTGTTTTTGTTCGAATTAAATCCCCTAGTCGGCAACTAACCGGTTACATTTTTTATTTTTTTCAAAATCGGAATTGATGTAGGAAGTCGACCATTACCAGTTTCTGTCGAGGGCATTGCGCACTCAGGGATACGAGGGTATCTACTTTCCTAAACCAGATTCTCCATGCATTTACATCAAGGGTAACAATGGTCCTGATGGATGCGCTATCTTTTATCGCGTCAATGATTATGAACTGATCAAAGTGGAAACTCGGATCGTGGAAGTCTGGCGCGTTCAAAGTAATCAGGTAAGAAAAAAAAAAACGTCGAGTCATATCAACCAGACATTTTTACGGAGAAACTCACTTTCGTTTTCATTTTGTTATGAAAATTTGACAAAAAAAAAGGTGGTTATCTTGACCATGCTGCGGCATAAAGCCACTGACCGGGAGATTTGCGTTGCCACGACGCACCTCAAGGCCAGGCAAGGTGCCCTACTATCGACGCTGCGCAACGAACAGGGAAAAGACATCCTCGACTTCCTGGAGAACAACATCGATGGCGCCGATTGCCCCATCATTATAGCGGGAGATTTTAATGCTGATCCGACTGAGCCTGTCTATTCCACCATCCGATCTGACCCGCGTTTCGGACTCGATTCGGCTTATCGATGCGACGGAATCGTCCAAGGCGCCGAAGATGCTGGACAAGAGCCGCCCTACACGACGTGGAAAGTGCGAGGGGAAGGTGAATGTTGCCAGACGATAGACTATGTCTTCTTTAGCCGGAGACATCTCGGTGTGAAACAGGTTTTACCTTTCCCTACTGGCGAGCAGATTGGCCCAAATCGTGTTCCTTCCTTCCAGTATCCGTCCGATCACTTTTCACTTGCTGTAGACTTTGACCTACTTCCTTCTTCCGACGCTAGCCAAGCAGACGTCGTCTTGAATAAGCTCTTGTGCGTTTAATAGAAACATCGAATGAAAAGGGGAAAAAAAAATTATAATACTAATATTGTACATATTTTGTTGTTCAGCGACATTACGATCATATTGAAATTTGTGTTGTTTTTTTTAGTCTCTAAAATTTGAATTGATTTCCGACAATCCATCTAGGCTTTCTAGAATGCCTATCACTATTTATTTTTTCATTTGAAAAATGATTCTTCTTCGTTTGTTTCTTTTTTTTTTTTTTATTGACGTGTCACTTGTAATGCGTTGGTACCAATTATACATAAACGCTGTTTCAAATGACAACGGGTGAGGGTAGAGATAAATACACGCCTGTTTTGCGACACGTTTTTTTTTTTTTCTACCAACCTCCTCGATATGTGGCTCCACGATTACGAGGCGTATAGATCCGTGTCGTTTGACCGCCTCTGGGCTGACTGGGAACCGATGGCCCATTTCCTACATCTTGTGGGTCGCGACGAAGATATTTAGTCTCCACGATCCGTGTAGCACCTACATACAAACCAAAATTAATTTGCGAATAATGATTACGAGTAGACGAAGAAATGTCGTCAGTACCTGATTCGATAAATATGACTGTTGCGGATTTGCGGGCAGGATGCAACTGCTGGATGACAGCTGGATAATGCTACGAAAAGGAAAACCATTATTTTTAAATCGAGGTCGTTAATGGCCTGAATCTGCATGTTGATTTTACCTTATCGCTAGATTCCCATTTGGCCAGACAGTAATCATCGACCATCCATTGTTCCTGTAATTTGGGAGCTGCTGAACGAATTTCTACTTGCACTGGAGGTTGGGGAGCAGGAGGTTTCGTTTCCAATCCAGGCCAGGCTTTAAAGTCTTCAACTAGAACATCAACTGGACTTCTGCTGGAAGGATAGTGATCCCTATTGGAGCTTCTGTGATTCGAATAAGAATCTTCGATATCTCGATGAGATCCTCTTCCTCTACGAGAGGAGCCTCTGTTATCCCGGTACGACTGTCCTCTGCCACGGTAAGATTGTTCTTGATCAAAATGAGAGCTTCCTCGACCCCGAGAATTTGTTCCTGCCGAGACTCCTCTCCAGTCTCGTTCTTGATAGGATTCTCTACTCTCCCTATACGAGTCGTCTTGATTGGATCTTCCTCTTCCACGATATGCTCCTCGTCTGTCTTGATACGATGAATCATCGTGATATGAACCCCCTCGTATACGATGAGATCCTCTACGTCCTCTGCCATTGCTATCATCACGATCTTGAAATGATCCTCTTCCTCGAGTATACGATTGCCCTCCTCCAGATCTCCCGTGATCAGGACGGCGGTATACATTGTCACGTTCCCAACTGGGTCGGTCTTCTTGTTCCTCTCCGTCATAATCATCTTGATCAGGATAGTCAGCATTATCTTCCTCCTTTGGCTTTTCACCAATTTGCGGTTGCAGAAATTCAAAAAGGCGGATCGAATCTGGGGCTTTCGCAGAGCGTTCATCATCTCGGTAAGATGTTCTTTCACGACGCTCTCGGCCACGACCTCTTCTCTCTACTTGTTGCATTTCCAGCTAAAAGAAATAAAAGAAACAAATTATTATATTGAATACAGCAAAACATGATCTGCGTGTAATGACTGAATTACTTGGCGTCCAGAACCCTTGATCACTTTTATCACGCCACTGGCGTCAGCTGCAGCTGCAATAGCGTCCTGCCTCTGGCTGAGAAACTCTTCATCTTTGACGACTTTTTCCTTTTCCTCTAATGTCTTTTTGTCTTGACCATCAAGGATGTTAAGAGGTTGAATTCTGCGACCAAAAGGAACCCAAGGAGGTGGACCATCTTGGTCTTGTGACCTAACATGGCCAAGTAACAACTGCAATCCAATTTAGAAATGAAAGTTTTAATGTTGGTCCAGTTTCACTTAGACTGAAAATTTGTGTTTTCAATTACCTGCTGGACTTTCCACTCCTCAATTAAGTCAGGCACTTCTCCTCCCATGTACTGGAAATTTTTGGCATCAAGCAGGATGAACCCGTTCCAGAGTCTGACATCTTTTATTAGTCGGATTTTTGTCCCAGGAGGTGTTACTAAACTGTAAAATCAGCCATAAAAAGACTCTGTTTAATTTTTCTATTAGGAATTAAATAGTTAAAATCATACAACCTTATTTTAGGGATGTGTTCAAATTCTATTCCATGACAAATAGTTTTCCCATCAGTTAAGGTGACTTTCAACATTCGTGGAGCAGCCTCGGAATCAACATTTTGTTTAGGAGCAGAAATGATTGTAACATTCTTTATTTGCAAAACAATTGGTGTTGAAATCTGAAAGGGAGAGAGAAAGTTGGCAAAAATTAGTTTTACACTGTAATCTACATTAAAAAGATAATTATCACCTGGGTTATTTTACCAGAATTGATTCCATCTGGCAAATTAGGAATTGCTATATTTTTTATGTCTACATCAAGTAGCCATTTCTGAAAGTAAAGTTTTGTCTTATGATAGGGAAGCTCATAAATCTTTCATTAATACATGCCTCTGGGTCTCTTAGAAAACGTTTTTCCTCGCTGCTTTCTGATTCGCAATAGCTTAATTGCGTTCTGATTTTCTCCAAAGAAACGTGCCTTTACAAGCAGAAAATAATGAATTTCGCATGTCAACAGCAGCATATCGAACACATTGCTTGACATACCAACCATTCTTTTTCAAGTAAACGATTGCCTCTTCCATCGCAATATTATTTCATGAAAAGGGCAGGTGCTAGTGTTATATATGACAAAGGGAAGTCTAAATCTTTTTATTACCAAAAGACTTTCTTATTAATTTTCTTGGTATTCAAGGATTGATCCCTTAAAGAATTCCTGCGACAGACAGCAGACCTGACTGCTTTAAAAACAAAACAGCATAACTAATGTACATTCCACTAGGTGGCGTTTTATTTTGTGCTTGATTACAGATGGCAGGGGTGCCGCGTCGCACGAAAAATTCCCGATTGTTGCGTTCGATATTATGCCCGCAATGGAAATCGCTACGTCGCAGTCAATGACGCAGACCACAAGCCATAAAAGACTAAAATTGGCATTTTTTATTGCCCGTCATTTTCTATTCCCCTATATATAACAGTACCACGAAACAATGCATGCATTAAAAGTTGATAAACAATAAATGAGCTTTTGGGGTTGCACAGTTTCTCCCAAGCTTTCCCGACAAAGTCATTCCTTTTATGGCGCATTTTACATGAGCCTAAAACAATACAAAATACGCGTTGGACAATAAATCTTTGCAAGGAATATTTCTGTTTCTTTAAATATGGGACTGAACGGAGCCAACAAAAGTCAAAGAACTTTTCCTGTCCTTTTTGTAGGGTATATTTTTCCAACAAGTTTTTATCTCTCTATTTTTATCTTGGGCGTGTCCCCGTGTGACTAGAAGATCCTAAACATGCTACAATATCCCACAAACGAGTGGACATTTGAAAGAACGAGAGCTTCGTCACTGACACGCATGAATTTGTTTAACACAATTTTACAATGTTTTGCCTTCTTTTTAAAATGGCACAGTTTTTTTCCGATGACTCACCACTAAGATATTTTATTTATTTTTTCACCAGTCACGTGATCTTGTGTAAACATGAATTTTTAAAGAGTCGGCATACGGTTAAACGGGGGAGAAAAAACAATCTTGTGGAAATATCAACGAAGATAGAAAAATAAATGTTTTTTTCTTTCTATACACAAAAAGCTCTATTTTTATTTTTAATACTCCTCCAGGAAACTAAGTTCTTTACTACGTGGGCATAGCTTCTCTCTTATCTAAACTATAAGTTTTGATCGCGTCTGATGTATCCAGTCATCGAAAATTCAATTATCAAGTCGAGCCCCGACAGCTGCTAGCAATTTGTTTGTGCATTGTGGATGTGTGTGTATACATATTGGATATTTAATATTAGAAACCTGCGGATACACGCAAGCGGTGTACATAATTGCTAAATTGATTAGATACTGCGACGTGAAGAAGACACTAACGAGAAAAAAAAGGAATATTTCGTATAATGACGTCCTGTAGCGAAAACGAAAAGTTTGTGTCAATATGTTTGCTCTTCTTTTTTTTTTCTCTAGAGAGAGAAAAGTTCCCCACTGAGTGAGAAAAAAACAAACAAGTGGAAAGGTGTGGCTCTGCTAGTGTTTTCTTATCGACGTCTCTTGATTTTTCCTTGTGACGCGTCGAACGAGAAGACGCCCAGCTCTTCTTCTTTCACCATGTCCGACACAATTCTTGATAATCCATAACTCTATTTTTAACGGTGAAAAATTGGTTAGGAAGGTATATGGAAGCTCTTTCTAACTATAAGCTTATTATGATTTCATCAGCAAGGGCATTTTCGTTTACCTTTTAAACTAAAGAAAAGAAAAAAGACCTGAGAAATGCCATAACCTTTCTGGCAGGAACTTGTTATGTTAAAAGGGAAATCCATTTAAAGATACTGTACATTGTATAGAAATCTTTTTTTCGTATCAAGGCCACAATGTCTTGGTGCTTAAACTATATACTCAAGATTTTCTTCTTTCATAAAATATGAAAAAAACTATTGATATAAAAAGCATTACCACGATAATCGTTCATTTAAAAAGATACTGCACCTGGGGGATCCATTTCAATCTCAATCCTGATGTACATTTTCCCCCTAAAATAAACATTTCTAGTATTTCGAAGGGAAGAAAAATTGATGCAAACGGGCCTATCGTATTTCTGTTGGACGTTGGCCTGAAATATCGCAAATGGTGAGGCTATATCGCTGGGCTCATCGTGTGCCAAATGGGTTCACCAAAGTGCGTCGTTCCCTTAAAAAAAAAAAAAAATGGAATTGAAAAAAGGGTCATGAAGTTGAGTAAGTTGTGGCATTAAGAGCAAAGGGGAGATCTATGACGAGATGGAACCAATTGGATGCTGGGCGTATACATCGTTTTTGTTTATAACAAATTGACGACTCTTTTGTTTCTCGTGATCATAGAGGATTCATCATTGCCAGTGCTACTCCAAACGATGGAGCTTCACCACATAATAATAGCGAGTACAAGACTCGACAATTGAGCGGAATTGTTCCGTGTCCGTATATAAAAGAGTTAATAATACACTACGGACCAATCAAATCAGCTGCTGTGACGATGATGAGAAGATTGTCTAACCTCTCTTTTTAATAAATAAATGGGAATGAAAATAGATTGTAAACTTTGATGCGCCTATATACTATTTTCTAATGGACATTTTCAGGAAATGTTTTCCTTCTTTACGGAGCCATTCGTGGAAACACTAAACAAATCGTATTTCATGTTTGACAGATCGCATTGAAACGTTTCTGTTAGACATCACCAGCTGTCGCTGCAACGCCCTTCTAGATCACGTTTCTTGTTGGTCACGAAGATCGTTATACCATAATCAGCGCAGACCATCTGAAATTCAATTAAAAATTTTTTTCAAATTCTTCATATGGTAAATGCGTACCAAATGACATTTGATTTGAATAATAATGCACATTACAAGAAATGTGACATGAATAGTTCTGCGTTGGCATTGGTGCCCCCAAAAATTGGTCATAATATCCACTTCATTGGAGAAACTTTTGAATCGCTGCCTACGCGGAATTGAACTGCGTGCCAAGACGAGTGGATTGAACGCCACTGACACGGAGGCACGCAGGAAAAAATCAATAACTCAAGCTCAAGTTTGTAACTTGCCTTTCTTTTTTAATATTACATATGCACTGCGGGGCGTTGTCATGACTTTTTCATTTGCTACAATCCGTAAAATATTGAATATAATGCGATAATAGACATTTTTTGATCAAATTCCTTTTCAAACAACGTATAGATTTTCTAACGTTGATCAGAAAATCAGAAGACGAGAAATGAAATGCTGGAAAACAGTGTAGGCATGTCTTTTATCTTTACGCTCACCATTTGTTTCGCCTCTTTTATGATATGCTCGTCTGCATTTAATCAAAGACCCTCATCCCGAGGCATCCACACGAACGATATCTCCAGTTGCTATACAGCCAACAAAGTCTTTTGTGTAGCTGACTCTAATGTTTGGTAAATGATGAAATGAGCTTTTCTACAAGTCACATCATTCGCTAATGGCAAAAGAGGTACGACAGAAACATCAAACATTTTCCATGTTCTTTCACGTTAAGTCTCTTTCATCTTTCAGCATGCGGATGCTTATTCTCAGCAAACTTTTTGGTTGTGCAACAGGGAATATATATCCGAATGAAACTTTAAAAGAATTTTTCATCGTCTAATTTGCTGAATGGAAAGATTCCTGTGTAGGAGGAGGTAGGCGCCTAATTAGATACGAACCGGAACAACGTAACAATGCAAGATTTCTTTTTCTATTATTATTTATGACACTGAATATCAAAAAATGCGTTCCCAGTTACCTCGGTCATTTTCTTAATTCCAAGGCCTGAAGGGCTTCCGATGCCTGACGGCAAGATATACGTAATTCCATATCCTATATATAGAATCGAATGTAAAAGTAACGGAATTCGACTGGAACGAAGCCAAAATCCATTTCAATATTTCTGATGCTTAGAGACTCTTTCTCCTCTAAAAAGAAAAGGCCGTGGTACATAGTCACTACCTTCCGTCCATATAAGTCCCCTCTTTTTCTTACACGGCCATTATTTTATTTTCTTGGCTCACGTTTAGACACGAACGAAGCAACAGCCCTGGAAGGCAATGTATATTATGTGGACAATAATGGTCACGCTGATGGATTCCTCCCGAAGCTAAATCCTAGGCACACCCACGTGAATCCTTTCCATTTAAGCAAACGTCCACAAATACAGGCTCAACACTCTTGAGATTAGCAGTTATGTTTGTGATAAGATTTTTGAATTATACATCGCTCGTTATACGTGAGCCTGTTCTCGAATAACTCACATGTTCTTATCAACTACATGCATTTTAATCATTGCAATCGTCTTCGTTCACCTCAGACCAATCACCAGCGATAATGATCTCGCCAATTGGCATAGATTCCAAACTTCAAAAGAGTTGAATAGGAAGGAAACGAGACATATTTGTAGAAGAGAAACTTGCTTCAAACAGGAAATTTTTCTTCTCTATATGCTGATTTACGTAATGAAAGTTCCATGTCAAGATGGGGACTAATTAATTCCAGCAAAAGATGAAAGCGCATTTGAAATTGCAAGTTGCTGTTCTTTATAGTTAGTCGAAGACAAATATCATAAATCACGAATATAGGCAAACTTTTGCTAACTGTGTCCAACACATAAATTTTTGCCAAAGAATGAAATCTGGTACGTGCGAATGAATTATTTTAGAATGTAATTGACTCACCAAAAAATATGCCGATGCTAAAGTGTAGAACGTGATTGTTGAAAGAAGATATCATCCACTTTATCCTACTTGAAAAAGACCCACATAATGTCGACACTCACATCTTTCATCACCACCCAACTTTTTTCGATTGAGACTTTTGTCTCGTAGGTGAAAGTGTTCTAGAAGGACACGTCTGGCAAGCCAACGATCAATATCCCCATTACGTGTTGAAATCAAAAGAAGAAAAAAAGATGGCTTCTTTTAAATCCTTTCTTTTCGTCTTAATATCTCGCAGCAGTTTATGGTTTTTGGGAAAATCACAATGGCGACAGATTTTCCAATAGAAAAGATAGAAAGCATGCACTAATCATTGTCTCAGCATTTCAAAGTATTCAAATGAAAGGCTTCACTTGAAAAATAAGATGTTTGCAAAAAAAAAAAAATGCGGACGTGGCGGGAACCGAACTTCTAAGCCTGAACTTGACAATCAACTATTGGATCACTAATTATTATAAAATTTTCCAAATTGGAGGGAAGGGAACAATATTTTCAAACAAGAACAAAAAATTTTCTAGTCAACCAATCACAGATGTTGTTACCTTTAATCTTTCTGTAGCAAAAACAAAAACAAATCAGGCCACAATGGCGGCCATTACTTTTGTAATTCCCATGAGGAAGGTTTCTGCAAAACGATTTGAATCCGGAGATGGGCGAGAAAATTTAGCCTTGGATTTTTAGGGTAAATCGCTCCCTCCCCTACAAAATTCAAGGTTGTTCAAGGCAAAAAAATCTACATTTTTGTTTTTCAAAAGATTGTGAACAAAATATGTAAATGTTCATATCAAATTTCGACACGTGTTCAAGGACGAACAAAATCCAATGGGTAGGCCTATCACAAGCCGAAACACGTGGCTTTGAACGAATAATAAAATTAAATGTATCAAGTCTTCATGGACCAATGGAGTAACAATTAAATTGCACATTAGTTTAGGAGGTTAGGCAACGATATCGAGATATACGTTTTTTATTTATGATCGGGATTAGGTTAGAAATGTACTAGTAGATCTTGTTGAATAGCCTAGCATGGACTTTAGTCATACAAATGTCCTAGCAACAACCTGTCATATTTAAACTGTGAGATACGTAATCAGTTTATTCATACCAAAGTTTTTGCTTCTCATTGAACCTTAACTTTCGTAATTATTCGCCTTGCGTAATTACTCGTAGAATTTTTTCGTCAATCTTTTTTTTGAAAATAAATTTCAATGTATTGCCAGATCATTGTATGTTTCTGTTCTTTGATCTCTATAGCACATCATCTACTACGTACGCTGTTGTCAGTTTCTTTTCATCGTCATGTCATGCACTGTTTGTATGCGCTTTTCCAATCAATTAGGCTTTGCAAACATTTCCATTAGCTATGCATCTACTCACAGATTTTTTTTTCCATGTTTTTATCTTGTAGATACACTTTGATTCGCTTAGCAACAGTCTGATTCTTTCACCTGTATTAGACCTTAGAGGCATAAGCTTGTCTAACATCCAAAGATAAATATCTGGTTTTCTCTGCAAACATATAGTCGAATTTTTAAAAGGTAAACATTTCACTAGAGAGTAGAAACATTGTCTCAGTAAATGAAGCCCTACAGGGAAATTCAGGTGCTTGACAATCAGACATTATTGACGTCATGGCTTTCAACTTTTTGTTTGTGCATCTTGCAGCGAAGCCTTTCATGGACTGACGTCTAAACTTTATCCCATACAGGTAGATTGCATATTTTATTATGCGAAAGAAGACGATCTACAGTTGTATGGCGTTATATAACGTTCAACTTTATAGCCTAAAAAAGTATTAGTTTCTTTACACAAGAAACTAATACTTTGGGCTCTTATCTCAAGTGATGTGCGCAAGTCAGCTTTATGATTATGTGTTAAAAGCCGAGTGTGTAGGTTTTGACTGGATGTTGCTGTACAAAGTTTCAGATCAATAGCTTTTGTTGTCATGATGATGGCTGTACAACAGTTAATACTATTATCACACAACTGCGTATAACGCAAAATTCATCACGTTTGACACTTTTTTGAGATTGTGTATTATTCTCGTGAGTCTGAGACCTGACGAGCAACTATTGTTCCGGCAATATTATGGAAAATGGCAAAATGCGTACATGTTGTTTACCACACAAAAAAATGAACTATTTTATTTGAGCTTTAAATCTGGGGAAAAAAGACTTCTAAAATCACAATTTTATCAATAACAAAAATTTTTTGGTTTTGTTGTTGTTTTCTAACAAGGCGTGTTCTCACGTTCCCACTCGGGAAAGCCCTTCAGTACATTTTTTTCCATGAAAAAAGGTAAACGAGTACATACCATTGCAAACTATTAACTGGTTGTAGCTATACCTTTCATTTTCCTGCTATTATTAAAGATATGGTTGAGAGAACATTATCGTTATGTTCGTTCCAAGCGATGTCTAACGAAGCACGAAAATTATTTCTGATCTTACCCAATTTTACATCACATCCTAACATTTGTCTGAAGTATACAAAGTTGCGTCACCTGATCGAAAAAGGTTTTTGTTTCTTGTCAACCTACATGATCAAAGATAAAGCCTTTCAAATAATTCATAAGGATAACGTGAGTGCGGTCGCCATGTCTACCGGATCAATAATCTGGTACACATTGAAACATCAGATGAGTACAGAGACTCCAAGCCCTACAGTTGTGTTAACCGATGTGATAGAAAAGTAAGAATTAGAGAGAGAAATAAGATTTATATCATTTTCTGATGGGAAAAGGCATGTTCTTTAAACCAAATTTCATTTTACAGCCAATACACATCACATGTTGTGGCTGTGAATTTTCTGGTGTCGTCCTGGACACAATGACAAACACAAGGGTGGCATTAAAATGTAAAGAAACTCAACAAGTAGTATACCCTAGTACAGACAATTCTAACTCATAAAACTGCAAAAGAACAAAGCAAGGAAAAAAATAAAATTTAATTGACGAATGCCATACTGTTTTAAAATGGATATCTGGTAGAACGAAAAACCCTCGTAAAAAACTAGTCTTGTTTTTTTGCTCATTAAGGAAACGAACCCTCTACTCACTGCAACATTTTACAGCTTGGTGTCCGTGTATCCAAATAACCCCAATATTGAAAACTGTAAAGAAAAGTAACTGTACTGTATACACTAAATATGACATATCCTCTACACAATCTCTTTGAGTCTAGATAGAGCTTTTCTTATAAACGGGGGCATTGAGTATACATGAGAAAATGACCGCTGTCTGCCTGTCTCTCGTGGTTACTGTTTGTCGACTGTCGTTGGCCTGGAAATAATCCGGCAATGATGCTGTAGGCGTTGTCGGCACAAGAAAATCATTAATCAGAACATGGTTCTGTGCAACTGTTACATTTATAATTTTTTCTGAGGGAGGGGGGTTGTATAATTGTTCTTGATGACCAACTAATTTTAAAGAGGACATTTTTTTGTCCTGGTCAGAGATTTTACGGAATTGAGAAGTAAAAAGTTTTTGTGACGGTTGAAATTTCATCTGTGGCAGACGACACAGGAAAGTAAAATGGCGGAGAAGATTTAAACCAGTTGTGGGAGCCAGAGTGAAACGCAATTTATTTTAAATAATGATGATTTGGACTACTAATGCAACATCTGTCGTCCATTTTTAGCCCACCTGTACTACTGTCCACTCGCTCGTAAAGAATTTACCGTCTGTGTAGACCATACAACACGTAAGAGTAAAGCCTGCGGGCATCAGTTTTGAGAACGTTTCTGTTTCACCACGGACTTGCCAACACCTGTTCTTTTACGTATTTTTGTTTTCACGCCTAACAGCATTTTTTTTTCAAAAATTTAAAACCGCATAGTGACTGTCTCTTTGAATGCTTCCTGCTCTTACTGAATGAGCTACAAAAGAAAGTCTAGATCACGAAATCGGGCCATCATCACGACATCTTTAAATGGTTGCAGTGTGATATGAACCAAACAAACTCTGACTTGTCAAACGTGCGAAAATGACAGCAACGAAGGAAGATTGCCTCGAGGCAAAGAAGATATAGTAGCTGTCGTCGCGGGATCGTGCTACTTGTTTAGTTTTTTTTTTTACTTATCAATGGTGCCCATAAGACAACAAAGTAGTTCTGTTGGTTTTTTCACGTCTAAGCTATCCAATTTTGCTAAATCACGACAGTTGGAGCTATATACTGTACAACTAGTAAACAACAAAATATCAGCCTGTAAAAAAATTAAAAATGGCTTCTTCCAGGCCTTTGTCATGTTAGCGATTTTATTCTAAGAAAGAAAAAAACTCTTCTATTTTGACATGGTCTCCAATTCCAAACAGTAGTAGCTATTTATATCATTCCTGCTAATACCTGTAAATCCAACAGTTTGAATGTTTTCCAACTAGATGACCTAAAACGATGTCCTAACAAAAACATTTGATTGTACGACGGTAAAACTAAAGAAATTTAATATATTTAACTCAAAAAAATTTCTCTTTTTACATGGGCAATAATTAGTAAGACACCAAGCTGTCAGCAGTTCTCATGTCGTCGAATTTGTTATGTCCACAACATTTTTGGATTGGAAACGACATTGAGAAATTGGTGTTGAGTCTTTGTCGGCTCTCATAACCAAATAAGGTCCAGCATCTTGTCTCGGAGTTCATCAACGTCTCATCCAAGAAAATTCTCACATTATTCCAGTATAGTTACTATAATGTATTCTTTTCCGGTGTGTGTGTATCTCTAAATAGACAATTATATGAAGTTTAACAGTGTATAATGGAACAAAATAAATCGATGGGTACTACGTGTTGTTTTTTTAGCTTCATGCATATATATATGTATATACACAGACAATGTGTCAATAACAAAAGGTACAAGGAAGAACACACATAAGTGCAGCATAATTCAAAATCACGTTTACATATTCTTCGATTTTTCCAAGTGATGAGGTATCGTGAGCAGATTTTCTTTTAAATGTAAGGACAGAATTCAATTTGAAAGGTTCAGGTAAAAATCACATTCAAAAGCTCGCGTACTACGAGCAAACATAAATGCATTGGTTTTATATTGAAACAGTTCACACTCACACACATAAAGACAATAATTATTTACCATTTGACCACAAAAACAGCTGATAACACATTTTACAACAACTAAAAAAATTATACAGCTACAAGCGAAAGAGAACGGGAATCAGAATTAATAAAACATGATGTGGGCTTCCAATTGGGGACGTTTTCAACATACCAGATAATTCCAACTAGCAAAAAAAAAAAGTAGGGGACAATTCAAATGTTTACTGATGATACAAATGTTGACTATTGGTTGTTTGGAGGATCCGTTCTTCAACAACGTCTTTGCCAGTTAACTCATCTATTGCGTCATAGAGATCATCAATATCTCTTTCAGTCAACGGTGGACTCTGGGAGCTATTCATCAGAGTGGCAGCTTTCAAGACGGGATCGATTTTGCTCGGTCCGATTTCAGCGAACGCCGTAGCAGGATCGAATTGATAATCAGGCTTGACCCATTCATAGCCAAAATGAGGAGCATTGACCACCTGACTGACTGATTGTTGCATCGCTTGCATAAATTGCAATGCCATATTCATTGGAGCTTGTTGGTATCTTTGGCTGGTCGGTGGTTGTTGGTATCCCTGGCTGGTCGGTGGTTGTTGGTATCCCTGGCTGGTTGGTTGTTGTTGGTATCCCTGACTGGTTGGTGGTTGTTGGTATGCTTGACTGGTTGGAGGTTGTTGGGGCGGAGCCATTTGTTGTTGAGCTAAAAATTGCGTCTGCAGCTGTTGAGCGTTATATCCACGCGTTTGGCCAGTTTGACAACCCTGTTGCTGATAGGCCTGTTGCTCTAACTGCCGTTCGGTGTAAGAAGAATGTGTAGATACTGGCAAGACTGGCGCCTGTTGATACGATGAAGATTCCGCCGAAGATGTTCCAGCCAATTCGACATCAGATAAGCAATTGGAAATCTCTTTAGCGTTCAAAGTCGGACTGTTGCTATACGGTGGATGGTAAGTATTTTCTACAGGAGCAGATGCTTCGTTGCCGTCATGAATCACTTTAAGTTCCGGATATGGATTGAGCTTCAAAGTATTTAACTGATTCTGGATAGACGAAACTTCGTCATTGCCTGTAAACATGTAAATATGATAAGAAAAAGAATTTCGAGTCCAAAGTTTTTACAACAACAACAACAACTTCATCACGTTTTCAGATAAAACATGCAACTCAAAGTCTATAGCGACACGTGGCTAAAAGATAGGGGGACAATTCTTACCTAATCGAAGATTATGGTGATTATGAGTGTCGCTTAGCTCTCTCAAATCACTCAATTTGGTCAGCATTTTGCCAAAAATGAATTTAGCTTTGGTCGTACCGAAACGCCAATTGAGGTAATGTTCCAGCAACGTCGTATAGTACGACTGGAATTTCTCGATCCAGTCCGTATGAACGAGACCGGTCCTCTCGGGAGTGAAGAGGACAATCAAAATCAATAACATGATGGTAGGCTCATCGACAGACATTTGTCGGATGCAAGAAATAAAGTCGAGGTGCATCTGAAAGAGACGAGATGATGTCAAGTGAACAATATTGTCCAACTTGAGGATGGGCATGTCCTTGTACATGGACATGTTGGCAGTTGGCCAACGATTGGTCTCAGGGTCAAAAACTAATGCGCCACGGAGTAGACACATTTCCAGGACGCCACCTTTGAGCAGGATACTCTGATCATGGAAAGGCAAACTCGAAAAGTCGGCCATCAAGCGAGCGTAAAAGGCGAAACGACGAATCAGAGTGCCAAACATCTATTATTATTATTTTTTTTTTTTTTAAGAAAAAAAGTTTCTCTTTGAAAAAATACCTCAAAGGCAAATAATAAAATGTTTTTACCTCCATCACTTGGACGCCTGGGCGATCGTTATCGAAGAAACGCAATTCTGAACGGTATGGAACATGCTGATAAGCGTGCATGTATTTCGTGACGATGGATTCAATTTCTTTGATTTCAAGTGGAGCCATGAAATCAATCATGCGTTCAACTTGTGGCTCGTATTCGTTAGATGGTGCCACTGAAGGACTCTGCTCTCCTCCACTCGAGTTGGACGAAGAATTCAAATTTTGAGAACTGACATTCGAGCTCGATGATGACGTCGTCGGTGATCTTTTACTTGTTTTCTTTTCGGCACGTGCTTTCATCAGGGCTTTGCGTTCATCTTCGGTCATGACCCAGCTCTTTTCCATCCCGATTGCGAAGCATCTTTTCATCCGGCAATACTGACAGCTCTTACGATTGGATAGAGAGATGACACACTGGCCACGGTGACAGCACTGGAAATGCAGGTAGTTGTCGTTCTGGACGGAACGACGAAAGAAAGCCTTGCAAGAGTCGCAAGATAATCCGCCGAAATGATAACTCTTGGCAATGTCGCCACAGACACCACAATATTTGACTCCTCCATTTCGACCGCTATTAGCGGCTGTAGCACCACTGTCCAATACGACCGAAGAGGATGTACTGTTGTAACGATATTCAGGATAAGAAGAAGAGTCACTGCTACCTCCGTCACTGTAAAGCCTCTCCATTGCGACTGTTTTACAAGTTTTCTCCTCACTTTTTTTAATGAGTTTTTGTTTTCTCTTGACAAATCAAATTTTTTCCATTTCACCGTGCAACAGCAAGTAGAAAGAAGCTAGATGAAAAAAAAAAAAAAAAACTCTGTAAGACTTCAAAATACATTGCCACAACTTGTTGTTGTTTTTTCGTGTTGAGGCGGGAGGGGCCTGAGGACGAAGACACGAGTCGTTAATTTTCAATTCTACCTCCAGGCTACGACTGTCCTACTCTCCTACTACGTACGAAAAAATTCTCAAGTTGCTACCACTCTTTCGATTCCAATTACCGTGTGAAAGACAAAATGCCCTTATGTAAAAAAAAAACAAACAAAATGTTTCTACTTTTTGGTAAGGAAACGTCACAGTCTATACAATTTCGGTAAGCATTATGGCTCCTTTTCGTGTACTGACTTTTTTTTTTAAACGGCCGCCACAGTGTTTCTAATTCGCTGTCAAGTTGCCAAGAACAATTTCCTAAAGGCTTGTCTGCTCAGGCAACAAACGGCAAAAAAGTCAAGGCCAGACGAAAATTCGTATGGAGAGGCCGCTTCGCAATCGATCCGACGAGCCGTCCAAGTATTTGGATAGCTTTAGGAAAAGCTTCAAATTGTAAATGGATGAAAAGAAATAAGAAACTGATTAGAAACACTAGACTTGTTGGGGTCTTCGAGTCCTTTAACGAAATTAAAACCCCAAACAAGAAAAACTAGAAAAGGTTCGGGTTCGCCTTGAGGCATTTCGACTAGATGAAAAAAAATGGCGCCCATTTTTTTTTCCAAGTAACAGTATGGAACTTTCAATTCGTTTCTGGTCTTTATCGTTCATTTTTTTTTTTACAAGAATTAAAATTATGATTACACACAAGTAAAAATGAGATCAACGTACCTTATCGATCGGCGCGAGTTTCGCACGAGTTGCAATGTCTTTCTTTCCTGCACGATTGCAAGAATGTTGAAAAAACAAAATACAGCGTGACGTAGCAGGATTTAAGAAACACTTGTTTGTCCTTAATTTTCTCAGTGGCTAATGATACGCGTATTTTCGATAAGATATATTCAACGGACAGGCATCGAATGAGCGTCTGCAGTCACCCACGTCATCTGGCACTGTAGTAAAAAAGCCCAACAAAGTTCTTGCACGGCGCAGCAGTCACGCTCCCTACACACACACACATAGGAGTTCACTGGATACGTTCACGATCACCCCAACAAGACGACGTTCAGGACATTGTAGGGCATCATATGCGCAAGAACGGACTACGCGTGTGAAATCTCGTTTCCAATGGCATTAGCGAAACTACACAATACAACAGATATTAGAATTTCCATCAAACACAATGATGGAAACAAAAGGAATTACAGATACGGAGAATAGAACTAGAAATGTGTGTGTGCTCTGATGACGACGGCAGACAAAGTCAGCATTCGTGTGGCCCAGACAAATGGAGACTTTGCTGTGGTGTAATGGCACTGGCCAAAAGGAGAAAGGCCTTAACTGATCGAGTTGCCGCCATGAGTCTCTCTCACCCGACCATACTTTTTTTTTTCCTAAACAGCTGACGCGTGAACGCCATCTATTGTGCGTTTAAACAGTTGGGCAGATGAAACGAAAGATTGGCTTCCTAGAGGGAAAAACACGATCTTTTCTTGTTTTTAACCTCAACTCGTCGGACGTGTCACAGTATACAAGGCATCTCGGCGTTTTTTAATAATCAGCAATGACATTGGAAAAAAAACGTGCCTGGTGGATCAAGTCCCTATGTCTGATGCTGATCTTTGCCAAAGTCTTGACAAAAGTCTTCGAATTCTTTTGAAAAGGACTTGGTAGAAGCACGCGATTCAGCAAAGAGAATGATGAACGTGCACATAGTCGATTAATCAAAACTCGTCGTCTTTTGTCGTCCCTTTTTCCCATTGGAACAAAATTTCGCCGTTGCCAACAAACGCCCAGATGACGGTGCTTTATAATAATGCTGAGCTCTTCATCGTGACTCGTTGCATCGCTCGTCTCTACAGCGTCTCTAAGAAGGATTTTAAACTTTTCAACCACGAAAAAAGAAACCAAATTTAAACATATATGAAGAACGCCGTAAAGCATTTTTTTTTTCCTTATAAAAAAAAAAAGGTAAAATCGACGTTTTGTGAAGAAACCTTCTACGATTTTGTTTTTTTACAAGCTCAAAAGCTGGCCCTCTGGAAAATGAAATGGTTTACATGATCGTTTATTATTCATTCTTAAATAGTAACGTTGCAGCCGAGAGCAATGTTGTCATCAAACAAGGCAAAGAAGTTTTCCAAAGAGCTTTCTGATTATATTACAACGAATGGTAGACATTTTATAAACAGAGCTGCTGCTCTCTTTTGTCGTGTAAATAAATATACATTGCTATCTGCGAGAGAGGGGAGGTCGATAGTTGCTGGACCCAAGATAATGGATTAGATAATAACTCGATGGTCCATGTTTGCCACATGTCAACAAGTCTATCACGCACGCCACTTTCATTTAGGGACTATCAATTTTCTTTCTTCACGACGAGTTGCTCTATTTTCAAACAGATGGCGATTATTATTGAAATTAGAATTAAGCGTACCGTTTGCACGACCGTGTGTTGGTGGTACCCGAAGCTGTACGAGTTCAACAAATAATTACACATACCTCCCATATGTTTGTTGTTTGTTTTTTTCAAACCATATGGACAATATTAAACGATATCGATAGTTACAGGAAGAGAAACACACACTCTTGTAGAAATTAGGATACGGCTAATTAAATTATCCAATTGTTCGATACTCTGACAAGTTCGTACTCCAAGAGAACTGGTTCACTAGTTTTTCAATACTGGTATATGGATTTTCGTTCACGTCTATTGGTTTTGGTTGTCTCACCCATCCAGCCGTTACTTACCACCCCCACCCGGTTTCCACGCACAAAGACAAAAACAAAAAAAAACAAAAACAAAAAAAGTTGAACTAGGACGGGAACGATGAAACCGCTAATGAAAATTGATGTCGCAGAACGATGCGGAAGAGTAGTAGTACACGCACAACGTGACATTTTCATTTGCATCTCAGTTTTCTTCTCGGTGTGGGGTGGGGTTCTTTGGTATGGGAAAAATTTTAATTGCGTCCGTCTATTAGAATTTACTTAATCGATTATGGTACGTACACAACATTAGGAATAACGAGGCCCCCAACGTTTAACCGGCCGTTTTACCCTCACAATTTCTCTCATTTATTGTTTTCTGTCCATCAAGAAAAGCTATGTCAGGCGTGAATTTAGAATTTTACAAGCCACTAAACTTCTAGTGTCATAATTGTAGAAACAAATGATTGTACGGTCTGACACGCCTCGATGCGGTTTCGTTTTTTCTTTGTCCCGTCCCCGTCGTGAACTCGATCACAGCGCCATTCACGATTGTTGTATAGGCCAATCATTTGAACTTGTGACCGTAACACAAAAAAAAGGGAAGTACAATCTATATATTCTTCGTTTATATTAATCTTTATAGCTTCATCGAATGACACTAAAAGATGCAATAGCGTTCCGTAACTCCATGGGTGGGCTGTACCACTAAATTTTCTAAATAGAAATCTATACGAACACACCCACGACGTAGTGGTATAATCAGAGCAAACAAGATTCTTTTTTTTTTTTTTTATTTTGCTACTCCTTGATTTACTGTATTGTTGAAAGTTAGTTTGTCATAAAAGACTTTTAAAAGAGAACTGCGGACAACTACGTATATATATACCTTTCTATACCGCTACCGTGCGGGGTATATACCGAAACAAATCCGACGATCGGCTCGATTGATTACTCATGCCGTCAGGGTCTCCACCTTTCCCCCATTATAACGAAAAACGAAACGAAGAAGAGAGAGAGAAAAAGATAATTAAAAATACCCTAAAAAATAGAAAGATAATAAGGAAACCATTCTTTTTTTAAATCTTCTATATATTTCGTCGAGCAGCTACCAAAACAATCGTTTATTTTTGTAATGATACCTTCTGCGTGTCACGCTTCGCCAGAAATCACCATTGTCTATCGTCATGTATTGTCCCGCCATTGTGGACTAAAAATCTTGATGGCGTTGCAGCCAAATGAAAAAAATCACCAACCGTTTCTGAATATCTGTTCCATCATGAAAAGTTCTACTGGCTTTTATTTGAGACATAGCAATTAGAACCAATTCTTTTCAAAAATCACCAACAGTGGTTCAGCTGGTTTTGTGTCCGAAATGTTTTTGAATAAATGTCGATTAACATTTCCCTTCATCGAAATAAATTTTTTGTTTTCTTTCTTGAAACGATCGTTCACGTGCGTGCTTTTTTGTCGCATGTTATCTTCTCACCTGCCCTAAATTCTTACTTGTCTTATCGGTCATTGAAAGCCTCCCTAATAAAAGAAAATGGCTATCTAGATCTAGGCTATCTACTTTTGCAGTGAATATTAGATGGGAAAAACATTTTTTTACTGTAATTAATATTTAAAAAAATAGCAAAAAATGACAGGTTCCAACACAAATAAAATACTTCTACCATCGGCCTGAATTCATCGACACATCAAACGCGTGTGAAAATATCAAAGGCGAAACTGATTTGGTAGAAGGTGTTGTTACAAGTATTGACTATACAAACAATATTTACGAATAGACGGAAACCTTTGGTAGGAAACTAATAAGATTGATGATGGCATGTTTCGATGGCTGCTGTATGGGCCACTCCATCTATACAGATGCCCTTGCCATGTCTATAATGAGATTGGCAAACGGGACGCCAGAAGCTTTGATCGGCAACTCGTAAAGATAGATACGTCTGTATATACCATGCACGACACAGTAGTGGAGGTAGTAGTGTAGGTACCAGTGGTTAAAAGAGGATTTTTTTTTTTTTACTTTGAAAAAAAATGTTCACCGCCATACTGAAGCCATTCACGTCCGCGAAGCCTTTATATTTACTTGAAAACATCATTTCGATGGAGAATTGGATTTCTAGAAGTAGGAGCTACTCTATATCTACTAGCCCAAATGTAAACCATCGTCTATAGATCTAAACTACATAACGAAAAAAAAAAAACAGCAAAAATATAAATATATAAAAAAAAAAAAAAACTCCTCTCATCAAAAGCCAATAGATGCGCGGACGGCTAACCCAAAAGTATATTACTGAAAAAAGTCTACAAAGCAGCCACAAAAAAAAAATAATCTAATTTCATTTATGTCAGTATATAGACTACGTGTCAACGCATCTGTGTTGACTCAAAATCTATAGCACACGCGCTCCATCTTTTATGGTTTAAAAACTCTATAGATAGCTACAACGAATAAAGATTTTTAAAATAGCGCTGTTATATGCTCTATATTCATAACAAACATCACCAACAGTTTGTTTGTCGTAAAATTCTATAAAAAATGCGATAGTCTGGTTCGTAATTTGACTAGGTCCTCTCGTTGGGTCGTCGTCCCCTTTCCGTTATCTTGGGCCTCGCCTTTTTTGTTGGTTTTAAATTTTCTTTCCGTATTCGGATTGGTGGATACGCTGACGATCTGAACGTGGCCACATATCATAAAGACCCTAGCATTGCCACCCGAAATTTACAGACCATGTGTGACGAGGTGTCGAACTGGTGTCTAACCAGCAAACTCTCCCCCAATGCGACAAAAACGGTGTTTATGATTATGTGCAATTAAAGATTTTTTTGACTGGTCTCATCTCAGCATCTCTATAAATGGCATGCTTATCCCCCATCTGTAGAGACACTCTTTCTGGGTCTAACAATTGACTCCCCCCTAAAAAAAAACCCCCCACATAGCCAATAAAATTGCTGCAGCTAAACGTGCATTCTTTACACTGAGATCAGGTCTGAAATCCACCTGGGGATATGACAAATAGCGTCTAAAATTTCTTTTTCACTCTCCGGTTGAGCCTATTTTTTTTTTTGCGTTCCCCTTTTGGCCCCCTTTTTTAAAAAAAAAAAAAGAGTTAAAAAAAAACCCAACCCCCCACGCTATTGCGCTTTCATTGGCCAGCTCTTTCCAAAACTGTCTCCGCAGAGGCATGTCTTGTTCTAACAAATATCCTTCCGATTGATTTACGTATACATGAGATCACCCATTACACTTCAGCTCCAACGTGACGGGATGTTTTTGCCCTTTCCCTAAAATGGTTTACGAAAAAAAAAACCCCTTTTTTCCCCCCCCAAAAAAAAAATAAAAAAAACCCAAAATTAATAATTACCACCCAACACCCCCTTTAAAAAAAAAAAGGTTTGCAGATTGCTCCCAACTAAGGATTCTGTTCTTAGAATTTTTGTTGCTACCTCTCGGTGCGGCCCCTCTTTCAACTTTTCCATTAACCCCAAAATTAAAAAAAAAAAAAAAAAAAAAAAAAAACCCCCCCTTTACACCATGCCAGTCAACTCACTGTCCTTCACGCTTTGATCCAGGCTAGCCATGTTGTGGAGAGCGGGTGGCAGGTTGAAATATTTGCCCAACACATTTTTTTTTTTCTTTTTTCCCCCACCGGTCTATATTTCCTCTCTGAAGTTGAGCGGCTTTGTGTCGACGCCACCCCCCCCCTACCGAGATAATTTACGCCTCTTCGTCTGCCAGCCCTCCTCTGCTGAGGGCAACCAAATTTAAATAAGTGCGACATTCCTAGCTCAGGCCTGAATGTCCTCCCACAACTTTTTTTCTCCAAAACTTTTTACCGTTACTCAATCGGTAAGCTAGTGCGGGAAAGAAGGAGCCATTAATGAAAAAGATTAGAGAATAGAGAAATTTTCCCACGATCCAATCAGCAACTGTGCTTCACCCAAACCAACTTTTTCCCCCCCAGATCGCTCAAATTCTCTCAGGCCACTTTTTCCTCAAAGAACATCAATTTCGCTTCAATTTTACCACTTCTCCAATGTGTGATTGTGGGGGGGGCTCAGAGTCAGTCTCTTCATTTCTTTTTTCCCTTTCCTCTTTTCCCCCCCCCCCCTTTTTTTTTTTTTGTCTTGTTCCTCTGAGGATGGCCACTGGCCTAGACCTCTCGCCTCTATTCCAGCTCATCCCAACATCTGGAAAGCTTTCATTGCTTTCATCCGCTCAACCAAACGTCTGCGATAGTATAGCTCATTGGCTACCCTATCTATCGGGGCTAACTAGGCTTTGTTTGTTTATTTAATAATAATCCTTTTCATAAATTTACCGATTAGGCATGTTTTCATTTCTCGCTGCCTCCATAATTGTTCTAGGCCCTTTGAGCTTCATAGGCCGCCTCTGAGCAAATGTGCAGCTCATTATGTCTTGGGTTGCATCTCTCCTCTCTTTTGCTGGCCAAGGGAGGGGGAGTCATTTTACCCCCCCCCTTTGCTCCCTAGCTCCATCTCTATACTCAGCATGCCACAGATCGCCCCACTGCAACTGCGCGCGATACCCTCTCTGTCTTGGTGGAGGCTGTATCGGTGGCCGTCGGCTGGCGGCCTCGAAGGTCCAACCAAACCGAGTAGGCTCCAGCAAGCCAAACAGAGATCGTGTACGTTCCGCCCTCTCAGTGTGGTGCAGATAGGCCCAGTTTCCCCCATGTACATATATATATATCTGGTATCCACTCGTTTATGTCACTTTCGCATGTATTCTAGTTGTTGACTACGGAAAATAAACTCCGGACAATACTCCAACCTCGGAGTGCGTCCAGCTATACAATTTAAAAAAAAAAAAAAAAAATAGAAAAGGCTCTCCCCTAAAAGAAAACCGCAACGAACAAGAAAGAAAAAATACAAATAAATGGAGAATATATAAAAAAAAAAAAAAAAAAAGGTTTTTCTGCCAAGGTGTGTATGTATACGTATATTGTATAAATATGTATACTACGTGCACGCATATATACAACCAAGAGCTGCTGTGTACATATAGAAGAGCGGGAGCGAACGCGTGTTATTTCTCAAAGTCCGTCCTTGGGCGGCCAGCCGCGGCACCTGACGGCTGCAAACAAAATTCCCATACGCAATGAGATTTCCCACTCGGCCCCCTTTTTTCGCCTGAGAAAACATTGACGTAGGCTATGCACTTTTTCTTTTTACTTTGAACTAGACTCCCGCAACGAAGCAAAATGGGAATGAAGGACGATTCGTCTCATTGATCCATTCTTACTTTAATCAAGATCGGTTTTGCTTGTGATGTCGTCATTTGCTACGACAGCACTTTTTTTCTTCTCTATCTTTCAATGACAAATGACCCTAGTAATTTATCACGTTTAAATATATTTCTTGAAAATGAGTTAAGAAAATAATATTGGCAACTGCGCACTAGGTTGTTTTTAGCTACCCTTATAAATGTCTTTTGTTGTTCCAGAAAGGCTCTTTTCCCGAGAAGAGGCAATCCAATAGTCATGTTCCAACATCAGCAGGTTTCACGAATTTAAAAAAATAAGAATGCTTAAAAAAAACCGAACTACTCAGCACTATTTTGAATAGCGTCTAGAAAAAGGTTGTAAAAGAAAAAGGGTAAAGGAATAAGCGACAATGATTCGACAGTCTGTTATTTTTGAAAATGCCATGTTCACTCTAGCGAGTGAACGTATTTGTCTTGGCACAAGGTTTAGTCTAGCGCAGGTGTTGTGTTCTAAAAATAGAACTACCGCCTTATCTTTAAACATTATTGTATCTTTTTCAATTCTGGATTTCGAGATAAGAAATATTAAAAAAAAAAAGAACTAGGCTATAACTTTTGTTAAGTCTTTTGCTGTTGTAACACAATCAAACAATGTGCCAACGCTGGCTAAAGAATAAATTTACCCATTTTTTGTTTTGTTTTCTCGTTCGTGATAAGGTAAAGAGAATGAAATGGAGGAAAGGAATTTAACAGGTAGTAATGATGAAGTCGTTCACCAGCTATTTTGAACGAGCTTTATTTAATGCTCGTCCTTTTCAAAAAAAAAATTCACTAGAAACGTTTGCGCAGACAATACTCTGCAGGGAATGATAAACGAATTCTTCCTTGTCTAGAGATTGTTTTTCTTTGAACCAGAATTCATAATAGATCATGCGCATTTCTAAACGATTTCTTGAATTTGACTGTATACCGAAATTTTAAGGCATTTTTGTTAGCGACTAACAAATGTCGATTCCAATTAATTAACAGAAAAAAAGAAGTATAATGAGTCACGTATCCACCCGAATGCGATATTTTCATCCGACCGGAAACAAATCAATATTTCAATCAGATGTCAGCACTGTGTTTCATTATAACAGCGGCAAAATTCGAATGGTCTTTTTTTTTCTACCTACTTACTTCGTTGAAATCCTTGGCTGCCATGTCTGGATAGGTGAAAACTGATCGAAATTTATTGGCTCTATATACATTTCAAATCAGGCGTTAAAATGTAAATCATCTGGGAATGCAGTGTGATATAAAAGAAAATGGGATAGTGTTGGTGGAAACAAAGGATGTCATCTCCTATGACGCATACCTCGTTTCTCTTATTAGTCAATCGATATAAAACAAACAGAAAAACTATAATTTAACAAGAGGAAAGCAAAATGTTTGCAATATTTTAAACAAAGGAGCAGTTTTCAGTCACACAATGCCATCACATTCTGTTACGATACATCGTATAGAGTTTTAAACAAGGCCCAAGTCTGATTGTAAAAAAGACCACCTGGCGGCTCTCTATTTTTCTGATTCCTTCCTACCTGCGTTTAGAAACTGATTAGGCAGACTTAATACTTATACTCGAATACCACTAAAGGGGTTATCGAGTATAGTACTCCCCGACTTTTGTCAGCCACTGTACTTGGAAAAATATATCAGGTGGGAAACATGAACACCTTGAGGCCGTTGTGTTTATTGGGTTTTAACTCTTCGAGAGAAGAAAAAAAAAAAGGAGGAACTTTGTGAAAAACATAGACCGTATTATCGGTCCGTCTCATGCTGTTCTTTATGGGACGGAGACAAAAAAACAAAGTTGGCGACCTTGAAAAATTAGGATCTGTTTATTTTTTCTTACGTAAGTGTTTAGTGGCTCGGAAATTGAACAAACTACGTAGCCTATACCATATGGTAGACTATAGAAATACGTTTTCAAATTACTGAGAGGTGGTTGTGTACGATTTGAGGTTTTCTGTCTAGTCGATTGGTGTTTAATCGGGCGGTTCTACCTACGTAATATTCTTACGTCACGTTACCTAACTCGGACTTTTAATTATTTATCAATCATGACAGTGTCGTTCAAATAGTACAACATCATTAATTTCGTTTGCATATTTTTCAAGTTAGGATACCTTTCGGTCGACTTACTACTTCGACTCATCAAACCGACTAAAATGATGACGCTCTATAACTGCGGTCGAGATGCAAAGTGTTTCATCATTCATAATTATAAAATTTTCTTTTTTGTGTGGCCTGTATTTAACATACAAGCTAATGTCGCCATACATGTAGAAAGGACATACATGTATGTCCTTTGCCCGATCCTTAGGCTTTAAAATTTATATCATAGGCGATGAGCTAATTGTTGTATAATATCCAATAAAGAATATGAATAGCTGGGCTATGCATATTTTTCGTTTACAGCCAATCCGTGAGCTACTAGACTATACGGATAATTAAGTTTCCGATTGATACCCCAGCAAAAGCTTCTACATACAAGAAATGAAACAAAAAAATCCCGGATCAGACATGACATTTTTAAAATCGACTTAGAATAACGAGGTGTCTGTGCTGTTTCCTCCTTTATTCCTTTGCGTTTTTAAAATTCTTTTTGACCTTCAAGGTGGGTTTCACGACAGCGGGAACCATATGCGTTCAATTTGACTGCAACCACACGAATCGACAAAGCGAAATATCGCGCGCGCTAAAAAGGTCTCAGGTCAAAGAAACAAATGCGATAGCGTCAGTCGTTTTTCTTAGTCGTCTTATCAATTGCACATTTTAAAAAATCACCACTACCAGTTGAATCCAGACTTTTTTGTAAATGCCAGCGGTTTTGTCATCAAACATAAGAAAAGCCGAGGAGAATGTAACACGAGATTAAACAATATCAAAATGCAGCTCGGCTGTGTACTGTATGTTCAAGAAAGGCCTTTAAAAACATGTCTACATGATGGAAATTAATTTGATTACGAACATCTCACACACCCTCTGTAATATTGATATACAACGTATTGATTTGTGTTTTGATAGCTGAACAAAATCAGTTATCACAGAATGAAAAGTTGTAAACATTCTAGCCATCTCATATAGTTTATTTCTTTCTTTTTCTGTATAGACCTCCCCCCTCCCCGAAACAATGTGTATATACAGCATCAACAGAGTCCAAATAATATAGGCATCTCATGTGTGTGTGATGGGTGTGTGTGTTCTATGAAACTGCGTCAATTGAGGTGTTGACAATATTGTATTTATTTATAACAACAATGACGACCGTATACTTAGTATAGTGGTATATAAAGGTTGGTAACATCATATACATTTGCTTTTCTTCTTAAAAGTTCAGTTTTATAACTATGTGAAGTTGTTTGCAATTCAAGAATTGTTGGAAAAAACATGCACCGACCCTCCTCCCGACGGTTGCGTGAAAACAATTTCTTAAAATGTTACAAGAATTCTTTACAAAAGGATATAGGGCATTACGGTGAAGATCGCTATATAAAATCCGCCACACCATAGAATCAATTAAAACAAAAAATATGACCCCTTAGAATAATTTTTTTTTTTGTCTCAGTTTGAGTCTCAAAAATTGAATGCATCACATTTAGCTGCTACATCATCATCTGTTCTGCATCTTAGTGAAAGTTAGAATCAAAGTGGAGGGAGCAGGTACGTGTGGTATTTACAGCATAAATGGAGCAGGGGGTTGAGGGAATAAATGTTTGGGCAACAACAAGGTGGTCCAGTTAGTTTTTTTTTTTTTTTTTTTGGTTTTCTAAAATATAAATGTTTACATTTACCGAAACTTGTTTTGAACTGCAGGGAAAATAAAATATACACTGACATAGATTTCATTGCAAAACCAAATCAAACAAAACACAACATAATATAACCTTAAGAAACTGCTGTTTCCTTATTTTTTTTCTCGTTTTTTAAAATGTTTTGTTACAAACAAAATCATAAGAAAATATTAAAAAATAGTAGATAAAAGGTGGGCATCAGTGGGCGTCGTAAAGCTCTGAATATTCTTCGAGCGCTTCGTACAGTTCTTCCATAGTCCTCTGAGTTAAAGTCACATCAGCCGATGCTTGTTCGTCCACCAGGGCCACAACGGCGGCTTGATTTAATTCGCTGTAACTACTCCCGCAACTGCTGTTACTCGATTTCGAATCAGGCGAAGACAGATCTTCGACAGACGAAATGCAATAATTCTGATGCGTCGACGTCTTGGCATCGAGTACGTCTAATATTTCATCATCAACCATCGGATCGAATTGGTAATCGGGTTTGACCCAATCGAAACCGAAATCGGGGACATTCACTACCTGATTAACTGATTGTTGAATAGCTTGCATAAACTGTAAGGCCATATTGGCCATTTGAGGAGGTGGTTGTTGTTGTTGTTGTGGTTGTTGTTGTTGTTGTTGTTGTTGATAAGCTCGATAAGGGTCTTGTTGGCCTGTCGGTACGCCAGTAGTGTTACCTTCTACGCAACACGATGAGGAAGGATAAGATGATGACGATAAACTCGTTGGTTGTCGATTGACGTACGGTTCATTCGACTGGGCAGCGCCACTAGGATACGACGGTGCATAGTGATGTTGCTGATGTTGAACCGGCGGGAAATGATGAAGAGGTAAGTAACTGCTCCCGCAAGCATCCTGTTCGGTCCTACAGTCGCTGGTGTACGTCCTCGGAATTGCAGCGTCGGACGTCGGAGCATAATAGGATTGAGCGGCGTCGGTTACTGGGAAACTAGAATGAACAGGGTTGGAAGGATCGACAGCAGCCATGACAGGTACACCCACATCTTCCGGTATCACTTTACATTCCGGATAAGGATTGATTTTTAAATGCTGCAGCTGATGTTGAATAGACGAAATCTCATCATTTCCTGATAGAAATTGTTACAGTACGTTCACGTTTAACAGTCATATATTAAAAATATGATGTACAGTAGGTAACTATGAAAACGCATATCTTACCTAATTGGAGATTGTGACGGTTATGAGTGTCGCTCAATTCTCGCAGATCGCTCAATTTCGTCAACAATTTACCGAACATGAATTTCGATCGGTGGGTGCCAAATCGCCAGCCCATGTAACGCTCGAGTAACGATGTATAGTACGCCTGGTATTTCTCGATCCACCTGGTTCGGACGAGACCTGCTCGCTCGGGCGTGAACAGAACGATCAAGATCAACAACATGATGGTCGGTTCGTCGACACCCATCTGCTGGATGGTGTTGATAAACTCCATATGCATTTGAAAGATGCGTGACGACGTCAAGTGGCCAATGTTGTCCAACTTGAGCGTTGGCGCGTCTTTGTACATGGACATGTTGGCGTTTGGCCAGCGATTCTTTAACGGGTCGTAGACTAGCGCTCCTCTCAGCACGCACATTTCCAAGACGCCACCTTTCAGAAGGCAGCTCTGATCTGGGAATGGTAAGCTCGAAAAGTCGGCCATCAGCCGAGCGTAAAAGGCGAAACGACGAATCAGAGTCCCAAACATCTAATAGGATTTTTCGTGAATATTACAAAAAAAAAAATCTGAATCCAAAATGTCGTAGAATCGCTTACCTCCATAACTTGAACACCGGGACGATCGTGATCGAAGAAACGCAATTCTGAACGATAGGGAACGTGTTGATAAGCGTGCATATATTTGGTGACGATGGATTCAATTTCTTTGATTTCAACCGGGGGCCAAGAAATCAACCATCCTTTCAATTTGCGGCTCGTAATCGCTGCTACTCGTCGTTGAACCTCCATCATCCGACGAATAGTTGTAGATCGATTTGCCACCGGTCGTTGTCGACGTTGCTGAAGCCGCTAATTGTTTGCTGAGTTTCTTTTCAGCTCGAGCTTTCATTAAAGCTTTGCGTTCATCTTCGGTCATGACCCAGCTCTTTTCCATCCCGATTGCGAAGCATCTTTTCATCCGGCAATACTGACAGCTCTTACGATTGGATAGAGAGATGACACACTGGCCACGGTGACAGCACTGGAAATGCAGGTAGTTGTCGTTCTGGACGGAACGACGAAAGAAAGCCTTGCAAGAGTCACAAGATAATCCGCCGAAATGATAACTCTTGGCAATGTCGCCACACACACCGCAGTACTTGACCACGCCGCCTCTTCCACTTGGGGGCATGACCGGATGAACTGGAACAGTTGAAGGGCCATTCTCTAATTTAACCGCTGAATGAGCTCCACCGTGTAGGAGTAGGTTAGAAGGGACGTTGTAATTCGGGTAGGCGGGTAGCTGGCAGGACGGATCAATGCCGCTCATGCCGATGCTGTTCAATGGATCCATGATGTTGCTTCCGACACGGTCAGTGTCAGAGACTCTACTGGAAAAGGTACAAATTAGAAACAAGATTATTAAGGAACAAGTTCAACGGTCATTTTTTCTTTTTTAAATCGACAAGCACCTCGCAACTAATCTGTGCAACTTGCTTCTGTTCCTAGCTGTTCTATATCTGACAATTACCTCATATCCTCATAGTAACTTGTGCAATCAAAAACTATTTCGGTCACCACGTGATGAATTATCTCGCCACTTTTTTTAAATTTTTATTATGCGCAGTTTGTTTCTCGTTCTTTCTTCAAGTCAAGCATATCTTTATTGAGCCGGGCTCCAAAAATAGAATTGGAAAAACAAATTGAAACAAACAACGACAGAGCATGATTTCCCAACGTTGCACAATTTTTTCAAATCGACTTAGTTTTTTTTTCTTCTCTTACTTCTTAGAAATTCATCGTCAAACATGACGAATGCCTGACTGTCTTTTAATAATTGAAGAGCAGCAAGAAATTTTTTCATTTCTCCGCCCTATATAGATATACATATAAGAGACACCGGTGAAAAACACACACACAGTCCTTAAAAATGATTCCGACAGCACGGCATATCATTATGAAAAACGCGTGATGTTCTTCTCCTCTTTCCCGGTCCATTTCTCATTCCTAATGAGGCGAGAAAGGATATAGTAGTGCTCTTCGTTGTCAAGTGGTGATTATTCCTCGCTGTCTTATGCTAAAGACGTACTACCGGAACTTTGCCCTACCGAATCCATATACACGTCGCGTAAAGAGAAAAGGTAGAAGAAAAGAAAAAGAATTTTAACGAAATATATATGAGAGAGAAGGAGACAAGGCACGTGATCAATTCGTGCTGTCACGACAGTGTAATCCTGCACGCGTCCATTTTTTTCCTGGTCTTTTTCTTTTTCACGTCTAATGTTGTACAGAGACCTTTACAATTCCGCGTGACTTTTCCAAAACTTATGGAAGCCACAGAAAAGGTCTGCATTGTGCATATTAGAATATATCGATTGATAAGATAAGACGCTTGGGAAGACGTAAAAATAGAAAGAGGCAAACGATCATCTTGATATCGATCGGGTCCTATAGACTTTGCTTTTGCCTGTTTGTCTGCTGCCCACTGAATTTCTTCTTTTTTCCTGCTAGCCTACGAATGTATTTCACTTTCAATAAAGCTGCGCTGCGCAAATGTGTGTAGTTTGTATCGATACGCTATACACTAAAGAGCTCAGATTTCCCTATGCAGAAGAGAAAGACATTAACTGACATCGTTTTTACTTTATTTCCGTCCATGTCACAAAGGAAGAGATTATTAGCCCAGTATTTACGGATTGAACGGAAGACTTTCAAACTACAGAATAGTCTTTGATGAATTCAAACTTTGCCCAAGGGATCTGCGTGTTGGCGCGTACTTGAATCGAAACTCTTACACGTATTGATTCGTTTCATACAGAATGTATAGATGTCTATTTTTTGTTTGTTCGCTTCTGACTTGATTTTCTAAATATTTCTGTTTTTATTGGATTTTTATACGTTTTTGACTCCTGCGGGATATTTTGAGATTCTGTTCACGATTTGCTTATTTTTTTGCTGAAATGTATCAAACGTAGCCTATATAAAGTAGCAATAAGCAGTAAGCTGTTTCTGGTTCTTATTGGAGACGTTGGGTCGTGTGCATACGAACGGACAGGTTGGAAGAGAAAATCGGGACTTGGGCAACACAAACCTTTACGTACCTTTCCTTCGCCTACAGGCATCAATTAAAATAAAAAAACAAAGACAAGTTTGGATGCATTCCTCCTCATGGCATTTTTTTTTCAACGCAAAAACGGTCGGCCAAACTATTCAGACTAATACTGATGACCCTTTTTGTGATATTTTGTTTCCACCTGTTTCAGTCTAGTCTATATTCGTGTTAAATGTGATTCATCATTCAGCCAACCCTCTGTATATAATCCTTGTTGACGATGAAAGAACTCAGACACTGTTGTGTCTTCTAAAAAAAAGTGTTGCTGAGGGACAGAGAAACCAAACAAGTTGACACGTTAGTTCACGATAATATGCCAAAAAGATTTCACGCAAATACGCATTTTTTAGTCGGATAACAAACCTTGTTTCAACACAGACTATAGCAGCAAATATATCTTTCTTTATACGTCCGTATACACATACAGATGCAGTATAGTATAGAAGGTGTCGAAACATATCATTAATACACGAAAATAGGTTCTTTATTTACATTTCTTTCTTGTTTTGTTTGGAAAATTCCCGTCTTCTCTAAAACTGCAACGGTTTACACAACCGAATTTAGCCTTACGACCAGGAGGCTCCTTATGTTTCGGTGACCCTTGTACTTCTCCATGTCCGAGCGTAAGAGAGCACAAGCCACGAGCGACGGAAACATTGTGTATATATACAAAAAAACGAGCAGATGGTAACAACACTGACGTCATGGCGCGACGGTATCCGATTCGGAATCCAACTAGCACATATTACGTACATACTAGTTTACCGGGCCCTCCGGGACTATCGCGCATATTGAATGAAAGGGAAAAGTGTGAATCCACGCATATGACCATCCTTTATTATTTCATTTTTCTATCGCACTTCGTTATTCGTGAGTGGAGCGCACACAGGTGCGTTGAGACAACAAAACATTTTTTTTTTCTTCTTTTAAATCGGATCAATGTCGCGTGCGGACATTGATATTTTAGACGAAAAGAATAGGATACAATGAAAAAAAAATCGCGTCGGGAATGGGAAAAAGAAGACAGACATTGTATGTGTATGCTCCCTGTTCCGCAAGGATGACTACCTTCTCTCTTCTCAACGCTCGTCTTTGATTGTAAACAAATCTCAAAAGAAAATGGAGAGCTCAGAATTCTCTCCTATTTCGGCTGCGAGTTTCCCGCTTTATAAACTCACCGTGCGTGCAGCTGTCTGATAGAATTGGGCACACTTGTTTTCAGCTGCGTAATAAATAAATTCGTTCAACTTTTCCATCACCAACAACAGCACGTATCAGACTTGTTTTTCCTCGAGCCAATATTCACTTACCTTTAGTTGCTGTGTCGAAAAACAAAAACAAGCCGAGGTGATGCGCTTCTGTTATCTCTTTCCGTACATTTTCAGTCAAATGATCACTGTCTCCTTGACACCAAATATTCCACTGTTAATCACGCGGGAGCCAGGCAACACTAGTAGCAAAAGCAACTTGTTGTTGGACGCAAAAAAACACCCGTCTCACTGAGATCCCAAAAATAAAACTGTGGCGCGAAGGCCAACAGAAAGATGATAATCCAAAGCGACTGATTTGGTCGAAAGTGGCCGAGAAACTGATGGCAGGATTAGTTGGCCGTGTTTTTTAAAAAAGGAAACAGGTCGTAAAATGGAAAAAGACGAAGCTTACGGTCGAGAAAAAAAGAAAAAAAAAGGGAAATCAAACTCGTGGAGACTCTCTCTTTGACTTGGGCACTTGGCCACGCTCAAAGCCACACTGGTGGGACCCAGCCGAAGTTCTCTGTTTGAAAAGGACGACCAGCTGAGGGCGACCGTAGGGAGAGACGGTGCACCATTGGGAGACTGTCAGCCTCGGCTCGAAGTTCTTACCGTCAGCTGAAGAGACAAAGTAAGAAAAAAAAAAAAAAAAATGAAAAATGAAAAGAGAAAGAAAGAAAATAATGGAAGAAGCGAAAATCACGAAGCGAGACCAGGGACGCGCAGACGCTATGTCATGGCACTTAAACGCGCAGAACCCAATCAGCACGGCGGTCGTGGCGCGTTCATTTTTCGTGCACAGGCAAGGAGGTGGGAGAGGGGCGGGTACTTTGTGACGTAGTCGAGACCTAGAGATGTTGTTGAACACGATCGTTATGGCGCTGGCTACGTTCTTTTTTATATTTTACTTTTTCTTTTTACTATGACGATAGTGTTGATTGATATCATCTTGTCGTTTAACGTAAAAGTCTTACTGCGACGGCATGCCGTCTTGAAAAAAAACACACGTCTATTTAAGGAAGGAGGAACGAGCAATCCCCACAACTGTTAATTTACCTGTCTTCAGGTGAAAAATGAAGGAACTAAAAAAAGGAACGTCAGATTTTATTTTCCCCGTTCAATATCTGCACAGACACTCGATCATTTTTCCCCCGTACATTTTGCTAGTTGGTACCCGTAACGCCACCTAGGATTTTTCCCGAGTACTTTTGCGTGTTTTATTTAGAAGGTTATCGTGCGTTGCGCTTCGGAATTGTCAATAGAAAAATAGGAGAAAGGCGACACATTGGAGTAAACACAGCTGTTGCTAAGCTCGGGATATCAAACGAAAATTCCTCTGAAGGCTAAACACTTTATCAAGTTCAACTTAAAGAGGCCAAAAAAAGGGGGAAGAAATTAAAAGAAATAAAACCAAAAAGCAAACGAGCTCGCATTCCAGAAATGAGAGAATGCACAATTGAACAGACCCCTGTATAGCAATTCGTGCGCCGAGATAATCATTTGATCCGACTGTCTACGTCACTAGGCATTCACATTGGCTCATTATCGAACAAGTGGTTGTTTGCTTCGTGTCTCCTTCAAAAAGAGCTGAAGCAATAAAATATCCAATAGATGGGTGTTTATCTTGTCAAAGTCAATGTCGAGCTATAGAAAAGACATGGCCGCCGGCTGTGACCTTATAAAAGATAGAATTTATTGATCCGGGCGATCCGTCATGGGTGATTCCTTCACAGGAAGGAGTGGTAAAAATGATTGCGCATGATAGATCCACTCGTCTAGTTCGTGCAGGCAAGTAATGCTACGTGAATTATTCATTAGGTAATACGCTCAAATGACTGTCGAAGAGGCTGTTTTCGTCTGCCATCTAACGGCCATCTACTAAAGCCGATCAATTATGGTTTTGCAGGGCAAACACGCGCACACAAAGTCTGAGAAAATCCGGTTTGTAAATGGGACAAAAGGAAACGAAAAAACTTGCTTATTGTTTAATAAAACCGTAATTACAATGCTGACAACGTGCTGTTGGTATTAGCGGTTAAACGTGTGACTGTTTTACTTAGCTGACTCTTCTCCCACCAACCACAGTCCTTACATGTTAATAATTGGTAAGCAAAATAATGACAATAAAAAAATTTGAAGATTTGTCACGCTTGGAATCCAATGAAATCTTTTCGACTGTGAATTCTCTGTCTTCTCTTTGGAAAATTAGTATGGCTTTGTATGCCCTGACGCAGACTTTATTAAAAGTTTTTGAATGGCGGTTTAAGCCCTGCAGATCAGCCGAACGTGCGTTATCGTCTCGCTGGTAACGCTAGCTCGATTTCACTCTCGCCGTGTCTGAACCGGTTTCGGGATTGGAATGGGTGATACTCATACCTAATCTCGGTTTACTAAATTTTCGCCCAAATAAAGTACTATTTAGAGATCGCTGCGAGCTACGAAAAGATTAACATTTCAAAAGTTAATGACCAAGAACCGCCCTGTCAGCTGAACCAATCGATTAGTTTGCAACACTCACGCTTTATAGTCCGATCAGGTGTTACTGTCTTAAATTTCATGTTTTGAAAGAAATAATATGAAAGTGGTATTATACTATCGACAACAGATGTTTGTTTTATGAATTTTACCAGTTGTCGTATTGAGGTATTGACATTTGACATGTCATCACAACCGACGTGGCATCGCTGTATGCTAATCAGCTGTGAGTTGGAGTGGAATAAAATAGAGAAGCGTGTGTTCCATATCTGAGAAGGTGATGTAGCGCTCTAGGGATTAATTATGGTACTTCGTGATGGAAAATCACTTCGATCGATGGGAAAACAACAAACTTGTAATATAAGTAATAGTTCGTCCTGTGAGACATATGTACATTTATTAAATCAAGAGACAGAAAAATTCCATTTCTGTGGAAGTTGCTCCGTTCATTCCCAATTTTGTGAGCTTCCATGAATAATCACCAGGGGGTCATTGCAGATAACGAAACGCTGCCTGATCGAACCGGTCTTGACTTCTCTGTCGTGACTTCTACTGCTAATGTCATTCGCCGTGTCTCGGTGTGTATGTGTGTGTGTGTACAATTTGTTCTACTACTTTCGTTTTTTTTAAAGTTCGGAATCGGTTCATTTTTTGTGACTGTTAGAGGCGGGAGCTTATGTTTTTATTACAGGATCATCGGGAGAGTTCTCTCCTAAAACTGATTAAGAAGTAGTAAAATAACCCATTTCGAAAATGAATTCAAACGGAACAAATGCCGAAGAAACCGACTGGAGTGATGGAGGGATTCCGGCTGTTCTGCAGGCATCGACGGAGACCAGCTTGAAATTTGCTTGCTTAGTGAGATTTATAGAAGCAAGTCATGTTTCTCGAAAAGAAATCCTTGAAGCTGTCCTTTATCTGGTAATTTTATGTTTCTTTTATGTAATTATATACTGTATAAGTATATAGAATCGAATTAGAAATATCTTTCCGATGGTGAGCAATCATAGTTTCATTTTGTTGTGATACTACATATAGGGATAAGATCCATTTTAGTTGTTCGTCAAGGGTATTATAGTGTTTTTTTACATGGAGCGTTATTGTGATGAACACCATCATAAGCATCAATACTGTTCATGCCCTGCTAGCTTGTTTTGTTATTTAACAGTCATCTTTCCTAATTTATAGTAACATACACACTGTAAATCAAAACCAGATAATAATACCAATGTTATGTAGTTCAGCTTCTAGAGAGTTACTTTTAGAAACAGTTACTGGCCTATTAGAGCTCAAATTCAAGTCAAGGCCAGCGAATCAGTTTCTCTGTCCTCCATTCATTTGTATCCTCTTACACATGTGTCATTAAACCTAGACATTTCATACATATTCAGTATGAAAGTATCATTGGGTGCCATGTTTTAGTCAACAGTTTTCAACTTTCTATTTAAAAATTTTCTGAAACATGAATCTTCTTTAGCATTAAATGTGTTAAATGGCAATCAGATTGTCTTAAAAGTTTTGAGCTATGTGAATTATGGATGACTTATGTGGCTGTGGTGCCAAAGTTTGTTTAACTCTTTTTGGCTGATTCCCATCTGATTCATCTTTTGTAGTTGGTTGGTGGCGAGTTTGACATGGAACTCAACTTTGTGATCCATGACGGGGAATCGGTGGTCCACATGCTGGCCTTTCTGGACAACTGTCCATGCAACTTGCAGGTAAAATTGAATGCTCCACTGAACGGTAAAATAACTTGACTCATTTTTTCTTATGAATTCTGTCCATCCCAGGCGGAAATATGGAGCATATTCATCGCAATCCTACGCAAGAGTGTCCGTAACTTGCAGGCTTGCACAGAAGTCGGTCTCATCCAACCCGTTTTGTCACGTCTGAAAACGGCTGAGCCAATCGTCGCTGGTACGCAATAAATCAAAAGTTTCATTTGCTCGTTACCAGCTCAGTATTTTTCTTGTCTGACGTTGGCAGATCTCCTCGTCGAGGTATTGGGCGTGTTGAGCAGCTACAGCATCCGAGTAACCGAATTGAAATTACTATTTCGGGCCATGCGAGCTGAGAACGGTCGCTGGCCGCGTCATTCTGTCAAGTTACTTCACGTTCTTAGGCAAATGCCGTTGCGAAGTGGACCGGAAGTTTTCATAACATTCCCTGGAAACAAAGGTCTGACTATAATGAATTGACAATTCTTGTTGGTTCGATTTATGATTGGTTTTTCTTTTGGGAATCATTACAGGATCGGCCCTTGTGTTGCCACCTATGGCTAAATGGCCGCAGGAAAACGGCTTCACATTCACCACCTGGTTTCGGTTAGATCCTGTCAATGCCGTGAACATCGAACGGGAGAAACCATATCTGTACTGCTTCCGGACTAGTAAAGGATTGGGTTACTCAGCTCATTTTGTCGGGAGCTGTCTCGTTTTAACATCAACCAAGGTCAAGGGAAAAGGATTTCAGCATTGCGTCCAATACGAATTTCAGCCACGCCGATGGTACATGTTGGCGGTGGTCTACATTTACAACCGTTGGACCAAGAGCGAGATCAAGTGTTTTGTGAACGGCCAGCTCGCGTCATCCACTGAAATGACGTGGTCCATCTCGACAGGAGAAGCTTGGGACAAATGCCACATTGGTGCCACTCCAGAGTTGGACGACGAACGCCTTTTCTGTGGCCAAATGGCAGCTGTTTACCTCTTTAGCGAGGCCCTCTCTGCCCACCAAGTCTGCGCTATGCACCGGCTCGGTCCAGGCTACAAGAGCCAATTTCGTTTCGAGAACGAGACCCCGGTCCACCTGCCAGATAACCACCGCCGCGTCTTGTACGACGGCAAGTTGGCCAGTGCCATTGTCTTTATGTACAACGCGGTTGCTACTGACGGGCAGCTTTGTTTACAGTCTGCTCCGAAAGGCAATCCATCTTATTTCGTCCACACCCCTCACGCTCTCATGCTTTCCGGTGTCCAGGCCGTCATCACTAATTCGGTTCATAACACGCTGAACTCTATCGGTGGCGTCCAACTCCTTTTCCCGCTCTTTACGCAGCTGGACTTGGCTGTTGAGAGCTCCGTCGCTGGTGACGTCAAAGAGAATGGGACGGAAAGTCAAGACGAACGGGATTACACAGTTTGCAGTAAACTGGTGGCGTTTCTTTGCGAGCTGATCGAGAGTTCGCCAACTGTTCAGCAACAAATGATGCAGAACCGCGGATTCCTAGTGGTCAGCCACCTGCTGCAGCGTTTGTCACGCAACCACCTGACGCTGGACGTCCTCAATGCCTTTTTGAACTTGACGAAATTCTTGGTCACCTCACCATCACCTAATGCTGATATTCTTCTGAAACAGTTGCTCGATCACGTTCTTTTTAATCCATCGTTATGGATTTACGCTACCACCGAGGTACAGACACGCCTTTATTCCTATCTGGCCACCGACTTCGTCCACGATACGCACATTTATACGACGGTCCGGAGGGTCTCGACGGTACTTCAAACAGTCCACACGCTCAAGTATTATTATTGGGTCGTCAACCCGCGATCAGCCTCTGGCATCACGCCAAAAGGCTTGGATGGAATCCGGCCATCGCAAAAGGACGTGCTGACTATCCGGGCGCTGATTCTGCTCTTTTTGAAACAACTGACTATGATGGGAGATGGAAGCAAAGAGGATGAACTTCAGAGTATCCTCAACTACTTGACGACAATGAACGAGGATGAGAACATCCAGGATGTATTGCAATTGTTAACGGCCCTGTTGGCTGAATTTCCAGCCGCCATGGTACCGGCTTTCGATGCTAAACAGGGCGTAAGGGCCGTCTTCAAACTGGTGGGTTCTCCTAGCCAGTCAACTAGGCTGATGGCATTGAAAATCCTCGGCTTCTTTTTGGCTCGCTCGACGCACAAGCGCAAGTACGACGTCATGACGCCGCACAATTTACACATGCTGTTAGCCGACAGGCTCTCTATTCACGAAGATTGCCTCTCGCTTGCTACCTACAATGTCCTTTATGAAATCCTCACCGAACAAGTCAGTTGAATGTCTACATTTTTAATTTTTTCTGTATAAACTCATCTTAAATTAATGCATCATTCTTTATTGCAGGTGACGCAGCAAATTCTGCGCGTACGCCATTCGGAACCAGAGTCTCACGTAAGATTAGAAAATCCAATGATTTTAAAAGTGATGGCCACTTTGATCCGACAATCGAAACCGTCCGAGTCGTTGATGGAAATCAAAAAGATCTTTCTAACGGACATGGCGTTTTTATGCAACAATAATCGGGAAAATCGTCGGACAGTATTGCAGATGTCCGTGTGGCAGGAATGGCTCATTTCAATGGCCTACATTGTACCTCGAACTGCCGAAGAACACCTCGTGTCCGATATGGTTTATTCGCTCTTCCGCACACTGCTGCATCACGCCATCAAATACGAATACGGTGGCTGGCGCGTCTGGGTCGATACTTTGGCCATTGTCCATTCGAAAGTTTCTTTCGAAGAATTCAAGCTGCAATTCGCCGACATGTACGCCCATTATGAGCGTCATCGAAGTGACCACATAACGGATCCTAATCTCCGTCAACAGCGGCCTGTGAGCACCATTTCGGGACAAAGGGAATCTGCAGCTCTAGCAACCAAGGTCACCTCTGATCCTGATGTTATGTCGCCAGCGCCTATAGTGGAATTGGCTGACGACGCTGGCCTAGCCGATCCGACGATTGACTATGACGAGCACGTCACTTTATCATCGAAAAGTGAAAAAGGTTTCCAAGCAGAAGAAGGGAAGCTTCCCAATCAACCTCCTGCTGAACAAGTTCCGGTGTCTGTGGACGAGCAAGTTGTCGCCGCCGTCGAATCAACGGAGCAGAAAAAGGAAATTGTTATGCCTGTTCAAGCGGAAGGCACCGAAGGCGATGCGCACAGCCACGATTCTCTTGTAGAGTCTTCCACTGAAAAAGTGGGATCCGGTGGCGCGGATCAAGAAATCAATGAAATTCAGCACGATATTGAAGAAGGAGCAGATGAGTTCGTAGTTCATGAAGTTACCGAAGAAGACGATGTCGACGTTGCCGTGGAAATGTCTGCGAATCGTGATAGCCCAATTAAATCTGAAGAGTTAAGCGGTGGATCTGAAAATGAAGACAAAGACCGTGGACCTTCCGTCGTTTCCCCATCGGATGAAAAAATAGATTTGGAAACTTTGAAAAACGACAAATCGGATGATGAAAGCAAAGAACTGGAACCCTCAGTTTCCTTCGAAATAGAAGAAAAACAAGACCACGAAAGAATAAACTCCCCAGCGACGCAGTCGGCTGATGAAGCAGACGGTAACGAAGAAAAGCCAGAACCGGAATCGATGGAAGAGCAGAAAATTAAGCCAGAAACTGTGGAACATAAACCGTTACAGACCGTATCGGGAGCGCTGGATTTACAACTGGAAGAAGAAGCAGAAGGAGAGAGTATGCCGAGTTCTATCGAATCCAACAGTGCACGTATCCCAGATCAACCAGCTGTGTCTGAATCTGCACAAGTCCAATCCGGCGCTGCATCCATGGATGATGGAGCCGTTGCAAGTGATAGCCTTCCGAAAGACGATGATAAAGAAAGGCATTTGTCACCAGAGAAATCGCGTGAGCCTACCCCGAAAAAAACCAATAAAAAAGGTACGGTGGTGTAATTCTTTGCGATTATAGATTTATCCATTTGTTTTCTATTCGCCAACTAGAAGGGGGTCGCGGTAAAACTTCGCAGACGTTCAGTCCAGGCCCTTCCCGTCCTCCATTCCGTATTCCGGAATTCCGTTGGTCGTACGTTCATCAGCGATTGCTATCCGATTTGCTCGGATCCATTGAAGCTGACCTGCACACCTGGCGAAAGTAAAAATCCTTTGATATTTTTCGGAGTGAGGAAGCCGTTATTAACTTGAGTTTCCTTAATTTCCAGTCACAGTACCAAATCGGTGCTGGAATTCGTCAACAGCGGAGAAAGTGCCATCTTCGTCGTTAACGCCGTCCATTTGATATCGCAATTGTCTGATAATTTGATTATCGCTTGCGGTGGATTACTGCCTTTATTGGCTTCAGCTACTTCTCCTCACGTAATGACTCGCTTCATCTTAGTACAAAACTTTTCAATTTTTCTCTAACGGTTTGAATTTCTATTTAGAGCGAGCTGGATATTGTCGAACCGACGCAAGGTCTTCCGGTTGAAGTCGCCGTCAGCTTCCTGCAGCGCCTCTCAGCCATGGCCGACCTTCTTGTCTTTGCCTCTTCCATCAACTTGTCAGAACTCGAATCTGAAAAGAATATGGCCACAGGAGGAGTACTCCGTCAGTGCCTGCGTTTGGTAATCCCGACAGCAAAACACAATGTTAAATTAATTTGCACTAAAAGGAGAGAGAGAGTAATCATTTGTCTGATTCACGGTTGAAGGTGTGCACTTGTGCCGTCCGCAATTGTTTGGAGTGCAAGGAACGCACTCGGTTGGGGAGCTGGCTCCGCTGTAATGAGGAGTCGAGTTTGTCGCCCAGGGCGTCCCATTTGGTTTCACTCATTAAGGGAGCTCACAGTCACTTCAAACTTCACGCCCAATCGGCGGTGAGTGGCTGTTGCCGGACAGTGGCTGAACTTTTTTTTTTTTCCAATACTAGTTTTTATTGTTGTTGTAATTATTTAGGATGGCGAAGACATTCCTACCTACGGTGGTCCAATCCGCGACGTTGAACGATTGCTGCAAGATTTGGATGTGAATCGATTAAGAGCTGTCATCTACCGCGATGTGGAGGAGACAAAACAAGCCCAGTTTCTTTCTTTGGCCATCGTTTATTTCGTGTCTGTTCTGATGGTGTCCAAATATCGCGACATTCTCGAACCGCCTTCTACCGGATTCAACAGTCCAGGCGCCCTTCACGAACCGGGTAAGACTTTCATGTTTGATCCACTTTTATTTTTTTCGCCTTTTGTTTTTCTGAGAATCAAACAGAAAAAAACAATGGTTAGCAATTCCTTTTTAATGATAAATGTGATAATCAAGAATATAACTCATCGTCAGCTCCGTGTCAAGCGCGGGGTTCAAGCCGTGAATGGATGCACGCCCACGGCAGAACGTCTCATCATCATCATCATCAACAGTCTGTGCCGAATCATCAGCACCCGCAGATGTCAGTACGTGTCAAGAACCACGTGTACGGACCAGAGCCGCTTCCATGGCAACAGTCCATCGCCATGGGTATTTTTTCTTTCCGACAATGCGTCTTTTAAATCAACGCATGCTCTGTAGGAAGAGGGAATCGCATGCCCTCCTAGCGAATGCCAATCTTCTTTATTTTTCTTTATGAATTTGATATTTATCCATTTTTCTTTTTGACGTGTACGGTGTTGATGGGATAACTAGAATATTTTACTTTGTATCGATGTTGTTATTCTGAATGGATGTCTTTTTCGGTTTTCTGCAGGTCATAATGGAAACGGTATCCTGACGCCGGATGAAGAACACGCAGCCGACGACGGAAGGAGTGGCGAAGAGGAAGTTGTTGAAATAGACGAAATGAATTCTTCCGTCATTAGCGAACGCCGGTCTGAGTCCAGTTTTAAATCTGAGGTTTGTTTTCGAGTGAATTTAACAGGCCAAGTATTTTGTTTGATTGCTTGCTAACACTGCTTCGGCATTTCACCATTAGAAACCTTCTACCAAATCTACGACTTCTGCTTCTAACCCACTTATATCCAATAATCGAGACAATACGACAACTAATTCTCCTGCTTCCAAGGCAAGCAGAACATTTCGCTTGTGCACAGGAACCTTCTAATCAGTAATTTCAATTGTCTGATTCCTTTCTATCGACAGAATGAAGGAGACGGCGTGTCCATCCGGAGCGGAAAACTCGGTCCGGCTGACACGTCGAGGACCGCATCGGTTGTAAACGAAGACGAAACGTCCTGGACTGATGTAAATCTCGATGAACAGAGGGAAGATCAACAGAGATCAAGTAATATTTGATTTCATCGTCATGATCATTGTTGCAAGATTATTAAGATTTTTAATCGTTTTCTTCTTTTGACCGCAGCAACCGGACCAATGAGTGCTCAGGCTTTAGGGGCTCGAGGTAACCATCAAGCAGGAGGCTCGTCTGTAGAATCAGGTAATTTTAATTGTGTAAATAGGTGAAATGTAAATCAATTTTTTAATTCATTTCTTTTCAGTTTTGAGGCCGTTTAACGTTCCAGCGCTAAACAGCAGTTCGTTGGTATCGAGAGAAGCTTCGCTAACGCAACAACTAGAAGCAGCTTTGGGATCAGTCTGCCCGCTCTTGCGTGAAATTATGGTCGATTTTGCTCCCTTCTTATCCAAAACGTTGCTGGGATCTCACGGGCAAGAACTGCTGCTGGAAGGCAAAGGTCTGTTTTTGCTAGCCAAAGCCGTTAATAACCTGTCAAGACCTATTGTATCAATTGTATTTAAAATGCAGGACTGATAACGTTCAAGCAAAGTCAGTCGGTGGTGGAGTTGGTGATGTTGTTGTGCTCACAAGAATGGCAAAACTCATTGCAGAAGAACGCGGGACTCGCTTTCATCGAGTTAATCAACGAAGGACGGTAATTGGCCATTCAAGACGAAAAGAATGTGAACTTTGTTGGACCTGGAAAAATCTTTAATCTCATTGCTTTCTCGTAGACTGCTCTCTCACGCAATGAAGGATCACATTGTCCGCGTCGCTAATGAAGCCGAATTTATTCTAAACCGAATGCGGGCCGAAGACGTTGTCAAGCATGCGGATTTTGAGGTGCGTGCTCTATTTATTCCGCAAGAATTCGGATGTTTTTCTAACCTATTTGTTCACAGACACAATGCGCTCAGACTTTGCTGGAACGTCGCGAAGAAGAGGGGGTCTGTGATCACATCATTAGTGCCGCTCGTCGCCGCGACGCTTCGTCGGCGTTGCGATTGGTTGACCGTATTACGAATATCATCGTATCGAAACAAGGTGCCTGGGCGCCATCGTCGCCTAACGACGATGCCACTAGTTCGACACCTCTTGAATTTTGGCGGCTGGACGCCTGGGAAGATGACTCGCGTCGGCGGAAGCGCATGATTCGCAATCCGCTAGGTTCCAGTCATCCAGAAGCCACGTTAAAAGCTGCCCTAGAACACGGCGCCTCCGAGGCGACCGTATTACAGGTGAGAATTTGTGTTCAACTTTGATTAACATTCTGTTGGTTCTAAATTATAATTCGTCCATCCCGTCAGGCTGAAGAAGCTCTCCACGCCCAAATAGCCAAAAGCAAACCGAATTTGGCGCCGCTCCAGTCGTCTGATTTGCTGGACGATGCTGAGCTTTTGGCTGAAGATCGAGAACTGGATGCTGAACTGACCGGTAATGAATCTAGACGAATATCAATCATCTCGCCACTAACTAACAAATCGTGAAAAAAAAAATAATAAATGGTTAACTATTTGCATGTGCGTGTGATTCAGGTCCCGTCAATTTGAGTAGTCGTGCCAAACTCATCGCACCGGGTATCGTAGCGCCCGGTACGCTGTCCATCACGTCAGCTGAGCTCTACTTTGAAGTCGACGAGGAAGATGCTGAATTCCAGAAACACGACCAAGAGGTAGGAAAACGCACCACCTGTTTTTCTTTTCTTTTTTTTTCTTTATTTGATCGTTTCTGCACGTTGTTGGGGGGGTTGGGTCAAGGGTCTTTGGAAATAATTTGAATCTTTTTTCTTGTTGATGAATCGCATCCTGGGGTGAGACTCTTGAGTGGGTCTCATTTCTTTTTTGTTTGAAACTGTTAGACGAGCGGATTGATGAGTCTTGGGTGGTAGTGACGCGGATAACGTTTTATTTGTTATGGTCGTGGCAAGCGATTTGTACATGATAATGACGATCATCATCTTTGCGTTCTCTCTCTTTGTTGAACGACTCATCGAGATAGATGAGAATCTTCCATGCGTTGCGATGATTAGTCGCTGGAGGATAAACGTCAGATTGGGTGGCCGTAGAAAATATATTTCTTTAAAAAGAAAAAAAAAAATTTGGGGGGGGGGACGAAAATAACACGAGACAAGTCGAGTGTGATACGGATCAGCTTTTAATGAAGGACAGGGCGCTCGGTATTTAATAGCCTAATGATCGATTAGCGTGTGGGAAAGGTAACCCCATACAGCCAAGAAATGAAAAGAAAATAGATTTTTTTGTTTCTTTTTCTTTTTTGTTGAAAGAAACAAACAAAAAGTAAATAAAAATGGAAGGGAAATAAGCGATTACAACCCGAGGGAAGCCTACCACAGACCCTAAAAATTGAAAACCCTCCAAAACCCCAAATCCACTCGAAAAGAAGAACTTAAAAAACCTGGAAAAAAGAGGAGCTTCATCTGCATAGCGATCCCGTGGTCGATGTATGTAAAGCAGGGGTTAAAAAAAAAAAAAAGAGATGCTGATTTATGCGTTCACAAATTGCCAAAAGCTTGTCGGTTGATGATTTACACGGAAGATTTCGGGCTCCGCCTTGGGAATGTAAACACTTTAACAATTCCTCTTTTTTGTGTGTGTGTGTGTGATGTTGTTGTGGTTCTTCCTGCTTCGGTTTTCCACCGTGAAACGGCAGCAAAATAAAACAAAATAGCCGGTCTCTTTTTTGTGTGTGTATAGATAGTAAGAAATGAAAGAAGCATCTTGACCTCTTGACAACCCTCTACTGTGATTATTACGAGAGAGGGTTTCCTTTTATTTTTTATTTTTTATGGCAACAGCCGAAGAAAGAGGCTTCACTGTTGCGTCGATAGAGTGCGGCAAGTCGTTCAAAAAAAATTCATGGCCCTTTTCCTTTTTTTTTTTTTGCTTTTGTATCTCCTTGATTTTACTGCCGGCTCATTTTTCACGCTCCCGGTGTTTTTTTTACCTACGCCGGAAGAGAGTCAGGTTGTTTTTTTTTGTTTTTTTTTTGAATTTCTAAATGAGACTATTATGATCGATTGCCGGACGGCTGGACCGCTTCCGCCACGCGCTTTCCTTCTCATTTTTTAAACCTCAAACTCTTCGTTGTCCCTCGCCGGGTTATGAATAAACACCATGGGATCGTTTTGCATGTTGATGGCGGTGACATGGTCCTTGTTTGTACAGATCTACCCTTCGTTTTCTCTCCCCCCTCGCCCCTGTTCATTTAAATAGAATTTCAGTTTTAATGTATGCAGTCCGTTCGTTATGACGGAGTAGGAAGAAACAGCGTTCGATGTTAAATCTCCCACAGTCGTTAAACGTCCATCGTTTTCTGTTATTCTTTCAAATGCCGTCCAACTTTTGTTTCTGTTTTTGAGGTTTGGGAATTATTTATCGATTCCCGAAAACAAGGTTGATTTTTCGTGTGTATTGATTTCTGATTGCCTTTTCTCGAGATTTAACTATCGAGAAAAGAACAAACAGAAAAAAAAAAAGGGAAGAAGAAAAAGTCCTGTCTTTTGTGTGTGTGCAGACGAGCCAAAAGGGATCGACTATAATCGGTAAAAACAAAAACAAAACAAAGGTGATGTGGTGGGGAGTGAAAAGAGGAGCTGTTAAAACAAACTGAAAGCCTTCCTTGGCTCACCCAATCGAAGAGAGAGACTTTTAGATCTGTTTACGTATGCGAGTCGCGTCTCTCTTGTAAAGTCTAGGTGGATGCGATATTGATAGGCACCGCTGGTGTTTGGCGGGAAGAAGCAGTGCAAGGAATGGTGAGGGAGGGCAGGGTGGCTAAAAAGGTCCTAGAAAAAAAACAACAACAAAAAATAAGACAGTGAGAAAGGAGCAAAGCATCGAACGTGATAACCGAAGGAGCCAAAGCGACATCGACAGAATTCGAAAATACATGTGAATAAGCAGCAGCAGCAGCACCTATAGGAAATATAACAGTCAAGGCACACACACACACCATTTGGTTGGCGATGCCAAACGAAAAAAACCTGTCGCTGCACACTCTTTGTGTGTGTGTGTGTGTGTGCTCTGGACGTGGCATCTTTTATATGGTGTTGGCTTTGATCGTCCCACGGAATAGATAAATAAGGAAAATATAGAAAGAAAAAAGACAAACATAACGTCGCTCTGTAAAAGGAAGCGCGGAATGTCGTCACGACACTTGTGCGCGCTCGCGCTTCACGCAGCGCTTGCAACTGCCATTTTGCCAGCATTTCTCTCCTTCAGGTGCTGCTGGCCTTGTTTGTTAATTCGATCCCGGACAGTTTTTTTTTTTTTTTGGGGGGGCTGGGGGGAGTTCAGTCAGCGTTCATTTTCTTGTTGTGGAGTTGGAGAGAGAGAGAGACTACCCAGGAAGCAGCCAGATGGTCATCCGTTAAGGATGTTCCAAAACTGACTGGGCTTTATTATTATACATAAAGAGTATAGTGGAACTGTGGCCCCACGATGATTGGACAGCGACTTGTTGCTTTCCAACTCCATCTCCTATACGTCTTCATTTGTTTTTGTCTTATTGTGTGTGTCTGCCACTAAAGTTGACCAGACAGACGACTGATTCTCGGGGGCGCTTGCCTTCCAAAAAGCACCAACAACTGGTTTACCTACGGTGGGTAAAGATGATCCAATCCAGTTGACATGATGACAGCTTGGTTTTTTTTTTTTTTTTTTGCTTCTTCTTCGTCTGCTGTCTTTTTCTTTTTTTGGAGAAGTTTCAAGTTTTTTTTTGTCTCTGAGAAAAGAAAAAAAAAAAATAGCGACCACCTTTGCGTTTAGTCGTTGACTCTTTTTTTTTTTTCATACCTTTTATTTTATTATTTTTTTTTTCGAGTTAGCCTCTCCCCTTTCCTGGAAACTTAGAAGAAAAAAAAAAGATAGGTATCAGGCCATTCGAAGTGTTATGGTCTTCGACTGTTTGTCCGTGGGAAGAGGAATCGCATTCAACACACGAAATACGAAGAGGCCTATAATATCCAAGTCAACTAGAGATAAAAGCTAAAATATTACCTGTACGACTAGTTAGGTATTTCCCTCTTTATTTTTGTGTTTTTTCCGCCCCTTTTTATTTGTATTCCTCCGTTTGTTACGCAAGTTTACCCAGTTTATCTACGTACAAAAAACACTCGTTGTGGTCGATAAAAAGGGGGAAGAACAAAAAAATGCAATCGATTGATAAGAAAACAATAAAATACAATCTCTTTTTAACGTCGTATTTAAAAAAACAAAAACAAAACAAAAACAAAGGGGAAATTCGTCCAAAGGAGGCGGCGGAGTAGAGTAGGATCAGTGGCGGCGGTTGAAACCAGTGCCCAGCAGAGCTCGAGTCTGCCCGGCGCGTCCCCCCCTGCCGAGGTCGGCGTCACCACCCCGACGACCGGCTCGACTCAACGTAACTTTTTTTTTTTTCAATCGACTATTTTGGGCGCGGATTTTTTTTTTTCGTGTTGTGGCGGCGGCATCGTTTTTTTTTTTTTTTATTTCTTGGGTGAAGATTTCATCGAATCCCGCGATCAAAGGGACTCCCTGGGACTTTACGGGTCACGGGGGGTTTTTTTTTTCCATCGGCGGCAGCGGATCGCGCGCGCGATTGACGAACATATTGTTTTTTTTTTTCTTTCTTTTCTCTTAAAGGAAATTCGATCTTTTCGGGTCCGTGCCCTGTGTCGTAAGAGGAAGAAAGATAGCCCTCAACATTCTTCTTCTGCAAGAGTGGGATGATGATGACCCCCTCGCTATCTCTCGTGCCTCTTGCTATTCGTTTTATTTTTTATTTTTTTTTTCCAGAAAGAAAAAGTTGGACATGAAAGAAGGGTCCATCGTGTGTAGCGTACTGCTTCTCTTCCACTATAACCTATAGGCCTATAAGTATCCCCCCCCCCTTCTCTTTGAGATATATAAGAAAGGAAGGAAAGTTCCGTGTTTATTTTACCCCCTGGTTGGCTATCCAGCAGGGGGTTGACCTCATAGAATCGATCATTATCTTCTTCTTTGGCTGGTTGGGGCGCACAGAACGGTGTGTCCCATAGTCGGCCTTCTCTTCGCTGCGCAATCTTGAGTAGCATTTATTTTGATGGCGAAGAAAATCTGTTTTATTTTTTTGGTAAAAAGACGGGAAGAGAACGACAGACAGGCGGAGGAGAGAAGTAGACGAAGGTGAAACAAGAAGTTGCACTTTTACCTGCGTAATGAGTTTTCCCCCGACTGCAAGGAAGAGACGAGGAGGAGCCATTTGAGATTGAGTTATGTCTTACACGACTCGTTGCTCTGTGCCAAAAGTTAAAAAAAACCAACATTTCGAACATGAGACACTGAGACAGCAATAGAAAACGACTTTCTATTAGTCTCCCCCCCTCGCATTAGATTACAATCTTATGTGACGTTACACAAGAGTCCCCCCACCCCCACAAAAAAAACATCTTTGTGTTTTCCCCATTTTTTTGTTTCGTTTGTTTCCATGTTTGAATTTGCGTACAGGCCTATTTTATTTGCTTTTATTTTGGCCGTTTGATTGAATATTATCGCTGGCCACACGGTTAAAAAAAACAAAAAAAAACAGAAAAGGTAGAAACGGGCAAAAAGAGATGAGGAAAGAAAGAAGAGCGGCAAGTTTTTTTTTTCATCTGGTACGCGGATAGTTTTTCTATCCGTCGGTCGATCAGATGTTTTTAATGAGAAAACCTGAACCCGCCGACCGACCATCCGCATTTTATTCCAGGAGAATAGAAGAGGGGAATCCTTTATTTTATTAAATAAATGGTTCACAAGTTTTGAAGGGGATTTTTTTTTTCGGATGAGGTGGACGAATAGGTGAGCGATAGATTTTACCTCTTAGAATACACAAGATGCCTGATGCCCAATTTTCGGCTGTTAATTCAAGAAAGAAAAAAAAATGGGAGACCCAAGCACGTGGAAGGAAGACGGAAGGACAGTGCCTAATATTGATTGACTTAAACAATCGGGAAATAATCTCCTGGCTCTCTTGGTGATGTCAGAACGAGTCAGTGTTGCACAGTCTTGTTCTATAGAACACGAGGCGAAAAGATGGGGGTTATTCTTTCTTCTTCACGAGGCCTAGTAAAAAAAAAAAAAGGGGGGGTGGTGGTGGTGGTGGTGGAAAAGGAAGGTGGGACGATTTTACCTGTCTGTCGCAGCAGCAGAAGAGTATTATATGTACGTGTATATAAAGGCAGATAAGAAGATATATCGATTCATCGTCGTCAGAGCTTTCGGAGCTGAGCAGGGAAGAGAAACATGGAGGCGCACGAGACGAAAATAAAAAGCCAAAAAATAAAGCGTTGGACGGTTATTGATGTCAACTAATAAAGAGTAAGAGTGAAGAGAAAGGTGAGCTCTGTTTAGAAGCTGAAACAAACAACGAAAAAAGAAAAAAAACAAAACTTGCTAGGCTGCTTCTGTGAGACGTGGGCGATTCATCTCTGACACAACACGTTGGTCCGCTCGTTTCTTAAAGAAAAAGAAGGGATTTTTTCTTTTTCTTTTCTTTCTGAATTTTCAATTTGAAAAATAGAAAAAAATAGAAAACAAAAGAGGATAAGAAAAAGAAGGAGAGGCGTCTCTTGTAATCGAACACAGTGTCATCCGCTATAGGAGAAGGTCGAGTGGAGCGGTCGGTCACACAACTGTGACATGTGTACACGAAGCGCCGGTTCTGCAGATGGTGGCTGTGCGTGAATGACGATTGTGATCGTCACGTTGGGGGTGTATATAGCATAACGCTATCACATAGCGCACGCACAAATAGGGGAGAAAAATAGAAGTTTCGTGGCCTTGTCACACAAGTCCCCATGGTTTTTTAGCCGAAAATTTCCATATGATATTCCCGTTTGGTATACGAGCGCGTTTCGTCTTGTTTTTGTTTTTTTTCGGCGTTGTGTTTCGGTTGGTTTCTTTCCTTTTTTCGGTGTGATGGGGAAAGATCCTTTTGCGCGACTATCAGTTCACCTGACACTCGCCTTTTGTCTTGTGTCCCCTCCCTTCCTGCTTTTCTTCTGCTTTCTTCCACTCGACTCCTTGAGTCCCCCATCAGGCTGACATTATCTTATTCTTTTCGACTCTTCTTCTTCTTCTTCTTTTTTGTTTTTTCTTTCTCGTCTATCTCACGCAGGACTTGAATTTATTACCGGCCGTGAGAGAGAGATAGAAAGAAGAAAAAATTTTTTTTTTTTTGAAAGAGCTTCTTGTTTACGATGTAAATAAAGGCAGAGAAAATAATAATGGCCGCGTCTAAAAAAAAAAAAACAGAAAACTATGAGCTGGCAGGCATTCGGTGTCTGCCATCTTCTTTTCAGTGTGTATTAATTCAATATTAATTGGCAACCCAAAAGGCCATCTAATATACAATAGACAGTATCAATATTTATTATGCCGGATTCAATCAGCGTGCATGAATTAAAACAAGCGCCACGCCCCTATCTTTGATTTGTGATCGTCCGTCTCGTTACCTTTTTTCTTTGCTTTACTGGCCTTCTAAAAAAGAAAAAAACAGAGCTCTTGTTTTTGCCACGCAAATGAGAAGGGCAACTTATGACAAGAGACGTAGTAGAGAAGGCCAAAAGAAAAATTGCTACCCCTCACATCTTTCACACGCCAAGATGGACGGGCAGAAACGGAATGTGTTTGGTTTGTGTTTCGGTCTCCTTGCGCCTTTTTGGCCCCCGACTTGACTGTGTGTCAGAGTGTGCCCGGCGTGATTGTTAACAGCGATAAAAAGACAGAGAGAGAGAGAGAGAGACAAAAGTGTGTTCATATGTGTGCTGCCCTGTGTAGGTGACACACTAGTACCACCATCTCTTTGACCATCTTTTATTTTTGTTTCTTCAAAAATTAATAAAAATAAAATGTCCGTCTATGTACGCGAATCATTTTTTGTTTTATTTGAGCAGATTGAAACAAAAAGAAACTGGGGTCATCGTAGTTCAGTTGATCGTTTAACTCAATCTCTTGTTTTGATTTGAATTTCGAATTTGGCGCCCTTTGCGGCGGTGGCTCATTTGTAAGTACGACACGTAGCCGCTGCCCTCGTATTTCTTTTTCATTTTTTTTTTTTTGTTGTTGTTGTTGTTTTGTTTCAATTTTCAAACAAGAAAAGAGGAACGCAAAGGAGCTGGTTGATGATGACAGGGGTTTTTGTCTTGTCGCAGCCTTGCGCTGTCTTGTTGACGTGATTTGCCACACATATTGAATTCTCCTTGTTGTGTATAGTTCTCTCTGTATTATTCACATTTTCCTTTCCGACGGGAGGGCGGGAAGACGATCATGTTGAACCAGGAGAAAGATGAGGAGGTTCTCTCTTAAAAGGCTCTGTATACACAGAGCTGGGAGGGAATAGGGGGGACGGACCCTTGTCGACAGGTATCCATTAACAACTCCAGCGAAGCCCCCCTCTTCTCTTTCTCTCTCGTTGTTTGAAGCTTCAAAAAGATTTATGATGACGTCAGCGAGGAAACGTTTTGTGATCATGATGATGATCTTCGTCTTGTTGATTCGCTCACACGACGATTCGTATTGAACCTCCTTTTTGGCGTGATCCAAACGCATTTCATCCGCGAGGGAGCCACAGGATTCGTTTAATTACCGTGAGAAAAACGGAATGGCCCGGTCACGTGACCCGCCAGCCGCTGCGCTGTTGAGGGCCGAATATTTTTACCCCCCCCCCCCCCAAAAAAAAAATTTTTTGCACGGCCTTACATTTTTGTTTGTTTTCTTTCCTATAAATGTTACGATATAATTTGCTGGATGGGTCGTCAAGTAAAAACACAGTAATAGGCATGTAAAGCTTGATGCCCCTCCTACAACACGCCCACTCGTACACAAGGACGACGATGACGACGGCTCAATCAGCCCGTGCTGTTTCCTTCCTCTCCTTTTTTTTTTTATTTTTAAAAAGACCCTCTGTGAAAGAGCAAAATGTTTGACCATGTCGGAACCCCCCAGAAAATTGTTTTCTTTCATGAAAAGTAATATGAATTAAGTGGTTTGTTTGTTTGAGAGGGGGGGGGCCGAGGATGGATGTCAGGGGGGGTCTCATTCCCAAAGTTCTCTTAAAAGGAAGGCAATGATGAATAATAGCTGTGTGGTAAGAAGAGGGGGGGGGGGAGCTTCGTGATTGACGTGTCGGAATGTGTCGGGTACCACGTCCGTTTGCGGCGGCGCGAACCTTTTCTTATTGCCGTTGTGTTGCTGCAAACATTTGAAAACGCATTTTCGGCGTGGAAGAGAGAGACACATTTAATATCGATGATTCAATCTTGGAAAGAGACAACAAGAGTCCCGATTTCGCTTCCGCATTTCACACTCCATCGCACCCCTTTTTATTTTCTCCCTCTTTCGTTCTCCCTCTTTCCACTGTTCGTATATAAACGCACTCTACATTTTTTTTTTCTTTCCTGATGGAGTTTTGAACACTAACAGACGAGCAAAAGTGAGGGGGAGGAAAAATAAAAGAAATATATGGGTTGTAGATGGATCCAGCTGGTGGCCGACCCACCGCAATTCGTAAAAAAAAAAGGCCATCCGCATAAAGTAAAAGAGAATGGAGGGGATATGTTTGAATGTTCACTGAATCGAGAAATGAGCGTTGTGTGTGTCTGTCCTGTCCAGGGCCGACAATAGGAGAAGGGCGGCGGCCCTCATACGCTACGATGATTCACTTTTTTTTTTTCCTGATCGTCAACGATGATCTGTTTGTCGTGCCGACTGTGTGTATAATAAGATATCTAGGACTGAATGTAGTAGTCTGTATAGTTATAGATGATACCCTGGACCCGTGGAATGCGTAGGCCTCTTTGTGGTGCTCTATACCCTCCTCGTTGAGTTTCGTGTCTACGTGGGTGTAGTTGTGTCATGTGGTCGCTCTTTTCATCTGAAATGGAGGGCTATGTAGGCCTCTATAGACTGATGAGATCATCCTCTTTTGTTACCTGATCAATACTCACCGAAAAATGTACTGCCGGGGGTCGCCATTGTTGTTGTTGTCTACGTGTACTCCAATCTTTCAACAACAACAACAGCAAAAAAGAAAAAGAGGAGTGGCCCCGTAGCGGCCATTTTAGTCGCCTTCGTTTGCGAACCGTATGGGAAATTGCTCAGGTGTTGGAAGGTGAGAGAGAACGGGGGTGGGGGGGGGAGATGAAATGGGAATTCATTTTTAAAAGCGTTTATTTCGTGCGTGATTGTTGTTTGATTATTTTAATTTCTTCAATACCGGCCACTAAAATGTTTCCCGAACAGTCGGAATTGCGAAGAATTTAAAGCGGAAGACATTCATGTGCACATGACAACCATAAAAAAAAAAAAAGGCGTAAAGCGTGTTAAATATTTCAAAAAGAATTCTTTAAATTATTTGGTCTAGTGAAATTTCAAGTTTTTCAACAACAAAAAAGAAGAGACAAAAAACAAAAAACAGAGTCGAAACAAGTTTCTTGTACACATTGAATATTTTTACAGCAACGGGCCCATATTGCCAAGCTAAAAGTGATAATATAGGATTCAATTTTTCTGTTTTTTTGATTGACACACAAGGAAAATAATAATAGCAAAATAAATAGGAAACTTTTGTTGCGGTTTTTTTTTGGGGGGATCTCTCTCTTTTTTTACACCGGGTAAAACGTCCGTTATTTCTCTTTGTTGTGTGCGGCACGTCAATAACCAAAAGAGCAAAAAAAAACCAAAAAACAAGAAACAAAGCAGCTGAAATTGAAAAGCAACGATCATTTCTTGCGCAAGACGATTCGTGTGAACTTTGGTCTTGTTTAATAATCATCAAATCTATAGGGCATTACAAACTGGGAGCAAGACGAGCGTCTAGTTCTAACATTTTTCTTTTTTTAGCACCGTGAATTGCGACACTCTTTTTCTTTTGAAATCGATCAATTAATCCTAATCTACAAGAAACAGAATCTATTTTTTATTTTTTTGTTTAAACATAGAATATGATTACAATCCCCGCCTTCATTTGTTTGGTTTTGTTCGTCATCCATACCGAGGGGTCCTCTTTTTGTTTGGTGGTTTTTCAAAGCTTCTCTAATGAACGTGAATTAGTGAGGAGTTCGCGAGTTAGGCGCCAGGCCTGTTTGGCCGCACTTTCGAGCGAAGCGGGCGGTTTGCCGCGGAACAGATCCAGCGATGGCAGGAAGTAATGCGGACAGCGTCTGCATTGCAAACACGAAATCAATTGCAATAAAATGCCGTTGATCCTGTCACCGAGGCAGGATTCGTCCCATTCCATTTCTCTTGGATGTTTTTCACACTCGTAAAGCAACAGCGTCTGTCGATATATAGAGAAAAAAAAAAAGAAGGTGGGGGGGGAAATCAGAAACATTTCTTTTTTAAATCGGCCGTGATTAAAACGATTCGATTCCGACGGCTTTCGGGGTAGATAACATTTGATTGATTGGGATGAGTTTTGGGTTTTCTTTCATTTTCGTTTACCTTCATGATGTAAGTTGTGACTGGGTTGGCTGGGATGTCGAGATGCCTGTCTCTGAGCGTCTTTAGAATGCTGAGACATTTACGGCGGCATCCGCCGACCAAGAGTCGATTCTCGGCTTCGATGAAACTGAGGACCCAGGCGTCGCCTTCCATGGCCGATTGTTTGCCAGTCATTGCCGGCGTCTCTTTGGACAGCAGGTCGAATCCTTCGGTTTTGACGTCGGCCACGAGGCCTGGATGAGGCCACGGCATGTGCGGAATAGGCCAGTGAGCCGCCGATCTGGGCCACACTCCCGAACATTTGAAGGCGGGCGTGATTTGCACGACGAAGCGCTCGCGAATCCGCAGTTTGACTTCGGTCGTGTCGGCCACCATTTTGACGATGTCGCGGTAGGCCGACTTGTCGCAGGCCTGCGCCACCAGCGTCTGGAACCGCGACCGGATCTTTCTGGCCGACAAGTATCCGGAAGCGGTGATGAATTCCACCCATAACGACATGGATCTCTTCCTTCCGTCGCTCAATTTGAGGACGGCGCAGCCGGGCAGAGTGCCGTCGTCCACGAAATTGAAGACGCCCATTTGATTGAGATAGAGGACGACTTCGAATTCGCCCGGTGAAACGACTTCGAGGCCCTCGAATCGGCCGTTGCACTCGGCCAAAGACGAGATGAATCTCGGCTCCTGGACCTCCACTTCTTTGAGCACGTCTTGCACCACTTTGCACACCTCGCGCAACGTTTTCGCGATCTGACCTTTGCGCGTTTGAACCCGTTCGCCGTAATACTTGTTCAACTGGTACAGCATTTTTGACTGGGCCGCCATCATATCCGAAGGGACCAACATCTTCGTTTGAAACACTTGACGTCTAAACAAAACCAAAATTCAACGAGTGGAACAACAGGCCTCCTTGTTTGGTTTTTCGTGTGTGTATCCAGGAAAAAAACGCCTTTGACCGACTAATGGGTGGTTTTAATCAATCGGTTAGATGAATCATGGTCGCGATAGAAATCAAAGAAATTCGATCTGGGAAAGATGACAAGGGCAGGCTGAAATGCAAACCGGCAGAGACTTTGGTTAGGACCACTGCTCACCACGTTCGGCGCATCACTGGCCGCTCACGAAGAATCTCTCCATTGTTTCTTCCCTTTTCTTTTTCTTCAATGCCTTCCCCTTTTACGAAAGACAGAGAGAAAAAGAGAGAGAGGAAACCAAAACAAAAAAGACCTGGGCAAAAGAAAAATCGTTTGGCTCCGCCTCTACTCGATTCTCATTAGTTCCCAGCTGCATAGGCTTTTGGCGGTCGGGGCGGGGCTTCACGTCCGCCATCTCCGGGCTGGAAAAGAGCATCCGGACCTGGTTTGCTTTGTGTTTGTAAGTGACGCGTGTGTGTGTGTGGGTTGAACTTGGGCTGTTCGTTTTGCTGCCGGGAACGGACCAATCGCGTTGGTTGTTGGTTTTATCGACCGGGAGAAAATGTTATCCGCATCCCTCCTCCACATACCCAGGAGCTGCTGCTGCTTCTTCTTCTTCGTCGTCGTATATTAGAACACATATACCGTTCTTTATATACCTCCACATACATCGAGAGAACTCTGCGTGTGTGTGTTATAAAAAAGAAAAAAAAAAAAAGAAGTTTCTTACGTTTTTTGATGGCGGTTCTTTATGTTTTCTTGTCGGGGATGTAGCGAAAAGAGGAAAAATTTTGTTGGGAGAGATGGGATATTTATACATATGATGGGAAGTTTCACTCTGTGGATACAACCCCCCTATTGATTTATCGTAACGACCGTCTTGCTACAAGATCTACATGTAAAGCGTATGTAATATTTGTTTCTGTCTTTGGTTGTTGGGTTTCATTTCTGGGCGGCTTTTTCGGCTGATTGTATTTTATCTTTTTTTCTTACCGAGTTTTGCGGTTGATGTCGGCACCGGATCCTCTAGAAATAATTATTCCCTTATACTTTTCGGTAGGATTCTTTCTGTTTTTACGACTCGTTTTGTTTTGTTTGTTTTCTCGTACGGTGCCGACTGATTCCGTATGCAAATGTGCGTTCCTGTTTTTGTTTGTGTGTTGTCTTGTCTATCAGTCGGCGTGGCTAATGACAAAGGCAAACAACATATTTTTTTATATTTTTGGAACTTTTGGGTTAGTTACCATTAGAAAACGCGTTCGCGGTTTCAAAATGCGAGTTATGACCGTGTGATTGTGTTTAGTGTTTAAATACCGTTTATGCGCCCAGCATTTAATACCGACCATGTTTTTTGTTTTTAAGCCACACGATTTTTCAACTGGCCCATTTTGCCTCGTTTGTCACCCATTTTTCTTTTCATATTCGAGGGTTATTATTATTCCACGCCGAAAGAAAAGCGGAAAGGCATCTGTAACAGCTGCAATTATCATTTTTTTTCTTAAATTGTGTCTCTGCCGTGCAGGACGCGGCCTGTAAAAAGATTGCCTAACAATCAGAATAGATAAAGACATAGAAAATGTGGTTGATTAGTATAGTGTACTGTATACAGATATGTAGCCGTTTTTGACTGATTCGGCCAGTCCGTTGCGTGTGGAACGAGTTGCGCACGGAATGGGCCGTACACGTAAAATTGTATACGATAGTCCGGAGTTCTTGAGCGGAAGTAAGTTGGTTAGATGGAGCTTAATGCATCAGTAATGCCTCTGTCGTCCTCCCCCTCTTTGACGTGGGAGAAGATGAAAAAAAAAAAAGGGACCGGTAAGATGTATGACCGTCTCGACGGCGTAACCATAGCAACCATCCATAGCTCTTTCCATAATCCAATTTAGTCCCTCCCTCCCTGTGGCACTCCCGTTGGTGTGCGCATCTAATGCAAGTTCGTGTGACTCACGGAATTGTGAAACAAAAACAAGAAATTATTTTTAATCTCTACGAAAATTGCGATTGAACTGGTTTTTTTATGTGTTATTTTCAATTCAAAGACATTTGCGTTGCTCGTATCGAATTTCTAATGCAATCATCTTGTTGCTGCCGTCTGATCTTCTTCATGGAGTGTTTTTAACTTGATTACGCCGGCAACAAAAGAATGAGTGGAGGGGAGCAGGTTTTTTTTTTTTTATCGTGTCATACATCTCCCATTAGTGTCACTACTGCAATGCTGGGGATGTGTACAAGTGTATATAAGGGCAACACACTTGACCGACCGGCCTCTCTTTCGCCCCCTTCTCTTTATGTTTGTTATAGCAAATGGCCCACCAAAACACTCTCTCGCTGATTATTCAAACATTTGGTGAAAAATGTTTGTCTACTACAGCGCTACATCTTTGTCCCCCCCTCCTCTCTTTGATCTGAACCACTGCCGGTGGGCTGGCCCATCTGCCTCTTTTTCTTTCTCGATTTTTTATTCCACCCTAGTCTCAATTCTATACGCATCAGCGGGTAGTAATACTACAGTAGTGAGCGGGTGGTAGTACCAAAGATGATGAAGCCATTGGAATCATTACAAAAATGGGGGGAAATAAAGGTGGGGAGGGTGAAAGGCAATGAATGTTTACAACTTACAATGTGTGTAGGTAATTTTTTTTTTTTTAAGACGTGGGATCGATGATAAGAATTTGTTTTTTAATTTTTTTCAATTTCTTTCCTCGCCTATTTTGATGTTTTCTAGTTTGTATTTATTCATTCTGGGAAATTCGATTGAATCCATCAAAGTCTAGTACTGTACTCTATAGCAAAAGGGAAATAGATATTGTTGGCAGGCAGGCTTTAGGGGTCGGCGCGGATTGGGGGGATGTGGCTCTGACATCACTCACTTGATGCATCACGCCGGGATCCACCATCGACCGTTTCACGCAGTCACGGCGCCGCTGCCATGCAACGCCACCGGTCGGTCATTATCCAATCGGCGGGCAGGGAAAAGAGAGAAAGGGAAAAAAGAAAAAGAAAATAAAGACGCTAGCTTATCATAATATGTAAAACACGATACGAAAAAAAAAAAATATCGTGGGATTATTTCGATGTTCTGTTCCGTCATGTTGTTTCATCGCCGCCATTTTCTTTCGTGGCACGGAACACAAGGTGCGCAGCGTATTTTATTTTTTTGTGTTCTTAAAAGAAGGAAGTCATCCGTTTTCTTTTAGTCCTGAGAAACATTTTTCATTGGACTGTTCCAATTTCAGTGTCAAAATGTCCGCCATTTTGATCGCAATTCGTGTCATATCTACTTCGGCCTAAAAGAATACTGAATTATACATTCGATTCGATCGTTGTGCCCACGTAAACATTGTAATGTTTCATCAGTGTATCCTTAATCTTCCGAAAGCAGCCGCCAGCAATTGGTTTGCGTACGTGTTTATGAATACGCTAAGGTGATAATGAGCATTCTTATCAGCCTTTTAACAGGCCTATAAAACGAAAAATCATTTGAAATGGAAACTCAACGTTGTGTTAAATGCTTTCGGAATTCACTTCTCGATCTACTGCTTTGAAACACATCAATTCTCGATTAGTTTCCCCGTTAATCACACGAAGATTGCACCGCATGGATTATGTCGACCTCGAGGGTCTCATTAGCGATTCCGCGCACAGCCAAAATCGTTCGATGCACTTGGCGCGTGTGCATCTCTTTTTTTTTTCCCACAAAAAGTATTTTCTCTTGTACACACCAACCCTCGTCCATTCCATTAAGGCGTGGCCTACCTTTTTCTGCTCGACAACCCGATCATTACGGAAGACATTTGCTGTGTGATGCGTAAGCACACTCTGAATATTCGGCGTGTGGCGCGTGTAATCACTTCGAAAAGGCTGAAAACACGTGACTAGACATCCGAGATGCTCCAATAATCCGTTAGGTCATCGCTACTGGATCATCATTAAAAAATAGGGAACTGCTGATGGACTATCGAGTGCCATACGAGACGAGTTCTGTGATACTCGAAACGCGAAATCTTCCGGTATCTCCCCATTTGCGGACAAAGAGAGTCGGGAATCACAATTGTGTTTAAATAAAAATGAATTGTGATATATATTCTTTTTTTTTTTTAATGGAAATAGTGGCAACTGTAGCTGTCGTGTGTGTTTTGTTTTTTAAAGGCCGGCTGTCTTTTTTTCTAACCCTCCTGCGATGCAATAAGAGGGAAGTAAGCCAAAGTAATCAGGTCCATTTGGGTGAAGAAGAAAAAAAAGAGAGAGACTAGGGAGAGGGAGCTGTGCAAGAGGTAATTCGATCTCGTGTGTAAGAGAGAGAGAGTCTCTGGCTTTTGTAGAACTGCGTGTATTGCATTCTTTCTGTGTTATCTTTTCAGCGGATTTGTAGGATGCTTTGCTTTTACTCTCGACATGAGGAGAGAAAGAGAGTAATAGTGAAGTGGGTGGTGACAATCTGGCGTGTGTTTTTTGTTATTTTTATTATTATTTTTTTCTTTCTTTGGGCCTCTCCCCTCCATCTGAAAAAAAAGGGAAAAAGAAAAGTCTTAAGTTGTCTCTTTGGATTCTCTTTTTAAGGATTCTTCTTCTTCTTTGCTAACAACAACAGTTGATGTTTCTCTTTCTGCTTTAAGAACTCAAAAAGATTTCGGTTTTCGATTACCTCGAGAAAAAAAAAAGGGAATGACGACATTGTGTGTCATCTGTTTCTTCTTTTCTCTTTTTGTGTGTGTGTGTGTTGTAGGTATTAAAGTACTGCGATAATCTTCATGGAAAATGGTATTTCACGGAGATACGAGCCATCTTCACCCGCCGTTATCTACTACAGAATGTGGCCATCGAGATCTTTTTAGCCAGCCGCAGTAAGTTCTCGACCTGTCATCCATCCTTCTCAACCGAAATCTCTTTTAAAAAAAAAAATTTATTTTTATTACCATTCTTTTTTTTTTGTATTTTTTCCTCGTTATTTAACATACGCAGCTTCGATCCTGTTCGCCTTTCCCGACCAAGCCACCGTTAAAAGGATCATCAAAGTACTGCCACCCGTCGGCGTTGGTGTTAAATACGGCATCCCGCAATCAAGGTAAGTTGTTTTTTTTTAAATTCTCTATTTTTATGGCTTCGTTAAGTGTTGAACATTGGAATAAATTGGAAATCAATCGGTAGGCGAGCATCGATGATGTCCTCTCGCCAGCTGATGCGCTCGTCCAACATGACACAGAAATGGCAGCGCAGGGAGATCTCCAACTTTGAGTATCTCATGTTTCTCAACACCATCGCAGGTAAAAGAAAATTTACTTTTTTTATTATCCAGTATTGTGTTTTTTTTTCTTTATAAACGTCGTCTGCCCTCGTCAACTTACGGGAAAAGAAAAAGAAAAAAAAAAATTCTTTTGGGGGGTTTTTATTCCGCCCGAATGCGAGGTCGGAATTTATTTTTTTTTTCCCATTCCGAAACGGGAGATGAAATAAAACAAGAACGACATTTAAGAGAATATTTTCTGAGAGGGGCGACATGTTGTGGATGTGTGTGCGTGTGGATCTCGATATATTTTTAGCCGTCGACTTTTAAGTTGGCAACAAGAAGCCGCAAGAAAGAAAAAAAAAAAAAGACGGGGAGGCGAGTTTTTAAGAGAAGAGAACTTTACGGTGTCTTGGAGACGTCGCCTCCAATCAGACAACTGGCCCGCCACTGTCCGCACCAATATCCATCCAGCTCTGAATAGGCGGAACATTCACGCGCAAGAGTCGCCTTTCTCTTCGAATGCCAGAGGAAAGAAAGAAAATAACCAGCTTTAATTTTTTTTCTTTTTCTTTATTTTATTTGCATTTCTAACAATGGAATAGAATCCAACCTCCATAAAACTTAACGATGTCAAAATGGGAAGGCATTGAGTAGAGTTTTCCTTCTTTTTTTTTCTCACGAATAAGAGTCCAGCGTCCAGGGCACAAAAGTTGGGACATGAGTTGGGGACATTTTCCAGATGACCAAAAAAAAAAAAAAAGTTCTTCGTCATTTCGACGTTTGTTGCCCAACACGCACAAACACACATACAAAACGTGCACAATATCTCAGCGGCCATTCATCTTTGTGTGTGTGTGTGTGCGCGCGAGGGGGTTGTTTTTAGAAGCTGCGGGTCGTTTCGTGCAGCGGAACAGTTGCCCAGTTTTTTCCCTTTTTTTTTTTTTTTTTTTTGTGTGTGTGAAAAGAAGCCATGGATACGGAAGAAGACATTTAAATGTTTCTTTTTCACTTTCCACATCTCCTTCTCTCCAGACGGCGCCGTCTCTTCCGTGGTGTTTCATTTTCAAAAGACCCACGAGCAACAGCGGTTGCCCCCCTCACGACAACTGGATTGAATCAAGCGACATCCGTTTTTTTTTTGTTTTTTTTTTAAGAAAAAGGGAAAATTGCATTAGATAAAATAGAATTTGCCTTTTTTAAAATTTTCCCTCCGTCATTGCGGAAGAGAAGAAATGAAATTGCGCAAAGAAAATATTTAAAAGATTCAGTTTTTGTTTTTTCAAATCGTTTTCGTATGAAACGATAATCATTATTCGCCATTCCGTGCGAGTCTGAGAAGAGCACGCGTGTTTACACACACATGAACAGACTCCCGACTGCGTGTTTATCCAACATTCAATTTCCTTATGTTAATGTCGACGCCCTTCGGCATGCAGCCATGTACCTCTCTGATCAAATCAACAGTCCATCATGTCAATCCCGTTAACAGAGGCAAATGCCATCCATCTTTTTCCTCTTGTGTTTCTCTTGGTTTAAAAAAATCTTCTATTCGTGTGTCTAATACCCCCAAAAAGACATCCATCATCCAGTAGTAGTAACTATAACCCCATAAGGTCAATTCTGTATGCAGTATGTAGACATTGTACGGGGCGCGGTGCCATGGAGCCATTCTCTTACCAATGTTTATACATGTTGAGCAATTGCGCTCGCCCTGCTCTCATCGACGAAACAAAAAGGTGTTTTTAATTTTCCCTTTCTTAACAAAAAATAAAAAAAAAAGAGCAAAGAGAGTTTTAAGAAGCCTCCGGTACGGGCCAAGAAGAAAAGTTGCGTGTGGCCCTCGGTTGTGTTCTGTTGTACGCGCTATGCGGGATGTAATATGTTTGACTTGTTGCTCATTCATCGAAATGAATGTCGAAGAACAAGACGCACTCATCCGTCATGCGCATGTCGGAGAAAATTCTCTTTTTTCTTGAGAAAAAGGGAAAGAAAAAGGGAACGTTTCTTCCATCACGGGGAAGAGAGAGGCAAAAATTGGGGGAGGAGGTGCATTTCCTCCGCTAACCACCACCACCCAGGTGCAAGTCAACACATCCCAAAACGTTTTGTTTGATTATTATTCATTCAACATTTAAAAACTAAAAAAAAAAACTCCGCCTAAATGAATGGGGGGCCTACGTGTACACACACGTCCATTCCCTCCCTTCTGCTCCGCCCCCTTGTTGTGCGAGCGAACGATTTTGATGTGAAAAACGTTTTTTTATTTTTTTTTTTGTTTCTTTTTCGACTGTCTGCGGATGGATGTAGGGCGGACTTACAACGATTTGAGCCAGTATCCGGTCTTTCCCTGGGTTTTGACCAACTACGATTCCAACGAGTTGGATCTGAGCCTACCCAGTAACTATCGAGACCTGTCAAAGGTATGCACATAAATATTTTCTTTCTATTTATATATATGGCAACGTTTGATAATTCTATACGCTTACCATATGTGCATGGGGGTTTGACTTGTTTTTGTTTCTCTATTAGCCCATCGGTGCTTTGAATCCGAGCCGGAAGCAATACTTTGAAGAGCGACACGCCAACTGGGAGCACGACAGCATCCCGCCCTTCCACTACGGCACGCATTACTCTACATCCGCCTTTGCTTTGAATTGGCTCTTGCGACTCGTGAGTTGACTTTTTTTTTTTTGTTGTTGAACCACGCAATTACAATGAAAAATGGCGTGCTGATTTAGAATAATAAATTGTCTTATCTCTTTTAACAGGAGCCTTACACGACCCTGTTTTTGAACCTGCAAGGTGGCAAATTCGACTATCCCAACCGGTTGTTCACTTCGATGGCCATGGCTTGGCGCAACTGCCAACGAGACACTTCGGATGTCAAGGTACGCATTTAAAAAAACACAATTTTTGGATTGAAAATATCGTTCACAGTCAGTTTTCGTTTTACTGTTCATTAATCGTTTCACTCCTGTTTGATCGCTGGGCGCGTTTGGTGAATTGCAGGAGCTGATTCCCGAACTGTTTTACCTGCCCGAGTTATTGGTCAATGCCAACCAATACCAAATGGGGCAAACGGAGGATAACGTGACCGTTTCCGACGTGATTCTACCCCGCTGGGCCAGTAGTCCAGAGGAATTCATTCGCATCCATCGAATGGTGTGTCAGTTCATTTCAACCAGTCGAGTTAATCAAGTTGACAATAATGAGTTTTTCTTGTCGTTTCCGTTAGGCCCTCGAATCGGAAATTGTGTCGTGTCAATTGCATCAATGGATCGATCTTATCTTTGGTTACAAACAAAAAGGTATGCGAGGAATGAGTAACCATTTTCTTGTTTTTCTTTCTTTATTTGTTTGTATTTGCGTGTACGTACTGCTACCGTGTCTAGTGTTATTAGTTTGGTAGTAGTAGTAGTAGTAGTGAAAGGGCTTAGAGGGGAGGCGCATATGGTTTCGATTTTGGGGCTGTCGCCGCTTGAAACTCTCAAGAGTCTCAACATCTCCCGTGAGACGAGCCCGCGTCGCGACGCCCGCCAGATTTATCCGCCGTCGCTGAGTCGACTCGTTCCCCTCTACTTTTCCGCTTCCGACCGGATATTTGGCGCGTGGTCAATTAGAAAGAGGGCCTCTCTCCGGTCCTCCTAGTCTTTCGAAATAAAAATGCCTTTCAGAGCTGCTCTCGCGCCATCTCGTGACCAGTTTTTCAACTTTTATTGTATTTTTAATTTTTTTTTTTCTGTTTTTAGGTCCTGAAGCAGTGCGAGCAACTAATGTCTTCTATTATTTAACGTACGAAGGCAGCGTCGACCTGGAAAGTGTGTCCGATCCTGTGACACGAGAGGTCTGTCTGTGCTACTGATGAGTATTCCAGCATTTGCTAATTATTGGAATGTCTTTCCTGTGGTATTTCGTAGGCCATTGAGAACCAAATTCGAAGCTTTGGTCAAACTCCCTCCCAGTTGCTGATGGAGCCACATCCGCCCCGCAGTTCAGCCATGCATTTGGTATACCATTAAATGGCAACGTTTTCTCTACACGAATTTCACGAACCTTTTTGCTTGTCTTTACAAATGCTATCCAGTCTCCACTAATGTTCAGCTCGGTGACAGAGGATGTGTGCATGTCGATGAAATTCCTGTCCAACGCAGCTGTTGTCCACTTATCTGCCAATACGTATCCCCAGTTACCTCTGCCGTCTGTCGTCTCCGTCCACGCCAATTTGCAGTTCGCTCTCAACAGGTGGAATCCTGCCTATGCCGGTATAAAGTTGTTTACCAATTAGTTTTACTATATAAGAGTATACTGCGTTTTCTATTGCAGTCTTCTTAAATTATTAATTGTCTAGCTTCAGGTAACAGTTCGGGTTACGTTGACAATACCCAAGCCGTCCTCGCCAATTTGCCCCTCTCGATGGACCCCGTCCTGTGTAAGTTAATCGGCGATGTCCACATTGAAATCGATTGAATCTTGCCCAGTACCCTAACCGTAATTTTTGTAATGTTACATTAAAAGCTACCGTGACTAGCCAGAGCGGCTTCCTGGCTCGTCGTCATCTAGGAGACAATTTCAGCCAAAAAGTGCGGATGCGCTCCAACTGTTTCATTACAACGGTGGACAGTCGATTCTTGATGGCTTGCGGGTTCTGGGACAACAGCTTCCGTGTCTTCACCACCGACACTGGTACTTACATTTTATTCCAAAAGTGTTCAGAACCTCATTCATTTCCCCTCGTTTTTTTTCTAGCCAAAATTGCGCAAATCGTATACGGTCATTTTGGTATTGTGACGTGCCTGAGCCGCTCCGAGTGCAACATTACATCTGATTGCTACATCGCATCAGGTAAACGCGACGAATACGTTTGCATATTTTTTTTCTAGATGAGCCAAATTTTAATTTAATCAAAATGTTATGTCGTCAAGGCTCGGAGGATTGTACCGTATTACTGTGGCATTGGAACGCGCGAACTCAAACTATCGTTGGGGGAATCGGCCGATTGCCCGACCCCAAGAGCTGCCCTGACGGGCCACGAATCTGCCATTACCAGTGTAGCTGTATCAGCCGAAATGGGCCTTGTCGTCAGCGGTAGTCAGGGTTAGTTTTTTTTCTTGTGACATTTGCGAAAAGAATGAAAACATTTTGAAACCCCAAAATTTTATTTATTTATTTATTTTGTTGCTGTGGATGTAGGTGGATTGGTTTTGGTTCACACGACATTTGGAGACCTACTGCGGTCGCTGGAACCTCGTGAATTTTACGGCAGTCCGCAGAATATTGTGCTGTCGCGGGAGGCCTTGGCTGCCGTCCATTACCAGAAAGGCAACATTGTAACCTACACGGTCAATGGCAAAACGATGCGGCACGTCAATCATTCGGATAACATCCACGTGAGTCAAAGAGAATTGGCGGTCGCGTGACTCACCGGTTTTAATATATTTCTATTTTTAAATAGTGCGTGGCGTTGACACGAGATGGTGAATATCTGGTGACAGCTGGTGAACGGGGTATCGTTGAAGTCTGGCGACTCTTTACACTAGCTCTACTTTATGCCTATCCGGCCTTTGATAGTCCCGTCCGGTCTTTGGCGTTGTCTCATGATAACAAGTATGCAAAAAATTACCCTGAAATCCGTTTATTAGAATCCGCATTAATTGAAATGATTTGCATCATTTTTGTTGCAGGTACTTGTTGGCAGGCTTGGCAACAGGGTCTATTGTGGTCCTAAACGTGGATTTCAATAAATGGCACCACGAGTATCAGCAACGCTACTGAGAAGAAGGAACCGGAGTGGAAGAGATGCCATTTGCTTGCGAATTCCGTTGTTGAGCTCATTAAATGTGCCTCGCTATAACACTTGCGTGGTTTTTCTTGGATGCCAAGTCGATGCGCCTGAAATTCTGTTTATTTCGCTCCGAATTTTGACGACAGGTTTTGTCTCAGTCTCAGAAGATTTCCGGCCAACGGTCTGCCCTCCTATGCCCCCCCCCCTCCAATCTTTCCTTTCTTTGTCTCTTTTTCACTCCCTCGTACATTCCGACGAGACATCAATCGATTCCCTCCCATCATGTGAAGGTTGTAGCTTCTACTGACTTTCGCTTTCACTTTAGCCGTACATATATAGAACTAGCTCTCTTCCCTCCCGTTTGTTTATTTTTCGCGTATGCAAGATCAATTTCCTGGGGTGATTTTCAAAAGGTTTAGTGGTTGTTTTTATTTGATTTAGATGTCTAGTCACACAGTGCGCTCCGGCCATTTCAATATTCCCATCCCTTTTTGTCTTATACATACAGAAAGAAAAGTGAAGCAAACGCGAATTCAGTCCTCGTTTTATTCGTGCTGTGTACTGTACTGGCTACTGAAATTTTCCGTCTTTGTCCTATATATATTTTCTTCTATCCCATGTTAGTATTCCGCCAAAAGTTTGTGTGGGGGGGTTTGCAATACACTAGCTCTTTTACTTCATTGAGATTGGAATTTGAAATTGCAAATTTTTGGCGTTCTGGCAGAGTCATAGACCTCTGGTTGCTCCACTATGGCTATTTTTTCTTTCAGAAAAGGGGTACCCTCTTGCGGGGATTACTATACAAAAAAACGAAGGTTTTGGGTCGGGGCATGGTCGGGGCGTATGAGTGATTTTCCGCCCGGTGGGACTGCCATCTGTTGACAAATGAGTTTTTGTTTGTTTTCTGAGTGAAGTGAAACAACACACCCGCAAGAGGCGCTCCCACCGGGCGGAAAACTCTTTCGCCCCGACCGCCCCGACCCAAAACCCCCGTTTTTTTGTATAGTAATCCCCGCAAGAGGGTACCTGCATACCTCCATACTGGATACTCCAGTATGCAATTTGCAGTAACTGGAAAAGGCGGTTGTTTGAAGTAGGCGGTTTTTTATTTATCTCCATTCACAACAGTTTAAACGATGGCCGAGGTTTGCATTAGATTATTATTATTACACCTTTCATGGAATTAAATTGGAAATTTTTATTGAAGCACGAGGAACACCAGTATTTAAACCTCATTAGAAACCTTATTCAAAACGGAAATGTCAAAGGAGATCGGACAGGCACTGGAACAAGATCAATTTTTGGAGCACAAATGCGATTCAGTTTGCGACATGGTATGTCTAAACTTCATTTTAATCGCATGCAATGATAGTTTATGTGGTGCTCTAACAGGAAAATTTCCCTTGTTGACAACTAAACGAGTCTTCTGGAGAGGCTTGATGGAAGAACTTCTTTGGTTTGTCAGGGGTTCAACAAATGCTAAAGAACTTCAACAAAAGGATGTCCGTATATGGGATGGAAACAGCTCAAGGGAGTTTCTTGATTCATTAGGCTTGAAGGATAGAGAAGAAGGTGCAATTTTTACCTATTATTGATGTTTTGGGAATAATTACTGGACTCTTTTACCAACAGGAGACTTGGGTCCAATCTATGGCTTTCAATGGCGGCATTTTGGGGCTAAATATGACAATATGTACAGTGATTACAGGTCTGTTGGAAAGAACTAATGTTTTTAAACTGATGTTTTAGATTATATATTGCATTTTTGAAGTGGTCAAGGGGTTGATCAACTGAAAAATTTGATAGAAACGATACGTACAAATCCTGACGATCGACGCATGATTCTTACAGCTTGGAATCCAACGGCATTACCACTAATGGCGTTACCACCGTGCCATTGCTTGGCCCAGTTCTATGTAGCAAATGGTGAACTGTCTTGCCAAATGTATCAAAGATCTGCTGATATGGGTTTAGGTGTTCCCTTTAACATAGCCAGCTATTCTTTGCTGACATGCATGATAGCTCACGTCACTGGTCTAAATGTAAGGAATTTCATTCTTCGGTTAGTAATGTCGTAATTTAAAAGTTATTATTGTTTTGTTTGTTTTCTTGCTGAAGCCCGGAGAATTCATTCATACGCTTGGAGATGCTCATGTTTACAGTAATCACATAAGTGCACTCAAAAAGCAGTTGGAACGAGAGCCGCGACCATTTCCCATTCTTAAAATCACGCGTCAAGTGCCTGATATTGACGATTTTAAAGCCGAAGATTTTGTACTTGAAGGGTATGATCCGCATCCAAAGATCCCGATGGATATGGCTGTTTAGACATTGTACCTCTCCTTTAATAAAATTAATCAAATTATATACTGACCCCATAAAGTCATGAACCATGATTTTTCATTGACATTTGTGGAAAACAAAAACCTTGTTTAGCGTTTTTAAAACTTATGTTTAGCGAATCAAATTAGGCTGTACATTTTATCTAAATCACGGTGACTTCTTAGACTTCTTAATTTTTGTTTTATTTTTCAAACCAGTTCACTTCAATCTTCAAAGTTCAAAGACTTCAAACTTAAAAAAAATTTTTATATTTCTTTTATTTTAACCAAGAAGAGGCTTCTTTTCTGTTCACGTGTCCAGCCCGACTTCATTCGTGTGTCTAAGATTTTAGAAACCAAAAAGGTTTTGTGGAAAAAATAATGGATGCGCTTAGAAATGTAAGTTTGTAACCGGGTTCACATAAACAGAAATGGGTGAATGCTAACCATTTTTCTCTCGGTAGTTCAAAGACTTTCTCCTAGTATTCAACACAATGTCAGAGACCTGTTTTACCAGATGCGTGAACACATTTCAGACTAGAGAATTGACGGAGGATGAGGTAAGGATTTGCTTTATTACAGACATTCTCATTGATCATGCTCTTTAAATTCTAGGATCGTTGTGTTGAACTATGTTCAAATAAAAACATTCGGGTTAACCATAAGGTCATGTCTGTGTACATGGAAGTTCAGCCCCTTATTGTGCAAAAACGAATAGAAGAAATGGAGAAACTAAATCCCCCAGCTACTGAAAATGTTCCAGAATCTGTAGAGACAAGCAACTATACACAACCTGATAACTTTACACCATCTGACTCAAAAGATGAAACCCAAGACACCTCTTCACAGCCTCAACCTTAAAATTGCATCATTAGGTAAAAAGTGACAACAAAAATGAACCAAAATTTTTGCATTGTGGTCCTATTAGGCTTGCCTGCTAGTGGAAAGAGCTGGTTAGCAAACAAATTATGTAGTTTTTTGTCTGAAAATGATTGTGTTGTGAAGTGTGCAGCTTATGATAACATTGTGAGTTTAGAAGAGCAGGCCAAAATTGCTCTTTCTTCAACTAGTGAATTGACAAAACATTATCGTCGCGAGATGAAAGAAACCGTGGAATCTATTTTGGCAACACCTAATTCGTCCCAAAAGAACGTGATGATTGTGGACGATAACAACTATTATCGAAGCATGCGGTATGAATATCATCAGCTAGCTGCTAAGTTCAACACGGGTTACCTTCAAATCTACGTAAGGTGCGAAGTCGCTAACGCCTTATTCCAAAACAGCAATCGCCCACAAAGCAATCGTGTTCCCGACTGTGTAATTGTTCAGATGGATACCAGACTTGAATTACCGTGTGAATCATGGGAAAACTCGCTGACAATCGACTCAGCCGACTTAAATAATCCATCAATGATGAGCAAGATATGGGTCCGCATACAGGAAGCTATCAGTAATCCTGTCTCAACAATCAAGAGGCTCGAAGAGAAGAAACTCGTAGCCGAGCAAAGCAAATTATGCAACAATCATAATGTCGTTCACAATATCGACAAAGCTCTAAGAAAACAAATAAGTCAGTACATACGCGAACACAAAGAAAAAAATAGTGCTCGTGTATTGGCGGCACAGCTTAACGACATTCGACAGTCCGTCATGGAAGATGCCAAAAGAGGAATCATAGTACCCCCTGCAGACATCCTGAAAGCAGATGAATCCATCGACATGCCTAAACTTGAAACTTGGGTTACCACGATTTTCCTCCAAAGGTGTTCATCACAGCATGGACATGACTTGGTCATACTAGAATGAATATACTGGTCAAAATCGCTGGTTGATTAATAAACAGCAATACGATCACCTCTTCTTTTTTTTCTTGTTCTTGTGCTACAAGTTTTGAAAGAGCCATTTGGAATCTTTGTTTTAAAGCGGCGTTCTCGATAGTAGCAAGCTCATTTTCTTGAGCTTGTCTCAAGTTTTTGATTTCACGGATCTCATCTCTTAGCTTGTCAGCCATTTTTTGCAAATCGTCTAACAGTAACGAGAAATAAAGATTAGACGGCAAACAAACAAACAAAAAAATTTACTTGCCTTTTTGTGTGTCGACAACTTTTTTCTGTGGAGATAAATTAGATGAACTGCTATCGTCACGAAACATGTCTCCACTAAACTGGGTTACCATGGAATTAGACCCCTAAACAAGGAAGGCGAAAAACATTAATATGAATTACTGTATTTCGCTTGGTCCATACCCTGTTGCTTCCAGCATAGAATTCCGATCCCGACCCCCGGGATTCATCGCTATTCTCATAGTCAGACTCCATGATATTTATTTTACTTCCGTGTTCTTCATCGGAGTCACTCAACGCTTCACCGAAAATATCATGCTCAGCTAAAAATAAAAAAGCATAAATTTCCCATATAAAAAGTGAGATGTTAAAAACAGATCATACCCAAGCCGCGATTTTGAGTGCTGACAAAGGTACCCGACGCAAGTGGAACGGTCATAGCAGCACCGTCTCCCAAACCGGCCTCGTTGGCGGCCTTTACTTTAGATTCATCTTCTTCTGTGATTAGTTCCCATCGTACGCTAACTGCCTCGTTATCAACACGTAGCAAGCGCCTAACTTCTTTCTCAATTTCTGGAGCCTCCACGTATTTCTTTTTTAATGTTTTTCTGAATCTCCTTTTTCTAACATTTTTCATTGGAGGAGCTATGCCATGTGGCATTAGGAATTTTTTATCAACTTTATGGGGATCTTTTTTCTTTGGTTTAACAGGAGTTTCTTCTTCACTACTTGACTGTTGTTCACCCTCTTTGCAAATTAAAATCTAAAGAATTAAAAAATATACATAAAGTAACATCAAGGGTTTTTCCTTCCAAAAACCTTTTAATAAGTAATAACTCACCTGGCTGACATCTGCAGTTTTATAAAAGGTTTTGTTGTCTATAGTTTTTTGAGATTCCATGACACAAGGTAGATCTAAAACCTGAAATAAACAGCAAATGCACACATATACTTAGTCATAAACACCTAGTGCAAAATCTTCTTGGAATAATACCTTGGTAGACATGACCCATGAATCAAACTGAACCAATCCTTTTCTCATGTCGTTATCCAACCTTATACTCAGTCGGTCTTTCAGATTCATCACACCTGTCCTCAGGGTTTGCCTCAGACCTTCTGCACATTCCTAATATGAAGGAATACAAAGAAATTTAGCTGGCAAGTACTTTTCTTAATGTGTCCAAGTGCTTACTGGTAGGCTTGCTGGTAATCTCAGTATGAACTGATTTTCCAACTCATCTCCTCCATTATCATTAGTACTGCTCGGTGGTAATACCGTGGGTCTATTCATTTTTCAAAATAGGATACACCATCAATTATGTATCATGAAAACCACACTGAAGTACAAATAATAGGAAAATAACAACTGTCAGCAGTTAACCAGCTGGAGCAGACGCAACAACAAAATATGAATCCTAATTTTGAAAAAAGACAACGCTGCAGCGTTGCGTTTTTATTTTCAATTGCAAGATATTTATTACTTGAAAATTTTAGTCTTTTTTCGTCAAATCTTATTCTACCGGCCACGGCATTGATAACTTTATCGCGGGAGGCACGTGGACATTGTTGCAGAACCACTATATTGAAAAGCATGGCCGGAATTACTCAAGTATCTTCAAATAAATGCTTTGGAGGTTTTCAAAAAGTCTTCTCACATGAAAGGTAATCATAGATTTGTTGTGAAGGTGTTTTCACATTTTACAGTAGTATGTTTTGACTGTTTTTCCATAGTGAGGAACTCAAGTGCAAGATGAACTTTGCTGTGTACTTACCTCCAAAGGCAGAAGATGTCAATGTCAAGCTGCCAGTTATTTATTGGCTTTCGGGGCTGACATGCAATGAGCAAAATTTCATGCAAAAGGCTGGAGGTCAAAAACTGGCGGCAAATCATCAGTTTATCATTGTCTGTCCCGATACCAGTCCAAGTGGGTGCATAGTTTGTTCTTTATGTTTTATTCATATTCACATTTTACCTGGTTGTAGGGGGTTGTGGTATTGAGGGTGAAGAGGATAGCTGGGACTTTGGTACCGGTGCTGGCTTCTATGTTGATGCCAAAGAAGAAAAATGGAAGACAAATTATCGTATGTTTTCATATATCACCAAAGAGTTGCCACTACTGATTTCTGCAAACTTTCCTGCTGATTTGAGCCTAATGTCTATCATGGGCCATAGGTATAAAAAGCAATATAATTAGTAAAAACACAAATTATTGAACTTTTGAATGGGAACAGCATGGGAGGACATGGTGCTCTGATATGTGCTCTGAAGAACCCGGGGCTCTACAAAAGTGTATCGGCGTTTGCACCGATTTGCAACCCAGTCAAATGTCCATGGGGTGAAAAAGCGTTCTCAGGCTATCTGGGTGCTGACAAAACCCTGTGGGAGGAGTGGGATGCCACGTGTTTGGTTGCCAACTATCAAGGCGCCCCACTTCAGATTTTTGTTGACCAGGTACATCCAACCTAATTTTTCTGTCTATTTTTGTGTAGCGAAAGTCAGGATAATTATTTTACAAATAATTCTTAGGGAGAGGAAGATCAGTTTCTAAAGGACGGCCAGCTTCTTCCCGATAACTTAGTCGAATCATGTGCTAAAGCCGGTATGCCAATAATTCTACGGAAGCAGGCAGGATACGACCATAGTTACTACTTCATAGCAACTTACCTGGAAGACCATTTCAGCCATCATGCAAAATTCCTCCAATAAGGTTAGATTTCATTACTTTAGTAGTGGGTCAAGCTGTAGCGGATATTCTTTGTTTCTGTTTATTAAAATTATATTCAATACTGTCATTGGCGTCAAACATGCAATGAGGTTGGAGGCTACACTTCTGGCAGCCTTCCAATGAGACTGTGTAAACAAAATATATATCGGGTAAAAAGAGATCATCTCGTTAGAGCAACTGACGATTGAAAAGGAATGCCATTAGTAATTTGTCCGATGCGTGGAATTTAACCGTCTGGTCGGACGCCGGTTGGTTGTGGGTGACAGAGGTAGACGTAAGCAATTATAGAGAGAAAGAAGGTCGTTTTTTTATTCCTTTATTCGATTTGACCTCCTTCTCTGTTGGCGTATTCACTTTGCTTTCACTTTCGTCGCTCGTGTGAAGCGACGATGCAGTTGAACTACTTTTTAGTTTGGGCTTTTCTCCGTCCGCTTCACTGAAGGAAGAGCCAGAGGAACGGCCAATCAATGAGCTAAATAACTTTGTGACGTGCATTAGGGAAGGTTTTTTCTGGCGAACGGCTGTTCGTTGTGACTTGAGCGTCCGCACCTCTCGAAACAACGCCGTCATCGTGAGTTCCACTCCCTCGACGTCTTCAGCTGCCGAAAGCTCAGCAAAGTGGCAATTGTTTTGTACCGCCAACGCTTGGCCATCCTCGACTCTAACCTTCATGCGAGTAGAACGCGTTATTTAGAAATAATTGTTGAAATTTCTATGAGTTTAGATTACCTGACGAAGATGTTCGAGATCTTTTTGATTCGCCAACAAAAGTACCGGTAGATAAAAAGGCATTTTGAGACTCTGTATTTTTTCAAGCATCGTAGCTGCGGCCTCGAAACTCGAGCTATTTCCGATAGAATAGACAACTATACATGCGTCTGCCCATGAAACATGAACCGTTGGGAAAGAAAAATCCGCCTTGGAAATAAGAATAGACCGCTTTTGAATTAATGGAATTTAATTTTTTTTTTTTTAGGATGGACGCCGACTACTCAGTAACTATTACTGCGTTATTGTTCTTTTTTTTTTTGAAGGACTCGCACTTGTGTTATCTTGTGACGATCAGTCATCCGTAAATATTTATGTCAAGGTCGATAACAGTGACTTGCTTATTATTGCATATTCGCAACAAGATTTGATTTCAGAGAATTTTCAGATTTTATCGCAGTAGTAAGTATGCTCGCCCTTGGCATTATTTTTGTTTCACCCAGCAATTCAGTCATAAAAAAATCTGTCGATCGTCGTGTCGTGCGAATGCGTTCAATTACTCTGTATTCTTTGTCATCGATGTCGGTTAACTAGCCTAGTTTTCGCCCCCAAAAGCAAGGCAGTTTGCCAGTATGTTACATCATCCTTTGTCCCTTTTTGCGAGCAGTGCCACAATTCGGTTGGTTAATAGTAGTTTGCACACCGGGAAACCGCCCCTTGTAGAAGAAAATCGATAATTGATGACTCATCTTACCGAAGCGTTTGAAGTATCTGCGATTTCAATCTGCGAAGGAAACCCATCGATTTTGATTGTTTTCTTGTAGAGCAAATCTGACAACAATATGTTTTAAAAATCAATACGTTGTGTCTATATGCGATACGTGCTTTTAACCCGATGTGGGTTTAGGCACACGGATGATCTTCTTAAATTGTTAACGTGTACAAGGGGAACATGTGGCTCACGTGGAGCTCAACGTGAGCGTTCAAAGTTGGCCGTCTGCTTTGTTAGTTCCAGTTGAGTTGTACGAGAGGAATAAAAAGAGGGAGAGAAATGACTAGACCTTTTACCCTCCCATTTCCATCACACTCTTCCGGGAAATGTGCATTGAACGGATCGATTATTTTCATTTCTACTCGCCGTACTTTTTTCTTTTCGTATCGCGTAGGCATCGCCGTTCGTCGATGTTAATTTCTTATTCCAACTCTCTCATTTTGCCATTTCTTTTGGGGAACGTATCGTTGGGGTCAACAGGTTTTAAAGATAAAACGCAAAAGTCAAAAGAAATTTGGTTTGTGTATACCTTTTCCCGTGCAGTATTCTCCGATGAATCGATTGGTCAAATAACGAACCACAACAGCTGCAACGTAAACAGTGCAAAAATAGATATAGATTTTTAATGGTGTTGCCGTTGCACGAACGTGCCCATTTTTTTTTTTGCGAAGAAGTGGTGGGTGTCGCGAAAATTGACCTTTCAGTCGGATGAATAAGAGATAATAGCAGCTTTGCGAAGGAGTGTTAGTCTGCAGGTGATGAGCGTCGCATCCGCGTTGCTAGGCAACACAAAGAAACCAAGCGTAGGTTGCGAACGAATGCGGTGTCGTGATTATTAAACAACATTTTGATTAAGATAAAAGCCCCATTTTTTTTTTTAATTGGAATAAATGTCATTCTAACCCTCGCAAGGCAATGGAATTTACCCGTTTTTCCGACGGCCGCTGATCCTAGGACACACACTCTTATTCGTGGCACATTTTTGTCTGCATCGATTTTAGTTAATCGACCGAACGCGACGCTGCTGATCTTCTCGTCGAGTCGCATTTTTGCCTTTTGATTCTCTTGACTGCTGGATTTTTTTTTGTCCGTCGCGTTGTTGTCCATCCCCACCCACTGTAATGCACAACTGCGTTTGACTTGGGATTTCAGCTCGCTCTTTCTTTTTCTTTGTGTGCCTTTGGCTGAGTAGACGATGAAGTCAAGTTGCATCTCGTTATAACGGCGACTGGCCGCACCTCCGAACAGGAGAAACAACAATAAAGAATGACTAGGCATCGTGTCTGTTTTCCCTTGTAAAAATCAAATTCAGAGAATACCATAAGGTACTATACCCAGGAAATGGTTGCGCGTCCTTGTCTACCTCTATTAGCATATCAACCAAACGCTTAGAGAGAGAAATAAAAGGAGAGTTGGAAAACAAGCGATGGCAGCGGAATTCACGCTGGGCCTCTCTACAACATTTTCGCCGTAACGGCGCTTATCTGTGTCGTCATTTTCTGGGTTTTCCTTGTCGACAAGCTTTTGGTATTTCTGGGCAAGTGTCTAGCCAATTTTACCTCTTTTATTATTTTGAAGAAGTGGCGCGAATGGAAAGAAAAGTATTCGCAAATCTTTCGCAGATGTGGTTTGTTATTATCGTCTGTGCGCTGGGCCATTACTCACCCGAACGGACATAATAAATCCTTTCGCGCGTTTCGCCAAGTGACGGTTCCAACTGTTGTCTTTTCTTTTTATTTTCAGTTGTTTTTACTGAATATTTGTTTTCGTTTTTCTGAAGTTTTTATATTCCGCTCAAAGTGGGACACGAGTTGGCTCTCTGTGTGTCCGCCCACGGCGATGGAGATGTTTGTAAAATGATTTGCGCGCTATTGAGTCGTCATTGTGAGATTCTTTCATTTTCATTCGTTCAACATCACAGGGAAGAAACTGTTAAATTCTTTCACGCGCAAACACAATCGACCAATAATTGTGACAAACATAACAACCGATATTATCACATATTCAAACATATCAAATTTTCTGAGCCATTTGTTTGATCAAAATAAAGAATTTTGAAGTTGGGAAATCAAAATATTTTTACACAATTTCTCCGTCACTCTACTTTTTTTTTACATAAAATAAGAAACACATTTTGGATTAATTTTATCAAATTTTGCGTGTAGAAGTAAAAACAGCGAAATCTCTTGATATCGAGAATCCAATTCAATAACAGCCATTGCCATACAATTTTTCACTTTGATTCAATTTCAAAATAAATGTCGAATCCATTTTTGTTTTTGCACGTACAAATTTGTGATATAGACATCAGGTAAAGAGAGTATTTTTGCGTGAAATCTCTTATAATATAATGGCAACTAGGGAGCGATGGATATTAGACGGACCGTTTTTTGAAAACAGATCGGAACGAACCTGCCACGTTTGGCATGGAAGATGCCATTTGAGAAGTGCCTCCCTTGCGAGAAGAAGGTAGTTCAGGTGGCATCGAATTACGACCCATCAGCGAACCGAGCATTCGATTGATGATGTAGACGGAACGCTTCCGCTGTCGGCTGTTATGACTGCTTCCGTTGTTGTTATTCGCGTTGTTATTGGCATCCTGTTGCCTGATTTTGAAACTCCGCGCTTCCTTGATCAATTGATTGAAAATGTCGGCCAAATCTTCCGGTTCGCTTTCGGCCGGATCTGCCGCTGAAACTTCGCAGAAAACGCATGAAAACCGTTTGGCCAGCTCCCTTCCCTCTGCCGCATTAACCTGTAGAAGAGGAAGGGGAAAAAATCCATACGTCATTTTCGATACTCGTCCGGTTTTTTCGTTCATTGCACTCACGAAACCGACATTTCTATTTTTGAACACGGACTCTGTCAACACCGTCAGAGTCCTGCTGTTGATGCATTTTTGCCCGTCTCAACAGTCTGCTCGAGACGCGTGTCCATCTGACACTGTGTTTTTCGTCCGATTTGACTCGCATTCCAGTTCGCATAACTAACCTGTCTTAGATGTCCGAGATCTTTTTTATTGGCCAACAAGACGACAGGTACGGACAGCGGGGATAGATTGATTTCGTGTTCTTCTTTGTTGTCGTCCTCAAAAGATTTTCGCTGGCAACTGGTCGAGTTGTTTGTCTGCAGGGCGATAAGAGCTTCGTGTGCTGCTTCAAAGCTTGTCCTGTCGGAAATCGAGTAGACAACGACGCAGGCGTCGCTGTTTTTGGCTCGTGTCGTCGGCACGCTCGTATCCTCCTGTGTTTTCATTTGTTTGGTCCCAAGGTTAAAAAAGAAAGAAAAACACAACAGATTTTAGAATAACAAATGGGCTAAGTCAAAGAGTGGTCAGTTGCAAACAATAAAAAACGCACAAGATCCGCACGCAGTTCATGCTGACTGATGACACAGACCCTTTTTTATTATTTCGTTTTCTTTCCTTTTTTTTTGCATTGTATTTTATTACGTTGTTTGAACGCTCACTTCCTCTAAAGATTACAATAACGTTTGATTATTGAAACTGGAGAGCCCATCTACAGCTCGATGTGTAAATATTTACGTGAAGTTCAATGGCATTTCCGTTTTTTTCATTTTGATACCCTTTTTTTTGTTTCCTTTTTTGTTTACAATTAATTTGTTTATTTTATTAAGCTCTTCCCGGATCTATATTGAAATACTTTGGCTTTTTGGATTTAACCGCACATTTCTATTGATAGTTGCTGTTGCTATGGTTTCCATCAAAACAGTCGTTTCTTTTTTCGGTTGCCATAGCAAATTATTCTTCATCTGTACAAGGATAATCACGTTGGATTCTTAATATGACACAACTATTTTCAACACAAAAAAAAAAGGGGGGGCGGACGTGTTCTATTTCGTTATCTTACCGGATGATTAGAGACGTCGACGATTTCAACTTCGACGCTCGATCCGTCTATGCAGAAAACTTGCCGATATGATAAATCTAGAAACGCGGTTAAAAAAGAGATGCAATAGGATTACGCACACATACAATCAACATGTTCTTGTTTTGAATTTTTACCTGTGTGCGATTTGTATTCACCGATGTAACGCCGCGTTAGGTAGCGAACCGTTAGAGCTGGGCACGTTTCCAAGCGAAGCGAATCAATAATTAAAAAAAAAAAAAAACAATTTAGAAATGTTTATTTTTAAAAATGAAATTGGCAGAAACAGCAGTTATTGACGTGAAGAAGAAAAACAACGATATAAAAAGCAACATACCTGATTTCCCCACTTGGCGGGCTCCGATGATCGTTACTTTGACTTGGTATTGAATCCCGTTTTTCATGATGACGGTATGGCCTGGCTCTTGTAGAACCTAATTACACGTACAGAAAAGAAAAAAAAAAAACATTTTGAAAATCGTTACGGGATTAAAGCAACAGTGATAGAAGCTGATAAAAGGAAATTCAATTTTCTTTGTGCTATTTACCCCCCCATCAGCATTAAATAATTTTAAACAAAAAAGAATATGGAGAGAGTCCTTCTCATTTCCTCTTTGTGTAAAGATAGCAACTAAGGATAAGCATCGAAAAAACGGGGCTAATTAGCTGGCCTGATTGCTTGCGGATATTTAGTTGCCTGACGTCAGCAAACCATGGCCGTCCTTGTCTATTGCGGGAAGACTTCGATTTTCGCCCAGCCTCCCCGTTTTTTGTATCTTTTTTGTTTTTATTGTCGGCTTTTTCGCTTGACAAAATTATTTTTGCTTCTATCCGTGTTGTTGTCTCTTCTTTTCAGAGTTGACCATTGCGGTGTGACCTACATCAGTTGTGTAACGACAACCGTTTGTGTTGTTTCTTTCTTCACGTTTTCTCTTATTGACTTTTGAAGTCTGTGGCCCCAGTAGGCGGATGATGGGTTTGATTTTTTGTTTCTTTGCTACGCCCGAACTACAGCGGACAGCGTCGCCACCCACCTTTCATCACTGTCGCGCTTTTCTTTGGCTCTCCATTTCAAAACAAGTCGCATTAACGAAGAAAGAAATCGTGCGCTTTTCTTCCAGACGTTTTTCTCGCTTTTTTTTTAACTATCGATTTGAGATGGGAACGTTATGCTCTGAGTTCGTTGCAATTACATAAAACAACCATTTGGCATTCCTCGATATCTTTTTTTTTTTTTTGCTCCTCTGTTTCTAGTTCTCTCTCTCTATATATATACCCGGTGGAGCATCCGGACTGTCGTATGGTGTGAGCAACATTAGGAGACTAACAGCTGCGCTATTACTATACACATCGCCACATCCGTCGACCAAAAGAGAATTTTTTTTTTTTTTATTTAGATTTATGTCTAGCCTTGATCGTTTCATTCCGCCATTTCTTTCATTTGACAGCCGCAAATGAAATGGCGCCAATTGGTGGACAGAAAACGATCTTCAAAAATTTATCAAATTTATCTGTTTTTCTCTACCGTACGTAAAAGTTGAATGCGGTTGGTTAACAACAGTTTCTTACCTGACGACGTTGACAGTTTTGAAATTCTTGTGTTGCGAAGAAAAAGAAGGGAAATCAAATATCCGTTTTGGATGGGCTTTGAAACTTGTGTTTTAGTTAATCAGCGCTGCAAGACACTGGCGATTCTTCTCTTAGAGACACAATTCTGAACTGATGTCAAAGCGAGCGGACACATTGGTGTATATCAAGTCTCGGCCTTCGCAAATGGTGGAATAAAAAAAAAACAAATCAAGTGCGCAAGCGCAAAGACGACGCTAAGAAGTCGTCGCCAAAATAAATCCAATTGGGAGCGGATGCGCTGCTGGTCTGCCCTCGCCGTTCCGTCTGGCCGTGTAGCCAGAGTCAAAACACGGGGATAGTACATTCTACGTCTATCTAGACGACCAGCAGAAACAACTTCCAATGCCACACATCCTCTGCCGCTAAATAAACTTTGTCAGTTGTTGTTTTGTTTTTTTTTCCTATTTTTTAGCGAAACAGAAGAAAGATCGGTGGGGGGGTTCCGAGTACGTGGCTGTCAGTTGGTCCCTCGTGCAATAAAAAGCGAATCCAAAGGGGGAAATCCTTTTCTTTTAATTATTATTATTATTTGGCAAGGATCTTGTAGATGATAGGGCGACCAACTGCTTTCGGTTTAGGAACTATAAACAGCTCGCCCTATGGGTCTGTCTAAACAGCGTCTTCTACGATACATCGGGGAGTCGTTAATATGTCAATGCGAGATTGCGTGGGTTGACTTTATAAACGGGATCGACGACCGTGGTATACAGGTGATCTTGCCCACGTGACCGGGACATGCTTTCCCATCAATTGTTCCTCCGTCGAGCCTCGTGGCTCTTCTAATTGCTTGTTGCTGAGATTGATAGACGCATCTGATAAAGTCAATTACATCAGCCACCTGTAAATCCATTGACGTTGGATCTTTTGGTGTACGTGTTCTATTCGAACGTGCAAAGCCCTTCGGTGATATCAATTTTGTTTGTGTGGACGTCACGATTTCTTTGTGCAGATCCAGACAAAGACCTTACAATATTTGTTGTATGTCGGCTAGATTTGTGTATAATTGGAATCAAATTTACCGTAGTCAGGGAAGCATAGTGAACTCGTGACATACTCGCGTGTTTTTTCTCGGCTGATTGCGACACAACGCCGATTATGTGCATCAGACTACGTGCTGCTGGTTGAATATCTGCTGAATGTAAATGATATCAATATTACCTTTACTAATTAATTTTTGGTAATATGACTCCCATATTATTCTATACAATGCTCATATCATTCTCTTGGAACGTGCAAGCCTGGCGATGGTATCCGCACGTCAGTCTATACACGCGGGGAATAGATAGGCATAGCAACCGCTTCTATAGCTAGCCTCTAATTAAGCCCGCTGTCATATCTGATTGCCAATTCGATGTTGTCCGGGAGACTGATATATGTTGGCTCTCTATTGGGCTGTACAAAAGGCTAGCTAATAAAACAATAAAAACTTAAGTTTTATGTTTTATGGCCACAGCTGGAATTCTTGATTAGACATTGAACTTGCTTTTTGTTCTTTTATTCCGCTTAAAGTGCACGAGCGGTTTTGCGCTAGACAAAAGCAATAGAATATTAAATTTGGAAAACTATGTTATCTTTTCCGCATGGCCTCATCTTTAGGTATCACTTGATCGGTATATTAGATTTTTATGGGCTCGACTTCTTTCGGAGAAATGATGGAAAAGACGAAAGAAAAGACGAAGTTACATATTCAGCCATGCACGTGAGGCATCACTCTCGTTCGACTATACGTGCAATCACGTTCGCGCTTTTACCGGGAAACAACCGAAACTTTTAAATGCTTGCCAATGTTATTGCATTAAAGACGCATAGTCTCATGGTAGTGGCTGATTATTTTTTCTTCCTAAATTAAAATATTTCTCCCTTTCTGCCTTTTTTATTCCACATTGCATTAGGCGTGTTTGATCTTGGTTTATTTCCGCTTGAAGGGGAAACTTGTGCCGTATGGGAAGGAAAAAGACACTAACAGTTTTCTGTCGATGCTCGTGCCCTTGTTAATTTTTTGTTTTTATTTTGTGTTGTTTGTTTGGTTTTCCCGTGATGCATTGGCAAAACGTGAGCGATGGGCGTGCGTTGTTTGCAAAGTTCATTGATGAAACGCGAGAGTATGGCGCCCTGGTTTACTTATAGATTCTTCCTTTGTTGGTCTTGTCCTTTACACCGCATTACCGCAAAAGTAAAAGTTCATTTTCTGAGATGGCACTTGTTTGATATTTCACTTGTTTCAAGTTTTCCTGAACGTCTACGAGAACTTCTCGCTTGAAGTTGGCCAATCAAACTATGTGGCACTGTGTGTAGCAGATTCAATTATTTAGCTTTCGTTAGTCGTCTTTATGAAGATTCGTTTTTTTGTGTGTGTGCAAATGATAATAATTGATCAGTTGGGGTATACAATCACGCATGCTATTGGCTGTGCATATTGGATTAGGCCGATCGATTGAGGGAAGAGCATGATATCTTAAGTAAACACGTGAGATTCGTTCACGTTTGCACGTGAGAAGGATCGATCTCTATCTTGTAAAATGCAAAACTCGATTGGAAGCTTTCAAGACTGTGGGGTGTTTTTCAATTAAACGGCAGCTGCCTTTTGTACGTTGTAGATTGCAATTTCCTGTATAAATTCACGACATATTGTTTAAACTTTTTATGTAACACCACTTTTCGATAGTTGCGTGCAAAAAAAATGTGTGCCACTAACGGGGGGGATTTCTTTATTGTTTGCCGAAGATTCTTCTGCGCAAAACAAAGAACATTTCACGGCACGTGTCAGTACCTTGCCGCTGCAGATGCTGAATACGCGTTATTATTTCATGTATCGCCTATCTCTAACCGAAAAGGTCAAAGTTTTCTCAGATTCTTAACGGCTCTTCGTGTAGGCTAACAGTAACATGGAAACACAAAGAGAACTCACGTCTTTCACTCCCGCAAAATTCAAAGAATAGCAGAATCTTCTCGGATTTACTGCAAATCACTGATTATGATCAATCAATTGTAGATGGATTCCAAGTATATCCTCGTGTATCCCTTTTTCATCCAGCTATGGCGAATGAGCGTTCATAATTCCCCGATTAGAAAATCAAGAAAGAATTAAGAACAACATCGAATTAGCGAAAAGAACGTTGCGAGCGGGCGCAGCGTCTACCTTTGGCTGATGCAATCTTCGAATTCGATTTAATTTAAAAGTGAGGAAATTAAATTGTCAAACCAAAGGCACGGCCTTGTAATTGAACGCGTAACAAGGAAGAACATTCCGTTCAAACGTCTATGCGAGTGGGTGTTTTCACTGGTAGAAATGATAGTCTATCAGCTTCTCAGTGAATGGTGATACCCCGCGTTGGTGTGGCAGGAAATAGAATCCAAAAATAGTCACTGCAATTTTGCGAAAATGCCTAGCGATGGCGTGTAGTGCGAGTCTATTTCAAACGGAAACTGTAATATCTCCTGTATTTATCTCAGCTGTCTCCCTGTATATTGAGACTATTCCGTATAGATGGCTTACGTTAGCAACTGTTTGTATGGGTTCTAGCCTGACTGATGATCAAACGAACGCGGAGAAGGTCACGATATGAACAAAGAACTTCTTGTGACGGCCCTCCAAGTTGTTCGTTTCTCGTCTTGGCTTTAGCCGAAACGTACCGTGACTGATTGGCACTAGAAATAAGCAGCATTGGTCTTGACGTTGTCAACTGTGCAAAACAATTCGTACGGTTGGTGAATCTAATTTTGTCTAGACGAAAATGGGAGGGATCCGTTTGCCTTTTCGTGACACACTCTGCGACCCAATGACCTACTTTTCAATTGTACGGAGCAACGATGTCGCGCTTTGCGATTCATAATTCGCGTTCAACCAGGCAGCTGCGTCTCTGGTATCTGCCTTTTTTTTTGCTGTCCTCGGCAACATTCCTTTCTATTACTCTTTTCGAGGTCTAGCATCGTCACCTCGACGGTGAGAACGAAGGATTCTTATTGGCTTATATTATTAGCCTGTGAAGAGACACGCAATCTTACGTGACATCATAAAATCATCGCCTTAATAGTGTAGCGGTTTGATCTATAAAACTTTTTACAATCTGCCTTGCAGCCCGAAGTCCATTTTGTGGAACGCAAATGACATTTTTTTATTGTTTTAACGAGAGACGGGGTACATCATTTGTAATTCCATTTGTAAATTGCGAGGAAAGCGAGTCATCAAAGTAGGCAGCAAAGAATAATCGATGGACGACAAAAAGGGGAAGAATCAGGTCGATTCAATTTATTACCAACCTCTTTTAAAATGATTATAAAGGAAAGAGAAGGACAAGATATGACATCGCAATCCTATTACAAGAGCACTTTTATTTTTAAGTATTCACGCAGAAAAAGTGAAAATGACGAACAAGTGAAAAACGACTACCGAACCACTCACGTCGGCCATTGACTTTATCGTTTTTTACAGATGCGTTTCAGACACGTGATCGAGCGATTTTCATACGTAAAACAATTTTTTTACAGTATATATTTTTTATTAGGGTTACCAGGCACGGTTTGTAGAAACTCATTACGGCCGGTAACCAAGAAACACAAAAACAAAAAACGTCATCATTTCTCTTGTGCGGATTGTTGACATCCGCTGACGGTTAAATCCACGTGATGACATCGTTAATCTCTTGTCGTCTCGTGCCTGAGACACTAGAGAAAAGAATGCAAAACAAAAGACGCAATTATGCACATAAAACAATTTATTTAACCAGTGCGGTAACATGTAGGCACACGTACAAGTCGCAGTGATTGATGTTGTCCAAAACGAACAGCAGTTCAGCAAGAAGTAGGTCAAATTTACACACACAAAGAGAGCAGTGCTGCTGTTTTTAGATGTAGAAAAGATCAAGGGACAGAACTGTGACTCCGGCAAATTGCTTTTGTTCGGACATTCGAAACTTGCTGAAGAGAACGTATTGAGGGAAAAATCACGTGCAAGGAGCATCAAAGATCATTTTGGTATGTACACGTATAACTTTCCTCGTGTAATTTTATATTTTTCCTAACTAAATGGAATTTTCTGGACAGTAAAGAAAATGGGTTGACCATTACATTCCAAGGAAAAGCCAACCAGCAGTGAAAAACTCGTTCATCCTATAGAGGTATGTTTTAAATCGAAATAAAATTGTGGTTCTTCGATTACGTCAAATGAAATTCGATTCGTCATAGGATGCCGATCGATTGCGCCACACGAGAGAAACCTCGAATGATATATTCCAAGGAAAGCTACCTGACATTTGGCGTCGGTCTAGTTCAAATAACCTCAAAAGTATTATCATTTAAATTGCTTTTTCTCTTTCTTTACGTACCTCACGATAAAATGCGTCTGATCTTTGCTGATTACAGCTAACGTAGACAGAAGACTTTAGTCGCGCAGGAAATGCCCCGGTTAAGAAGATAGTGTAACATAGTGCATAGCCGAACGCGGGTGATAAAGGACTATCGTGTCACGCAGAGAATGAATACAGTTCTCACGCTGCTTGTTGTTCTCTACTGGACGAGTAAGTTGATTTCGTAGGACAATACAAGTTTATTTAAACAGGAATAATACAAAATGTTATCAATTAACTTTGTAATTCAATCCGATAGCAACCAATTGCCAGGTCAGAGCCTCCAATTGCGTAACCGATTGTGCGTGGACAGCGCCCAGCGCTTGCAACAATTCGGAATCTTACTGCCCAGATGGAAATGACTGTTTGGTTGTGACTAAATCCATCAACTCATCATATGGGCTGGAGTTATCCGCCAGCTTCAATCGACAATTCCAGTGTCGAAGTCTCTTGGCCGAGACGGACGACAGCCATCCTTACGAATATGAAAGTATATTAGCATTTAAATATTCATTATCTTTCGGTTTCTTTTACTCCTAGGTTTTCGCACTGCGGTGCCCATAATTGCACATGGTTTCACATTTCTCGCTGGACATTTGTTTCATTACTTTTGTTATCATAAAAGAAAAGACTTGATAAGAAAACAATCCATGTTGTTTAGCGGTGACCTTACAACATTCTGCTTCTTTCGTAATAATTATAGAACGTAGTTTTTAAAAATAAGGGGCCCTGTATATCTTTGAATCATTTCTCAATCATACTAATGACAAACTAATACATTTTACTTTTTTTCCCTCAGACTCCTGGAACTGTGAGTTGCACAATCCTGTGAACGCATTTGTGACGATTCCGCTCCTGGGCAACAGCACCGAATCGTTAAGTATTTTTTATGCCGAGATGTGGAGCTGCCCCATTGGCGACAATGCTGTCATCCAATGCCCTTCGGGAAGGTATAGTATCTATTATACAATAATCCCAGCATTCAGAACTTTTTTTTTGTTTTATCCAAGATCGAAAATTGGCATGGAATATGGATGCCAGAATGTCGCTCAGCTGCTCCCAAATGTTTTCGCTCTCGTACGATTCTGGTAGGACAATTTCCACAAAGTGTTTGTGATATTTTAAGCTTTTAAAAATGAAAATGATTGAAATTAGGTGTCAGTTTAAAACTTCAGATTGCCAATTTGATTCGTCTCTCATCATGTCCCACGTTGGTCAATCAAACGTGACTCTTGCGCTACCTAAGCACTACGTCTTTGAATATGAAAGTGTAGCGATCGACAGCGAAGCCTTCGCGTGTGACCGTTCTTTTCAATCGGTTTTCGAACACGATTCTTGTTACAGGGTAATTTACTTCTATCGTTTTCACTGGAGATTAATTCTTCTAATTCTGTAATGGTAAACACGAAGTATAGCTGACACCAGTAAACCTCGAATGGAAAGAGGCGCGGTCGTATTGTCTTCAGCTTGGCGGTGATTTGGCTCATTTTACGAGCTCTATCGACTTTGCATCCATCTTGCGTAGCTTGGACAATTCTATTCCGTCGGAAATCACAGCCTCCTCAGCTATTCCTACCTGGTTCAAATTTTATACCTGGGACAACGAACAGCGAACACCGCAGCATTTTAGACAGTACCTGGACGGATTTCAATGCGCCGTGTACGAGGTCCAGCCTGGCGTTGGGCCTAATCCGCATTCGAGATGCAAAACCGGTACAAAAACGAAGAAAGTTCGTGGACTGTGTGTTCTACCTCCAGGGCTGATAGAAGATAATTTCAATTATGAACCGATTTCCTGCCCGATTAAATGCGGTGTCTCTGGATATCCATCAAACGTCTGCTGGGAAGGAGATGCCGATACAAAAGTGTATCAGGATTGTCCCAACGGGTTAACAGGGAACGCTAGCTGGACGTGTAATCTTGCTGGTCAGTGGATGACTCCAACTCCTGATCTAAGGTAAAATACGCAAAAACAAAGACAAGTTCAGAAATACTAATTAATGTTACTTGTCTTTTAGCAATTGCACAAATTCTGTGATTGAAGAATCCATCAGTCAAGCAAACAAAGAGATGGAAAACGGTGGAGATCCTAGCCAAGCATTGGGTACCCTCTCTAGTGTACTTAAGCAAAACGAGTTAGCTTCGGGCGACATTATTCAACTGGACCAGACGGTCCGTTTAGCTATCGACAAACAAACCCAACTCTTGGCTGCCAATTCAGATCCGAATTCGAAAGATAGCATTAGCAAAAATTTTACCAGTTCCGTTACTGACGTCAATAATGTGTTGCTGGGAAATGAATTGGCATTCTGGGGTTTGGAATCAAATGCCCGTAGCGAGGCTATCGATCAAGTACAAAAGAACATGGACGACACGTTATTCCTCTTGGCTAGCAATCTTCTTGAAAAAATATACAAAAATAATGATTATGAAAATATCGGTAATATTAAATTAAAAATCATTATTTTTAAATTGCGCCTTTTAATCAATTTGGATCCTAAATTGGCTACAGCCGTACAGGTGGAAAACAAACCGAAATCGGACTACAACAACGAAACGTATGTTTACGTATCAGGATTTAAAGACCAATTGATCCTTCCGGCAGGATTTCCTTATGCGACCAACGATCCAAAAACTCGTCTTTCTTTCACAACGTATCCCGCATTTCAAAATCTTCTCTATGGCGACACATTGGCGTAAGTGCCACCCTTCTTCACCAAACGATGACTTGGCATTCATTTGTATCCAATCCTATGTTAGCCAATTGTTTGAGGAGAATCGAACCAACTCTGACCCAATAAAGCAAGTCGTGGTATCGAAGGTGATGGGTGCTACACTGGGCGAACCGAACGGACATATCCACTTCGTCGACGGCAAAGTCGAAATTTTGCTCAGCACACTAAATCTCAATCTCTATGAAGTCGATCGGACAAGCGCAAGGTGTGCCTATTGGAACGTTTCAACGCAAGATTGGTCCTTTGATGGATGCGAAGTGGTAGAAACTAATGGTAAAATCGAAAATCTTCATTTACAAGCGAAAATGTATTAATCCAGTTTCGAACTTCTCCATAGACAAATCGAGCACTCGGTGCAGATGTAACCATTTGACAAACTTTGCTGTGGTCATGGACATCAACGGCGTCTTTCGAAACAAGGTACAGAAAATCTAATGGATTCATCGAATACTTAATGGAATTGGTTTCTTTTTAAGACTGTACCTGCCTTAGATTACATCACCATTATTGGTGAAAGCATTTCCATTGCTTGTCTGACATTGGCTCTGATCATATTCTACTGGGTGCGAACCCTACGCCGAGATTTCCGTTTCATGATTCATCGGAACTTGTGCATTAACCTGTTGATTGCCGAGATTCTCCTGCTGGCTGGGATTGACGCTACATCCAATCGGGATGTCTGTTTATCCATCGGCGTTTTCCTGCATCTATTTTTCTTGTGCGCTTTCAGCTGGATGTTTATCGAGGGCCTCTACATGTACTTTCTTATCACCAAGGTAATTGTTTTCTACATAATAAGGCAATCCGTTCCACGATTCTTATGGCTTGGTTGTCCCAGGTTTTTGACGGAAGCGGTTTAAAACGTTGGCAATATTACGCCATCGGCTATGGATTTCCCGTCTTAGTAGTGGCAATCACTCTGGCAGCAACTAATACCCAGGCTTACTCCAATTCCACTTAGTATGATGAGATAGACTCCCATTTTAGATCTAGCTCTTACGAAATATCAATTTCTCTCCAGTTGCTGGCTTAGTTATGAAAACGGAGCGATATGGGCCTTTGCGGGACCAGTGGCTGCTATTTTGTTGGTATGCGTTCTGTTTATCGCTGATATTATCAACTTTTAATTCATTGGCTATTTGGCCAAACTTTTCAGATGAATCTAGCCTTCTTGACGATAGCTCTCTCTGTCAGTTTTAAATCAAGACGTAACTTTGACGAAAAGAAAGAGAAGAAGCATAATTTTCGATGGATTTTCGGCACCATCTCGTTGACTTTTATTCTGGGCATTACTTGGTTCTTTGGCTTTTTGTTCTTTGGCCAAAGTAGCATGATATTTGCCTACATCTTCACCGTCTTGAATTCTCTGCAAGGATTGTTCATCTTCATCACGTTCTGTGTCCTCAACAAAAAAGTCCGCAAAGATTTACAGAGACAATTCGTCACTAGCCAGGTTTTTCTTTTTCAGTTCCTTTATTTCCCTGATTGTCGGTGAATTTGAACTTATTTTCGTTTATCTTTTTGGAAACATTTTATCGCACAGAGACTCCAACGAGTGGCGCTTTACTTTAACGTTACCTTAAGCGACTTGCACACCATTCCATCACAGAACAAAACGGGCACATACGACGTACGCCAGAGAAACACAGTTACAGCGACGGTCAGCCTTGAATCTAGTCCGTTTTCGCACAGACTGTCATAAGGTACTGGAAAGGAAATCACAAAAAAGTGCCAAGGGAAAAACACCTTTACCGATTTGCCAATTTATTTTTCTTAGGTCGGTATTGATGCTGCTATGTTTTCCCATGTGCTGCTCAGTCATTCAGTATCTGAAGCGCATTGTCCATTTACACAGGATTTTCATCATAATTTTTTTTTTACCTTTTCATGTGTATGTCATTTCCAAGAATATGTGTGTATTACGTATTCCTAATTTCCTATGTTGTTTGTAATGCTTTAAATCTCTTCCACAATCCGCTCTGCTTGTACCGCATTTTTTGCAATTAAATGAACCAAAGCGAAGACCTTTTTTTTGCTTTAAAATTAAAATTTCTTTTTATTCAGTATTTTTAGAGATCAAACTCGATGTGTTTTGGATGAAAGCAGATTTTTCAAGTGGAATTTAAAAAAACAAAAACAAGTTGCTTTCTTTGACGAGAAATGGTAAACTCGTGTTTCTATGATATCAGGTATCTTTATTACAAAGGAATTTTTAATCATTTTGAATGTGTAACAGAATTAAGCGAGCGTACGTGATAGAAGCAAAGAACGATTACAGCCTTGCTATGAAATGCCGAAAAAATGGGTTAATGAATTATTGCAAGCAAATTACGAAAGCAACCGTTAGTCTGAAATCCCATACAAATGAAAGTAGACTCTGTGTGCAAGATATCAGTTTATTCAATTTTTTTCATAGTCGTCTCCAGTGTTCTATATCCCATCGCAATCTTATTTACTTCTAGAGAACTACAAGTAGGTCGTAGGCTACAATCAAGTTTGGATTTTTAAAGCTTGATCCTTTTGTCTAGTTGCCATTTTGTAAATTTTTGGCCTACTGCTCGGCAAATTTGAGATTTTGGGTCTCAGTTGGATCGATTTCCTTTTCCACTTAAGAAATATGCTTTTGAGTGATTCATAGATGCTTTTAAAGACAAATCATTAACCATGCATGTTACGTTGCTAATAATGTCTGCATTTAAAATTTAAAAAAAATCCATTTACGAGAACAAATCTAAGGTTTTTTTAAAAAAGCTTTCTTCCTTAACATTTATAGAGAAGTAAAATTTGTACAATTTTCGAGTAGTTAAGGAAAAGGTTTACCAACCTGTTGCCATGAAGATGCAGACGACGGAATCTTAGCAAGTGGCACGCGTGTTCTCAAGTCTCAAGTCCTCTTCCAAGAAGTCATGAATCAAGGAAATGTAAAGCACCAAGATATCGGCAAACTCATGGAATTTATTTTAAATGAAGACAAAATGGACATTCAGCCCTTCCTGTGGAGTAGTAATGTAAAGCTGGAGACCTTTAGAAAGTCGGGGTAAGCACACATGTCCTCTTCTTATATTAGTTAGTAAGAAGAAAACATTTTGCGTATCATGGGCACGTGGGGCTTTCCACAGATTTCTCATAAGGCTGGTTTTCAAATGTTTTAAGCATCAGTTAAATAGTAAACAGATTTCTTTCCTATTTTTCCATGGTTAATAATTTTGCTGCAACTATTCTTTAAATTGCCGTCTTGTACTTTTATTCGTGGCCAATAAATAAGCCATATGATACATGTGGGACTGATAATTCAGATATCTCATACCATTCTTGACGTGGTAATTTATTCGACTGACAATTTTTCTAGCGTCGTTAAACGTGATAACAGACTCATAAAAATTGATAAAAATTAAGTTGATTGTCGGTCCATAAATACACACGATTGATATCCTTCTTCTGCCTATCGACCGTTGAATCCTTGTCACAATGCCTAGTTCGCAAACAGCAGTGTTCAGGTGAAGAAGGACATCGGAGTTTACGAACAAATAGCCGTTATGAACCGAGCTATAATTTTCGTAGTGTTTGTGTTCTTTCACAAGATAGGTAACTTTCCTTTTAATTTGTTTCAAGGTTACGAAATTTGCTAACCAGGCTTGAACCAAATGATTCTGGCTAGACCGTAACGTTGTTTTTTTACTAAGGAAGTATTCTTTCAATTCCAGGATGTTATTACCAAGTCAGAGCATCTAGTTGCGTTGCTACTGACGGTTCTTGTACATGGACAGAGCCAATCACCTGCAAAAGTCCGGAAACATTATGTACAGCGGAAGCCGAGTGCCTTGTTGTTACTAAATCCATCAATTCATCCTATCCGCTGGAATTGGCTGCTAACCAGCAGTTCCAATGTAGATGTCTATCTGGGAATTCAGGGAGCTGTAAACCATACCAGTTTGATACCACATTTTCCGGTAATTTCAACTTTTAATTAGCCCCTTAACGCAGCACCATTTTTGTTTTTGTTTTTGTTTTTGTTTGTTGGTTTTTTTTTTGTGTTTTTTTTTGGGGTGTGGGGGACATGGTCAAAGTAAATTATCCTAGAGATGATAGTGGGTGAGAAAAAGCAGCGGCAATCAACCCCCCCCTAGCAGTACGGTAATGCAAACACATCAATTACACGATAGGGGTCTACCTGTCACTATTTTATCTATTATTGTTAACTGGCAATTCAAAATGCTATCTCGGGGTGTTATAATATAATCTCGTGTGTTCCTTTTCCAACGTACCGTTTTACCAAGGTTCGCTGTTAACTCTCACTCAGAATTAGGATAACTGATTAAATGTCATTTTTTAAAAATGCTTTAATATCAAAATTTTTTACACTTTATTATGTCTTCAGTTCAGTTGAATTGCACAACGTTTAGTTCGACTAGCAACTCCGTAATTATTCCGGCCTCATCGTCGCCCAACTCGTCCACCATTGTTTACGCCGAAATGTGGAGATGCCCTGCCGAAGACGATACCATTATCCAGTGCTCGTCAGGAAGGTGAACAATACGAAAAATTGCATAACAGTTTTTTTTTTTCGGTATCGATAATTCATTTTTTTTTTCTCTGTTTATCCAGGGCAAGTATCAAAGACGAATATAAATGCAATGGGATTTCCCAGTTGCTTCCAAATGTATTGGCTCTAGTGCGTTTCTGGTAGGACGAGACTTTTCCGTATAACAAGAATTTTTCACCTTACCGTTTACCACATTTTAACTAGGTGCCAATATAAGCAAAAGGATTGTCGATTCGATTCATCGCTGATTCTTTCTCATACCGGGACACCGACAACTTCACCTTCACTCCCGTCGAATTTCGTTTTTGAATGGGAGAGAGGCACACGTAACGGAGCACAATTCGGTTGTGGCAATTCTTCTCTGTCCACGTTAGCGGGAGATTCTTGCTACAGGGTAAATAGAAGATTTATAACAAGAAAAAAAATTTACCTTTAAAAGTTTTAACTCAATAATGTTAACACAAAGTATAGCTGACACCAACAAACCTTGGATGGCAAAACGCTCGATCGTATTGTCTTCAGCTTGGCGGTGATTTGGCTCATTTCACTATTCAAATCGACTTTGCTTCCATTTTACGTCGTTTGGACAACTCTATTCCATCGAATATCACAGCATCAACAGCTATCCCCATCTGGTTCAAATGGTATATTTGGACCGGAGAACAGCGAACGCCGCAGCACTTTATGGAATATACCAACGCGTTCCAGTGCGCGGTTTACGACTTTTTGTTGCCTGACGACGGAATTAATCCACAGGCTGACTGCTATACTGGTACAAAGACGAAAAAAGTCCGTGGATTGTGTGTCTTATCGCCGAGCTTTCCATCGGAGAATTTCGAATACGAACAACTTTTCTGTCCGGCCAGATGTGGCGTAGCCGGATACCCACCAGATTTTTGTTGGGAGGAAACAATAGCTGATACCCAAGTTATCAAAAATTGTCCATCAAATTTCAAAGGTGAAGCAAGTTGGATTTGTGGTTCCGATGGTCAATGGGTGTCATCAAGTCCTGACCTCAGGTAAATTATTTTAAAAATGCCATACATTCTGTTTTTTATTTTATTTTGTTTTTCGTCGTTTTGGTTTAGCAAATGCTCTAACCCGGTTGTTGAAGATTCCATCAACCAAGCCAACAATGAGATTGTCAATGGCGACAATCCCAGCAGTTCACTGAATTCCCTTACCAGTGTAGTTAAAACAAATGAGTTAGCTTCAGGCAATGTTATTCAGCTACAGCAGACAGTCGTGTTAGCCATCAATAGACAAAGCGAGCTAATTACTGAAAATCCGGACCCCGTTTCACGAGAAGCTACAAGCAAAAATTTCACGAACTCTGTCATCGACCTCAACGATGTGATGATGAACAGTACCTCATCGTTTTGGGGTTTGGAAATCGATACTCGTACTGAAGTTATCAATCAGATACAAATGAACGTGGACGACACCTTAGTTCTTTTAGCTGAAAATCTTCTCGACAACATTTATTTGTACATGGGAGAAAGTTCTCAGAACTTAGGTAAACACAAAATTACATCATGTCGTTATTAAGATTTCTAATGTTTCGGTTCTATCGTTACAGCCATACAAGTGGAGAACATAGCAGAAGAAAACTACAATAACGAAACTTACACTTACATGGTAGGAAATAATGACCAACTGATCCTTCCGGCCGGGTATCTTTATGCAACCAACGATACAAATACCAGTCTCTCGTTTGCAACTTATTCAGCATTCCAGGATCTTCTGTATGGCGACACTTTGGCGTGAGTGGAGTAAACAATTGACCAACATTTTTCATTGTAATAAACATCCATTTGCTTTCCGCTCTTTTATACTGGCAGGCTATTGTTCGAAGAGAATCAAACAGTTCCTGTGCCGATAAGACAAGTAGTGGTGTCGAAGACGATGGGTGCAACAATTGGTGAATCTAACGGATCTATCCAATTCGTTGATGGCAAGGTCGAAATTTTGCTCAGCACGTTGAATCGGAATCTTTATGAAGTTAATGCGACGAGTGCAACGTGTGCCTATTGGAACGCTTCGTTGCAAGATTGGTCGTTTGATGGATGTGAAGTGATCTATGCTAACGGTGAGCTATCATTCGCTCATCATCAGTCACTTGGCAGAAAATCAACTTGATTGTTTTAACAGATGAATCAACTAGATGCCAGTGCGATCACCTGACCAATTTTGCTGTTCTGATGGATATTAACGGCATTTTCCAAAACTCAGTATTAGATTCAAAGGATCGTCATAGTTGAAATTGTAGATATTAATCCAATCTGAAATTTTGACTGTTATTCAGACTATACTTGCTTTAGACTACATTACCGTTGTTGGCGAGAGCATTTCAATTGTTTGCTTGGCAATGGCTATCGTAGTTTTTTACTGGGTGCGAACTCTACAACGCGATTTCCGTTTTACCATTCATCGAAATTTATGCTGGAACTTATTGATTGCCGAAATTCTCTTGCTGGCTGGTGTTGATGCAACATATAATCCGGATCTCTGTCTATCAATCGGCGTCTTCCTGCATCTGTTTTTCTTGTGTGCATTCGGTTGGATGTTTATTGAGGGTCTTTACATGTATTTGCTTCTTGTTAAAGTAATTAGGACTAAATCTCTTATATGGAACCTTATATTGATAAAGTATTTTTTCGACATCGAAGGTTTTCCCGGGAAACGGATTAAAACTCTGGCAGTACTACATAATCGGTTATGGATCGCCCGTCTTGGTTGTGGCAATCACCTTGGCAGCAACTAGTACCGAAGCTTACAAGAACTCTTCATAGTAATTGAATTCTAAACTGCCTGCAACCGCGGCTTATTACATTTTTTGTGTACGCATTATTTTTCTTTTTTCCTTTTCCAGTTGCTGGCTGAGTTACGAAAACGGTGCAATATGGGCCTTTGCTGCACCAGTATTAGCAGTAATATTGGTATGCCTTTTTTTTTTTGTCTAAATGGACCAATTCCGAAAATATGCAAAAAATTGTCCTCTATTCGTTACCATTGCAGGTAAACAGCGTGTTCCTAATGGTGGCTCTCATGATTACCTTCAAAACAAGGCATAACGCGTCTGGAAATACAGACAACTATCGATGGGTCTTGGGTACTGTCTCTTTGACATTTATTCTGGGCATTACCTGGTTGTTCGGTTTCCTATTCTTCGGCCAAGAACCAGGCCAAGGCATCGTTTTTGCCTACATCTTTACAATCTTGAACTCGTTGCAAGGATTTTTTATTTTCATCTCATTTTGTTTTCTCAACAAACAAGTCCGCACTGACTTACATCGACAAATTGTCAATCATCCGGTTTGTAAAAGTTTTTATAGTTATCTACTGCTGATACGCACCCTGAAATTTAATGTCTTACACCTGTTTTCGCTTTGTTACACAGATATATCAGCGTCTGTCCGAGAACTTTCACTTTGACTGGAGCGACTTGAGGGCCAGACTAGCGCCAAACACTGGTCATTACAACGTAATGGGAAGAACAAATTCAACGTCGAACAGCAGTCAGTCGACTGTGCAATCCATCCAATTGCATTCGACGAATTCGTCTAGCTTTTAACGAGAAAAAAGCTCAAAAGCTAACTGAAAGAAATAAGTTTCATGTGATGATTATTAAATGTTCTATCGTGTATCTTCCATACTTTCAGAATCCAAGCTCCCCAACTACTTGAATTTAAAACGCCCATACAATATTATGAGTCTTAGGGTTTAGAATAAAATTTTCAGGAAATCTTTACTCATGTAACGGCTATTAACTTAGGGCCCGTCTAGGGTCGTCAGGTTGATGACGCTAGCGTATATTTAATGTGGTTGTCTCTTCATGATTTGTACCTGTCCGTCAGCCTACGCGATTGTTTTGCCCATCTTCCCACTCGTCTTTCTGCCTATCGAAGCGCTCTCTGACTCTGCTCGTCTGCCCACTCGCCGTCTCAGCCCGTCGACTCATTCACTCTTTCTGTCCGTCAATACGCTCCCTGACTCTGCCCGTTGACCCACTCGCTGGCTCTATCTTTCGACCGGATCATCGTCTTTGTCCGTCGATCACCTCATCGTATCTGTCCGTCGACCCACTCATAAGTTTCACAAAATATCCGTTACTTATTTAATGATTTTACTCTATGAAGACATCTAGCGAGAGAAAACAAAAGGTTTCGTTCTGGATTTCCATTGCACCGTCAAAATATAGTAATAGGTAGTAACAGAACAGTCTATGGGTCTAGTAGTAGTGTTACATGGTCACGCCTATTTCCCCCCGGCAGCCGGGGGGCGCTAATGTCAAAATGTGCTATTTCCCCCCGGCTGCCGGGGGGCGCTAGTGACAAAACTGTCTATTTCCCCCCGGCCAGTAGGGGCGTTGGTGTTTAAATAGCTATTGCACACCTGAATCAGTGAACACAATCAGGTGGATACTACGGGAAAATACAGTACAGTAGTTGTTACTTCAAGCAGAGTCAACACTGACCGCTGCTTCAAGTAAAAGAAAACGACCAGTAAAAAATAAAATTATGTAACAAGTCGCTTGCTTGCTTGTTATTTAATTTTATTTCACCTGATATTTTAATTTCAATAAAAAGCAGTACCCAGTACTAAGATAACAACTGTGAGTCAAATTTATTTGTGTTTCTTAATAGTAAAATACATTTGATTAGGATTTTAAGTAATACAGATTAGGTTTTAAATACACATTTAATTGGTCTGTCTGTGCAGCACAGGCTTCGCAAAGGGCACAGCGCCCTTTTTGCTGCCGGGGGGAAATAGACAATTTTGACACTAGCGCCCACCGGCTGCCGGGGGGAAATAGATTTTACCGTGTTACATATACACAACACTACGAATATGTAACTTACGATTGTTTGACTAGTGAAAGGGAAAATTGGGTCACTCAATCTATAGTTGAGGGCCGAAATAGCGCAGACAATCAACTAATTTTCAGGATACAGTTATGTGTGAGAAATGCACGCTTATTTCGATACTGTGTTTGCTTGTGTGTAAGTTTTCTTTATTTCCGTTACCTACGCTGGGGAACGAGAAACAGGATACATTTCTGAAACAACGTAAGCTCAGGTGTGTGTCGTTCACTCGTACGCATTATCCTATCTGGTTGTGACAAGTGGCCCGAAACTATTACTAACATCGTACAGGAAATGCATTGATAGTAACCAGCCTAGAAAGGAAACTGTGACACAACCTAATTTTAATTTATTTGTTTGCATAGGAACCTCAAAATATGTGATTTTTTTTTCATTTATTATGCATTGATAGGTGCTTAATTAGTAGATTTATATTTTATATTTTAGGTAATGCCTGTTAATCCAGTGGTTATACCTGTTTCCTTTGGAAATGGAACCACTAATCTGTCAGTTTCTTCTACAAGCGTGCCTACTAATGTTGGAACCATTAAACCCATCTTAACCAAAACCTCAGCAATTGATGTTTGTGATGAAGAAGGTAATGTTCTCTTTGTGTTTTCATTGACAGTGACTAAATCTTTGAAAAACACTTTAGCCAAAAAGCTGTCTCGTGGAATATCTCGTACAGCAGAAAATGCATGTGTTATCTCTCAAATCCGCAATGAGTTGTGTGCTTCACTTTCTGAAGTGGAAGAGCCTAGTTCTTTAAGCAGCCAATTCAATGCCTTAGAGACAAATGACTGCACCTTTACTCTCCCAGATCTTTCCACCCAGTCTGGTGAGTTGTAAATTAGAAATGTAAATGTAATGCTTGACTTAAACTTCTCCCTAAATAGATGAATTCCGGGCTTTCCTTGAAAATGAGTTGATTGACACATCCATGGCTGTGTCATTGCAGGAGGCTGTTCGCTTAAACTGGTGGACATGTTTAGGGGAAGGCTGCGAAAAGCTTTGGCCGCTATCAACGACGGGAGATGGCAATTGCCTGCTTCACGCCGCATCACTAGGTATTTCCACAATTTTCATTCTGTTTCAGAACAATCTGACTCTGTTGATCACAGGCATGTGGGGATTCCACGATCGTCTCCTTATCCTAAGAAAAGCCTTGTATAACTTTTTGACTATGGGAACATGTCGCCATGCATTGTGGCGAAGATGGAGATGGCAGAATGCTCGATCGAATCTACAAGTAATTTCACCCATATAAAATTAGTTTTGACATTACAGTAAAACATTGTGGCTGCATATTTGAAAGGCGGGATTGGATTTGCGCCTAAATGAGGATGAATGGCGACGTGAATGGGATAATATTCTGAAATTGGCCAGCTCTCAACCGCGGACGTCGGGTTCATCAACGCCTAGTGCAAGTGAAACAGAAGTCGATGGCCGCGGTGAATCCTTCAGCACCTCGAAAACTTACGAGTCACTGGAAGAAATACATGTTCTAGCATTAGCCCATGTTCTAAAGCGGCCTATTTTTGTCATCGCGGACACTGTTTTAAAGGTAGGCGTTAAACAGATTCGAATATTACTTTATGCACGCGTATTTTCAGCTGAGATACCAGCTGTTTCTTGTTATGTACCGGAGTCTCCATCGCTTAGTGGTTTGGCATATTTTTGTATTTATTTTTTTCTCTTCAATTTGTTTCATTTCTAGGACGTCAATGGAGAAGCTTTAGCGCCTATCCCTTTTGGTGGCATCTATCTTCCTCTAGAAATTGAACCTAGCGAATGCAGTCGGTCTCCTTTAATTTTGGCCTATGATGCAGCCCATTTTTCAGCTTTGGTTGCCATGACGCCCCAAAAGAAATTTTCGCCAACAACGTGTGAACAAGCTCTCGACCCCCCCGCCGGTAAATTCTAGTTAATCATTCAGCTTTGGTCAATAGTGTTTTAAACTTTTCGCTTATCAGATAATTTTTTTTAAATCGTAGTCATTCCTCTGGTGGATGTCGATCGTGAATTATTACCTATTCAGTTTGAGGTGGATCCGGGCGAGGGATGCGTTTGGAATCGGGACGAGTTCAATGAAGCAGTTGTTCAAAGGGTTGCCTTCACGCACGAAGATCGTCTTGCGTTGCTGAACCAATTTCTCGATTTAGTCGACATTCTGTGTCCGGCAGTCATTAAAAATACCAGTTCCAAAACTCCCAAAGTCAAAAATGATACCAAAACCAACGGCACTCTCAGTCGTCCCGCATACGACACCGAAGGATGGAATAGTGATGGGGAGTTCAATGGTCGACTCGGCCCGCCTGGTTACAAGGCACCAGGGAAACAGCTTCATAGTGTGGCCAAGCAATTTGGCAGTCTTGGACGTTCTGTTGGTCGCAAAATCAGAAGAAATTTGATTGATAATTTCACAGTTAAGCATCCGCAACCATCTTCAGCCCGGCTCAATAATGTACAGTGGGAATGTCCTGATTTCATACTTTGTGCCCGTCTACACACCGAGAAACACCATCCGTGCCTGGAACAGATGATCACAAACTATTTACAATCGGCTCGCCAACGGTTTGAACAACAACAGGCTGAACGTCAGCGCCAAACGCTAGTCTGGCAGCGCCGGAAGCAACACACTCTGGCCGAAATGGCCATCCAAGAGGGACCTAGCCCTTGCATTAATCCCAACTGCTCCATGTTTGGAACTGCCCTTACGAGCTACATGTGCACTGCTTGTTATGCAAAACAACTTGAACAAGAGGAAGAACGGGCCAAGAATCTGAAAGTAGCTACCAACAAATCTACTAATGGCAATCAAAATGCACTTTATGGTATAGGAAAATCAGTTTTCTATGCCCAGTCAGACAGTCAGTCTTACGCCGACGCCTCCAGTATTCCGGCACGGAGACCACCGAGTGGTCAAAATGGGACGCTCTATCTATCAAATTCCACCTTCTATGGTGATGCTGTTTCGTCCAGTAGCACATCTCCTTCTCCCAAAAAGGAAGAAAAGATAGTTTTCGAGAAGATAAGTCCTAGTATTTGCGACAAATTCAAGCATTCGATTCCTAACGTGTTAGAACCAGTTGGACAAACAATGACGCAAAGCTTACAAACTGTTACAAAAGTTAACGATCGAAACGGGTCAATCAAACTTACTAAAGAAATAATGGATTTGGGGCCGAACCATCCTGAAGAACAAGAAAGGCAGTCGCAGCCGATTCGTCCACCCAGAGCACAGCCATCAAATATTAAAAGTAGGGGACATTCATTAGTGGATGCCGAGGCACCACGGGCTTCTCCCGCTGTTGAGAAAGTGGCACAACAGCCTACGTCTCGACTACTATCTCATTATGAAAGCATCCGTAAACCGTGCAAATCAACTGGGTGTACTTCCTACGGATTGGCAAATACCCAGTGGTTTTGCGCCGATTGTTTTTTTATTCGCAAAAAAGCTGCCCTTGATCGGGAATCGATCCTTGAAGATCTGAAAGCTGCCCAAATGCAATAGCGAGAAACGCAAATTTGGCATTGAGTGTCTCAGCCCAACTCTGTTCATAATCTACTATTTGTCTCTACAGGGATACCGTTCCTTTTTTTAAAAAATTCCTTACAAATATTGGTAAATTTTAAAGAGAACTAGTAGCCAACGATTCAATTGATTGCCTTATTTTTCATGAATTAGCGTCAAGCACTTCCCGTTATCTCACGCTTTTGAAACGAATTTAAGCGAAAGAAATTTAAACGTAAAGTTGAATTGTCAGTGTATGGTTGTTAAGTATTTTTTCTTTGCGTGGCTTTGAGTGGACAGTGGTCGTTTTTGTGCCGTTGTTAGTCTCTCATAAAATTTGCTGAGTCAATATTTAGTCGTCACGTTCTTTTGTTGAGAATAATAGCTTTCTCTCTTTGGTCCAGTTTGTAATCTCCTAATCAAGTTTAATCTTTAATCGTATTCTTCGGTCCTTGGTAGATGAAGTTGCTTCCGTCACATTTAAATCTAGTTTGCTATTTTTAGGATACAACTCTCTCAATCGGGAAATGGTTGTTTCTCTTTTTTTACATCACTAAGATAATCGATCAAAGAACTTCATACCTTGCATTTATTTTGATGTAGCTAATGATATATTACTATATATACGTATATAAATAAAGTTATGTTAATCGTGATTGCTGTAATACACGACTTGCTCATACCAACATTTGCACTGCGAGATATTCGTTTGTACCAGTAATCGAGCACTTAAAATGAATACCTGGTATAGGTACTGCTACGCATGCGCGACAGTTCGTCAGCAGACGAACAATTGAAAGAGTGGAGTGGATGCGTCTAGCTCCATCCAGCCCAGATATTAGTAGAACCCGAAACATTGTTTTGACAAGTACTATCATTTTTATTTTGGTTGCAGGTTTTCACTAAATTACAAAGTAAGTCACGGGTTTAATCGTGTTAAATGTATGATTTTTTCCGATTCAAGTCTATTTCGGTGTCAGAAATGAAATTGTACTTTTAGAACTTTTAAAACACCGCATAACTTTAATTAACAATAGTTGACTTTTACTACTATCAGTATCTTGTTAACCATTTAAAGGAGAACAAAGCCCATTTTTTAGATTTCCGGAATTTCAACTTCCGGGTTTACTTCCGGTTTTAAAATGCCAAATAACTCCTTATTTGTAGGTCTATCAGAAAAAGATTCACATTTTCGTGAACCTCGTCAAATTTGGGGTCAACTCCATGTGTCAGCTCAAAATAAATTTGTTTAACGTTTTTGTTATGGGATCACTATCTCCGGAGATATTGGCTACTTCTGGTTACTTTCGGAAAATTTTCGAGACAATTTACAAAATAAGGTGTATTATTATAACAATTCAAATGGCTTTTCTTGCATGCATTAGGGTGTTGCAGCTTTTATTCCGTGTTTTTCTTGCTATCAACAGTACAGGCGGACCCTACGAGCAACGACAGTATTAGCTACACATGTTTAGCGCCTCGTCTTGCAACTAGTAGTTGATATTCTATTTAAATTTAAAACTTGAATCAACTGTCTGAGGTTAGTAAAGTTCAAGCACTAAAAAGCAAGAATTGTTTGATTTTTTCCCGCTCTTCTAGCAGGCAGTATATTCTTAAAAGTTTGGTTACTTGTTTAATAGATGGACCTAGTCTCTGCCAGCTGATGCAAGTACTCCGCGTGAGTTGCACGATTTTGTGAAATTACCGTTCAATTTTTACCCATCTAGACATTTTTAGAATAACTCCGAATCATTAAGCTATTAGTTAATCAACAATTCAATCATGGCAGATGCCGGTAAAAGTATTGCCGACCAAATAAAGGAGCAAGGGGAGATCGTTCGAAAACTCAAGGCGGAAAAAGCCGGTATTGACAAGGTATAAATAAATTTCCCTTGCTGATCCATCACTTTGTAAAATTAAAGAGAGTTCTTTTTTCGACAAATTCTCATCTTCGGATCTTCCACGCTCGTTTGGTGGTTGGTTAAACGTCGTCAGTTGCATAGTTTCGTTTCTTTATTTTCTTTCAGTCTGAAAAGTGTGATTGAAAATGAGACTTGTCAATTTGATGTGTGGTGCTTATCATAAACAATTCCGCTGCCTTTCTTCCAAGATCACAGAGGAAGTCTCCAAACTGCTAGCACTGAAAGCTCAGCAAGGAACTGACAAGGATGAAAAGGCTGGTGGCAAGTTCGTCCTTAAGACAGCTAAAGGAACTCGTGACTTCAACCCACGGCAGATGGTGATCAGACAGCAAGCTTTTGACAAAATCATTGCATGCTTCAAACGCCACGGTGCAGAGACTTTGGATACACCAGTTTTTGAACTGAAGGAAGTGCTTACTGGAAAATATGGTGAAGACTCTAAGCTGATTTATGACCTAGCAGACCAAGGAGGGGAGCTTCTTTCTCTTCGGTATGACTTGACCGTGCCGTTTGCCCGCTTTTTGGCCATGAATAAAGTTGGATCCATCAAACGGTACCAACTCGGTAAGGTGTACAGAAGAGACAATCCTGCCATGACCAAAGGACGATTCAGGGAGTTTTTCCAATGTGTAAGATGACTTTGACAAAATCGTTTTCTCCTCTAAAATGTACTTATTGTAATTTTACTTCTTCAAGGATTTTGATATTGCTGGTCCGACTGACCCTATGATTCCCGATGTCGAATGTGTTAGAGTTGTAACTGAAATACTTGATTCGCTTGATCTAAGTGAACATGTAGTCAAAATCAATCATCGTAAAATCTTGGATGGACTGTTTGAAGCTTGCGGTGTTCCTGAGACCCAATTTCGGGCTATATGTTCCTCAGTCGATAAACTTGACAAGGTGCGTTTCTGTTTTTACGTTCATAAATTCCAGAGGTGAAATAATTTCGTCTCATTTAGTCTCCTTGGGAAGACGTTCGTCGGGAGATGACGGACGAAAAAGGCTTAGATCCTGAAAAGGCTGATCAAATTGGTCAGTATGTTCTTCGCTCTGGCCAAGATGATTTAGTTGAGCAACTTTTGGCCGATACGAAGTTGTGTTCTTCCAAATCAGCAGTAGAGGGTCTTGAGGCACTGAAGTTGTTTTTCCGATATGCTGAGCTTTACGGCGTAAAAAAGCGTGTCAAATTTGACATGAGTTTGGCCCGTGGATTGGACTACTACACTGGAATTATCTACGAGGCTGTGTTAACAAGTATTTTGTTTTAAAAAATTAACATAAATGAACTGATCTTCTAAAGCATTTTTTTTTTTTTCCTTTTTATACAAAAAGACCAAAATCCAGAGGAAGGCGTCGGCTCTATTGCGGGTGGCGGTCGTTACGACAATTTAGTAGCATTGTTTGATCCTAAAGCAAAAGCTGTCCCTTGTGTCGGAGTTTCCATAGGCATTGAGAGAATCCTTGCTATTCTGGAGAATCGTGAGGTTAACCTCAAAATGCGAACCGTCGAGACCCAAGTTTACGTTGCAGCCGCGCAAAAGAATCTGTTGGAGGACAGGATGAAAATTTGCACTGAACTTTGGGATATTGGAATAAAGGTAAGAAGATTTCTTTATTCAACTCCGTGTGATGTAATTCACTTTTTCGTATATTTGCAGACGGAAATGTCTTATAAGGCCAATCCAAAATTGCTCGGGCAGTTGCAGACTTGTGAGGAGCAAGGTATTCCCTGGGCAATCATTATTGGTCAGTCAGAATTGGAAAAAGGAGTGGTCAAACTGCGTCACGTCGTGTCTCGTCACGAAGAGGAAATTGAACGTACGAAATTGGCGGACGTATTGAAAGAAAAATTGAGTGCGCCAGTGTTTTGAAGGCAATTTGCAGTGCAAAGATATTGCATCTGAATAAAGATGTTTGAATCTATCAGTTCTGTAGCCTGATTAGCCAATCCCATCAAAAAGTTTGGCATTCGATTATGAGAAACTAATATTATTTATTGCATCTTCGGAGGGCGTTCTTGTCATTTTGCTTATAGAATAATGTGTTTGTTTTGCACAGTTCAGTCAATTATCATTAATGCCAACGAAACTAGGGAAAGACATACAAATTTAGTCCTATGAAAGTGTGACATGTCTGATGTGGAGGGGTGAGGTAGGAGTGACAGGGGTTTTCTCTTTCCGGATTTCCGTGAAACCTCATAAACGATGCGTGTGTGTTGCAGGTGAAAACACATCTGTCTTGTGTCTCAAAGGACAGTGGCTAGTAGCAGAACAACAACAAAAAAATTCGTTGACAACGGTCGATATTCTTCTTGGTTGCCCGTCCGTCACAACAAACAATGAAACTCGTTTTATATTCATGGTTCAGCCCACGACAAGAGGGCATTTAAATATTAAAACAAGCAAGCTAAAATGCACTGGGACAATAACTAAAATTACACTTAAGTATTTGTTGTGAAAAAATAACTCGTGACAGTCTTGAGACGCCGAAATATTTTATGGCTATTGTGCTATGTTATAGTAGATTTATTGCATACCGTTTGAGGATTGATCAGATTACACAAATCTAATGTGAGATGATTTAATATCATGTAGAAAGAAGACACACTTTGATGTGATTGATACTCAGAAAATATGTGATTATTTTTTTGTACGGAAATAAATGATAGACGATGCTTTGATAGCTGCATATTGTTAGCTGCAGAGGTTAGTCAGTTGTTGAGGTGGAGAATGTTTTTCCAGCCTTAAAAAATATACGAAACATCTTCGCCAAAAAGAAGTGATCTAAATATTGTGTGTGGGCTGCTTTTTGACAACATTCAAAGCCAAGGCAAACATACTCGATCAGCTAAAAATATATTTTAAAAATAAGGGATAAGTTAGAAGCCTAGGGTGGAGCCTACTTTAATAAACGTTTTTCGTTTTTCTTTTTCTTTTTTCCCCCGTAGAAATCCCGTCACAAGCTCAAGAACCGAAGTACCGAAACCAACCGAACGGAACAAACGAACGACAGAGAACAAGAACAAGAACTCAAGAAGTCAAGATCTCAAGAACAAGGCCGGCCGGCGGCCGCAGTGCGCGCGCTGTAAAGAAAACCTAGAAGAGGCTTTAACCGCTTCGTCGGCATATCGACGCCAAGCCCGTATTTTTAGCTAGGAGCTGCAAGCCAAAAGCGAGAAAAACTTTTCTGCTTATTCAAAGATATTTACCAGTCATAGTCGCCCGTCTATTCAGTAGGGGCACGGGCAAATGTCAACTTTGATTCACATTCAGCCGTTTGGTAAGTTATATTTTAAATTTATGTGTTTCTAGTTGGTCAAACTCACCCCCATCCCCATTGGCCGACGTTTCCTTCCTAACTATCCAGTTCCCATGCGAATCGATAAAGTCTTTGTTTAATCATACGCAATCCTGCCTCCATTTTTTATGAACATGCTTTTCAACGACAATCTGAAGCTGTCTGATTGCATTATTGATGGTTCATAGTCAGACATAGCCAAAGTTCTGAGGCAAACCCCAGTTTGTTTGGTGATGGGGTTTTTTGTTGGTTTATTGGTAGACAGTCAGTATCTGAATTAGCATCCTGGAGAAGATTCATGACTACTCGAAGGCATTAATTTAGAATTAACACTTTTATTAGTGTTTCTCTATGGCCGTTGTTGTTTGATGCAGCATTGAATAACAGGTGGTAGGCCTGTAATATTTAAAACCTGTGTTTACCTTCAGGTTAGGCCATAGGTATCTTTGCATTTTGATTAGGAATACTCTAGAAATCATTTCAAATCATCATTTCTGTTACGCTTTCTGGTTTAATCTAGTTCATTTGTTACCAACAGTTTTGCCCAGTCCCCTATAGCATCCGTATGCCAGTTAACAGAAATCCAGCCTCCAGGTTCCTGTCATTCTCTTGATGGATGGTTTGAAGGCATTGAAATTGGTTCTCCTTTCAAAAAGTTTCTTGCTAAAAAAAGATATATATTTAATAGGGCTTACGCGAGAAATTCAGTAAATCATCCCGGTTTCATCAACATTTTCGTCTAGGTAACACATATACAACAGACAACAGATACACACACACACACACACACACACACACACACACACACACACGGTAGTTGAAAGACGAAGAACTTTTTTCTTTTCTAAACATCAAGCAACACGTACGTCTCACTATGTTTTTGCTACTCTGTTATCACAACGTTTCCCCTCGCTTCCCTCCCGCTATTGAGGGAAAAGGCCAAGTTTAGCACCGCGTGCTAATGGGCTCTTCCAAGTCAGCTGACGTAGTATTCCGTTGACTTTAAGAGCTCAGAGAACGAAGTCGAATGTAAGAAGAAAAAGAAAAAGAAAAATGAAGAGTCGTCTGGCGTCGTAGGGCCGGGTGAAAGCAGTTCGCCTTGAGACGTCGATGGTTTCAGTTGCGCAATCCTCCTAAAAAAAAATCGAGCATTAATCAGTTTCTAGTGTCAAATGTTGGATCTCGAATCCAGCAATTCTCCGCCGACATCCGGCACAAACCAGGAAGAATCTGTTTCGGCGACGGTAATTCATCCGTTACCGTCGTTGATGTCGCTGAACGTGCCGCCGCCTCCGTTGCGAAGGCCGGACGTTCCTACTGTGATTTCCGGAAGCGGATCACCTTCCCAACAACTGCACATTTTAGTCATCTCCCAGCCTCCTGCTTCGACTTCTTCGTCTGCTTCACAGCGGAGCGCTCTCCAAGCTGTTCATTTGTGTCCAGGTTTGGGACGGTTTCCATGCACCAGGAATGTTTTGTTGACATTTTGATGAAGTGATAGGAATGTCCGCCACCTGAGGGCCTATCGCGTATTGATTAATCGGTCGTCGACGGTTATGTCTGTAATCCGCTTTGAAGCGGAATTTGTGGAAAGAAGCTTATCAGTTTTCAGTGGGATGCCCTTTTTTTTTTTCCCCTTTTGCTTTTTCTATTCATCCAATTAGTTAGTTCGCTCCGGCAAACATCCAACGAGTTTTCAGATACGTTTCTACTCCTCCCTCGCGTCACTATTCACTTGCGAAGGAAAAAAAAAAAAAATCCTGGTAAATCCCCGTGATCGTGTGAGGATTCCGTGATGGCAACGGCACGCCGCATTGACGACAGATCCGAAAAGAGATGACGGAATAAATTTGTTGTACCTGAAATACTTTGATTGATGGCTTTTCACGGCAGTTGGGTACCGGCTTGTAACAAGTGATTGAGTCATCTTTTACCCAATTTTATTTTTAATTTTTTTCGGGGGTGGTCCCGCTTGGTGTAGTAACCGCTATAGCGTACAGTTCTTGATTGGATTGACTTTGACGGAACTGTGAGCTGTAGGTTCGTTGCTGGCCTGGTGCTGCAAGTCACAGGGAGGGGAAACTTATTTTTAAAAACGACTCTGAAAAGTCATCGAAAGTGAAATTTGGTTGGAAGCCAAGGATGACATGGACATGGGGATCTTCGTCAAACACTTTTTCCTTGACACGACTAAAGACATTCCCCCCACCCCCCCTTAGTCCACCATCAAAGATAACAATCTTTTGTATCAAACTGTTTGGGTTATTTTGTTTTGTTTTGGTTTTTTTTTTGGTCGAGAAGCAGATCTTTACCACAACATTACATGGAATGATTTACCGTCTAGACACTGTATACAATTCGGATACTTTATTTGCCCTTCTTTTTCGTGGGAAATTTAAAAAAAAAATCCAGTTTGAAATTTTTTTCCTCCCAAAAGGGAAACATTCAAGCTGACCAGTCCATCCGAGTAACTGAAAGCTTCAGGGGAAAAAAATCTATTTCTGTAATGTTGTTGATCGTCTGTTGGATGGGATATTTTCTCTCCTGCTGTGCATCGAATAACGGAGCTGGACTCGATTCTCTCTCTCTCTTTTTTTTTTTACTGTATTATACATTGGATGTATACCTTTATTAGAGGGGTGTAGTAGGGACGCGTAGCGAAGGATCCAACTAACTAAAAGTTTGGAATTTTCCGGGGGAAAAAGATGAAAACTTTGAGTTTCTTTCTTAAGAATAGAAGAGGAATCGGGATTGATGACTCGTATTGTTGCAGTGACGTTAAACACGATGGTTGGAAATGTCACTTTTGAACCTTCTCATTTGACAAATGATCTGACTCACGACTAGAACGGGACCGACGTCATTAGCGTCAACGTAGAATTCTTTTTTTTCCTGGCTTTTCTCTTGGCTGCGTCCAGATGCTTTAGGCAATTTTCTTCCCTTAACGATTTCACTTGCACATTAGTCGATTGAATTTGGAGAAATGTACATTTCACATCTGGCGAATGCCAACGCATTTTTTGTTTTGATTGAATTGCGATTACATTTGAATGACGAGTCGATGCTGCTGCTGCTTCGTTTTTTTGTCGAAGTATACACGAGAGGGCGTGTTTCGTGATTTGAAAACAAGAAAGAAACGCTTGTCTTTGTTACTGTTCTTGTCCGTCTCTTTTCCTCTTGTCTGTTGTGACAATTGACCGGTTGCCTCGGAGACGACAGTTGGATAGAATGCCCTTTTTTTTTTATATTATTATTATTATTATTATTTTAGTTTCTATCCGCCCAATTCGACTGGGGCCCTCTTTGGCAATGTGCTTTAAATATTTTAAAACGTTGTGGATGTAGGCTGCGAAGAGAGCTGCTGATTGCCATGGAAACTGCTCTTTTGTTATTTTCCTGATTGAATCCGTGATTGAATCTTTTATGTATTCATGATTTTGATCGACGTTGACATTTCCGTCGGTTGACTTGGGATTATGCTCTTAGTAGCGTGTTAGTCTGTTTTTTGTTTTGTTTGAGGGTTCTGTTTCGTGACGGGTAAAATGGGTGAGATTCGGAAACCCTCTTCACCTGAAATGCTGTCTGAAAAAAATAAAATCTGGGCATACTGATGATTATTTGACGTTGAATTTTCCATCCCCTATGGGTTGGATGTGTTTGTGGTGTTGGTTACCCCTGGCAACGGCTCTTGTTTGGGTTAGTCTTGTCTGGCGTTTGTTTTGTTAGGTGCGTTACTATGGCAACGCCTATAGGAAGAAGCGGAGGAAGCACAAACGGGGCTGGCCATTGGCATGTCGTGTGGCTTTTTTTTTTTTTGGTTTTTTTGTTTTGCTTTTTTGCTTTCCCGGGACGGCTGGACAGCCGGATCCTTTTACTATTTCATGGTCCCCTCGTTGTCGCGTGTGTTTTGGAGGGGGTTCTCCTTATTCTCGCCCTGGTTGCACAACTGATGGATTATTGACGAGGTATCGGGAAGTTGGGAGATGCTTGTGTCCTCACCGCCCACTTTCATCTGCTTGCCGGGCCGCCCGCCACCCACTGAAATTCATTCAAAGAGGCCAGGTGCTTCTGATTTCCGGACCAGTCTTGCTCGTGCCGGCAGGTTAGCCGCATGGGCTCCGCAAGAGCTGGTCGCACGCTCCGAGTCGTTCGTTTGATCATGGTCGTCAGATCATTGGTCGTCTAGGTCCGTCACGAGATCCGTGTGCTCGTTTATTTTTATTTGGGAAGCTTCGTGTTGCTCCCTATTTTTTTTTTTTCTTTTTCTTTTTTCTTCCCTATCCCTCTCTCGTTACCAACCAACCGGAGCCAATCTTTGCTACACTGGTTAGTATATTATTGCCTTACTTCACCTTTTCGTCTCTGTACAAGAGCAATCCGAGTTCCGTGCCCACTTTGATTGGCTTTTTGTCCCCCTAGGCTTGACAGAACCCTTAGAAAACATCAAGTTTGTTTAATTTTTTTTTTTTTACCTTCTCCCCCCCCCACCCACCCACAAAAAAAAAGCTTATTTTTTTTTTCCCCCCCATCTGTTTATCGATCGTTTTTCTACCCGCTGGCCCGGAGTACACCTCTCGTCACTCGCCTTCATCGTTTGCCATTCTTGTTTCTCTCTCAGCAAAAGGTTGTTGTGTCTCTGCTGTTATTAAAACGGAAAGTTTAGTTCCTTTGTAAGTAGTTCGTTCTTCTTTTGTTTTTTTTTTTTTTGTGTTTTTTTTAATCTAAACTTGTTGTGTGTCGTGAAGTATACCGTCGACCGGCATCTCTCGTCTAGAGAATGGTGTGGCAACGGTAGCAGTCGTAACAGTCACCTGATTGATACGTGCCTCATTAACGAAACGGGATTTTGAAATGCGATTCCCCAACACGATTTCTTTGATTATGCTTTGTAGATCTTCTTTCTTTCTTCTATTATTATTTTTGTTAAAAAGATTATTTCCTTTTTACTTTTTTTTTGCGCATTTGCTTTACCTTCGTGATGTTGAATCATTTTCAGCCGCCCAGTCCTTTTTTTGTGTGTGTGTGTGAACAGTCCGAGGGCATTTGATGGCGAAAAAAAGAAAGAAATTGTTTGAATCGATTGACCGAAAGGGTGGAGAAAAGGAGAAAGCGAACGTGTAAAGAGACGAGCTGGATGAAACCGAAGAGAAACTGGTTGAAAATAAAAAAGAGGAAAAGGGTGGAAGAGTGAAGGAAAGAAAATGGAGAAGCGCGCAGCCGCGTCGACGTTACGCGACGACGCTCTTTGAAGCGGAGTAGGGAAGGAGAAGGGGGGCGGGGTGGGGTAGGTGAGGGGTTAGAGAGTAACGGCGTCGGCTCTGACGGGTCTTCTGGTAGTATCGCGCCACTCACTCGCCGTGATTGACCTTATTCCCGCCCGCCATCTCTTCTCTTCGCAGTCCATCTCCGTTTCTATTTCTCGCCTTTTATTTGCGTGCGTGTAGCTACTTAGATTGATTTATTTTATTTGTTTAAACTCTCCTTATTTTCTTTTTTCTTTTTCCTAAAGTGTGATTTGTTTACAATCATTGAACCTATTCTCTGTCTCGGGCCTTCATCAATCTGCGCTGATGATGTTGGTGAGTCGTGTCTCCCCCTTCTTCTTTTTCTAAATCTGCTCGTCGTTGCACAGTCGGAGAGACAAGTAAACGTACACAGAGTTTGAAGACTTACAGTCGTCGTAGTGCCAAAGCCCGCGCGCTCCCGATCCCGTCTCTTGTGCTTTTCCCCTTCCTCTCTAGGAGCGAAGCGAGGAGGAGGGGGGTTTAGAGAGAGAGGGGTGGCAAAAAAATCAATAAGAACGCCTCGGTCCGCTCTCTCTTGAAGGTCCGCCTCTTGTTACCTTAAAAAAAAAAACTAAAAATGAAGTGAAAATAAATGCGGTGATACACAGCACAGGATGCATAATGCAATGGACTGTAAAGCGCTTTGTGTTTGTTTAATTTGAAGGAAAAAAAAAAAATTTCCCCCGTCTCTCTCAATTTCTGCTCTTGGCTGACATCTTGACATTTTCGATTATATTTCTTTTCAACAGAAAACAAAATTTATTTATTTCTGTCTTTTTTTTTCTTTTTTTTTTTAAATATTTTTCTCAAGGTATGAAGCGTAATTCTGACGGCGAGACAGGGCCGGCGGCCAAACGCCTCCGCCCCATGGGCGACACGGAGCTTCGTCTTCTCGTTTACAGCAAGGTAAATCAGAAAGAAAAAAAAAACAGAACAACATTCTTAAACGTCAAGGATTTGAAAATGGAATTTTCTAATCGTTTAATGCTAAATTTTTTAATAATAAAAATTAAACACAAAAAATGAACGTAGGTTGCTGGATCCATTATCGGCAAGGGTGGTAGCAACATCTCCAAGTTGCGCACCGAGGTGAGTCAAAACCCAACCCATTAAAAAAAAACAAAATTCAAATTTTTTTTTTCTTTCTTCACTCTCAGCAGCGCAGATATATTTTGTTTTAGTGGTTTGCAATCTAAAATATTTTTTTTTAATTTTTTTTATGGTCTTGCTGATATCGTGTAGCATTATGATGTGGCTAGTATTATTTATTTATGTTTTATTGCTAACATTCATCTTTTTTTCGAGTGGATAAGATCTCGTTTTCGTACCTAGCAATAAGTTCATCAGGTTAATGGGGTATAGTCATTACGTGGGGAGAGTTATCGACCGTGGCAGGGCGTAACCGCCACTCGAGATCACGCGATTCTGTCCTTGCTCTACAACACACACACACAAAAAACGATCTATTCATTTTTTTTTTTTTTTTTTTTTTTTGGCCCCCCGTTGTGTTGTGTAGTGGTAATAGTAGTAATAGTGGGGGTAGTAGTTATTATTTATTATTTATTTATTTTTTTAAATTAAGTTTTTCTCTCTTACACACACACAGACGTCAGTAATGTCAATCCACCACCAGGCGAGCTGATGGTTCTTACCCCCATAGTTTAGTAATTTTTTTTTTCATTGCGTGTAATTCTTTGTAAACGAATTGATTTGAGAAAATGGGTAAACGTTTTTGACGAGATTTTATTATACGTCAAGTTTGTTTTGGGTAACTTTTTTTTTTAGTTCGTCTTCTACTGGAAAAGTTAAAAGGGGACAAGTTTTATTTTTTTCTACGGCTCAGAATGATTGGATTACTCGTAAATGTATTTATCTTCTTGGGCTCCGTTTGTGTGTGTGTGTGTGTCTGCTACGTTGCATATTTATCGAACCCAGCGATTTAGACGAGATTCGATTTATTTTTTCTGCTGTAAGGGGCGAGAAGTCAGGGGGGAGAAAAAAAGAGGACACAAGTTTTTGACTTTCTAATGAGCAAAGCTTATAGCCACTGCAGAAAGAGCCAAACAAGAAGAAAACTCTTTTTTAAAGAAGAAAAGCTTAGTCAATAAAATATTTGCTGCAGTGGGTTCCTTTTTTTTCTTCTTCCTTTATTCTGCCGGATATGGGGACGTAATGAAATGTGAACCATGAGTACTTAATTGTTATTGTTATACTACACTCTGAAAGGTTAGACGATAGTAAGGGGGAAAAAAATGAAGTCATTTTCGGTAAAGGGGAAACAAAATAAAAAAATAGTTGGTAGACGAATCGATTGTTTGCATTTTCAATGGTGAATTTTGGTGTGTGGATTATTATTATTATTATTTTTTTTTTAATATTCTGCTGCTGCTGCTGCTGTTGAGTGGTGAATGATGTCTTGTCACAATTCGTTGTTTCTCATCCGCGTGATTTTTTTTTTCTCTTCTCTCTCTCTCTCGCTCGATCGCTCGCTCGCCCTTCTCCGCTCACTCTCTCCGCCAACAAATTCCGCCTGATTCCGTCCCGGTCCTTGTCCGCCCAACATTCGAAATGCGCGCGCGGAATGCCTAACCGAAAAAAAAAAAAAAAACGTGATTTTTTTTTTTTTTTTTTTTAAACGAAATGTACGGCTACATTCTCCGGGGCCTTCCATTCTCCAATTCCGCCAAAAACAAAACAAAAAAATGAATGAAACAAAAATTGCCGGATGGTTTTCTTTGTTCACTTGGTTTCCCGAAAAAAAAACAAAAAATCGATCTAAAAAAAAAAAAAAAAAATCTTTCAAAAATCGAAACTATGTTGCCATGAAACATAATGAATTCCACCAATCCACAGAACCACGCCACTATATTACTTCCCGATTGCCCAGGCCCAGAAAGGTAAATTTTCGCCACCAAAAAGCAAAACACATCAAAACAAAAAAAAAAAAAAAAAAACTTTGTTCTTGTCAAATTGTAAATTGTGAAGACGAAAAAAGTTATTCCGCCTAAATTTCTTTTAAGATTTAAAAGAAAAGGAAAACGTTAATTGTCTTGATTAAGTGTTCTTATTTTCTAAATACTTGTAATTCAATGTGAAATCTCTTGTCCTCCGTTTGTTATTTCATCCTCATTTTTTTTTCTCCCCTCCTCCTTTTCCTCCTCATCTCAATTCACCTTTTTCCTCCTTCCTGACCGTCCGGCACTTCCGCCAAAGACAAAACAAAACAAAAAAAACAACAACTTAAAAGTAAACTTTTCAGAGACCCAATTTCATTTGACCAAATCACAACCTTTTCTCTTTCTTTTTTTTTTTTATAAACGTGACATTTAATTTCTAGAAGAAAAGAAAAAAATTTCAATTTTTGTTGTCCCATTTAAAAACATTTTTTTTTTTTTAATGTTATACTTTTCCTATCCATTTGTATTTAAAAATGTCAGCTGAAATTTCTTTTTCACACGTTTCTCTCTGATCTGTTTCTCTCGGGACTGGGTGCCAGGGTTTCGGTAGTTTTCGTTGTAGAGTAGCTCAAAACTTCTTGAATCTCTGAGACAAACTCTTTCATCATTTTCATAAGACAAGAAAGGACGGAGGTTTCCAACCACCACCTCGTCCTTAATTTCTTCCTCCCCCTCCCCTACTGTGTTTACAACAACAACAACAAATTCTTCCTTTCACATGCTACTAACCCGGTTTTGCATGGGTCCTTGTCTTTCGTTTTGATTTGGCTCCTTCCCCAACATCCGGACAAATCCATATCCCCCCAATGAAAAAAAAAAAGTGTGCGTTTTTTTTTTTTAGTTGTTGTTGTGTTTGTGCCTTTTGTTCCTTACGTTCATCATCATCTCCTGTTTCCTTCCTTACTCCGTCCCCCCCACCTCCCATTTTATTTTATATTATTTTATTTTATTTAACTTCTCATTTGGCTTATTTTCATCGATCGGTCAAGAGAAACATTCAATAGAATAGACAAAAATTGATATAAATCGATAAGACATGAATAGCGTAGACAATCTTTGCCAGACTGGATGACTGATTTGTCTTTTCTTTGTTCAACCCCAATCCACCAATCTTCCAATCCACCAACTCTGCCGTTGTCCCCGTCACGGAAAACAAACAAACAAACAAACGACAGGATACTGACTATCCAGGGCAATTTGGACGCTGTCATCAACGTTCTTCAGAATGTTTTGCCATCGCTCGAAGAGGTATCGTTCAACGTTTCGTTTTGCCTTCACTCTTGCCCCTCTTTGGAATGCCATTGATTTTGACAACTTAAGGTTTCCAAGATTCGAGGAGAACGGACCGGTCGTGTTGGCGATTCGGATGCCCGTCTTTTGGTCCATCAGAGCCAAATTGGTTGCATTATCGGACGTGGCGGTGCCAAAGTGAAAGAACTCCGTGAGGTATTTAAACGAGTATTTATTTATGTTTCTTTTCTCTTTTTTTGATGAAGCCCAGTATTAATGTGTCCTTGCGAGCGGGTAGTAGTTCACGACGTTTGGCAGACCTTACGTGTCTGACTAGAATAACTGAACGCTAGGTTGACGAGTGCGATAAATAATAATGAGGGCTCGACAGATGTGTCCCAGACGTCTGGCAGGTGGTAGAGGCAACGCTCGGTCCTTATTGAATTAACTGTGGCGGTTGAGAGTGGAGGGCGTTTGGACTACCTGCGAATCCAGCCGAACTTGAATTTGTTTTTTTTTTTAATTATCGGCAACCCTGCTGCGGATTCAATCATTTGGATATTGAAAATGCTTTTAATGTAGTTTTTTTTTTTTTTTCGTTTCTTAATAGGAGGAAGTTGGTTGCCTCTGTTAAACTGTGCTCATGGTTACGTGTTTTTTTTTTTTATTTAGAGACGAAATATTTAAGGGGGTCATGTTTTTTCTTGTACCAGGAAAGCCGGAAAAGTGGGGGGGAGGATCTGGCCAGGTGCGTGTCTTTGAAACGAGGAGGAGTGGGGGTTTGTAGGACGGAAGAAGGGAGAAAAAAAACAAAGGCGAATGTTACACACAGTGACGAGTATGAGGGTTAAAGAGGGTAGATAGCAGAAAGGGCAGCTGCCAGCTGTATACAAAGTATCTCTGTCTTTTAGTTTGTCTCGTTCCAGGTGCGTACGTTAGTCGCACTAGCGATTCAGTTCTCTCGTAGTATTCACCGCGATCTGATCGTCATTTAATGTTCTCCTTTTTGTCTCTGTGTGTGTGTGTGTGTGTGTGTGTGTGTGTTGCCGATAGTCGACAGGAACAAGGATCACGGTCTATTCTGTTTGCTGTCCGAGAAGCACCGATCGCATTGTTCAAATTTTGGGCAAACCGAGTGATTGTGGCGAGTGCATCAAGCAGATCATCGCGCTCGTCAAAGAGGTAATGAAACGTCAGGTTTTTTTTTTATAACATTTTCAGTTCTAACATTTTTTGTTTTGTTTCATTTTTCATGTTTTACCTTGCGGATAATCAGTCGCAAGTGAAGGGCCCAATCGATCAGTACAACCCGTACAATTATGACGAATCGTTCGCTCAGGAATACGGCGGTTATGGAGAAGGCGGTGTCCTCGTTGGTATGGGGGCTGGTGGTGGGGGAGGCATGCGCGGCAATCCAGGGGGTCCTCGAGGGCCCGAAAGGGAGCTAAAGATTCCGACTTTAGTTCGCGATGTGCCTCGGCCTCTATCGCCGCCCAGACATCGTTACAGAGCTGGCAGTTATGAACGTGACTTGCCACCGCCGTCGTTGATGGGCGTCGGCCAACCGGTCCGTGGCGGACCCGGCGGTCCCGGCGGGTAATCCCATTTCAATTGATCAGTTCATTCGCCAGTTTTGAAACTCGTTTGCATCTCTCTGCTGTAGGATGTACCACGACGACAGGATTTTCCGTGAAGATGATCGCGGCCATACCGAAACTACCCAAGTTTCCATTCCGAAAGACGTGAGTTTGCTTTTTACGATTGAAAACGTAATGTTGTGCTGACGAAAATTGTCGGTTTCAGTTGGCTGGTGCGATCATCGGCAAAGGCGGAGCGCGGATCCGTAAAATTCGCGGCGACTCTGGCGCCAGCATCACCATTGACGAGCCTCGCCCGGGCTCCACTGAACGGATTATCACCATTTCAGGCTCGTCGCATCAGATATGGAAGGCGCAATATTTGTTGCAACAGAGGTGACCACTTTAACGTGTTTTCTTTTATTTATTTTTGTGTGTGTGTGTGTGTGTGTGTGTAGTTGTCATGTGTGGCGTGGTTTAACTACCCTCACACGCACTGTTATTGCTGCTATAGAGAGGGCAGTAGTATTTTTGGTGTTACCGGAATGGCGGTAAATAGCGCGCAAGACATAAAACGTGATTGCGTATTCTATTGGCCTACGGGCTGTTGTGGTATGGAAGACTAGTGATTTTGTTGTTCGGCATAAAGACCGGTAACAAAAAATCTCTAGTTCACCTACCAAGACAGTTGCATTCTTCACGATGGCCGCCCAACTCCATTTATCCCTTTTTTTTTTTTTTATTATTATTAGTTGTCCAGTTACTTATCGCGACCGCTGCCATTGGCACCGTTTGTTCCCACTCCACTAGTCCAGTGTGTCTAATGTCTTTCTTGTTTTTTCTTATTTTTCCAGTGTTCGCGAGAATAGCCAAGGAAAAGGAAGCTTTTGAAAAACGAAACAATATGACTGGAAAAACAAAAAACAAAAGAATAAAATAAGCATTTTTCGATTGTGTTTGGACAACCTTACTCCCACCACTGGCACCACCCAACGGCACCTGTCTTGTTATGGATGATTTAACTCTTCACTGAAAACTCCCACCCGCCACCATTTTTTTTTTTTTTTTCCCCATTTTGTTTCACGTGTAATCAGAACCAGAAAGAAATCGCAACATCAAAGAACCATTTTCGTACCGATAATGATTGACATTGCGTGTCATGTGTGTTTGTTGCATCTGTTTTTCTTTTTTTTTGTTGCGTGTTTTTAAAAAAATTCGCCAAAATATTTTCAACTTTTTGATTCGGAACGAGCAAACACAAATCGACATTTAAGAAAATTTCAAGAAAATCTACAGGAACGTGATTTCTCTTCACAAAAATCGTACATTACAAATTTACACACACGGACATTCACCATTTGCTCTTGTTTGATTTTCTTTTCATCTTGTTAACAAATTTGTTTGTTCCGTGTCCCTTTTTTTTTTTTTTTCCAGATCCGATCCAAACCAGCCAATCAGCCTCCCCACCAATTTCTCTCTCCTCTTACATTTGTACTAAACAGCCGGTGTTTGTTACGTATGCTTCTTCCTTTTGTGTACGGAGCTCTCGTCGTTTGTTGCCAACTTCAAAATACATTTCACATTTTTTGGGGGTTCGAATTCATTTCAATTACGATATAAAAATAGTTTGAAGCATTTTCGACTCGGTTGCGAATGCTCTGGATTTTTAATTGAATTATTGGCCAGTTAGCCGTCCATTTTTTTCTTATTTTCCTTTGATCCCCCTTTTTTTTTTTATTGTTACAAAAAAAAATAAAAAAATAAATATTTCAAATTCCTCCAAGTGCATCTATACACTACGGTAGAGAACTGTTTGCGTGAGGAGCTTGGCTATTTTTGGCATTCGTCTCCGCACGGAATTCCGGTCAAGTTTTTTCTTACGCTTTTCAAAAGTACTACGCCAGTCTTCTCTGTGTGTGTGTGTGTGAGTGCGTGTTTCTCGTGCCCAGTGACGAATCGGCATCGGTTGTAGCAGGGCCAGCAGCAAGAGGGCGCACGTGGAGCAACACACCCATACTCGTCGGACGGGAATAGCTTTGAAGTTCTCTCTCTTCCATCTTGTTCTTTCTAGAAAACGAGTTGCACCTGGAAGTCTTGTCTGTTGATAAATACTGTCCTGTGTTTTTCTCGACTAAAAACGATCGGAACTAGCGTCGCAGTAGACTAAGCACGCGCTCGCTGCAAGACATCACCCCCGATGGGTTTTGTGGCCGTTTTGGGCACTCTGTCGAGGAATCAACACTCGGGTTGTTGACGTTAGACTCTCCCGAGAAGTCACGACTTATTCATCTAAAAAGAATGTCTTGTCAAAGCAATCGATTTTCAGTGACGACGATGGCCTTCAACCAGCAAAGAGTCAAGCCTCCAAAGTCGTTTCGGTCGTCATCTTCCAGTCAACTGATTGAGCTGTTCCAACGGTTCTAAGATAATGATCAAAACCATTAAATAAAAAGGAATAGCTAAATAAAAGTATAGCTACTTTTTTTTTTTTTTAAATTATTATTATTTATTTATTTTCTCTTGGATTGAGCAGCAAAGCACCAGGAACCAACAACATCAATGGCTTTAAGGCAATCTCCGGCTCGCGTCCATACTGTCCGGCGTCCCGGAACGAGCAGCTAAGTGTTCACTCGAGGCTGCTTCCTCTTCGCGCCACGAGATTTACTGCTGAAATGACAGGACACATGTTTTCCTTTTGCTTCCTTTGTTTTTAGGAAAAACTTTTAACAGTTTTTATATTACCTATACTTACCGAAATGCAACAAAAAGTTGTTGCTCTTTGTTAGTTGAATGTTTGAGTCAACGCATTTTAATAAAATTTCGTCTTTCCTTTCAAATGCTTGCGAAATATTTGTCGTAGATTTTGGTTAAAAGTTGTTGACAAATTCCCCGTGCGTTATGAGTAGATCCTGGATTGCTTTCTTGCTCGACATGACGTTCGTGTTATTGACCTCCGGGTACGTACCTATCGGTATGTGGTTTTACCACTGACGCACGTATGGCAGGATTTGTTGAAGTGATTTGCATGTGGTTTTTCTGGGGAGTTTCTTTTACGACGTGGTATCGTAATTTAAAACAGTTATCAACAGTCCAACCTGATTCTTTTCAAAGATTTCCCGCCTTTATTCAACTTCAATGAATGAAACCAGTATCAGCATCGGGGCGCCCGAAAACCTGGTTTTCGTATTTGTTTGTGTTTTTTTCTTCCCAACTCGCGAGTTGTAAGAAAACTTTTAAAAAAAGTAAGAAACGAGCTGTTGAAAAGATGGAAAGGACCCGATGAAATGAAATGGGCCACAACATAAACGCTAAAGACTTATACAGTTGGGGTTCCGATAAATCAGTTGTCACCGCCTCACCAGTGCAAACGTCATCTATTAAAAAGGATCAATAACACTAAAACTATCGAAAATATGTTGCTAAGAATTTGACAAGTCGTTAGAAGGTTACATAGTACAAAAACATTTGACTGTAGTATATAATACGCGAACAAAACTGACAATAAAAAAGATAATAATAATTCTTTATTTTAGACCAACTGCAACCGTCAGTTCGTCTGATCTCAGACCGTCAGACGTCAGAGCACGTCGATTCGTGTTTCAAAAAGGATGGCAACGTTGTAAAAAAAAGAAAAAAGAAAAAAAAGAGGAAACCCTGCCTACAGAAGAGGGAGGGAAACACTCGGAACAGTCACTCCCGAACAGATACCAAACCCGAAACAGAACAGAGTCGAGGGAACACACGTCACAAACGCTCTCCTAACATTGACGTTTGTGTGTGTGTGTGTGTGTATGTATATATATCTGAGTGTATATGCGGGTGCCTGGTGTACAGTGAACAACCCCTCCTTTATTTTAGTTTTTAAAACGTTATTTTTCTTGTTTATTATTTTTTTAACTGGATCAACGAGGCCGATGATGTTTTAATGGAGGTCTCATCTGGTCGGCTGGATGTTGCAAGTGTGTGGGGTTAGAACGCACATGGGCCACATCATCACCAACAGGTTGGGATTTCAAAAAAATTGAAAAAAGAACGCGAAATAAACCAACTGGTGTTGCCTTGTGCACAGCAACCCATTGTGTCTGCTGCGAATACCATCAGCCATCAAGCCTGACTCACTGTGAGACTGAATTTGCTGACTTTATTCATGGCCAAAACCTATCAACAGACAGCAAGGATATCCCAGCTATGACAGCCCATCATCTTTCCAAGTTGGTATGTCATTCTCTTGTCAAAAATCACATCTTGAATCTTCTTGCTTATTTAGTAGTAGGTTCCTAGAAGCTTACGTAACTACATTAGTCAGCTCGTGCTGACTTCTGGTTTGGCTTTATTTGCTCACATACTGATACTGTCTAGCCAAAAGAATAGTGAATGGCTGGGAAGGCTACTGCCATCCTCATGCATCTAGTTTGTGCATGTTTTTTCCTCTCTTGTTGACATTTTTCAATGATCTGGGAAACCGGTGGCAATGGTTGAGCGCCCAAGTGTCTTGATATTGCAATGGCTCTCTCTTACTCATAGGTCCACCCATATGGCTGCAACTCACCTTCCTCTAGTCTACCATGTCCTTAACGTCGAGATAAAGGCATTTTTATACTAACAAAAACCCATGCAAGTTTTCTAACACACATATTATGCTGAGGCTTGCTGGCAGCAGCCGCATGCTGTCTTAGGGCAGGTGTAATGATCCGTTCGCCCCGGATGAGCACAAATGCGTGTCCGAGGAGAACTTGAAGCACAAGTAGAAATGGTAGTTGCATATGCAAACGTTTTTGATCTGCTGTTGAATCGCTCAGGCTTCTTGCACGCACAATTCTTTTGGGCCTTGCCCGCCGACAGGAGTATAAGAAAAAAGATGTGATAGGAGAGAGAGAGAGAGAGAAGTGGTGAGTTTATTGTTGTTGGCCTTGAGACGTAAGCATTGGCTGGAGCCAGGCAAAACATCTTGTACGTACGAGTATAAGCTACTAGCTTAGAGCTTTAAAGAGGCTGCAAGCTGCTTCTCTTTTCTTTTTCTCTCCTTGAAACCCTCTGTAGTAAAATAGCGGCAGAGAAAAAACAGCCGTTCCAAACAGGTAAATAATAACAAACTCCTTAGAAGCTGTTGCGTTTCGCAAGAGAAACGAACGCAACGTTTCATCACATAGGCATGTAGATGAGTGAAGTGTGTGTGGGGGCGTTCCAGCCGGCCGGTTCTCTTATTCCGTTCCAGCTTGATGTGTAATGTGTTGAATGGTTTTCCGGCTTCACTTCAGCATAGCCTTTTTGTCTCTGCGATGAAATAGAGGAAGTCCTCATTTGGATCTCAAACCGTTAGCGTGCGTTTTGGGTGCATAGTTGTGACTGCTGCTTCTATACCGCCATATCTCTATGTGGAAAGCGCAGGGGGAGGGAGATGTGGGAAGATGCAACGAAGCGCAAGGAAGAAAACGGTCCAGCCGGACAGACTCTCTCCCTCATTCTTAGCCAACTGTTGCGCTGTCGAAGAAAATCATGGTCACCTCTTTCTCGACGGTTCTAAAAAAGAAGTTTTGTCAGCCAACACCTGGTGTTGGGACGCGGTTTTTCGTTTCTCTTCTATTCCTTTTTCTTCTTCCTTCTGTCACCGATTTTTTTTTCTTTTCTTTTAAACTACATTCCTCTTTCTGCGTCTTAACAAACGAGCTATACACTACGTCAAACGCCGAAGCCAAAGAAGAGAGCGTGCATTGTTTCGTTGGTCGTCGGCCAAAGCATTTGCCTCGTTTCAATCGAATTTTTGCATGTTTTCATTAATACCGACATTTTCTCTTACGAACGGCGTTTACTCAATGATTGCAATATCATCTGTAGTGTTGATATTAAAAAAATGAAAAGTTTATTTTTTTTAAAGCGAAAGAATACCGATAAGAAAAGGAAAAAGAAACAACGCCATTTGAAACACCTGACTAGTTTGCCGTTTGCTCGTTCGAGCGTGACCGAACAGTGTGTTTCGTTCTACCTCCACGGGTTGGTTGGTTAGATTTTTTCTTTCCCGCTTTTGTGGCTGTCGGTTGAATTTGACGCTGACGAGATGTGACGCTGTCCCGCTCATGTTGCGACTATCATAACCTACAACAGTTGCAGGAGCAAGAACAGTGAGAGAGACGAAGGATGTTTTAATTGGCACGCGTCTGGTCTCGCGCCAACGGGACTGCATTTCGAGGCGGAGGGAGAGGCGAAAGAGAAGCAAGGAGCCGGTTGCCCTCAACCGTCAAGACGTTCCTCGTTCAAGTGAAGCATTCTTCATTCTCTTTTCATCCAATTGTATATTGGCAGAGTTAGCATCCTGCTCTTGTTTGACTACCAAATTCAATCCTGGGATTTGGAGAAGAAAGAAACAAACAAGGAATGGCTAAATTCAATTGCCACACTCGGCCGAGCGTGAAATGAGAAAAAGAGAGAGAGATAGGATCGTCGTCTTACGTCGTTGCTGGGCGTCTTGCGTACAGTTTATCGTATGGGGGAGGTGAGGGATAGATTTTAAGCGATGACAACAACGTGTTTTGTGTCTGTTTTGTTCTTTCCCGTACCGGGTGGTCCCGACTAGCACACTGCACATCACTCTCTATGTGTATTGTTCTACGATAGAGATGTTTTGTCAGTCAACCTCCGGCACAGCCCCAGCACGACGTTGTCTTCGAAGACATTAGCGCAGTTAATTGGCTGTGCGCAGCTACTGTGCGTTACGAGTCGCTTCTTTTTTGTTTTGTTGTTGTTGTTATTATTACGGCCCCTCTACTGGAGCGCCTGATTTTCTAGTGTAGCCACTGTCAGACTGTGTGTGTACGTGTGCGGTTCTGCTTTTCTCGCTCGACAGAGGCTTACGTTCGGAAGGGATCTCTCTCCCATGACGCGCATGACTGGACTTGGCGTCCGTCTTCGTCGCTCGCCCTCCTCCTCCTCCCCTTTTGGCCGGTATAGGGCCGATTGCCAGCCGATCCCGAAGAATTTCTTAGTGCGGGACGAGCCTCTGGGCCGGACGCAGCCATTTACCCGTGCGTGTGGCGTACTGTAATAGTTGATGGTTGCAGGCCGATTGGGAAAGAATCTGATGAAGACTACTGGCGTGTGTGTGTGTTTGGGGGAGGGGGGTGTAATGCGCTATCTTGTGAATCGTTTCTATCGTTACGGATGTAAACTTTCCGTGCGGCTAACGTAAGAAGTGATTTTTTGAATTGAGTGGATTTTCTTTTTTGTACGCATTTTCTCCGGTGTGTATTGTATCGTCGGTGGTGGGCTAAACAACAGGAACACGTACTACTACCACCACTACGACGTTCCTATTCGTCGACTCGAGAGGCAGAAAAGATAAAGCGGGCTAAAAATAATCCACATTGCCGGAATAGTATCGACCCCCTCTTGTCCTCTTTGTGCCTGCGACGAGGGACGAGGAATATCAAAAGACAATTGGATGTTTAAACTCAAAGTCACAGATTCGGGGTCGACCCTGATGCCGTGCATTAAATAAGTCTTGGTCAACAACATCCCGTCTGCTCATTTCACGTAAGTGTTTTTCGTCTTCTGGGCTTGAGTGTTGCTCTAGAAAGGGAAGAAGATAGATAGATAGATAGATGGAGACAGAGAGAAACACACACCAATCCCGGATAATGTCGTAGAAAAGAGCTGACACGTTGTGCAACCAACTCTTTGATGGATCACTTTTGCATTTTGGCCAACATGTAATTCGCCAACGTGGTGGCTCTCCTTTTCGTGACGGTCGTGGTGTGTAGAGAATCGCACTGCATTCCGGATTGCGTCGGAAAAATTGTCATCTTTTTGGCTGACGGATACGAGAAAGAGGTCCAAGCCAACATTCGTCAGGGGCCGGAAGAACAAACAAAAACAGCTACAACAAAAAGGATTTCGTGAAAAGCAATAGAGAAAAATAAAAGCAAGCCAATAGAAACGTCCATTTTTTTTTTTTTTCGATCATGTGTTAAAGACAAAGGAGAACACGTACACGCCAGACAAACACAAACAGTTATACAACTGGACGCAACTGGGCAGGACGTCCATTGAATCTTATCTGACTCGCGTTCACGCCTTGTTATGACCAGCCGCCAACGGTGACAGATGGCTGACCGGAAATTTCAAATGATAATATAAAAATCTGAAAGAAGAAAAAGAATTAAAAGGTTTCGAAATTATTTCTCGTTCCGCTTGACAGGATGGAGTTGAGAAGAAAAAAGAGAAACCGTTAAACATTTTTGTTGTTCTTCTTCTTTGAAATAAGGAAATGCAACTCTGGAACGGTATTGATTATTTCATGTATTGGCCGTTCATTGTTTTGCCCTTGAAGCTTATCGAATGATTGCCCATTTCAGTTATCACGAATTCAAACATTTAATCTAAATTGATAAAGAAAAGAAATGATAACAATTTTTAAAAATATATTCTGTAGGTTTTCGATAGTGACGCTACGTTTGAAACGAACCGGACTCTAGTCGCCGGATCGTCTTTCAATCGGTTAAACCGAACTGAGAGAGCTGGATTTATGCGGCTGGAATCTGTGGGCGCGTGATGAAGTTACGTCACCATCGCCGCCATCATCATCAACATCATGGAACCAGAATCGCGATACATTGTACAGGTATTTATTGATGTTTTCTCTTTCTTCATTGGGCAGAAAACTATCCAGAAAAACAAAACAAAAATTGACAGTTTCGGACGAAGTCAAACAAATTTTCTCTTTACTCCCCACCATAAGTCTCATCGGATGATGATGCGTGTCGAGGAAATGTTACGTTCACTCGTTGTCATGTTCTTGACATCTTGCCCGTTCCTCTTTTTTTCTTTCTTTTTGCCTAACTCCGTTGTCGGTCATTGGCGGCCGTTGCCGTGACGGATGGGGCCCCTTGCGTGCAACAGCTGGAACACACTCACGCGTGTATAACCCAAAACGGAAACGTGAATGTGTGTTGATTGACCACCACCACTGTTCGGTTTTTTTAAATTTTTGTTTTATTGTGTTTCCTTACGTTGTTCTGTTTTGGGCGCAGGTGTTTGTGGGTGCCTTGTCACCCGAATTCGAGGCGCTTTCCATCGAAGCCCTCAAAGGTACGACGGCCGACGAGATGGTGTGCTGCATCGTCGACAAGTTGCAGCTTCCCTTGCCCGTCGAGTCTTATGAGCTGGCCGAAGTGGTGGGCAATGCCATCGGCCAGGAATGCAAGGAAAGGAGACTGGCATCTCAGGAACTGCCTGTCGCCCTTATGCTTCTCTGGCCAAAAGTGTCGTCGCCCGCCCAGGAGACAGCCTCCGCTCTGGCCGCTTTGGCTGCCCACCGAAAGCTTCTGCAGCGCTCCGTGTCCAGGTAAACAATCAATCAACACAGAATGGGTAGATGGTGTTTGCACAATTGTTTCTTTTTGTTCAAACAAACTGAATTGGGAATGATCGTAGGACGAGTGAAACCCGTCCAATCGAAAGAGCCGATGCGGATGAATCGCAACAGTCGGAATATCGATTTTACCTGCGCGAGAAACTCAACGACACGCTCTGGTCGGAAGCGCTCAACGCGGACCCTCAAGTGATCCGAGACTACTTTTATCGCTTCTTGTACCAGCCGCGGGATCGTGAATACCCCGACCTGTGCCAGTTGCCCGACTTGAACGAAGAGACTTTGATGGACAACCTTCGCGCCCGTTTTCAGGCCGGCCACATCTACACCTATGTCGGGTCGATCCTCATCGCCGTCAATCCCTTCAAGTTTTACCCTATTTACAATCCGAAATACGTCAAATTGTATCAAAATCGCCGACTCGGCGAGTTGCCACCCCACATCTTTGCCGTCGCCGACGCCGCGTACAACGCCATGATGCGCGATCGAAAACCCCAATGCATCGTCATCAGCGGTAATCATTTCTCGACCTTATCCACTTCTTCGATTAGACAATCACCATTCGTAGAAGCGTAGCTGTTGTTCTTTTGTTTTGGCCATCTTTTCTCGTGACTCGACAGAAATTTGTTAAGAAAACGAGTAGCTGTATTATTCAAAAACCAAATCAAAGGAGGATGTTAATGGATCCTTATCCGTTTCAATTGTTTTTCATTTTGAGGATATTGTTAAATACTTGATTTTTACTGTTGTATTTTTTGTTGTGTTGTCGTTGTCGTGCTACGAAAACGCGATAGGTGAATCCGGTTCGGGCAAAACGGAGTCGACCAACTTCCTGCTTCATCACTTGACGGCGTTATCGCAAAAGGGAAGCCAAGGTTGTGGCGTAGAACAGACCATATTGAGTGCCGGTCCCGTCCTTGAAGTAAGAAGTCCCATCATTTTTCATTTTCTCCTTTTTTTTTGGTTGCCAGTCAAATACTATGTCGTCCGGATAATTGGGACTCGAAGGTTTTTTCTTGTAAATCGTTTTAATCATCAACGCCAATTAGTTAGCTATTTCTGACTGGAACAGTTCGAGAAAATGCCGGCTGGAGTCTCAAGTATAGTGCGTAGAAAAATAAGCAACAACAAGACACACACACAAAAAATAAGATGCCAAACGGGCCTCTTCTCTCCAAGGGGCTCCAGCAGCACTAGAAGCACTTTGGCATGAATTCTTACACCTTGCTCGTGTCTGGACGATCGGACTGAGCGACATGTACAAATGTTCTTCTCAAACTCCCCACCACCACATCTACACCCCGTGTTTGGAATTTTAGATGAATGTCTTGACGTTATGACCTGTTTTTTTCGGAAACCAAACGAGTTTCTGCCGGCACATTGGAAGAACTTGGAACAATTGGCATGCAGAAACCAAAACAAAACTGACAGAGTGAATGGCTTTCCACTTGTCATTGTCTTTTAGTTAGTTGAGATTGTTTGATTAAAAGAATTAAAAAATGCGACTGAATGTGATTGGATTGCAACGATCACGTGTTGGCCTACAAACGCCTCGCAAACTGGAACCTGACACAATTCTTAACTAGAATTCTCCGACTCTTATTCAACCGAACTGTGACATCGGTCATTGTGGCGAGAGCCTATATTTTATATTTCGTCTTCTTCGTTTATTTTTACAAATTTATTTATTCTTTTTCTCATGCCTCCGATGTTTCATCCATTTTGGATTAGATCCAAAGTGTGTGTGTGCGCGCTTTTGCGTTCCTTCAAGCTTGGGTGATCGAGGGGCGGGTTTTTCTTCTTCCAACGGTTGCGAAAGGAATCTGTCGATCGTTCAGTCACGACCAAATGGACTCTGTCCGACTTCGGCTCAAATTAGACCGCGCGCGACGCGATCGACTTTTACAGTCTCACCCTGTCTCTTTTTATTTTATTTTTTTTTTTTTTTCTTGTCTCTCCCTTTTCTGTGTTTCTATCTTACAGCCGTCCATAAACGCTGAAGCGGCGCCATCTTCACTCTCTTGTTTTTTTTCTTTTCTCCGTTAACCCTCTGTGGAACGTTTCTTTGTTTTTACATACTCCTCCTATGTATAGTAGTACCCTGTCTAATGTCTATTTTTGTTTCTTTTTTTTTTTTTTTGTGTGTGTGTGTTCATCGGCGTCCGTTTACTGCTGTTTTTAGGCTTTTGGCAACGCCAAGACATCGCACAACAACAACTCGAGCCGCTTCGGCAAGTTTATCCAAGTCAACTATCGCGAGAATGGACAAGTTCACGGGTAATTAATCAAAACGTAATGACGGAAATATCCTTTCTTCTTGTTCATTGTGTCTTCTTCTTCTTCTTCTTTGACAGGGCGCTCGTGCAAAAGTATTTGCTGGAAAAGACAAGAATTTGCTTTCAAGCGAAAAATGAGAGAAATTACCACGTCTTTTATCACTTGCTTGTCGGGTCGTCTGCACAGGAAAAACAGGCTCTTCATTTACTACCCCCCGAAGCTTATAGATACTTGAATCAGGTATGGCCGGTTGACATTTGCCCATTTTAATGATGTTGAATCCAGTCGTTTGAAACGATCTCAATTTTATCTTAATATCCGACAGAGCGATTACCATAATCTGGATGAAGGCGATGAGTGTTACGAGTTGTCACGACTCAAGCAATCGATGGAGTTTGTGGGATTCTGTACCGAAACCCAACGGCGAATTTTCGCAGTCTTATCGGCCGTCCTTCACATTGGCAATCTCGAGTTCCAGCCAAAGAAATCGACCTACAATCACGATGAGTCTGTGACGGTTAAAAACACGGCCGTCGTGGCTACAATTGCCCAGCTTTTGAGAGTCAAAGAGGAGATACTGCACCAAGCGCTCATCTCCAAACGGGCCAGAGCTTCCGGAGAAACGCTCGTCATCAACTACCGCATGCCGGAGGTATAAAAAAAGAATTCAGAAATTTTTGTGTCGTTTTTTTTTTTTTGTTTTTTTTTTTCTTTTGGTTTTCATTGTCGTGTTTTATTTTATTTCCGCAAATACTCTAGGCGATTGCAGCGCGAGACGCAATGGCAAAGTGCCTTTATGGCTCGCTGTTTGATTGGATCGTTATGCAATTGAATCACGCCCTCCTTGCCAAAAAGGATGCAGACAAAATGCAACGTGCCTACTCGATTGGTGTACTCGACATTTTCGGTTTCGAAGACTTCGGTCACATGAATAGGTACAGATTATCGAGATAGAAGGAACTAGCACGCCGACAGTTTTATCAATAAGCCGAGTCTGGAAGCAACGAATAGTCCCGGAAAAAAGCCACGGACGCGCACTGACCCGATTCTTTTTCTATTGTCTTTATCCGTTACAGTTTCGAGCAATTTTGCATCAACTACGCCAACGAGCATCTACAGTACTACTTTAACCAGCACGTTTTCAAGTACGAACAGGAAGAATACAAACGCGAAGGCATCCACTGGGTCAATATCCAGTTTGTTGACAACACGGGCTGTCTACAGCTTTATGAATCCAAGCCCAACGGACTTCTTTGCATACTGGATGATCAGTGCAAGTATGTGATTATTATTATAATTTTTTTTTTTTTTTTCAAGTTTATTTTTTGTGGTGTACGTGACTGTTCGTGACACGGCTAACCCATTCGTTGTTGATTTACCTCCCTCGCTGACTCTCTGTTAGAGGATTTACGATACCAGTATTTCAATTTCCAATCCGCTTTCTCTCTCCCATGCCAGTTTCCCCGGCGCCACCAACGAGACGCTGTTGCAAAAGTTCAATTCAGTCAACAAGGATAACGAATACTACGAAGTGCCTCAGAAGCGCGAGGCTGCCTTCATCGTTCGACACTACGCTGGCAAGGTCAAGTACCAGTCAAATGAATTCCGCGAGAAGAATCTAGACCTGATGAAGGCCGATATCGTTGCCGTACTCAAATCGAGCCAGTATGCGTTCGTTCGTGAATTGGTCGGTGGCGATCCGGTAGCTGTCTTCCGCTGGGCTATTTTACGCGCCTTTATTCGGGCTTACTTTGCCTTCATAGAGTCCGGCAAACGGCATCGCGGTGAGTTATGAGTTTCAAATCTCTGTTAATTTATGACGTGTCGTCTCAACTAACCGATTCATTTATTTGTCGATTGTTTAAAATTAGAAACACATGCCTCAGGTCCGGATAGCTTGACGGGCAAGGGGAAAATTGGCGATAGTGGACGCAAAAATAGAGTATCCAAAGCACGAAGCCGGCCTTCGAAAAATTGGCGCAATTTGGAAACGGTTAAAACGTTAGCCGGCCGGTTAGGCCACAGTAGTTCGTCTTTGAATTCGTCCGTAATCGCCAGCGTTTCTTCTTCGCACGAAAGATTGACCATTACGCCGTCGGGTTCGACAACAGTCACAATTTCTTCGGCCAGTAGCCACCAGTCGATCCGAGGCGAGAGCCTCCTTGTTGTTCACAAAAACGTCAAAAAGGCACAGACGGTCGGTGCACAGTTCCAGCATTCGCTTCAGAGCCTCATGGTAGCCCTGAACACGGCCAATCCGTTCTTTGTCCGTTGCATCAAGAGCAACCGACTCAAGGTATTGTAGCTATTATCATTCATCTCGGATGTCGGATGTCGGATCATAACATTCTGTCGTTCACAGGGTCCCAACCAATTCGACGAGGAAATCGTCCTCCGTCAACTTCGTTACACGGGCATGCTTGAAACAGTTCGCATCCGCCAAGCTGGTTTCAACGTTCGTTTAACTTTCGAAGAATTCATTCACCATTACCGAATCCTGTTACCTCGGGGATTGTTGAGGTTATTATTTTCTCCCTTGCCTGTAAATTAGTCTAGGTTTCTCCAATTAATTCATGCTTTATTATTTTTATTGCAGTTCGCAATCGGATGTGCACGATTTCTTGTGTCGGATGAATCTCAATCCGGAACACTATCAGATCGGCCATCAAAAGATCTTTTTGCGCGAGTCGGAGAAAGCCAAACTCGATTACCGATTGCATCAAGCCATTTTGGCCAGTATTGTCACCATTCAGCGGTGGTTCCGCACTTGTCTGGAACGGCGTAATTTCCTTTCCCTTCGCAGGGCCGTTGTCCGCATCCAGGTAACTAGATGGACATCCACTTTTGATGGCTTATACTAAACGCCCTTTTTTTTTTCCTTTTTTCTAACTCTAGTCGTATGTTCGTATGATCAACGCACAACGTCATGTCATGAACTTGCGCGTTCGTCACATGGCCGCCACTTTCATCCAGAAAGTCTGGCGCGGATATCGAGTCCGGCATTGGTACACGAATCTCCGCTGTTCAGTCGTAAGTTTCCAATGTCGGGCAAGAGGCAATCTGGCTCGAAGGCGATTCGAACAAATGAAACAGCAGGGAGACGCCCATTCCGGCAAGAGCACCGACGAAGCTTTTCTATCCAAAGGATCGTCGCAGGAAGAGCTGGATAAAGAAACAAAAGATCTTATCGAACAACTCAGTTCGGAGGAGTAAGATTTAGAAAGACGTTTTGTTTTCATTTCATGTGGTCATGATGTAATTCGCGTTTTCCTCGCTAGGAGTAGCGGTATACAGGAGGATAGCGAGTCGGAACTGATTTATGCTGAGCTTGCGTCGGGAATATTGTCCTGCGCGCTGAATTTCCCGCTCCAGTCGATGGACGAAAAGCGAGATGATCTCAAATCGAAAAAAGGTAAACCATCCATAGTCACGGCGGCAGCCAACGTGGCCGGAGTGGCTGGATCAGTCGGCCATTCGCCTCGTATCGGTTCCATCGAAGAACTGCTCCGTGGCTCTGGCGAAAGTGGCCGCACTGAAAAAAGCAGCGCCCTGCACAAAGCCAAAAAACATTTGAAGACGCTGATGGGCGGTGGCGCCAAACGGGAGAAGAGCGATTCACTCCGCCAAATGGCCGTTCAGGGTAGCGAAGATCGCGACAGCGACTCTGAAAGTACATTGGTCTCAGCGTCGCGATCCACGTCGACACTCAACTCCGCCTCTGATCTAGAGTACGACATGAGGTATGCGAGGGAACGCGAAGCGAGACGTGAAGAGCGGCGCAGGATAATCGCAGAAAGGCTGGCCATCCGAAGCCGGGCCAACAGCATTTCAGATGAATCCCATTCGCCCACGTGCCCCAATCCGGTGCTATGTCGACGTTACAGTCGCGATATCGAAGCGGCCTCATCGTCCATTTACGGCTACGGTCACTCACATGGTCACCTACACCAAAGTCATTGCTGGACCTACAGTCACGCCGTTACCAGCCATTTACCAATAGCAAGGTCGTTTGACGATGAAACCAAAGTGCAAAAACATTCGGATTTTCATGATTTGTTTTTGTTTTTTTCTTTTTTGGACAGGCGAGGCAGCAAAGATGGCGGCCGAAGTGTCAGTGTGGACGGCTCTTGGAGAGGCAGTCGGGACAGTCTGCGTGAAAGAGCAGTGGGAACAGCTGCCGGAATGACAGCATCTCCTCTGGCAAGACGTCAAGATAGGGACTCTAGCCAAGCATCAGTGGCTGTGTCGGTGACGTCTTCCAACTCCTCGTCTACGGCTACTGTCCGTTCCAGTTTGAGTCAAGTCCACAAGCTGACACGGATGAGTAAGCTAGCCAAGAACGAGGCGTGTTCACTCTGTTCCAAGACCATGAGCTCCTTCTTCACCCACGGCTACAAATGCACGTCGTGTCACTTGGTGTTTCACGCTAAATGCGTCCAGCAAGGCATGACATCGTCGCAGGTAAATCAACAGTAGTCGAACATTCTACAGGGAAAAGGGTTCATTTATTTTTATTCTAGGCCTTGCCACCCACAGTCCTTGAATGCGCCCGTCCTTCGGCAAGTCCGACCCATCCGGATCCGGATCCTGTCCAGAAGGGCCGCAAAGGAAGCCGTGAAACGGTGGACAGCTCTGCGGGTGTCATTCCTTCGGCTGGCAACGAGAGTAGCAAATGGAATTTGACGGGCACGAGTGAATTTACCGATTCGACCCAAGAAGTGGTTAACGGCGGCCAACAGTTACACAGGCTGGACGAATTTATCGGCCGCAAAATTCAGAACCTGGTGGACGACACGCGAGGCGACGCTGACCGCGTCTTCCTCTCGGCATTGCGGGAACTGAGAGGTATTTGCTGTGATTGGCTTTCGCCTTTGAATTTCCAATGAATAGACACTGTCATGGACGACTAGGTTCGCTTATATCGGCTTATGGAGTTGCCTCTTGCCACGGTGGAGAAGAGGAAAATCCGGCTATTCGATTAACGTACCGCGACCTCATTGCCAATTTTAGCAAAATTGTCGAGTCGGTGTCGCGTGACGACACGAAATTCCCCAAAACGCTGGTGGTTAATGCGTTTCGCGGCTATCTCAATGAATTTGTAGTTCAACAGAGGACTGACGATAAGGAAAACAGAGCCAAAGGTACTCGACCCAATCTGAGATTGAAAAGTTAACCCTCACGCACACAAATTCAATTGCGTAATGATTGATTGACGATGTTAGGTGGCAAAAGGAGAAAGGAACGGTGGAAGAAACCGACGACCGACAAGAATCAACGGGGCAGAGAGACGAAACGGGCCAAGGCTCAGGACGATGGATTGCTTCGATACATGGGCCATGAATTCACCACGCTTAACAGCGTCATTACCATCCCGACGGCCTGCGAAGTCTGCTCCTCGTTCACGTGGCTAAAGGAGAAAGGACTGGTGTGTCAGAGCTGCAAATTCACGTGTCACAAGAAATGTTACACCCGAATCACCACGGCGTGTACGGCGTCAGCAGCCACACCTTCGGCTGGAGCCGGTTCCAGTGGAGCTTCATCAATGTCGGCAACCATCAGCATGTCGGGCTTGCCCAACCCATCGACCGAGTCGCCTGGAAGCCTTTTCGGCGTCACTCTGGACAAATTGGTTGCGTCTAGTGGCGCCGCCAGCGGCTCTCAGCAGCGTCTTCCGCCCATCATCGAGAGGCTCATCTCCACCATTGAACTGGTCGGCTTGTACACGGAAGGGCTGTACCGCAAATCGGGCGTTTCGTCCCGGGTCCAGCAACTCAAAAAACTGTTGGAAGAGGAATGCGCTTCCAGCAAAGAAGGGGCGGCCAGCATAGTCGATTTGCAAGAGCAACCCATTCACGTCCTGACGGCCGTCCTCAAAGCCTTTCTGCGCGAATTGCCGCAGCCGTTGTTGACCTACGAGCGTTACGACGACTTTCTACGCGCCGCCGACATCGTTGACACTAAAGAACGCATCTCTTCGTTGATGGCACTCGTTCAAGAGCTGCCTCCGCATCATTTCGATTTGCTGGAGCGGCTCGTTTTCCATTTGACTCGGGTAGCCCTGAACGAGAAGTCGAACCGGATGGGCCCCAACGCGCTATCCATCGTCTTCGCGCCGTGCATCCTGCGCACGTCCAAGATCCAGCAAGCGCAGGACTCGCTGTCGAATGTCAGCAAGCAAACGTCAGTGGTGGAGACGATCTTGACGGAACAGTTGCGCCGCGTCACCGAAACTCTGGCAGACATTGACTCGCTCGATTCCGTCTGCCTCGCTTACGTCGCCCGTCTCGGCACGTTGCGCTCGTCCAAAATGTTCCCGTCGTCCACTGGCGTCGGAACGTGGGTGTTGCCCCAGTCGGACCCCTCAACGCCCGACGGTGCGGCTGCCGTAGCCAAAAATCAGCACCAACGCATCTTCCCGACCGTTTCGGCTCCGGCCTCTTCGTCCTCCTCTTCGCTGTCGTCTCTCTCGGCCCGAGACCACGTCACCGAAGAGCGCCTAATCCAGCAGCATTTGGAAGAGTTGCGCGAAGAGAAGGCCGCTCTGGCCGCTACGTTGCCGTCGCTCGCTCGCACCCCTAGCGACGACGATCTTCTGTCCACAGACGGCGATTTGGACGATCAGGACAGTCCCATCGGTGGCAGCGTCGATGACCTTCCGGCCAGCAGTCAATCACGCTCTGATTCGCGACCAAAAGGTAGGACAAACCCTTTCAAATGAGTCGTTTTCACTTCATTCGTATAGAAAGAAGAGAGGACGTTATTGTCCTTATTGGGGCTGGTTGAACGAAAAGAGAACAACAGCTCTCTAACGATTTCTTTTGTTTTTCGTCTGATGGCTTTGACGGTTGTTTCTTTGCTGGCTGTTTTATGTTGACACTTTTGTTTTCTCTCTTTTTTTTTGCTTTTTTTTTTTTCTTCTTCTGCGCGCTTCAACTTCACGCAATCAAGCTGCTGACTTGTAGACTCACAAAAGTCTTCCCTCGCTCGTCTGTCTCTCGTAATAGACAAATTTGGTTTCGTCTCGTACACACACACGCGCACACGACATTCATTGGTAATGGCCATACCATCATTTGCTAGTGAGAAAGGCCCCATTTTCGTTTGTTTTGTTGTTGTTTTTTTGCATCGCAGTGAGTCGATAAACTGCTACGCTTTTTTCAAGTGGTGTGTATCTAACCGAGCGAACGAGCGCGCATGTTTTTGTATGTTTTGTTTTGCGCGCGTGACTAATGGGTGTTGGTCAGCGTCCAACAAGAAACCTAATAACAAAACTTAATCTCCCCCGGATGTTTTGAAGTGCTTAAAAAGCCCCACAGCACGGTGTCGGGTTATTGCTTGCTTTATTGGTGTGTGTGCTTTTTGTTTGTTTTTATTTTACCTGTCGGTTCTTTCTTTTTATTTTCTCGCTTTGATTGCCGATGGATTGATTTGGATTCTTGTTTGATCAGCTAGTTTAGCTCTCTCCCGGATATTGACTCATCACCCTTTTTTTTTTTTTCTTACATTTTCTTTTCCTTTTTTTTTACCCGTCCTTGCAACAACACAATTACGTGTTTTTTTTTTTCACGACAAAAAAAAAAAACGTTCACAACGTGTTTTTCTGCCTTGCGGGGTTTAAATATCTTCCCATTGTTATCATTCCCTTTGTGGCTTATTCTTTCTTTTTTCTTTCTTTCTAAACCTTTTTTTTTTTTTTCTCTTTCGGGGTGGGGTTTTTTATTTTTCCCCTTTTTTATTTTGGTTGTGTCCTGGACTTGATGTGGTCATCACAGACTATGAGGAGGAGGAGGACGATTTGGAGTTTATCGACGCCTCCTACCCGAAACGCGCGTCGCTGCCTTTCGTCTCGCCATTACCGCTGCGTTCCAAAGCTGCCCAACGTCAGCTGTCAGTCGACTGAGATGGGGGCACATTTTTTGTACTAGATAGCCCACCACCTCTTCCATACTCCTTCTACCATCCAAGGCCATCCGATTCAGCTCTCTTGTCCGTCTCTCCTCTTGTCTTTCTGGCACATTGCTTCCGCTGTCTCCTAACTATCCGACTCGTTTTGTTTTTGTTGACCGACACTCTCCCTCGTTTCCTTCTTTTAAGGCTTTGGCTTTTTTTTTTTTTTTATTTTGAATGTGAAAGGCTTTTTTCTCTCTCGTTAAATAGACGAGGCGCCGTTTTTGGGTTTTGGTTTTGGCAATTTTTATTTTTTAATTCTTAAAAATAAAAAAAAAAGAAGAAGAAGAAGGAGAATGGGAAAAAACGTTTGATGAGCCTTGTTTGTTTGTCCAGTCTTGCCAGTGTCCGGTTGTCTATCCGTGTCCACCTCATCCTCCTCCTCCACCTACTCATCCTCCTCATGTCCCATCAAAACGGCCGCGCCAACTGAATCAGCGCCACCACTAGCAGCAGCACCACCTGCGGCGCCGACGGCCAATGACGAGGACGGCGCCGCTTCGTCCATTGCCGCCAGACGGCGTTTCGACGCCAACAAAGTCGTCATCACGATTGGCGGTGAGCGGTCGGCCAAAGACGTGCCGCCGCTGCCGCCCATCGCAAAGCAGCCGCTCACTCCCGACTGGGAGAAACGATTGACGGCCGGCCGGAAGGCCATCGAAGAGCAAGCCAGGTTGATGCAACTGCCGCAGCCGCATTCAATGAATTTAACGACCACGGTCGTGCCCGTCGTGCCCGAACAGCCGAGCCCGGCGTTGGTGATTGTGGACGGCCGGCTGCCGCCCGTTCGCAAAAGCAATTTACAGCGATCGAAAATCGTTCAAACGCTGTCCATCCCGGCAGTTGATTTACCGTCGACCGGTGGCAGCGCCGCAAGCGATCCCCACCAAGGCCAGCCGAAAAGGATCACGGCTCTGAAAGCACTTCAACGGCTCAAGTCGACGCTTTCTAGCCCGGCGCTAGTGGTCGATCCAACAGTCGAGTCGATCCAGCCGCAACGTCGGCACGATTTGTTCAATGGCGGCAATCCATTACTGGCCAACGGTAAAAGTGGCGCTGCTATCAAGAAGAGCCTTGGTCGTCGACTGTCTGGCGCCCGTGTCGACGTCGACCCCCAGACTGACGGCAGCGTCATGTCCAGTTACCAACCGCTGGAAGTCGATCTTGACGATGACGCCATTATGGTTTGAAAGAAAAAAAATGAAAAAGAAAAAGAAAAAAGAAAAGGGAGAAGAAGAAAAATGGTGAGGTCGTTTCATTCCCTGTTTGATTTCGTGTGATTATTCGTCCCATTTCAAAACAAAACAAACAAAAAAAATGGAAGAAAAAAAAAAGGAAAGTCGAGGCCAAAAAGAAGAAAACATCCGACGTTATTATGCAGCGTGCAATACTCTCTACGTCTATCTCTTTATACCATCTGAAAGTCTTATAATCGTACATCGCTGTCTACTTAATCGTACGAAAAAACCTTATCGTATTACGGTTTCCTCTAGCGAGTGAAATGAAACCAAAAAAATTACTCGTTTTTGTTTAAGGGAAGGCCCGTTTACCGTCACGTTCCTATTTCTGTTATTCGCTACCATTTTTTAAACATTAATTTATTATTAGTTTTCTTTTTCTTTTTTTAAAATATGCAATTCAAGAGAAAAATCGCCTTTTTTTTTTTTTGCCTTTTTCTGTCGTTTTTCTTTCATCTGTCTCTACATAATAATTAACTATACGTATATACAAATGAAATAATTTCATTTTTTTTTTTGTGCTGTGTTTGTGGGGTGCCTTTGCTCAGTGCCATGTTACTCGCTGTTGCTCTCTACCTATATATCTCTCGTGTCTCCCTGTCGAGAAAGAATCCTCTCACCTGTTTTGGATTATTGTATTATTGCGTGATGACGGGCAGGAGAGAATTTTGTCTTCCTTGAAACAAAAATACGGCACTACCTAATTGAGACGTTGCCGTTTTTGTTTTTTTTTTCTTTATTATTATTTCTTTATTTTTTTTTGCGCTTATTCAATGTGTGACGTGAATGCGTGGACTAGAAAGGGTTTCAATCGATCTTGTACGAGATTTTTTTGCCACATATTGACATAAAAATTAGCCACGTCGTCATCCGCAAACAAATGGAGAGAACTAAATGGATTAAAAAAAAACGAGATTAAAAATTTGAACGAACAAAAAAAATTTTGAAACAGGAAAACAAAAACAAAAAAAAAAAGAAGAAACTCATTTACACACATATGTAACACACGCAATGTCATGTCAAATTCGATTGTATTTTTGTTTGTTTTTTTCTATTTAAACTACCGTGTTTATTTTTCTTCCTTTCTTTGTTTATGTATTTTCAAGGAGAAAGCAAAACCAAGTCTGTCGTTTCTGTTGTGTCACAAAGTATGCTCGCCTCTCTACTTATCCGCCCTCCTTGCAAAATGATTTCGATTCAGTATGTCTCTTGATCTGTTCATTCAAAATTGATAATTTTACAACCGAGTGCCTTTCAATAATAATTCAAAGACTATATACATTAATTACATATTCGTTCGGCGTGTAGCGAAAAACTATTGCTCTACATTCTCATCTCGTCGTATTTGTCCTACAGCGGATGCGTCACGGTCAAAAAGCCCAAATCTGAAATTCAATCTCTTTTTTTATTCTTTTAACTCCAACGGCAATGCGATCCTGGTTTTTTTTTTTTTTTATTATTATTGGCAGTGTCGGCACGGAATTATTTTAACGATCGGAAACCTTAAGGGTGTAACCTCCGCTCTGCAAACGGACTCGAATAGCCGCCGCAACAAGAGCTGGATCATTCCGGTTGTTCTGACGCTGTGCCAGTTTAACAAGAAATGTTTTTTGTTTTGTTTTGTTGTTTTTTTCGTAATCACGAGATCGAGTCGTCGTCTAGACTTAGACGAGTAATTAGGAATCCGTTTTTTCTTTTCTTTTCCATTTCGTGTTTGTTTGAACGTCGCCGCCGCCAGTTGTGACGTGAAAAAAATAATCACGATAAAACTAATGAAAAAGAAAAGCAATTATGAATAATTAATTTCTTGTATTGTCTAGACTTTTGGGTTAGACAATAAAATCACGATAGGTTTTTTTTGTTTTTGTTTTTCATATGTACAAGCGTGACAGTATGTGTGGGAGGGAAACATATTTATGAATGATGAATTGAAGAGCGCACGATTTCTGTAGCAAAACATTTTCGTTTAAAATTTCCCAGCACCCCCAAAAGTGCCCGTCAAAATCATTATTATTTACAGGAACATAATTTGATGGGGCATTTATTATTTTGATTGATGTTCTTTCGATGTTATGATATTCCGGATCGCTTCCCTTTTTTTTAATTTTAAACGCTTTATCAATCAATCAATCATCGTAAATAATGTTTTGTTTTTGTTGTTGAAATATTGACTTTTTTGTTTGGAGAAGAGCCATCTAGTGGTGGACTTATAATTTTTTTCAAAGATGTTGAAGGCCTGGATTTTTAGCCAACATGCAGCTCTTGTTCCACATGATCCGCTTGGGCGGAATGATTTTCTGCACGGTCGGCATGTAAACGATGTTGTGCGGAGCGTGCAAAAGTGGCGCCACTTGATGCGGATGATGGCGGTGCTGGTGTTGTTGATGCTGGCGATATTGTTGTTGTTGCTGTTGCTGAGCCATCGACAGCTGGCAATCCTTCCACTGACCGGATCGCTGTTGTTGTTGTTGTTGCTGTTGGTGTTGCGGAACGTGATGGTAGGCTGGTTCGTGCTGGATCTGCCGGCTCTTACCCCAGACGCTGCGGATCTGGAAATCGTTCCGGTTGGTAGGAACCGTGTAATTGTTTCCCATCAGCACGTCGTTGTTGTTTTCCCGATCTCTCCTCAGCATGCGGATGGCCAACAAGACGAGCAAGACGAGGATGCATCCGCCAGCGATAGGCACTGCGATAGTAGCCGCTTTGAGCCACAGATCGTGTCCTCCGTTTCCAACTGCTTGTCCGTCTCCAAACAATCGGGTTTCCATGGCGACCGTTCTCGGTTCTTGAACGCCTAGAACAAAAAAAAATAATAATAATCACACGTTAATTTTCCGTTTTTTTTAAATATTTTTTTTGGTTTAGACACCGACAGAAAACATAAAAGAACAAAAGAATAAGCGAACGTTTTTTTGTTTCTCTTCTACAAGGTTTTTACACACACACACACAGAAAAAAAAAGGAACTTCTTTTGCTCTTTTTTTTTTTGGAACGCCCACTCTAATGATAGAGGGTCGCTAGTCAGGAGGAATGTTGAGCAGAGTCGTTTTTTTTTTTTTTTAAGGACGTTTTCCCTAACCGAAAAGTGTAGGCCTAGATAGTCTAGTGGGTGTGGTGTAACTCTGGTAAAGGTATTAAAAACACGAAAAAGGTTTTTTTCCCAATTTTTTTTTTTTGTGGTACATTATTTTTATAGGAGAGAAGATAAAAAAAAAAACCTCTCTTTCTTAGCTGGTTGCATCGTGGAAAGAGGGAGAAGAAAGAAAACAAAAAAGAAACACTACCATCTCGTGTGATTGGAAGCTCCGGCGCCTCGGGCTAAACTGAAAAGGGCCTTTCTACCTGTACACAAGGCGCAGGAGAACCTCCCACTCTTTTCTTTTTACCTATGTTATCATCGGTCACATCGGCGTTTTTTTATTTATTTTTATTTTTTTTTAAATAAAGAAGAAAACAAAATTGGAAAAAAAAATAATAAAAGAATTGGTGAAGAAGGGGGGGAAGAGACCACGCAACCCGACCTGAATAACTAACGTCTTTTTATTTGGAAGAATGGCCGTGAGCGCCATTTCCATTGCAAATCACCTGCCCTACCCCCTCCTACGATGTGTTTGATTATTTGTATTTATTTTTAGATTCTATACGGTTCAGTTAAGAGGGGTAGTCTTCATCATTGAAAAAAAAGGGGGGGGGGGAATATCAACAAACGAAAATAATCCCGCCGGCCTACCGTGTTCGACATTTTAACCCTTAAAAAAAAAACGGCACGACGGGCGGTTTTTTAAAATTTCAATTTCTCGTATAAAATAAAGAAACAACATTCCAATTATTCCCGAATTAAAAAAATAAATAAATAATAATTAAAAGTCGTAGCCCAAATCGACTTTGGCTTTCGATTTAAATAATGAAATCGCAATTCCGCCCTATTGGTAAAGTAATGTTACATTCCAATACGTTGGAAGCAGAACTGGAAGAAATCTAAAAATAAAGAACCTTAACATGTTGAGTATTTAACAAGTTTCTTTCTTTTTTTTTTTTTACCAGAGGGTTCAAGTTTCGACAGTGACTCGTAAATTTCCTCTCGCTCTCTTAAACAGTGGTGGGACTTTTTTCTTTTTATCTTGTGGGCCCTTCTTAGTCAAAGATTTTTTTCCTTTTTGTTTTAACCCGAGGCTAAAAAATGCGAACCCCCCCAGTCGAACAAGAAGAAGAACACACAGAAAAAAAAACCCATTTTCTCTTTTGTCTTTTCGACCATCAATTGACCTGTTTGAATTCAGTGGGAAGCAAGAAAATCAGCCAAAGAAGAATCTCCCTTCCTTTTTAACCAAATGGTATGCGAGCACGCCATTGGAAAACAAAATCCTCTCTCTGGAATACCTTTTATCCTCTCTCTTCTTCTTTTATTGTCTAAAGAAGAAGGAAAATCCCTAAGAAGAAAATATTGAGCATATTGAATTTTATACTAAAAGGTAGAGCCTAGGGCTAAATCGGAGATTGTAAGGAAGGGGGGAGAATATCATCCGTCCCACTGAATCGTACCCTCCTATTGTTGTTGCTTGAAGAGACAAACTCATCGATGATGTGGCCCGTTGCTTTATGGCGAAAGATGAAAAAAATCACGTAACACAAAGCGCCGCTCTTGTGAAAGATGGCGCTCCGAGCAAAAAAAGCAAAATGAAATGTTTGTTTGTTTTTTTTTTTTTGGTATTTACTCGCTTCATTTTTACGTCACATTTCTTTTCTTTCTTAAAAAAAAAAATTACAAGCTGTTGTTGTCGTTGTTCTTCTATATACACACAACATTCTGGTCATATAACCGTGGAGCTATAAACCCCCTGGCGGCTTTAATTGGCCTCTTTTTTTTTGTTGTTTTTCCTACCTTCAACAACAACAAAACAACCTCTATTCTTTTTTTTTCTCGCTATTGTTCGCCTTTTACTGTGTGTGGACGTTCAGTTTGTTTGTTCAACTTTCTTACAAAAAAAAAAAAACGTGAAACCGTGTAACCGCATCCGCGCCCGTTGGCTAAAAAGAGACAAGTGCGTAACCGATCGGTTTGAAAATTGTTGTTGTTTGCCTACTCGCAATATTGCCGAAGTTTCTTCCGTTTCCCCCCTTTTTTTTTTTTTTTTTTTAATTGCATTCCACAAAAAGAAAAAAAAAAACTAAAACTCACCTGTTGAGGAAGATGAGGAAGAATCGTTGCGGTTGCCGGTCTGGACGGCTGAATCCAGCCGCAATTGGACCTGTTGAGCTCCGTAATTGCACAGATCGTCCTGACAGCAAAGGACCAGAGGTCGTTGGGGATGAAGGTGACGATGGCCGGCAGCGTGACGGCCATTGTTGTGAGATTGACTGCTGTGACACACTTGATGATCGCTACACAAAAAAAAAAGAACAAATGAATTTCGGTTGTTTTTTTTAATATTTCAATGGCATTTTTTGGGGGGGTTTTATTTAAATTTATTTTACCTGCTCAAAAGTTCGAGGCAGCCGTGTCGTGATCTCGACAGGTCGCTACGGTCGACGATTTCTGAGAAACACGTTCCCATGGCCGACTTGCACATGTAGCCGGTCGTGACACACACGGGCAGATTGCAGTGACACCTCAACTCGTCTAGACAACAGGCGAGAATGGGAGAAAAAAAAAATTAAAGAATTTCATTTTAATGCGTTATCTTTCTTCCCCAGTTTAGGAAAGAAGTTCTAAAACATTTCTGTTTCCCCCTTAAACAAAAACAAAAGAGGGAGGTGTCGAGAGCTTGAGGATGTCTGTTATTCCAACTGTGTGTGTCTGTGCGCGTTAGTGTCGAATTGCACAAACTCCACACACACACAAAAAAAGAGAGAGACATGTACATAGTTGACTTGTTGAATAAGAGACATCTGGGCGACACATTGTCGCCACCGCACCCCGCCGTGTGTTACTTTTCTCTTTTCTTGATATACAATCACACAGACGCACACGTCAGGGCAGGCAAAAGATAGCAAATAGCACACACGACTATAGAACTAGTCGCACTGATAACATAAAATTTTCAAACATATGGCTGGAAGTAGAGCGTCGGGATAATAACAAATGCCAACGGTAGCTAACACGCAGATTATCTGTGTGATGTCTTATCTTATAATTGTATTTACCTTTGGATTTGGTGACTTGAGCGAGGGCGTTCATCAGATCGTCGATCGTTTCCATTGGCCTTTTTTGCGAATACATTTCTGATGAATAATCGGATTCGACGATGGCTTGTGATGAAACGAGGCGTTGTCTGGCCGGCGACGGACTGTCGCTATCGATAACGGCGGAATCGGAAACGGCGGCCACGATCAACAACAACAACACGACCGACATTTTTTGTTTGGTTTGTTTTGTTTCTTTTCAACAATAAAAAAAAAACAGGGCACGTAAAAACACACAACACTTAGAATTTTCTCTCTGTTAGCTGCGCGATGATTTAATCCAAGACAGTATAAGCGGATCCGTAACACAAACCAAACACACGGAACTCGAAAGAAACAAAAAAAAAATTATGTGTTTGTTTGTTAAGGACGAGAATTGAAAATGGATTTGCTAAACACACGTCTGTTCAGTCCAGAGGACGGATGTCAACTGAAGTCTGGAGCGGGTTCCACCGATGTATTTCTATTGTAGCCTAGTGGGTGGTGGTGGATGAGGCGGAGGGGGGTTCGAACGGGGTGGCTTTAGATCTAAGAGGAGGAAGGGAAAAACTAACAAGAAGAAGAAGAATGAGCCACAACAGACAGCAGGGGGTAATAGAGAGTATACACCCGGAGAAGGAAGAATACGTGTATATATATACACATCCACTATGTATACACACACGCATTGGGCTCACAGGCACACACTAAACATGGCCCAATATAGCAGCCGCTTTTAAACGGGCAACAGGCAGACGGACACAGTATACAAGGAGAGAGCGGCGGCGGCGGCGGCAGGTCGGAGCCAGCCGCCAGTATTTTTTTTTTTTTTCTTGGGGGCTCTTTTCTCTGTCTCTTCGATAAGGGGCACAAGGATAGAGGGGCGGACGCAACCACTCAACTGTGGGGGCCTTTTTTTTTTTTTTATTTCCTTTTTTTTTACGAGCGCCAGACCAATCAGGAACTCGAGAAAAAGTTTGCCTGTGTGGTTCAGCGGCGGTGTATAGTACCGGGGTAGTACAACTACTATCCTATGCTATATAGTACAGAACATACAACTTATAGCACTGGCGCCGACTGTCTTGGTCCGGGGGACTCGTCTCTCTCTCTCTCTCTCTCTCGGTGTAATTAGTGGGGGCTGGCCCTTCTTATTTTTGCCCGTCTCTATCTCTTTTCCTCTGTCGTCTGTGGCTCTATCGTTCGTGTTGGGGGCCCTCCAGACTCTTCTTTCTCTGCACCTGGTACTCTTTTCTGTCTCCGGAGCTGCTGCATTTTGCTTCTTTACTGGCGCCACAGCGAAAAAATATATAAATAAAAAGATATCGCAGACTTTTTTTTTTATTTTAAAAGAGAGAGAGAGAGAGAGCTATACTCCCCTCTTTCCAAAGTCCCGCTCGCCTTTTAACGATAATAAATGAAGCCTTCGGCTCGTTCTTTTGGTGGGGTTCTTTTTTAGGACTCTTGTTTCAATGTGTATTTGTTTTTTTCTTCTTCTTCCTACCGTATTTTGTGCGTCTTAAATGGTGGGCAGCGAGATTTTTTGGGGTGAAAAACAAAGACAAGAAGAAGAAATGTATCCAACTTTTTGGGTCCATGCAATGGCTATAAATGTACGAGTAAAAACGAAATAAATAGATGGCCAGACAACGGACGACTAGACAAATGAAAGGCACATCAAAGTCGGCGACTCACTTATTTTATTTTGATTCTGCCCCTTCTTTCCTTTGTGGGTAAACTTGTTTTGTGTGTGTTTTGTTTAGTTTTTTTTATTATTCGGAGAACAATTAGACGTCAATTCTTGTTGTTTACCTTTGAATTAGAAATGTCCTTTGGCTGGTTTTCTCTGTGTTAATAGAAATTTTATTCAATTGAATTCATGGAGGAAAAGACATCCGTCTCATTTTGAATATGTCCTTTTTCGTTTGTTTGTATATTAAGTAATGACCCCTCCCAAATATGTGATGGGGCCTTGTGCTCTTATAAGGGCATAGTTCGATTTTTTCAAAAGGCAACTACTACCTGTTGTTCAGTACACACAATGTGTTATGTCGTCCGCTGTCATCCAAATTTGACAGCCGCCTTTTTTTTTCTTTTTTCTGACGATATACCGAAAAAGCTTCTCATTTTGTGTGTGTGTGTTTGCCTTTGTTTCGCCGGGCTCTCGTTTCTGTTCTAGTCGTGAAAAATGTACGTCGCATTCACGGGCGGTAACACATCCCTAAAAGAAAAGGGGAGTTCAAATTACAAACGCGGGAAAAGGAAAAGTCGCGGTCTATTTGATTGAAATTTGACGTCAACTGACTGCCCATAAAAGTCAAAATGAAACCTGCCATTTTATTTTTTCATATTTTGATTTTACATTCGGCTGACTGATAAATGTCACTGTCACATATGGTCGCCGCAGTGACGGAACTGTGAACAAAGCGCAATCATCGTCAGACGATGTCGTTATCTTTTTCCCTTTTATTGTTACGTTTGGAGCTGCCGTTTTCAGACCCTCGTTCGACAAAAACAGAGAGAATTGAATCTCGGGAAAAAGGGCAAGTAAAACAAGCACTTAATTCGTTGAAATCAATAAGAATCAATCACTGGCTTATTTTTAAAAATATTTCGTTTCTTGTTGTTGTTGTTTACGTGGAAAGGCGCCTATTGCGTTACAGTATTGACAATGAGGTAATCCAAGTCAACAGGATAACCCTGATTTTCTTTCTTTTCGTAATATTTCAATCAACGCGCGTGCCCAAGCGTTCCGATTCGATCCGGCCCGTTTATTTTCTGTTTCTCTTCTTAAAAACGTAACAACTCACCTACATATCCCAACCGTATCCACCGTATGTCCCTTCTGCCATGAACAAAGAAAAATTGTTCAAAATTTACAAACAGAAAAAGACAACAAAATCTCGAGTCTATTTTGAAGTAAATAGACGCACAGTTTTTCTTTTTTTTTTTTATCACGTCTGTTTCGTTCGTATACAGAGAAGGAAAAACAAATGGGGAATAGTTTAGGGGGGGGAGGGCAAAAAAATCCCAATGGCCCGCAGAATGTGAAGGTAAAACACGCTACTGATGGTTAGGTTATATTATGAGCCTTGTGTACGTTGTGTCCATCTATTTTTCTTGCGTGTGTGCGACCGGTGGGCAACCCGTGCCTCGAGGCACGTCAATTTGACAGTCGGGAATTTTTCCTTCTTTGTCTCCCCCTTTTTTGTTTTTTTTTTTTTTTTTTTTCTTTTGATAAGAAAACAATTCCACTAAAATCAAATAACGTAAACCAACACATAGAAGGAAATGGTATTCGTTTCTCCTTCTCAATTTTCATTCTTCTTTTGCGGTAGCGGTGCATATAGACGTAATAGAACACTGCGTAGATATGTTTGAGGGAGGGCGGCATTTCAACGAGTCATCCGACTGCGTCTAATGAATTTCTTCCGTTTTCTGCGTGAACAGTGATCGTCTGATTACTCGCACGGACATCGGAGAGAGATGACATTGAATATGTGTACCTTTCTCGCCCTTGGCTTTCTCATTTAATGCGATTTTGATAGGCGAAACGAAGACAAACAGGGACATTTGAAGAAGGAAAAGTGCTATGTACATATAGGCGTTTTTTTGTTTGTATTTTTTTCGTTTCCTTTAAAGTTGGTTTTTTAATATTTTGTAGCGGAATCGGTTGATTGCCAAAGGATTACAAATAGATCCGCCCTCTGGCGTCCAATTTGGTTCCTTTTCCTCGAACTCACGGCGTCGTTAACAACGTATTTCCTTAGAAACTCGATAAAAATGTAGAGAACGAGTATAAAGTCGTGAAAGAAATCTGAAATGATAATGGGAATAATAAGGATGTCTTTTTTCCTTCTTATTGTTGTTGTACTCTTTTTATTTATACTTATAAATAGCTTTCTATTTTTTCTTTCTTTCTTCTTTTCTTTGCGCCTTGTTATTGTTGTGTAGACAGTTCCTTTATATTTACACACACGCAACAAGTGCTAATAAAAAAATAAAGGCATCTCCATTATTTAAAAAAAAAAAGAAGTCGCCATGGGTAAAAAAAAATTATATTTTTTATATTCTTTCTCTTCCTAGTTTTGGGCTGTATATTTTTTTTTTTTTTTTTTTTGTATTTTGATTGATAATGAAAAAAACAACAAAAAATCCGCGCTTCTTTTTTTATTTTTTATTGTTATTATTATTTTATTAGAACCGGATGGTTTGTTGTCGTAACATTCCCACTCTTACAAACGATACGATGAGATATTAGAAATAATAATAAAAAAAAATACAGTGAAATCGTATAAAGAAACGAACGGTCCCGTATACGGACCGCCGGGCGAGTTGCGCTCTTAAAAACCATCAAAGAAAATGTAGGAAATTGCGCAAATGGGGGAAAAACAAGGGAAGGGAAAATAACATTAGCCAGAAAAGAAACCGGGTTTTTTTTTTAAACATTCGAGATTAAGTATAAACAGTCAACAAATGCTGATGCACTTTGTAGGTTCGCTTTAATGACGCCACCCAAAAACCGACTTGCTTCATCAAATACGAAACGTATACACAACTTGTATCTCACCGCATATCCACAAATAAAGAAAGAAAAGAAAGAAACCCTCGTTTGAATTAGTCTTTGTCCTCCGTGTACACAGACATTAAATAGATTCCAAACAAGAATAAAAGGTTGCCTCTCTCTCTCTACATGTTTGTTTTTCCAAGTAAAAGTAAAGCCGTGAACCCATCATTTTCGGTCATCCAGAATTATCGACAGGTTCTTCTTCTTCTTCTTTTTACCTTTTTTTTGGAGTTTTTTGAAAGCCACCCGCTGACTAATAGAACCACTATATAGAGCGCTCCATCAAATGTAAGGGAAACACACACAAAAATAAAGGAAAAAGCCGGTCTTGTTTGCATATATAAGACAGCTGCTGTGTGTTCGGCTCCTGCTGTCCACGCAACTCCTTTTTTGTAATAGAAAGAAGGAAGAAAATCTCTTCCAAACAATTTCGATATTCAAAATTCGAAACCGCCCGTCGATACCAACCTTCAACACACTCGCTTGTTATACATGTATAAAAACCAGTATAAAGCTCCAAGGATGACGAGGGGGGGGGGGGACATATAAAAATAAAAAAAAAGAATCAATAATCCGACTATTTCTTTTCTTATTTTTTCTTTAAATAAATAAAATAATGGCCGTGTTTTTTTGTTTTTCCCTTTTGTTTTTATGAGGAATTCCAAAGTTTGGGCTGGACGATGATGATGGCGGCGAGTGCGTATAGCGATCAGTCCAACTGATACGGGCTGAAAGGAGGGACAGGATTTTCAATTTCCCCCCTATTTTTCATAAATTATTTCTAGATATACAAGACCCTTAAGAAGTAAAGATAGGGACAAGAGGGTCGCTTCTTGGTTAGAAATCATTCACTTTATTATACACACACACATTCATATAGAAGAACCTACGACGACTCTAAACACACACACAACAGAAATAGAGAGAGAGAGAAAAGAAAAGGCCCATCTACTTTGATGTGGCTAAGGCGCTGAGAGGGTCCCAGCCGGTTGATGCGAGTTAAAAGTGTTTCGATGTTTTCACCATTTGGCTGATGTGTGACGGCGGCGGCGACTCATTTTGAATAAGGAAACAACAACAACAACAACAACAAAGTATAGATATATTTTTTTTTCTTGTCTCGCCCTAAAAAATGAATATATCTAATATATACTTATAGACACACAAAACAGAAATTGGATTTTTAAAAAAAAGGGGGGGCTTTTACCGGTTGGGTCTCCTTTTTTCTTCTTTCCTGAATCGTGTGGTCTCTTATCTCTTTGCCGTGAAAACCGAACCAAACTTTTTATTTTATTTTTTTTTCTGTTAATGTTAAATAGAAAACGAAAAAAAAACAAAGAGGTGATGTAGACGGCTTTTGTTTTTGTTTAACTCTCCCTTCTTCCTTTTTCCTCCTAATTGCTGCACTCTGGCAGCGCGCGAGACTTGAATATCCAAGTGCTTTAAGTTCATCACGCCCTACTATCGTTTTCTTTTTTAAATTTTATTACCTTCTATTTTTACTTCCCTTTTTCTATTCTCTTGCAAGCACTCCGACTTTAATTTCAATTGCATTTTCTGGCACATTCAATTTTAAATGTGTTTTTTTTTTTAACGATTCATTTCGTTTCGGTTACAAAGGTTTTTTTTGTTGTTGTAAGACTTGTAATAATAGACACACACGTATACGTGTCTAAGCGGCTTACATAGTAGCCAGGTTAGGTTACAACGCAAAGTAATAGGCAAAAGGATTATAACTGAAAAGCAGATCAAATGTCAAAGGAGGGGGGGAACTGCGTCGAGTCATCGGTTAAAGAAAGGAAAAAACAAAAACCCCTGTGACTGGGGAATATATACAAGAGATATTGCGTTTGCCAGTATGGCGCCTACACCCATATAGTCGGCCATTAGACATTGATAAGCCCATCATCTACCCAGGCGGATATTGTTCTCTCTCTGTCCATGTAGACTAAAGAAAGGGGGGGATCAGATCCGATAGAAATTAGACTATGCATATATAGAAGAGGGATTGACCACCCTTCAACTCTATGGGCTCCCTAGAAAACAAGGAAATCAACAGGGGGGATGTTCCAGTAAAAAAAAAAAAGGTCAACTGTCGCCACCACATCTTTTTTGTGTGTGTGTGTGTCTATAATATCACTATACTGAGACTAGTCTAGTCTATTTTTTTGTGTGTGTCTCTATGTCTCGGTTAGAAACATTTCTGGTCTGTCTCTGTTTTCTCTCTCTCCCCATGGAGAGATAGAAGAGCCTCTCATTCTAATATATCCTTGTTTTATTATAGACAGATTTAAGACTTTGCTTTTTTCTTATTTTGAAGGAAAGAAAGACAAAGACACACACACACACACACAAAAACCAGTAGGAAGAGAGACCTCCTGAAAATAAAACTATGGAACAAAGTTGTACAGCAATCGGATGGGTTTGCTAACGTCGCCGGAATTGAATTCCTTCCCTCTACCCCGAAGTTGTTGTATCTTTTTTTTTTTTTTGGTAAATTAAAATCCACTTTATGCAGTCTGGCTCTTTTTTTTTTTTATGTGTTCCCTCTTAAAAGAAAATTAGAGAAAAGAGGACAGATAAGAAAAAAGAAAAAGAGGGGCGGGTATTTGTTGGGGGACCCAGCAGCACTATACGAGGAAGGAAGGAGAGATAGTTGTTGTCACGGTCGCGACGGTGTAATCAAAACTACTTTTTTTTTTCTTTTTCTTTTTCCCTTTTTGTTTGGTAGTTGAGCGGCGGCGGTTTTTTTTCTTCTCCTTGCGTGTGGCGGCGCGGCGGCGACAGCGCAGTGGCGACAATCCTATCGAGTTAGGAGGAGAGGAAGGATATAATATACACGTCTGGCAGCGAAAAAAAAAAAGCAGCGCATTTCACTTTACAATTTGTGTCGTTTCTTTTTTTCCTTTTTTTTTTTTGAGGCGGAAAAAGAGGCGATCGTTATTCATCACGGCTGCCGCGGTGCATATGCGACGTCCATTGCGTGAGTCATTCTAAAATCGAAAACAAAGGGAGATTGCGTCAGGTGCGAATCAAAAATTTTCGTTTAAAAAATTGATCTTACTGTAGAAAAAAAATGGACATTGAATTTTGTTTTTGTTGTTCGTATTTTTGTTGAAATTTAATTTGACGGTATGCGTTGCCCGGACGAAATTCGAACGCTTCTATACACAGTCTGTGCGTGTGTGCGTGCCCTGTTATTAGGCCCCATTTCGTAGTCCTTTTATCTTAGCTCTCCCAATTCTTTACGCAAGAAAGAGAGGAAATGGTGGGAACAACAACAACAACATATTCTTTTTTCTTTTTTTTATGTATATATTTTTTTTCCCGTGCTATTATAATGCCTCTGTCTTTTTTTTTTAAATTCTAAATGAAACGTCGCTGTTTGCGTACCCTGTATTTAAAGTCCCATCGTCTCTACATATGAAAAGAGCAGCAAGAATAAAAAAAAAAATAATAATAAAATAAGCAGACCTATACTTTTCGATGGTTGGGCGGCCCGGCGTTTATTCTCTCCCCTCCATCCGATCTTTCCGACTGCGTATGTTGTTGAACGTTCTCCGTATTATCTCTATAGAAAAGGCATATGTGCTCACAGAGTGTGTACTACATAGACTACATATAATGTTTCCCTTCCATGACTTCAAGGGGGGAGTATTTTTTTTTTTTTCTTTTCTTGCGGATGCGTTCGTTTTTTTTGTTTTTTTGAATAGACCCTTCCTCCACCGCCTTTTTGGCCATGATTACATAGTAGAGAGAACCACAGCACACCAATTTCGAGTCATTTTCTCGCTGCCCTCTGATGGAATTGTCTTGTCTAGTTATCAAACATTTTTATGGCTTTCTTTAACCTTGAAAAAAAATTTTAATTTTATTACAATTTTTTCTTCTTAAATTGAGTTTGAATTTAAAGATAAAACGTGACTAGTGAAAGGTCGGTCATTTCTGTTTCGTTGACGCGTCAATCGTTCAATGATCCACGCTATCGTGTAGAGCCTCGTCGCTTATTTCATTGATTTTGAAAAAACAAAACAAAACCCGATCGTCCGACACGCCGGATGGTAATGATGATGCATCTCTATGCAACTCAGCTGACCTATGGCTCTTCGATCAATCAAAAACAAAAATGATGATAGATGTAAACTTTTCAAATAATGTAGAACTCAGCGATCGTACTAAACACTCACTCATAACACAGCCGAATAATGGATTTATATCTTATCGACGCATTGATTGTATGGCAATTCTGTTAAGCAAGACGTGAATTGTGAGCCATTAGCTTGTCTTCCAGCTGTCATAATTATTGTAGTAATTAGACAGGTGCTTATATCGAATGCCCCCTTTTCAAGTCTCCAAATGCACACCACTCGCGTTTGCGATTGAACGAAGAATAGCTTCTCATTAAAAACATTTTTCGTGGCAATGCTGTCCTGATGCCTGGAGGTTATCGATCATATCGCTTTTTTCTGTCTGCCTCTTATTGCTGTGTGTGTCCAGAGTATTTATTCCGGATTGGATGTTTTTCTTTCATTTTTATTTGTTGGAGTTTGTTTGGTTTTAGTTTTTTGTGTTTTTTTTTAGAGGATGGCCCCTTTCAGCGGTCACTAAAAGCAAAGTCATGTTATTGTTTTTTATTTTTCCAGACCAAATATTTCCCCTTCTTTTTTTTGTTCTCTTCCTTTTCTTTTGTCATCTGACCGTTTGTTTTTCTTTCTGCTTTTTTTTTTCGGGAGTCTGTATGTGTGTCCCCAACTATTTCGTTCGCTACATTTATCTATAAATGTAATACGCGCGACCTTGTGATATTCTCCACTCCGTTGAATTTATTTTACTTTTTTTTTCACGTTGGATCGTGCATTAATTCGTCGAGTAAATCCTTTTTCCTAAAAGGAAAATGTCCGATAAGAAAAACTATTTGAAAGAAAAACAAATAGAATTGGGCATTCTTACCGCCATAGGTATGTCGAATTGTACCTGTTCTTAATGGACGCTATTGCCGTGTTTTAATGTGGAGCACTGGGTGTCGCAACGCAAATAATGGCTGCCGTCCAGTTTCGAGATTTTTATGTATTTTTTGTTTCCAGTTGGGCAAGATTTAAATGCGAGCTACAGAAACTGCTTCTGATGGCCGTCATTGGAGAGACAAGCCAGAAAGAGGGAGTAGAGGAAAGAGATGATAATTTAACATTCTACGTCGTCAAATAAGTCTGTCGATAGATGTTATCGATCAGAGAGCAGGGAGGAGGAGTCGCACGAGAAGGCTTTCTTTTCTTCTTCTTGTGGATATTTGCTGACAGGTTTTTGTCTTCGAGGACGAGGGACACACTAGGATGGGGGACATTAAAGAAGAAGCTCTCGACATTCTTGCCCTTTTCTTGGGCGATCTTTATCGACAGGTTTCCTCCTTCTTTGGGTCTCTTGTCTCTTTATTTTTCTCTCTCTTCCCACCGTTGGGTTCTTTTTTATCTTCTTCTTCTTCTTCTTCTTCTTCTTTTCCTTTCCGCCTGATTTCCCTACGAGGTTGATCCTCATCAGGGCTCAATGTGTTACATTCTCTGACAGGTGGAAAACCAAACATTCAACAGAATTTTCATCGTTCTCATTTTAATTTCCTTTTTTTTTTTTCCTTTTCGTTATCTATTTTTTTTCCCTCCCATTTTAAATCCTTGCTTGTCTACGCTCAACATCACTTCGTTGATGATGATGACAGGGGCTAGTTGAATTGGTTCGGTCAATCATCATTATCTTCTCGTTGAAATGTTAATTGAATTGCGTGGCTCTCTTTTTATTCAAATAGATTCTGGGGCAACTTGTTTATTTTAATAATGACGCAATAAAACAAAAACTCGTGAATTGTGAATTTTTTCTTACAGTTTTGGTTTTATTGTTTATTTTCTATTGTGAAATTGATAAGCGCCGTTATACAACCAGCCGAAGGGGGGTATGGGAATCGAGTCGTCGTTTTAGTTAGTCGACATGTTTGGGCAAAGGAATGCGTTGTGTACACATTGTTACACAATAAAAAAAAAAAGGAAGACGAGAAAAGATTAAAAGAAAACTGAAATTTCGCTGTCTGTCCATAAAGGATGAAAAAAGAAAAAGAAAGAGAGTACATGACATCTAGCGGCTGATAGTGGAAGATCGCCCATCAGTAGACCTGTTGCCTCTGAAGAACGCAACACCCCGTGATACCGATGACCAATAAAACGACCATACCAACGCAGAAAACGATCATAACAGTTGGATTGGAGAGTGAGTTATTATTATGGCTGTTATTATTGTTGTTACTAAACGTCAATACGCCATGGCTGGTTTTATCGGTTGGAACGTGAATGGCGCCTTCACCGATATTATCGCCAGTTTCCCTCTCGCTGACTCCTTCTTTAGATTTAAATTTAAGTAAAAATGGGCATCCAAAACGATTACTCTCAGCAGTTATATATGATCACTTATATCAGATTTTGAAGTTCGTGCTTACCAGGTTGTCCGGTGCGATCAGTTTGAGTTAGCTCTTGTAGTCGCAAATCCTCTTTATTGCACATTTGAGTCCGACAGCAGAGCAAAATGGGCCATCTAACACGCAGCGATGACGTGCCCTTTGGTGGACGGTTTTCGCACAGAAGAGGTGTCTTCAGGCTAGTAGTAAATTCAGCGGATTTATTACGGCCAAAAAAAAAAAAGAAAAATATTTAATGCTTTGTAACTGATGGGTTATTACTTGACGCAGCCTTTGGTGACCGGATTAGTTCCATCCCTGCGATCCAGGTACTGAGAATAACATAAACCGGAAGTGGTACAGACAGGCTCGGCCATCTCCTGGCAAATTCGTGTCGTACAGATGCACTGAATTGCTTCGTCTTTAACACAAACAACAACAAAAATTTATTTCAAGTTTTGACCTTACTGGGAATGCATTTACAAACAGCCTACATTTCTGTCTTGGCTGAATGGAAATTTCATTAATGGTCGCCGTGTAGAGTTTAGTTTGGTTGAATGGCAACGATTAAGGACTGGGATTTTTCATGTCGTTATAACATCGTACAAGAATTGTTGAGTCTACATGTGTTGACTCCAAAGTTACATTACCTTGTTCGCTTTCAGCCATGGCCAAGCTCACCAACATTAAAACAGCGTTCCAGTGGACTTCCATTAGTTGTCGATATCGTCTCTGTTGCGTAGAAAATAAGACCGTGACTGAACGCCAAATAATGCAAATTTCAGGGAGTTCGATAAAACAAGAAAACTATCAGCAGAGTTGGCTTGAATCTTGCTCAAGATGAAAACAAATATGAAATCGACAAAGTTTTCCTCAATTGCAGAAACAGCCGAACACCTGGTCGAACCTTTTGAAACTGTCGGCAGGTTGGAGTGGCTGGTAACCCTCGTGAAATGTGTGTATAATTTTGTACATATACGAACAAAACAAAATGACAAACATCTTCGGGACTAAATTTGTACGACGTGCTGGGCTCGTGCGCACCAGACCGTTCAAACAGTTCAGACAAGGGAAGCGAAAGCTATTCATCAAGTTGTAGCCCATTTTTGGAAAAAAATATATATGTTTCCTCTTTGAGGCTCAACAGTCAACACAGTATTGGTTGGTAAAAATGGAACCAATACCTTATTCTAGCAGTCGTTCTCTCGCCTTGCTGTTTGCCATATTTCAAAGTCTGCTGGTAATTGCAGACGAATTTTTGTCTTCCGAAAAAGAGAGAGTTCAATGACAAAACAATGCGTTGAATGGTAAAATCTAAAATGAGGTCGTTGAAGGGCTAACCAGAACTTTAATTAGGAACACAGCATATTCTATTCCCCATACCATGTTATATTAATCGATCCATTTATTTGTTGAACAATTATGTTTGTTTACTAACAGTTTGCCGATTGATCAGAAGTTCAAATGTTCAGTTTTACTTTACGTGGGGCTAGAGTGAAGACCATTCAGCTTTAAAATAAGGACTGTGTAATATTTCGCCTAACGCGATCACTCAATTTGGAACCCTGTTGGATTTTAATAGGGAGACTACATCAGGCAGTTCAACAAGCATTTGAACATGAAACGTGTACATAAAACCCCATTTAGACTTTATTAAGGACCAACTTCGACCGTCGCTTAAGAGTGACATAATGCTCAGTCCATCCCGTCACTTTCCCAGTTTCAGCCTTGCATGTAGCCTTGTAATTTCCCGATAGGGATTCTGTCTAGATGGGCTCATGTGTACAGTACATCACCGATACCGATTTTTACGATATTTCTCTCAATAGATGGCGTTGCTGTAATAGGGATAAAACACAGGTTTGAGAGTCGTTCAGATTAGGGCTCAGCCCCGATGACATTCTAATCGGGGAAGCTCGGTGCGGAACTGTGCTATAATCGGTGCTGCACCGATAGCACCGCTTCAGCCATAGGAGGTTAGTTTTACCAGTGACCTTGCGTTCTGATAGGCCAACGAGAATCACGTGATTAGGGTCACATTTTGTTCTTGTTGGCCGCAGGGCAACTGCCAATTTAGATCACTATAATCGGGGAAGGCACCGATCACCGATATCACCGCACCGATCACCGAAATCACCGAACCGATAAAGATCATCCCCGCACCCAATCGACTAAAAAGTTCCCCGATTGGCGCGGGGCCGAGCGCTAGTTCAGATTTGTTTTATACGTTTTGTGGGTTATTGTGCTGCCGCTCCCGGACTAGGGCGTCCTCACTCCGTTCGTGAAGTTTCCGATAGGGTTGGGCTGAAGTTGCTCTTGAATCGCGGCAACCGTATATGCTAAGATTACACTCAACGGCTCCCGCTGTTCTCGAAGTTTTCGATAGCGTTGGAGAAAAAATCACACAGTATATTCAAAACTGACCACTAATTTCGATTAAGTAAATGGTTTCCTTGTTAAATTAGCAAAAATAAACATTAAAAACCGTAACCAAGTTGTGCGCCAGCATGCTACAGCGCTAGCTTGATACGGCACAATTATATATTACATTTCAAAAACGGCTGATTTAACGAGAAAACAAATCATTACCCCAAGACGAGCATTCAATCAAGAATATACTTTGCGATTTTCAACCAATTTCAAGAGATTTCGTATTTTGCAGATTTTGAGAAAAATGAGAAGGGTATAGCCTTCCCACTTTTTCATTTTTCGCAAAAATCTAGATCTAGTGAAAAATACATGATTTAGATTCGCAATTGAACGCTGATCACGAAAATTGACTTTGTTTTGTCGTAGGTCCTAAAGTTATCAAAATAAACATAAAAAACCGTAACCAAGTTGTGCGCCAGCACGCTACAGCGCTAGCTTGATACGGCACAATTATATATTACATTTCAAAAACGGCTGATTTAACGAGAAAACAAATCATTACCCCAAGACGATCATTCAATCAAGAATATACTTTGCGATTTTCAACCAATTTCAAGAGATTTCGTATTTTGCAGATTTTGAGAAAAATGAGAAGGGTATAGCCTTCCCACTTTTTCATTTTTCGCAAAAAACTAGATCTAGTGAAAAATACATGATTTAGATTCGCAATTGAACGCTGATCACGAAAATTGACTTTGTTTTGTCGTAGGTCCTAAAGTTATCAAAATAAACCTAAAAAACCGTAACCAAGTTGTGCGCCAGCACGCTACAGCGCTAGCTTGATACGGCACAATTATATATTACATTTCAAAAACGGCTGATTTAACGAGAAAACAAATCATTACCCCAAGACGAGCATTCAATCAAGAATATACTTTGCGATTTTCAACCAATTTCAAGAGATTTCGTATTTTGCAGATTTTGAGAAAAATGAGAAGGGTATAGCCTTCCCACTTTTTCATTTTTCGCAAAAATCTAGATCTAGTGAAAAATACATGATTTAGATTCGCAATTGAACGCTGATCACGAAAATTGACTTTGTTTTGTCGTAGGTCCTAAAGTTATCAAAATAAACATAAAAAACCGTAACCAAGTTGTGCGCCAGCACGCTACAGCGCTAGCTTGATACGGCACAATTATATATTACATTTCAAAAACGGATGATTTAACGAGAAAGTAAAAAACATTACCTCAAGACGAGCATTCAATCAAGAATATACTTTGCGATTTTCAACCAATTTCAAGAGATTTCGTATTTTGCAGATTTTGAGAAAAATGAGAAGGGTTTAGCCTTCCCACTTTTTCATTTTTCGCAAAAATCTAGATCTAGTAAAAAATACATGATTTAGATTCGCAATTGAACGCTGATCACAAAAATTGACTTTGTTTTGTCGTAGGTTCTAAAGTTATCAAAATAAACATAAAAAACCGTAACCAAGTTGTGCGCCAGCACGCTACAGCGCTAGCTTGATACGGCACAATTATATATTACATTTCAAAAACGGCTGATTTAACGAGAAAACAAATCATTACCCCAAGACGAGCATTCAATCAAGAATATACTTTGCGATTTTCAACCAATTTCAAGAGATTTCGTATTTTGCAGATTTTGAGAAAAATGAGAAGGGTTCCGCCATAGAAAATCGAAATAGTTCATAATACGGCCAACGGTGGCGCTGAAACACGGCAAAGAAAAATCGGTTCGATAACCGAGCCGGTTCCATAGCTAGGCGGTTCTATAACTGGACCGGCACTGTATAGCCTTCCCACTTTTTCATTTTTCGCAAAAATCTAGATCTAGTGAAAAATACATGATTTAGATTCGCAATTGAACGCTGAACATGAAAATTGACTTTGTTTTGTCGTAGGTCCTAAAGTTTCAAAAATAAACATAAAAAACCATAACAAAGTTGTGCGCCATGCGGGAAAATTTTTAGTTTTCTCATCAAACCAGCTGGTTTTTGAAATAAATGACTAAAGCGTTGCTGGCGCGCCAGCACTATGGCATTTGCGCTATAACTACTACGGTTGCATTTTATTCCAAAACGACATAATTAATGGGGAAAAAAAAATCTTCTAGTCGGAATCGGCGTTTAATTTTGAGTACAACGTGTGTGTTTTTATTGAATTCTAAGAGATGTCGATTTTTTCAGGTTTTGACGAAAATTAGAAGGGTATATATAGCCTTCCCACTTTTTCATTTTTGGCTAAATTTTAGATTTACTTAAAAATGCATGATTTCGATTTGTAATTAAACTACAATCACGGTACGCAAGTTCTTTTTAACGTGAGGCTTATAGTTTTCAAAATAAACGTAAAAAACGGAGTCGCAGTGCTGGCTCGCCACGACGCGTGGGAAGACATCTCTTGGAATTTGATGAAAATCATACAGATTAATCAAAAACTAACGCCGACTTCAAGAAAAACATTTGTTTTCTGGTCATACTAGTCGTTTTTTAAATAAACGGAAGAGAAGTGCTTATAAAGCAAAAAATTTACTTATCCATTTTTTTCATTTATTTAAAAACCTGTAAGCCTGACGTAAAAATAAATTCAATTTTTGTGATTTTTCGTTCAATTTTGAATCGAAAGAATATATTTTAAACTAAATGTAGAATTCGATAAACTCTAGGATAATTATTTCTATCAAACAAGGATAACAAGCAGGTACAAATTAGCATCCAATTTCATGCGATATAACACTGTTAATTTAAACCAAACACCCAAAACTTTCAACAAAACCCGCTCACGCCAAGTGGAGTACGTAATCATAAAAACTCATGCAAAACACTTCACTGACCGTGTGAGAATCTTCCTACTCTGAAGTCCCGAGCACATGTTAATCCATAGGGGCCAACACAAACGACGTGCGACATGGAGCGTACACCTACAAATGATTAATTTTCTTTTTGATGATCTCAATTAACCGAAAAGTGAAATACCATTGTTGAATAAGGACGACCTCCAAACGGTTCTTCAAAAGAAAAATAGTTTGTGTTGTGGTCTAACCGCCCGTGGCCTCCAAATTTATGGTCATCAGAGTCCAGCACAAGGCGATATTTTCCAGCGGCCGGTACGCCAACGCGGTAGTCGGTGAAACTTTGCGTGGGGTTAAAGTTGAACACAAATACCAATCCAGCACGATCGAATGAGATAACCTTGTCTCCCTCATGCTTTGTGCTCACATACCCCTACGTAAACAAGGTTACGTTTGAAAGGTGCAAGAAGTTAAGTTGATCAAGTATACCACTTACTGGATCTTTTTGTAGCCATCCATACTGTTCCTCTAAATGGTTCATGGCAGCATCAAAATCATTTAGGTAACGATACTTGAGTAATTCATCATCAACAAGGTTCCATTGTCTCCGGGCATAGTGGTAAGATTCGTTGTTTCCAACGCGAGGAAAATCCAACCATTCCGGATGACCAAATTCATTTCCTGATTTATTTCAAAGATGCTGAAGCGATGTTCTAAGATACAAATAAATTTTACAAGAAAGGGAAACTTACCAATAAAATTAAGATAACCTTCTCCACCTAGAGCGTGTGTGATGAGTCGAATCATTTTGTGTAAAGCAATGCCACGATCTATCACTGGTGACGAATCCGACAACACCGACATATGGGTATACATTTCTTTGTCCATTAACCAAAATGCAACTGTTTTATCCCCCACTAAGGCCTATATGTATTGACAGAGTAAAAGAGCTAGCTAGTTGAAAACTATTTCATTTTTACTTCGTTCTTTACCTGATCATGAGACTCGGCATAGGCGATGGTTTTTTCCATCCACCTTCTATTGGTCAAAGTGTGGACAAGGTTTCCGACGTTCCAGTCTTCATCTTTGAGTTCCTTCAACAGCTGGATCCATTTATCCGGAATAGCCATCCCCAACCGGTAATCGAATCCGCCACCACCTTCACTCACCGGCCTACATAGAGCAGGCATGCCAGACACATCCTCAAAAAATAGAAAAGGTAGAAACAAATTATTTTTGAAATTCCTTATTTAGTGATGATTCTAGACTGTAAGGAAAGCACATACCTCAGCCACAGTTATGACATCCGGATACATTTCGTGGAGCATATGATTAGCCAAGGTGAGATAACACAAAGCCTCTGTGTCTGTATTGAGTCCAAAATATTCATTGTAATCGCCACTAAAACCCTGACCGATTCCTCTTGAGTGATACAGCATAGATGTGACGCCGTCAAACCTTAAAGAGATTCGTGTAACCATTTTAGTACAGAAACGCGAACCACCGGACATACCTAAATCCATCGAATAGGTACTCTTCCATATACCATCTGAGATTGGAGAGTAAAAAGCGTAGCACTTCCCAACTGGTAGCAAAAGAGAATCTAGACACATCTTTCTCTTGATAGACAAAAAGAGAATTACCTTGAATAGTTAAAAAGCCGACTATCCCAAAGAGTATGTTCACCACGTGCACCTCCGTGAAAAAAACACGAATCTGTACCATCAAATTGATTAAGTCCGTCTAACACATTTTTTGAAGCATGCGAGTGGACGACGTCCAAGAGAACGACGAGACCATGAGAATGTGCCACATCTATTAGCTCTTTGAGTTCTTCTGGGTTTCCGTATCGGCTAGAAATTGAGTTGACATAGTTTAAAGAGTGGCATCAAAGAAATAGGAGCAAAAAGGTACATACCTGGACACCGCATAAAAACTGGTAACTTGGTAACCAAAGCTACCATAGTACGCATGCTCCATGATGGCCATTAGCTGAAGAGCGTTGTACCCTTCGAAATATAAGAAAGGTTGCAATTCTTTCCAAAATCGTGAAATATAGGATGAAACTATTAACAATAACATATACTATACCAAGCTTCACGATGCGTGGAATAACGTTTTCTCTAAACTCCACGTACGAACCAACTTTTCCTTCTGTAGTCGCGATTCCCACATGGCATTCATAGATTCTAAGGCTGCCAGGCCGTTTTGGACGTGAATGCTGGAATTCGTATTTCTGAGAAAAATTCATACTTTCATTGCTTAGTGTGTTCTTTGAATTAAACAACTACAAGATGGATGCTGGTTTAATCATACCTGTGGTGGATGCCAAACAACTTGTTGGTAAGTAAAGCCTTCTTCAACTGGTGGCTTAACAACATAGGTTGCCCATGGAGATAATCTGTCCAACAATGACCCATCCTCACTTTCAACTACAATCTAAAGGTTTTACAACATACTCAATTATTAAATTTTAAACCAAAAATAGAAACACACTAGTTCATTTTAAACAAACCTTCAGTTTTGAACCATGCTTAATTGGACAGGTACCATCTGGGTTGGCAGGAATCTTTAATTCCCATTTCCCAAAATCAAGTTTCTGATATGGATTTCTTTTCTTTTCCCAACCATCTGCAGAGATTCAGCATTTACATCAGTTACAAAGATTAAAAGGGATATGATTTTTTTCTAAATTTAGCATACTGAAATCTCCATACAGGTATAGCTGACAAGCTCCAGGTGCCCACTCTTTGCATGATACACTATTATCTTGATTAATATGGATACCAAATGACTTGTAAGCTGAAGTGAATGTGGCAATACCTCCTTCTGAACCATTTATTTCGTTTCTCAAGTTGTCAAAAGCACCATATCTGAAAATAAAATAGAATTGGAATTGACCTGAGGAATAAAATAAATCTGAATATATACCTGCGTCGTATTTCATCTTCGTGCAGTTTCAAGTACGGATCTCGGTCGAAAAGCTTATCAATTTCTGGCACTAAAACAACAGCAACATCTTCGTCTTTCTCAACGGTTGTGTTACTTTCTGCGTTGACCGAGGACGACGTATTACCTCCCATTATAAATTTGTGGCAAATTACTTCAGCAGCAGAGACTTTCCGTCTTTCACGTTTCACCCGGCTTTAGATATGTGAAACTTAGGAGAGTTGGCAATTGCCTTGGATGTGCTCGAGGATCTAGATCTTTCTGGCAACTGACAATTGAGATCAGACTGTTCGTAAGGACGGGGGAAATGATGGTATGGGAAACAGCTGACGTGCAGAGAGATTTACAAGGCAATCTAGCAAATTAAATGACAACGTCTTATTTAGGAGATATGGTAAAATCTATTTCCCCCCGGCAACCGGGAGGAGCTAAACGTCAAAATTGTCTATTTCCCCCCGGCAGCCAGACGGCACTGTGATAAACTACCGTCTATGATTCGCCCTGCTTTATCAAAGGTGATGGCATCTGTTTTAGACTAATAGGAAAAAGAAACGCAATACTAAAGGTATCTTATATTCTATCCTCTTCTATGTGACGTAGAAATACGTCTTGGTTTGTCCTGAATGGAACTAAATATCGTTTTCCTTTGACTCAACTTTTGCCAATGTCAGGCAAGAAGGTAAGACCAGTTGTATCGTATCTGGCACGCCTAGTTCCGAACAGAAGAATATTCAATTTCGAGTGATTGTACCTATTTCCTAGATTTACCTAGGCATCGTGTAAGCTTTGTGGGATTACACCGTGTCCCTTTCGTGTTCATGCTACAAAGCATTGGGTGGACCAAGTCGTTGCCGACATTGCAATTACTGTTTTTTTTTTTAATTTAAGTACCATAATGTTCCTTCAAATCTACGATTTACGCACGGCAGCATGTGCCGGTCATATTTAGATATATGTGTTTATTATTCGAAAGAATATGACGAGACGTACATGATTGTGACAGCTTTTTTTTTCCAAAAAAAAAATGCAAAGATAAATCATCAGAGCGATCATTTAGAATAAAGTGTATGGGAAGAACTAAGATTTTTCAGAACAGTGGTGATAAAAGATTTTGGAGGGTCGGTGTGTGTAACTACGAAGATAACGAAATACGAAAGGAAATCAACTAAAACAGAGAAAGATTTTTATCCAGGCGGAGAAGAGCGAGGAAAATATATAAATTATTTGGTTGCATAAAATGGTAGAATCGAATTCCACTGACCCTATATAAAAACCCCAGCAGCACATACACGGTACAAAACATGAATGCACACCCCCGAACCGCCACACCACGACGGCCTAGTCAAACCCCACAACCGAAATAAACAATGTCCACGAAATAAAATAAAAAAAGGATCCGAATTTTCGTTTTTTTCACGCTTTTTTGTAACACGAATTTCAATTAACTTTCCTTCAACGTGATGATGGGGGTAGGGGGTAGTGAAAGACCACACAAATAAAGATATAGTCGCACCTCAAATACATAACATTATACCTGTGTCATCAAATTGAAAGAAAAAAAATCGCTCGACAGCCACTAGAGAGACGGAGAAAAAGAGACAGGAGATATGTGTAAAACAAAAATACAAACACACAAACTGAAACTGAAAAAAAAAAAAAGAAAACGGAAAAATAGCCATGAGCCCCCTGAATTCCTTTAGAAAGGTTTTTTTTTCTCATCTTGCTTTTAACACACCGAAAATATGCGGTCCCAATAAGAGATTTTTTTTGAAATGGAAAATATTAACTTTAGTTTTTGTATGCGTGAATGTGTAATTGCGTGTTTCAAGTGTTCGTTGTTTAAGTTAACCTGCTTCCCCCATATATATATATATTTTTTTTTTTCACTATTGGAAGGACCTTTTAAAGATTTTTTTTTTTATCTTTCTGCTTAGTGCTTGAATCGCAAATGAAACTATACGTAGAACCCAAAAGGTAAAAATCAGTGTCGTATGTGTGCGTGTTTGAGTCAATGTTTTCTGTACGCCCTCCGCCCTTCTTCCAAACAGTCAAAACACACACACACGCACACACCCATATGATAACCTACAAGGAAAGACAGGAACAAACGTTTGTGCGTCTGCTATATAGTGTATAATATAACATGTAGTACCTTTCTAATTTTAAAGTTTTTTTCTTCTTTTCCCCCCACCGTTCAAATAAAAAGTAGAAAACCATCAATTTTTACCGAGCAAATAAAAAATCACTATATACCAATTTGCTCATAAATTTCGTGTTATATGTTGTGTGTGTTGCTGTCGTGTAAAAAGAGTGTAAAACATAACAGGAGGAGAGGATATTATATACGGTTGATTACGATTATGAAATTGTTGTTTTGTTGTTAGGATCGAACTTGGAGCAACATGTTGGTAAAGTTGTTGTTGGTGAACTTAAAATGCCTCTTGTCGTAGAACTTGAGCAACGCCGGACTGTAAGGATGGAGCTCTTTCAGGTGAACGTAGTGCACCTCAGGTTCGTTCGTTGTGTGACCACACTCTTCACAAACGTATACCTAAATTCAAGGGATAATCAAATATGCGTTTTTGTGTGTGTGTGTTTGCATTGCAGGTCAAATGATTTTTACCTTCGCTCTTCGTTCTTTGTATTGGTATTGATGGGCGACACCGTGCACCTTGAGACAATGCGACTCGAGCGAACACCTCTGCGTAAAGGATTTTTCGCACAGAGCGCATTTGTAAGGTCGGACACCTATTGGAACAAGAGAGTTTTATTAAGAATTTCGTCCCGTTTTTCCATCTACAAATGAGAATATTCTAATTTACCTGTATGCGTTCGGGTGTGTCGTTTCAAATCGAAGGTGTCGTTGAATCCCTTGCCGCAGAACGTGCACAGGTAGCGCTTGACATCTGAATGGCATTTCATGTGTCGATTCAACAGCCTCTGCAACGTGAAACTCTTGGAGCAAAGTCGGCAGGTGAATTTGTTGGGGTCGTCGGGATCGGCTCCGGTGTTCATTCCGTCGGCAGCCGTCGAAGACGAACAGGCCGAAATAGCACCGTCTCGACCACCGCTGCCTCTCTTCGACGATTTCATGCGAATTTGAGTCCTCGACGAGGAATCGGATTCGAATCCATCGCGGGTAGAATCTTTTCCGTCATTATCGTGCACCAGTGGATTTTTAATTCCATGACCGCCATTAACAAATTCAATGGGGGCGTCATTAGGTAATCCCAGCTGTACGGAAATGTCCTAAAAGTAAAACGTTAATAATCTTGAAAAAACAAAAAAAAAAAACAAACAAAATTAAGCAAGAAAATGTCCAATATTTACCCGCTGCTGGAGAACAGAGACACGGACTTGCAAGTTAGAGACGGACTCGTTGTCCGACTGATCGACGGACATGACTGAATTGTTGTTATTCGTCTGCTGTTGTTGTTGTTGCTGGTGGTGTTGAGGAGCCGGCGTGTGAGCGTGAAGGCTTCGGTTGAGTAATCCGCCGGCGGACGACTCGCAATGAGGTACCGGCGAAGAGGAGGAATTGATGGAACAAGGTGACATCTGAGACGAACCAAATTGAACGTCCATCAAAGGCGATTGATCGATGGAGAGGGGCGTCAAAAGCGCAGACGGGCTGAAATTGACCAGGCCGCTGAGGCCGTCAGAATCGGTGGGCGATCCACCGCGACGGTGGCTCTGAGAAACCGATGAATAACCGCCAGGTGACGTTGCGTAAACTCGAGAATGTTGTTGATCGTGTTGTTGTTGTTGCTGCTGCTGCTGCTGTTGTTGGTGATGATACAATCGGTCTTGTTGTTGCTGCTGCGGCGTTGCCAGGTGGTGTTCGGGAATGACGTGAACTCCCGACTCGACGGGGAAACTCAATTGCAATCCGGTAATCTGGTCGACATCCGGACAGAACGAGTTCTGATCATCGGCGCACATGTCGGGATCGTTGGCCAACTCAAACAAATCCGCTTGAGTTCCTCCGCAAGGACTCGGTCCGCCACCGGAATTGGGCGTGTGGGCGGCAGTGACGGGTCCACCATGTCCGGAATTGGTGAAATTGTAAGCATTTTGCGAGTAGTTTCCGTACAGGTTGAGATTGCCATTGAACGGGTTCAAATTAGTTAGCGACGTCAGCGACGTCAAGGTGGCTTCAAGGTCGCTGTTACTTCCGGGTCCTCCTCCGCCGCCACCCCCAGGCGGGCGATCTAAATCAGGCGGATTGGCGTAGCGGGGCGGCTCTTGCAGCCGAGCGTAGAGGCTCGGATGAAAGGATCTCATGGATGGAAGGACATCGTTGAGGGACGGAAGCGGTCCCAGCTGTTCCAGCCGGGTGTAATCAAACTCATTGCCGCAACCGTCCAGCGGCAGCGATCCATCGCCATAGGGCAGGTGGTTGTCATTGCCACCGCCGTTACCCGAGTCGCTCCCACCGCCAAATCCCGACATGCCTCCGCCTCCGCCAGATCCACCCATTTGGTAAGATCTGCCTCCGCCGTTGTTGTTATTGTATCCACCACCGCCTCCGCCATTGTTGCCGCCTCCGCCGCCATTGCCACCTCCTCCGCAGCCGTTATCTCCATCCATCGGTTTGCCGTCGTGGTGATTGCCTCCGCGGCGCCTCGGCGAAGCGGAAAGCCGCGGACGGACGCATCGCATGTCGATGGCTCCGTTATCGGCCGCTTCTCGAGCCCGACGCCTGGCGGATGCTGCCGTTTCTCGCACATCCCCTCGAGTTCTTTCTGCCTCGTCCATAGCGTCAGGTGATTTAGCTCTGGGCACGTGGTAATCGATGGGCGCCTCTTGAACTGGCAACGCCGCATCATCCTCTTCACCAATTTCATCTTCTTCTTCCGTTTTTTCGTCATTGTGTGGCTCCTTTTTCGGTTTGGGCGACGGCTGGGGCACTTCCCGTTTCTTCTCGGCTTCGGGTTCACGCGGCCGGAAGAGCGGCGTCCTTTGGATGACAGAAACGTAGCGCAACGGTCCGGGCGTGGTCGGTTCATCTTCACCAACCACGGCCGACACCTCCGGCAATTGTTTCAGATCCTTTTGCAGATGAGCAAAGAAAGGCAAGTACCTCCTTCCGCATCCCGGTTGTTGCGACACTATCGACTCCTCCTCCTCCTCCTCCTCTTCCTCCTCTTTTTCATTTTCTTGTAGCTCTTTCTCTTTTTCCGCTACAGGTAGTTCTTCACTTTTTTCTAAAAATACGGAAAGAAGAAAAATACCAACACATTTTTAAAGAACCGTTAAGAATTTTAGTTTCATCTGCAAATTGATTTGTGTTTGAAATCAACAGCTAAACTGGGGTAAAACAAAATCTTATTTTGTCCTCTATTTCAAACAATGAGCGGATGATCGGAAATCCGTCCGAATAAAAATGCGCATTCTCACGAGAAAATGGAAGTACCTAGAAAACCTGAAAATAGGCTGAAATTTCTGTCTATCGCGTCTGACAAAACAAAAATAACCGAATAAAAAGAACCCGCCAACGAAATGTTGCCTTGAATTTTGTTCAAGAAAGGAAGGGCATTCTAGGAAAGAGGAAGTTGCATCACTGCAAACGACGACTGACGTACTGTGGAAAACCTTGAAATAAAAAGAAAAAATCCCTTATTTAGTCGTCTTTCCCTACACACGCGACACATTCCTTACACACTTGTCATGCTGTCGTGAATCAAAAGCTTTACGTCCCCTTATACAAATCAAAGAAATCTATCTGCTTTGGCATTCAATCGACAAGAAAGACGGAGAGAAAGAAAAGAGTAAAAGAAAGAAAAGGAATTCTTTTTTTTTTTTTTTTAAATGATCACGAGGTAATCGCCCTGTCACGGTTCCGGTCGACTAGCCAAGCACGATGACGTCGTGAAAAAGATGCGCAGTTGTCGCTACGTTATAAGCAACAGCAGCTCCCGCTATTTCCCGTTGCTAAAAGGCTCTCACTGTATAGGCATTGTGTTAATACTTCAAATAAAAAATTGTATATATACTTTTTAACTGGAGGCTATACTTGGCTCTTGCCACTTGTTTCTTATTTTCGCTTCCCACACCAAACAACTGCCGATCGTGAATCTAGCGGAAGAAGCTCGGCGGAACGAACCGCCCTAGCGCGAAAAGAACTCTCCATTTATCAGCTGCAAGGGGTTTCGCTCTCGGGAGAAAGAAAAAAAAAAAGAATTCACGCAGAGGGTTCGATGGCACCGAATGGACTCCAGGACTAACCTTCCCGCCCCTCCAGTCACACACCACCAGATGCCCGTCATATGGTCGATCCAATATTTTTTTTTTTCTCTTCTTCTTATCCCGCAGGTTGTTACGCAAGTCTTCCAGATGTTATACTTTTTTTTTAAACGTAAAATTAACTTAACAATCCTAGGCTTAGAAATAATACTTTAAGAAAAGTTCGATATTATTTCGTATGCAATACATGATTGTGAAATTTTTTTAAAAATCAGGTGGATTCAACTTTCAATCTCTTGATTTGTATTTGTATTCCTGTTTTATTGTTTGCTTGTTAAGAAGAACCGTTATTCGACGAGTTTTCAAAGTCAAAAGACAACGAATGACACACAATTGTCGTCTTACAGGATTTCGTTAAATGATCCAGAAAAAAAAGGGCAAAAACAAGATTCACCTGAACAAGTTCCCCCCGAAAGAAAAAAAAATCAATTTACTCCATCCAGGTGAAGAAGGATATTATTATTTGACCAAGTCTCTCAAAGGAATCAGTTAAACAGAAAAAGGGCGATCGTTAGGTCAGCCAAGAGAGGGGGCTAATGATCTCATACTAGGAAGTCAAAGCTAAAAAAGAATCCCACCTCTCAGATTACAACACACCCCAAAATGGAAAGTGAGGGGTGGACAGTAATTAGAAGAGAAAAAAAAAAGATGGGGAGGAACTAAAACTGTGTATACACACCATGAATCTTTAATTCAAAAATTTTATGTACACATATCGCTTTAGGCCCAACTTTTGCGCAAACCAGATTGGACTTGGTATTTTTTTTATTTTTTATATACACCACAAGACCGGTGCGCGTGTGTGTGTAGTATTTTCTTTCTTTTCTCATTCTCCCCTGCAGCAGGAAAGTTCACCGCTGGTCATTGACTTTCGCCTTCCCCTGAGCGCTGGTGCACGCTGTTCGTGCGTCTATTATTCGTTTTACACATTGTCTATACACATCGATTAATAATATATTCCCTTTTCTTTCTCTCTTCCTACTCCAGTAGGAGTTTGTTCTTCTGACACCATTTCTATTTCATGTTGGCTAATATTTTATTATTTTTTATTTTTATCAAAAAAAAGGGGGGAATTGCGTCAGGTACATACAACATGGATCACCATTTTCTGCTAGTAAATCCTTCCACCCGTTACAGGTGATTGTGAAATGATATGAGGAAAGAATACATGACCAAGAGCACGGCAACTTCCCGTCCCTGTGTGTTTTTTTTCTTCTTTCCTTCTTATGACACATGCCCAACTTTATTTTCTCTGCTGCGTTCGTGCAGCTATACCCTTGACACACATAGACGCTGTAGATATCCTACGCGGCCGTGACGATGAAAGTTTCCCAAATTTTTCTTTCCCCTTTAGCATTTAGAAGGAAGAAGAAAAGAAAAAAAAAAAACGTTTGACTTCATGAGTAGAATGCGGGATTGAACGGGGGAAAAAAAGGGGGGATATTTAAATTTGATTTCGTGATGGATGGACTCTTGTAACATTCTTCCATATTATTTTTTTTTTATTTCTCTTGAAATTTTCTTTCACTCCCGCAGGCAATATTGACACACACACGACAGCTGTTGGGAACCAGAATTATTCGACATAGCGGTTTTTCATCGCGTTCATTTTTTTTTTTTTTAGTTGACCCAAAGTTTTACTGGATGTTTCTCTGGTTACGAGGAAAGACAAACGAGAAAAACTGGACCGACTCGATTTGCAAGATTCATAACAAAAGTTAAATCTTGCAATTAAAACTGTTTGAAATTAAATTAAGAAGGAACAAGATACTTGTGCGGTAAAAGGAAAACGACCTTGACAGTGAATTAAAATTCAATTTTCTGTAGGATTTTAATTTTTAATTTAAATGGACATCCGCCATATGTTGGAAAACAGTTCAAAAGGGTCAATGAAAAATGTATGACCCACACGGCTCTGATTCTAGTTTAGCATATGGTAGACCTAGAACAATATTCCCCTTTTGTGGTCAAAAATAAAAATGATCTAAAGTCACAATCAAATTTCTCCCCCTTTCAAGGGAGGGACACATGGAAGGAAGTAGAGAATTCTTAGTGAAGGTTCCCGGTCGTGCGTGTGTCTCAATTTGGCATACACAACGGACATACTATAAAAATGGAGAGAGGGCCAAAGTGGACCATGCGTGTTCACTAAAAAAAGAAGGAAATAAAAATATAAAACTAGCGACGATTGAGCCTTGTCCGTCTCAAGGACATGAGCTGAATGCCCTTAAATGAGACGGGTTAAAAAATATTCTTCTTTTGTTGGCAAAAGAGGGTGAAGACGTCGCGGTAGAGGTCATCAAAGGTTAAAAAAATTGGGGGGGGGACCCTAGAGGGGGAAAAAAGGGGGGTTCGAAGGAAAGGGTCATTGCAGGTCAAGAAATGACCTCTCAAGACCCTATTTGTGGCCCCACCCATGTGAATAAAATGGGAAGCTACTTTAATTGGGCAGGGCAAAAACCAGTTTCCGATGGCTCAAGCAGCTGGACATACAGTCCATCTTCTTCTTTACTTGGTAAAAAAAAGGGTGGAAAATGCTATTTAAAGAAACATGTGTGCGCAGAGGCTTAAAAACGTGTATACATTTTTTGGTTGTCGGAGTTTTTGAAACGCACAAAAGAAGAATCATGCGGGTCGTGCCGCCAGAGTGCACTGTCTTACAATGCGGGGTAAATCGATTTGAACGAACGACGAGATATTTATTTATGAATCTTTTTTTTTTTTTACCTGCTTGATCTGGCTGTTGTGGAGGGCAATTATCCTTGTCGGAAGTAGAAGCCGAAAGAGAAATGGCGGCTACAGCGGCGGTGATATCCGATTTTCTGTCGACAATCAAAGCCACGGGTTGATCCTGCAGCCCATCGAAATCATTCGACAATTCGTCCGACCGGATCTTGGTCTGTTGGCCTTTCTGCGTCTCCAAAAGGCGAGCCTGTTGCTCCTGCAAGCGATTCCTCAACACGAAAATCTTGGGCATTCTTGCTCAGATTCTTTTGCTTGACTGCGTGAAATGTTTCCAAAAACTCTTTTCTTGTTTCTCTCTTTCTTCTCTCCTTCCCGTCTTATTTTTTCAAGGTCTCTGGTGAACGCACGAACGCTCCTAGTTATTCTTTTGTTTTTTTGTTTGCGTTCCACTCGTTTTTGCCCTAATACTTCTCGGTCCTTCCGAAATTCGTAACTAGCTAAAATGAATTGTGTGTTTGTGCGTATTACTCGATGGATTTCTTTCGATCACAATAACGAATTCACGATCTGACATATTGTCAAGATGTTTTTCTTAGTTCGGACGTTGAAATCACTGATTGCGCGCCATCTTTTGTGGCACGTGTTTTGTCTTCACTTTTATCACCGACTGTCGATAAGTCACACTAAAACACAACTGTAAAATTTTAAGAAAATAACAAACAAAATCAAGCAACGTTTTCGGTGCTGTTGCTGTTATGTGCGAATCGTGTCTACCTCCGACGAGAGCTGAAGGACAAGTGGCTTGAATCCACCCACCGGCTAGACTATACCTTTTACCCTTAACCACCACCAGGAGTAGCTGTTGGCTGTACACAAGCGGCCATTTGCCTCCCCACCTCCCCGTTTTCTGTTTTTTTTTTTTTTCTAGAATCACCGGTCTCCCATTTGCTGTGTAGAGGGAAGAAATGGAAAGAAAAACAAAAAGTGCCGTTGCTTATCACCCACTGTAGCCTAAGGGATTCTTCCTCCTCGTTGTCAGAAAAGAAAGAAAAAAAAAACTGAATACACCGGGAAACATGGAGTGAGCAAAACTGGTGGATGAAACCTAGCGGACGTTTTCAGATGATTTCTCGGTTGCAGACGAATCGGCCAAGTTTTTCAGGGTCCCCGTTAAAGGTGCTGTAATCTGCTTCTTGTTTTTTTCGTACAGCCAAAAAAAGCGAGAGAGAAATTCACACCAAAGTATGTCTCTCTTTTTGCCTTGCGTCTCTATTTTTCAAGGCCTAAAGAATCAAGTCAAGTCCTTTTGGCTGCGTGTTGAAACCTTGACTGCCTCGAGAAGAGTATTCGATTTTTTCTGCAGGGCTTCTATTATCATTTAATTTTGGCACAAGTTCTAGAAAAATAGAAGAGCCAGCCATGTCGTCTGCTGCTGTAAATCTTTCCAGGTGAACGACACAAGGTCACTTGTGTCGTTCACCAAAAAAAAATAAATAAACAGGCCTTTTACATATCCAATCTTGCCTGGACATGATCTAAATTTTTCATATTTTGTTTTTAGAATGAAAATTTAAAAAAATTTCAGTCGCCTTTTTTCATTTTCTTCCGGGCAAAATATAAGGATAAAAAAAAGAAGATGATAAAGCATGGTGGGAAAGAGGAAAGAAAAATCGTACACACACACACACACACACACAGGTGGTGGACGATAACAAAAGGAGATGGGGGCCTCCGTGAGGAGCTCCTTGTTCTCCGGGTGGGTTGCTTTTTGACCGTGAAGCAGCGAGAGGGGAGGTGGTGGGTGAGCCCGGTGGGCGAAAGTGGTTTTTATTTTTTATTCCTTCAGTCACCCAACCACCCACTTTCCCCACCCTTTTCAAAGTCAAGACTTGCCATTGGCTGCTTTCGACTCTATAAGAATCCTCTCAGCAAAAGAAGCCAAGGAGAAGTCGATGCACGGACTCGGCCGCCTTTTTTTTATTCTCTACGAAATTTTTTCTGCTGTGTGTAGAGATTCTTTTTCGTGGTGAATGTTTTTTTTACCTCAATTAAAAATCAGGAAGAAATTCGATGGGAAACAGGAATTGTATATCTCTTGTTTTTCAGATAAAATAAAAACGGAATCTTCGAGGAAGAAAATCCAGACCACCGTTTAGTCTTCCGTCCAATGACACCGCCATCATTTTTGAGTTGTTCTCATCTATCGGTGTCAAGGTTCGATTAATCAATAATTAAGAAATCCATCGTCGATCTTATAGGCCAATGTCGAAAAAATGAAATTCATAATCATTTGTTTTGACTTTCTCGATACACGCAATTGGCGGTGATTATATCCGAATGTGACCCGATGGCCCAAAGAATCCTTAAAAGATTGGCTTATCGCCATATCGCTTAAAGCTCTTTTCGGGTGAGGGAGATATTAAAAAAAAAAAATAATAATAATCTTCCTTTATTTTTCACTATATTCCAAGAATAAAGAAAAATAAAAGAAAGCTATTACAACAAATAAGAAGAAGACGAGCTACAGGTAGAACTCGTTCTAGGTCTGGGTCATGCTAACGAAATGACATGCACATAATAACGGACACAACCGTTTCTTTTCCCGTCGACTCGGTTATACAACCATCATCCCCAATACGTAGAGAGGAATCCTCTAACTCTCTACCTTATTCGTTTATATACAGTTAGTGTACGGTGATTTCCCCACTTTCGACGGTCACTTTCAACTTTCTTTTTTTTTTACCTCATAACCTTTCAGGTGTGCCCTAAATGCCTACGTCTCCTCTTATTTTTCCTTTTTTAACAGTACAACATTCAGGGGGGAAAAAATGAGGGTTGGGTAAGTTTTCACTTGTGGACGAAGAATTGAGGTCGATGGTTACGTATAGCCTATATTACACAGGAATAGAGGGGCTATGGTGTTCGCCCTATTTTCTAGGCCGTTTTTTTTTTTTTGTTACGCACCCTCGGTGAAAGTTTTTCTTTCTTACCAGGAAGAATCTTTGAAACAGGAATTTCAGTTCTTACACACACAATTTGGAGTTTCGTTTGGGGTTTTTTTTTTTTTTCAGCATTTTTTTTTGACTGCACTTAAAACACTGATCTTTTTAGTGATGTAATCTTAGCTCGGTTTGGGTGTGATTTTGTAATTAGGAAAATACAAGTAACATAAGTCCGGGTTTTTCTTTGCGTGAGTTTAAAAATATAGTTGTTGGCCTTCAAAATTCAAACGATAGATCTGTTATTGCCAGATAGGGGCAGTCTTATTATGATAATTTTGCAGACACACTAGGTTTATTTTACAATCGGAATAAGAGGGGGATGTGAACGTATTCACGATTTTTTTTCATTATATGGCATGTACTTGGAACTCGGAACGTAAAAACTTGTTTTCGGGAGAAGTAAAAAAAAAAAACTTGTTATAAAGGTCAAGACATTCATTTTTGTTCACCAAAAAAAACAAACTAAATGGTGAGATTGCCAAATATCGGTTAATCTTATATGATTAGTGGTTTCGTCTGAAGATCGGGCTTTTCAGATCTGGCATTGGCGTCTGATTTTGTATTCCACCTTGGATTAAGAAAAAAGACATTCAAATTAAAGAACAAGTTGTTTACAATGTGTCGTCTGCAACGTCTCGTTTGACCGTTTCTTTCCCCTTTATTGAAATTTCGCCAATCCTTTGTCAGAAAATCATGATATACAGGTATATTCATCTTGAAAACACGCATATTTGATCCTGTTTCAATGCAAAAGTGTTGATACTGCTTATACACCTCTTATATTCAACAGTCTAAAAATATTTGTAACGAATAGGGCGGTACACGAGACGTTAAAAACTCTAATACCAATAAAACTTGAAGTCCTTGAACACATTCTTGAACGAGTGGACTGGTTTTTGCTGGTGAAAGATCTACATGTCCCTGACTGTAGTGGGTATTGTTCTTTTGCTGCAAAGAATTTCCAGTGTATATCGATGTTCTTGAATTCACCAGGAAGCTGGGCTGCTGTTACTTATGACTAATATGCGTAGCATGAATCTAAACTCTCTTGACCCCGTAACAAAAACTTGTTTTCTACCGTGACCGCCATCGACTCTCCGTTTTTGTCATTTTGAAGGATTCCACTATTATTATCTAGTCTGTCGATCAAACTGGTTTCCCATCATTTCTACCAGTTTACACCAGTCTGATTTAAATCATTCGTAGCTGAACTAATGCGAAATTGAAGAAAAAGTAGTTTTGCTAATTTACTGGCCAAAGTTCTCGTCTGCTCGGAACAATTGGTTCATTTTTCGTCTGCTACCTTAATTGTTATTCTAAATGACAAAACATTTGTGTTTTAGATTTTCGTTAGTTTTCAGCCGCTCGGCCTTGACAAAAACGGTGATTTCTACATTCAAGAAACGTACCACGTAACACTGGCCCTCAGTGTGTCTAGTTTTAAACAGTAAAAAAACGGCTTCCTTATTCGTTTCACTGATTCCTTGTTCTTCTAGCAATGCACACCACAAAAAAGAAAAGTGAAGCTCAAACAAAACTGATGATGAGAACGGTTCTTTATTTTGATTTCGTTACGCTCTTTTGTTTTCTTTGCATTTTTGATGAACTGAGTCGCTTTTTTTTTAAAATATATATTTACCATTATGAGCTACAGTGAAGGTTAACTGTCTGCTTTCCGTTTCCTTTTTTTCTTTCAGAGTTTATTCAACAACTTTTTCTTTTACAGTCAGAGAGGGGGGAAGATTTTTACCGTACGCCAGGTGTCTCTACCCAAAAGGTAAAAGTTTAAAAAGAAAGAAGGCAAAAGTTAAAGACGAGGGTTGTATTTAGGAGGGTCTACAAAAAACAGGAGGGGAGAACGACAGGTAGAACAGCAGTCAAACATTTTCTTTCTTCTGAAGGGCGACCCTGAAATTGTAGAAAGAAAAACTTTCTCTTTGTCGTCATCATTTTCAAAGAGCTTTTCGATTCATTCAATTTAAATAACTTTTGTTTTTTTCTCTCCTGAAAAAAGAAGAACCGTTTTGAAACCGCAAGATTCTTCTTGTACCTACGCGGTTGGAAAAAAAAGGAGAATGAAAACTTCACAGCCATGAATATATTCTTTGTAATAATAATAATAAAAAAGAAAGAAAACCGCGTACAGAATGACCTCTGAACTCACGAGAGTTCGCACTCTTGCGTCTGTGTGAAGAGCAAACGTGAAGAACAACAAAAAAATCATTTTCCTTGTTTCCCGTAGATGAGAGGCTCTCACGGTGTAATTGAAAAAAAAAAATGCAATTAGTTTTTTGTTTTTTGTTTTTGTCCTTTTTCTTTATTTGAAATAGTGTTTGTCTTTATTCGAGTTGCTTCTTGTTTATCAACTTCCTTGTTAATTCCAGTTTGTTGTAAAGGCAAACGGAACGACGCTGTCACCGGGCAACGGCAATAATTCGTGACGAAATTCTTTCGATGTTTACATTAATTGAAAAGAAAAAAAAGACAAACGAGTTTCTGCAGCACTTTTGAGTAAAAAAACAAAAGATTTTCGAATCTTGTTTTATAAAAGAAAAAAAAAAAAAGTTGTTTTACCGCCTGGAAAAATTCAAGGCGAACTGTCAAGATGGCCTTCGTAATGCTCAGCCAATCGTGTAGCGTGCAGAAAGGAGAGCGGATAATTATAGGAAGCGAAAGAAATAAAAGATTATACTTTGTGTTTTTCTTTTCGACTTGTCTATATAAACAGGCAGCATCTGTATTTAAAATGCGCGTAAACGAATCACGATGACCGAACACTGTCCCAAGGCTATCAGCCAGTCTTTTATGTATACCATTTTCACGCCGACTCACGATCTGATTTGAAAAAATTGAAAATGTAAGGGGAGACATTTCAATTGTTGTCCATGGCCTTGGCATCGTTTGCATAAAGACGGAAGTTTTAAATTAAATAAAAACTGTAGATTCATCAATGATTTTTTCACGAGGGTGTGCACGCCTTTCATTGGTTTCTGCAGGGCGGGAAATTTCAGGACTTAAAAAAACACAGTGTGTCGACCGCAAGTTACCTTCTGGCCGGCAAGTTCCAGGATAACTACACAAACTATTGCACTATCTAGTCAATTTAACTTTGTTTGGCAGAGGTTGAATCATAAAATCTGCTCCTTCCATTTCAAAAAATGTGAATCGTCTTGGAGGAAAAAAAAAAAAATAAATTTAATTTTGACCATATGGCGAAATGAATTGCCTTTGGTCAAATTCAGAGATTTTTCTTTTTCCAGTTTGCCCCTGAAGAGCAACGACAGATGGTCCGAATGGCCATCGACGATGATGAGTTGCTCCTGCTGTTGGGTTTTCTCAGGTTATTTCCGTACGTCGCTCTCTGCAACTCATGTCACACGGCGTCTACAGGTGTTTGACGACTCGGAAAAAAAAATTGTATTTATTCATTTTTAACGTTGTGTATTGACGTCGTTATTTGGCCATATTCATCATCTGTTGTTATTGAAGTTAAGAATAGCAGAAAATGTATTGTTGACTTCCTCATTCCTCTGATTCGAGTATATCGAACGAGATCTTTCGTCATAGTTTTGCGGTCGATGAGACACCAAACGCGAAACATTTCCCTCCTTTCCTAACGTGGAAACATTAAGAATTTGTAGCCAAAGAATGAAATAAACCGGAAACACTTTAAAAGAAATTGTAACTATGCATTTTTTTTTTACTTGATATTATTTACAATATAAGATAAAAAGCAAAAGTCTGCCGTATCCACGTTTTTGCCCCCCCCCTCTCTCTGTGGGAATAACACGATATTTTGATTAGTTTACCGTAATTGCTTTCAAACTGGTGTACTATTTTATACAACCACAGCTGCGTGACTTGATCTGCTGTTTGTCGTGGATACATTGTCAATTGACAGCCCAACAACAAAAAAATGATATACCGTTCATCATCGTAATTGAATCTGCCTGCCCGACACAAGATATCCGCCGGACATCCAATTGTTTGTTGTTTGTTTTTTTACCCCCTTTAACCCTGCTCTCCATATAAACGAGAGTTGTAACATATAGACATCATAAACCTTGAAAAATATACTACTATGTACACAAGAATTGTATAAAGAAAATTATATGTAACTGTACATTCCCCGCAAGGACAGCCGGTGTGGTGGAGTTTTTCTGTATACTTCATCTAATTGACGTTGTAGAAAGTGATGTCGTAATAATAAGGTCGTCTCCCCCTTGAGATAAAAAAAAATTGAATACACGAGTTCCAGCCGGCTGCAGACCGCAGCTGGATCTATAGGCCTGTAAAAAATGTTTAAAAAAATTAATTGTTATATAGCCAGTATACCGGTTACATCTAATATCACCATGCCTATATAGCCACAATGTGATACAGCAATTAGTGAAAGGAAATCGAATGTGGGAGCAGCCGGCAAAGGTGGAATGAACCGGAACAGTCGTGATTGATTTACCTTCCGGTCAAAAGAAAGTAGTTTTTTTTTTTAAGTTTTGATCATTTCTCAAAGAAGAAATAAATGCAGCTATATAGATCTACAAACCGCAAATATATACGTATATATCTATAAGAAAAAACGAAATGAATCATCGATGAAAGACCACCCAAAACAATGGCTGTGGTGTCGATGATGACAGAACGATATGGTCACGTCACCTGAAACAGAAAAAAAAAAAAAATGCAAGACAAAGGAAGGGAATCACCAGGTACGTGGAATCGTATATAACCTCAATGTGGCGTGAACTTTTTCTTTTATTTTCACACCGTTATTCAACTTACACTCTTCATTGCATTTGGGGGCGCACTGTATTTAGTTTTTTTTTTTTCTCTTTTTTTCTTTCCGCTTGCGCTCCGCATGTATAACTCCGCTAGCGGCGGGACCGTGAAAAAGACGAGGAAAGTGGCTCTCGGTTATAGCGGAACATGACTGCAGGAGAGTTGCGGTTCACGCGCGCTTTTTTCTTTGCCTTTTTTTTTTTACTGCTCTGCTCTTTATATGCCATAATCATTTTTCGGTTTCGTCGTCGGTGTTCTTTTTTTTTTTTTTCGTTTTCACGTCGCACGAACGGTGACCTTGAATTTACCTTTCGGTTGTACTGTATTTATATCGTCTGCACCACCAATGTGCGGCAATCGTGTTCCGGTTGGCCATTTTTAGATTTTTTCTTCTTCTTCTTGGGTTTTGATGCAATTGAATTTCCCCCTCCCTGCGATGAATAATTTTTAGTCGCATTTTGTTATACAAATTCGATTGTAACGGAATCATGCAATAGAATATGATGATCACAAGGATTAGAAATAGTTTCGCGTAGTTTATTTAGATCTTTTTGTATACGACTATAGTTTTCCATGAAAATAAAAACCCAAAAATTCAAGTGAAACAAAAGCCTTTGCGGATGCAATTTTTAAATTCTCAAATAGACGGCACGATAGCTAAGGGGGAAGTGAACGTTGTGGGCCCATCTGGCGTTCGTTCGTTCAGTTCTCCATCGTCTGTGTGGGCATTAAATTCCACGAGGCAAACTAGCAATTGATGTCTGCTCCTGCCTATGGCTTTATTTTGTCGTCGGTATGGATAATATACACACAGACAGACGGGCTTTTCTGGACAGGGTCGATGACTCTCTCTTTCTCTGTCTCCCATATGTTTTCTTTGGTGTAACAAAATTTCGATGCTCCCTGTTCTATGAGCCTATACCTTATTTAAATTACCAGGAAAATTGGATAGGTTATATATATTAGTCTATCTATATAAAATATATAACTACATAGACTACCCTTGATAGATGTAGTATATACAGGCGGCAATTGCCATGGAATAACAAGGGGGAAGTCTATGATACCCACATGGGCATTGTTGATTATTGCCCGGCAGGGAATTGAAGTATTACTTCTTATCCAGTTTAAATCTAATTCAAATTTAAATTTTGTTTTTTAAAGTTGAGATTTTCCAGTCCCCGTGAACAATTCTATAAGAAACAGATATTTTTTGTTTGTTTTTTTGCGCTACGTGTTTTTTATTTGTTTTATAAATTAACCAAGTGTAGCAACCTGTTGTGTTCTCATGATTTTTCGTATAGAGATGATACATCATATTACAAGAGCGAAATGATGGCGTTTCACGCTTAGTCAACCCCGTCACAGGTAGCATCGTCGATTCCCGCGTGCAATCGAGTCATTCGCAACCAACGGTTCTTCTCAATTGTCGCTGGGAACAAGATTCTTGTCCCTTTTATTTGGCTTTATTGTCCTGAATAAGCGAAACTCTCGCGTCATTGAACAGCAATTCAAAAGATGTCACAGGGTCCAAAAAACAAAACAAAAAAAACACAAAAAGGATAAATGCTAAAATTTTAATTGAACCACAAAAATAAAAAATTCAGTTTAATTCGGCTGAAAAAATAATCGATTGAAATTTATAGAGAAATGATGGACGACATTATGCGGTTAGTATATAGAGGAAGAAACCAGGAAGAAGCGTCTTTTTTTTTTTTTTTCTTTTTACTTCCGCCTTCAATAGCTGCAGGGTTATCCCCTTGAAACTTGTCTTTGCGACAAAAGACTTTTTTTTTTTTTTTTTCTTGGCCAAAGTTCAACAACCGGCCGAGAAGCGTCGGGAAAGCATCGCGACGCCCGAGAGAATTCCCTCCCTTCCTCTTGTATATGTACGTAGAACGTCCTGCTATTGGTTGCAATATTCTTATACTGCTGTGTGTGTGTGTGTGGGATTCCTTCTTCTTCCGTGATTCACGCTGCAGGAAACACGAATGCCTTTTGGCGTGCACAATGGCGCGACTCGACGCTGTCTTCCGCTCCACCGGATTTCCATCATCTCAATGGTATATAGTCTCTTTATGAAATCTGGAAAAAAAAAGAAGAAAAACAGCTGTCGTCTATAACTTTAACGCCGTGCATCAATTCCCCCCTTTTTTTTCAAATCAAGAAATGAAAAGAGTCTAATTTTTGACAAGAGAATCCGTCATTTTTTGTTTGTGAGAGAATGAGCGAAATGTTGGGTATCTATATACTATTTTGAAAGGCGAAACGATAAACGACATAGAAGAGCAGTGAAGATTTAAAAAGGGAAAGGCCAACAACCTTCTTGGCTGATGAACGTGAATTGCCGCCAGTTGGCTATGTAGACCTGTTCCTCTACGTATATAGGCCTACATTTTTCTAGTCTACAGGGATGACTATATAGTCAACGGGATAATGATACACAATCCTAACTTTCGTTCTTCCAGAAAAAAAAGTTCAAAAACCTTGAAACGCTTAAACGCGTTCAACGAGTCAGAAATGATCACGACAGTCGTTTGACAGAACAATAATCATTGCCAACCATCGTAAGAGACAAGGATTGTCAAACTTCTTTATCCAACCAAATCAAGGAAAAAGTCAAATGCTATAACATTGAAATTTAGATGGGAAAATAGTCTAAAAAGCAATCAACAATCGGATCAATAATAAAATTCCCGGTTCGATCCGCATTTCGTTTGGTAATTCGTGCATGTCTCTGCGTTTAAAATGAAAAAAATTATTTGAAGATAAGACCAACCACAAATAAGAAGAAAAAAGTAATTTTTTTGTTGTTGTTGCTGTTTTTTTTTTTTTTTTTTTTTCATATTGTTTTCGATTTTCTTTCGGCTGTTGTTTCCGTTGCGGTGGTCCTGCGTTCGCAACAACCTGATGCGCCACATAGTAGATATGTATACCTGCTGTCCAATGCGGTTAAATACCTTTCCTTATTTCCTTTTTGTACAGCAGACCGAACGGTACCGTGAGTGACCGCAACAGCAGCAGTATTATGTATATAGTTATGTTCTTCCGTTGTTGTAGGGTCCCGCGGGAAAATAATGTCCATTTGAGACGTTCGTGAATCTTCCATCGCTGGTCGTCTATTTCTTTTTTTTTTGGGGAGTTTTTTTTTTTAATTTTATTTTCTTGTCTTTTTCTTATAGAGAAAAAAACAGCAAGTAACAAACAATGTTGATGGCTTTTACTTTTCACGGCCCGTTAATCCGTCTAAAATTAGATGATAATAACTCTCGCTTACATAGACGCTATCTTGCGTCACAAAACGGGAAGTTCTATTTAATATTCCAAACTGTGCATGAATCAATTGACTTGAATGCATATATAATACATATTTTTTTAAGGCGATGTAGGTTAATATCGACCTTGCAAACAAGAGAAAAAAGGATACGCATTTGAAACGTTCAATAAAAAAAAATTTGCTTTATTTTATGTCTATATGGCAGTTTAATCACCCTGAGCGGATCTTTTGCGGAATATATCGCGGCCGTCTAAAAAAATGTTCGCCAAACGGCTGCGCCCTTGTTCCTGCTATAAAAACCAATGGTCGAAGGCCGCAGTGATCGAACCAAAAAAAAAATAAAATAAAAAGACGCAAAATAAAAAAGAAAAATGCCGGGGTCAGGTTTCCTACGTGCCAAACTAAATTGCTATGGTGGTCAAACTCCAAGAAGATATCTTTTTCGTTTTGTGATGGAAGGGGGAGGAGGAGGAGGGGATTAATAGCACCCAGTAGTCGTGTATATAGCTGCTGTATGTCTAAATGACGCCGCATGTATAATTTTTCGATGGAAACAACAAAATGTACAGCGCATGTAGCTGCTCTTGATTTTGTTTCGGCTCTAACAATGTGGTCGTTGTTCTTTTATTTAATTTTTTTTTTTTTCGACTTGCATTTCTTCATGTTTTGTTCCTGGTGTAGGGATTTCAATTTTTATGGCTGACGCGCCATTTTTTATCTGACAGAAGAAGTCGTAAAAAAAGGCGACAAAAAAGCGGTTCGTCTTGTTTTTTTGTTCCCTTTTTTTTTCTTTCGTATGAGTAAGTTCGAAGTTTTAGCGAGTTTAAATTTTAAAACGTATTTGATTGTTTTTTGCATGTGGAAGGACGACGAATGCGCATAGCTCAGAGACATTAATAATATGCCCGCTTGGGTTCAGCGATATATTAAACATTCCAAGAAACCTGTGGATAAAGTGATAGACGCAACACACGAAACGAAATGTCACCAACGCGAAGAAATGTGTCAAAACGGATATTTCGTTTATTTAGATATTTTTTATTTTTTCCCCGTCTCATTTCTTGGGAATTTCCAGAAAATTACGACGCAAGATTTTTCTTCATTTTAATACACCATCTAGCGGCCGATTTAAGAACTATATCGATTTTTCGATTTTCTTAAACAATTTTTTAAAGTAAATGATTTTAGTTAAGAAAACAGGTAGGCTGACTTTTTTTTGCCGAATTCTGAACCATCACACACCACTTTCTCATTTTTTTTTCTCACCAGAGATAAAAGGTAGAAATTGTCAAGGATATAGATGATTAAGGAAAAGAGACAAGCTATTGGTGGCTGACCTGCAAAAATGGCGTGGATGGTTAAAAAATATACCTGGAAAGAGAATTCAGAGACGAAAAGAAATAAGCGGAAAAACCAGCTTCCGAGAGATAGGCATCAGCCGTGATCCTTTTAAAGTTAAACGAAGTAAAAAAAAAAAAAAAAAAGTTGGTTCTGTCCATTCGATGACTTTCAACTGATACACAAAACTAGCTAGACCAGATGTCCGGGATATGCGTCGCCTTTTACAGACAAAATATCAGGGATACCATATCACTAACTTCAATCTGTCTACATAGTCTCGTTTAACTTTAATTCCTTTCAATAACATGGCCTGCTCGAATAGTGTGACATCTGGAGAGTAGGCCTATAGCTAATGAAAATAGCCAATGACCAGGAAAATCAAACAACAAATTGGAAACGCTGTATAAAACCGCAACATTTAAATGTTCCTTAAAACTATGGAAATAATTATTGCGTCAGCAGATTAGTCAAGGAAAATGTTTGTTTGTTTTTTGTTTTTTTTTGTTTTTTACATATATTTTGGTTGCATTTTGAATTTTCCTTGGCCTGTTAGTGTTGTCTCGTGTTTCCTTTTTACTTTATTTTATTTTATTTTTTTGCATATTTATAGTCTGGATAGTTTGGTCGTGATTATTTGAATCCCTTCATTTGCCCCCCTAGCTAAATACTAATCAGAAAAGCAAAACGTCAATGAACTCTCGTTTCTAATGGCAATTAGGGGAACTGGCGACAGCGCACGAATGCAGAGTTCGACTCTCGTGGTCCCGGCACCACTTCCGATCGTCCCACTAGTCACACAGCAATAACATTTACCTGCTGTGGGGAGGAAAAAAATGTAAGCCAACAGCTGATGATCACGCACACGTCGTACCACACAGAAAACCTTTAGGGGAGGTTTGATCGATCGGGGCCGTTGCTCTGCGTGCGGTTTCCCCAGATTTATTTATTTTTTTACATATATTTCACCTACACACACGAAATAACATGATAACTAGTGTAGAACGCCTGATACACAAAGTCCCGTCGATTTCTAGTAGCTTTTTTTTTTTTTTCAGTTAGATATTTTATTCGTCTTATTGTTATTTTGTTGATACGGTCCATCGCATTTGAAAGTCAAGTGGAGATCTCGTTCGTCTGCTATCTCTAGAGACTAGATAGGCAGGAGACGGATATGTTAATTTCCAAAATGATGGGGCACTTCTTGCGTTTGCGTGTGCAACATCCATAGACGAGTCATCTATTTACACGGGCTGTTGAATCAATGCGTGATTTTCTCGTCCACGGCTCCTCTAGAGGCTTCGTTATGGGAGCAGAAAAAAAGCTCTTTGGTCGATGACGTCAATTTCTCAAGTGGATTTATTGAAAGCTCTTACATACATATATTTCTCAATTGGTTAAATGTGGGGGCAGGGGAAAATATAGACGAAAGATGAAGCCATATCGAGGCGGAGCCCAGATTAGGGCAAGTGTTGTTCTGCTGCGTTTTCGTCTGTTTATAGTAAGGGAATGACGCAAGAGATTATTTCTTCATGTGCGTGCCCCGCCAATACACGAAAATATTCTCCCACGAAACTGAGAGAATAGGCGACCATTTATGGCATTTCGTGCTGCTGCTTGCTGGTGGCATTAAATTTATTTTGCGGAAAATAAAACAAAACAACCATGGGATTCGGGATTTCCATTGATGGCAACGTTGCCGTTGACTGTTTTTTCTGAGGGGGAACCAGTGTGTGTGACTGTGTGTGTGCTTTCGCCTGTGGGGTGTGACGATTTTGTTTTCTTTCACGTCATGTTTTATTATCCACCTACTAGGCTTTTTATCTCAAAGCCTTGGTGAACGAAAGAAATACGCATTTAGTTTTCTGTTTTTGCCTTGCAAGTGGCTGCTGCTCCTTGGCTCCTGGAAAAAAAAAAGAAATTCTCAACGTCTTCCCTGTGTCCTCCGTAACATTCTGCTGCTTTACCGTTGTTCTGTATGGCACCTGCTGTACAGTTAAATGTTCCAATTCCCACATTATGAGGTCGTTATCCCATCCTATGCGAAGAAGGGTGTTTGGCGTCAGAAGAAGCGCGTCTCGAGACGGAGGCGATCTATAGGATGAGCAGCCATGGATAAGGTGAAAAAGGGTAGATTGGCCAAGAGGGCCAAATCTTTCAAAGAGGACATTATTGACATATTGTCCAACCTTCGCTCAACCCCAAACACCAACCAAGTGACTGTGAAACCGAAGGCACTGCCAATCACAACCACCATCACCAATGGAAACGAAAAAGAACCCAAAAATGAATTACTTTGTTTAATTGAAGACCTGCCTTCGTGCATTGCTCTCAATCAACATTTCACAAGTGTAATCAACAAAAACATCCTTCAGGTAAATCAAAATTAGTATTTTTTAAATATTCTATTCTTTATATAATTGAACACTTGCATTCATCATGATCTCCTTTCAGGTACGTTATGCCTTGAAGTTCTATGAAGATGTAGTAGTGAAAAATACATTGGAGTTGGTTCCTGGCTCAGCCTCCGTTGTCCTTGAGATTGTTTTCAATATCCTGACAACATTGGGAAATGTTTCATCTCCATCAGGGGAGCACAGCTCTTCTTTAATATCTGCCACGACCCTGGTACACCAGGCACTATCTGAACTCATAAGATGGTCAGATGACATTCTACTTCAAACTACGACGATTGATGGCAGGTCAACACCGACAACGACTGCCGATTCGTCGCTTCAGGCGGAAGTGAGAACAGTAGTAGATGGTCTGAAAATTGCCATCAACGATCTTGTCCAAGTGGTCATCCACAAAGCCGCAAACAAAATACCTCCACCTTCGACTCCTCAGAGTGCTTCACCGGCTCTGTACGAGGCTTCTCCGTTGCGACCACACACCGACAAGGATACGTACGTAAAAAATATTGTTCCATCCGTTTCCGCCTTCTAACACGTATGCATTTCTGGTTGTTTAGCAGTATTGACGGTTTGCTGCCTGCGCCCAGCCTCAATCGGGTATCGAAATCCTCGGATGGAAGTTTGTTAGAGGACGCACCCGGTAGCGTAGATTGGAGTTCAGATTCCTTGCCCGAGGAGCTGGATCAATCCCCGCCACCTAAACCCCCTCTACCTCTTAAAGGCTTACTCAGTGATTTTGGTACATTTTTGAAAACGTTTTTAAGCTTCTTTTATTCTCCTTCTGAAAACACGTTATTTCCGTAGTAGGTGAAATGGCTGCCTTGTCCATCCGAGATCCTTTGACTCCACCTCCATTACCGCCGAAAAAACGATCTATAGGTGGCAGTTTATCGCCAATGGGAGGCTGGTCTATCAGTCCGTTCAGTCCCGGCTGGGGTAACCCGCCTGGCCTCCCTGATTTAGTGCCCAATCAACCTTGGTTAAACGAAAGCTTTGATTCGGTTATGCACATAAACTCGCTGGCAATGCATGGGATGTTTGAGCAGCAGGTAATGCAATTCTCATTTCCATTAGACGTTTGGATTTAACCATTGTTGTTTGACTACAGAGCTCGGAATTCGAGATGGGAAGCGTCCCAAGAGCGTCGCAGAGATGTCACAATGGCCACCAGTTCGACTAGCGTCTTTTCTTCTTCGTCGACTTCTTCCTTCGCTTCTTACAACACTCATCACCAATCGTCCTCATCAGGTTTTCAGTGTTCCGCTACCAACGCCACCTCTTTGTCCTCCAAAATGTCAGCCAGCGAGGATCACATGGTTTCACTTGCCGTACCGCCAGCCTTGCCGGCCAAACGTCGCCAACGGGCCAATAGGTTGCCGTCCCAATACGACAATGTCGATCAGACCGACTGTGGCATTTCACCTTGTTCTTCGCTAGCTGGTTTCATGGCTGTGAAACAAGAAGAAATGTGAGTTTAACAGCAACAAGTTTTATCGCCGACGGCTTCCTGTAATCCCTATTTTTCTTGTTTATGACAGAGAAGCGTTTCATTTTAGCGAGGAGAAACGAGTTCACGCTTCTGCATCGGTCAGCGGTACCGGTACAACATTACAAATGCATCGCGAATTCAGCAGCCATGTTGAACAGTTGGTGACTATTAGCAGCGGTAACGGCGGCAATGCACCGCCACTTCCGCCCAAAAAACGACATGTCAAAGAATACATGGCAGCTGTTGGACAATACTCGCAACCGAGCGAAGTCGAACTCGAAATTTTCAGGAAGACGATGGAGGATTACTATCAAAAGGCAGCTATGTGGCAAACGCGTAGTGAATGTGAATCATTTTCATCGCGTACCAACAGCTATGTAGTCGCTCCTCCTCATCCGCCACCGATATTGCCACCCAAAAGGGGTAGATCGTCCATTAACTCGCCAACGGTGCTACCTCTCCACGAAATCTCAGCAACGACGATGGCACGTCTACCCGAAGCTGACACGCCACCCATCACCCGGCCTCTTGCCTCGATCAAAGCACCACCTCCCAGCAACACCAATGGCATAGACAAGGCCGATCCAGAATCGGACAACGAAGATGGTATGGAGAAGGTTGACCTCAGTCCGGAACTCGTTCTCAAGCAACCAGAAGATGAGGGCCCAGAAGTGCGCGGGGGTAGCCTGGACGCTCTCATCACGCATGCAGCGAAACTCAACAAGGACGACTACTTTTATCAGACAGCATTTTTAGCTACGTACAGGACGTTCATTACCCCGTCTGAACTAACTCGCAAACTTATTCATCGGTAAATTTAAATATTATTTACCCTTAATATTTATTGCTGTATGATTTTCAACTAACAACAATATTTCGTGTTTAAGGTTTCATCACTTTGTACGTTCGCCGGATGTTCATCTCCAGCGTGTCGGTCGCAGCGCCTTCTCTTTGTTGATTGGTGTGGTGGACGACCTTGCCCTTTCCGAGTTGGAAGATAAACTGATGCGTCAAATCATCGACTTTCAAAGCCAGCTTATCAGTAGTGGTGACCTCGTCTTGGCCAAAGCACTCCGAAAGAAGTTCCTGGAAAAATGCACTGCCCGACGTCTTAGAATTACTAGCTCTCAGGTTCCCCCGGTGCTAACCAGTCTTGGCGTATCGACGCGACAGAGCCACCTCTTGGATTTTAAATCGAGCGAGTTGGCTGAACAAATGACGCTGTTGGATGCTGAACTTTTCTTACGCAATCGAAATTCCCGAAGTTCTGGTATGGGCGCAGGAGCAGAACGAAGAAAAATCGCCCAACTTGACGTTGTTCACTGAGCATTTCAACAAAATGTCATACTGGGCCCGATCGAGAATTCTAGAACAAACCGAAGCACGTGATCGGGAACGATACGTCGTAAAATACATCAAGATAATGAAGCATTTGAGACGATTAAACAACTTCAACTCGTATCTTGCCTTGCTTTCTGCACTCGATTCCGCACCCGTACGACGATTAGAATGGCAAAAATCTATCACTGATGGACTTCAGGTAGTGTCTATTTAACATCAATCTCAAAATTGGCGCTGTCATTCATTTTAATTTTTATGGACAGGAATATTGTGCGCTGATAGACAGTTCTTCTTCCTTCCGAGCTTACCGGCAGGCGTTGGCTGAAACACAGCCCCCCTGTATTCCGTACATTGGCCTTATCCTGCAAGACCTGACCTTCGTACACATCGGCAATCCGGACATGCTAAGCGACAACCGGATCAATTTTGGCAAACGCTGGCAGCAGTTTCATATAATAGAGAATATGCGACGCTTCCAGAAATGTCAATATCAGTTTAAACGCAACGATCGCATAGTCGCCTTCTTCAACGAGTTTAACGACTTTGTTTGCGAAGAATCTATGTGGCAAATATCGGAGTCTATAAGACCGAGAGGATCGAATAATAGTTCTAACTCGGCCAAAAAATGAATGAAAAAAAATGACGATTTTGTTTTATCGGACATTTTGTTTTGTTTTTAATCACAGAAAATCACACTCTTGCTATCAAGACCCAGAAAATTCTTAATAAGGAAGCAATTAGCACAAAATATTTTATCGTCGTATGTTTTTAACTTTGCAAAATGGGTCGTTGTTGTTGGTATGTTTCGTTGTTTATGGTATGTTTGTTCATTTTTAATCGTGTATGTTTGTTTGTTTTGTAAGTGTTAGTGTTAGAAACAGAAATCAGTCGTTAAGAGATTTAATTGACCTTGAGACAGCTGCAACATTTGTACTTCAATCATGTTTATTATATCCGCATAGCTTCTTAAGCCACTGTTTCTATGTGTGTTGAACTTGAACATCGTGAAATCGCGTACTTTATATTACAATCAAAAAGAACCTGCCGCGATGGTGGAGTTCTGAAAGTGAAATTACTGAGACTTAAGGATCGAAAAATGCATTTTCGTCGTATGTGTTATTGCTGGTTACCCGTGAACTAGTTTTCACTTATTGTAAACCTTGTGTCCCACTCAACGCGTCTATCTTGCTATTTTGTTCACTAGCCCAGTTGGTTTTCTAGAGCCACATTTAAAATAATTGGATATTGGAATAAATATTATATAATCCAACGGATCCGAATAAATATTTTTTGTGTGTCTCCCAATAAAGCCGTGTGTGAATAAAAAAAGTTTTCATATTTTCATTCAAAATTTGAGTGGGAAAAAAAAAAAACATTCAAATGTTCCATGACCTTGACAGGTACTGCCAGCCCTAAGGTCCATGAATCAGCTGTTAATCTCTACGCTCTTATTGGTCGTTGAGACGAGTACACGTGCATCAGTTATGCACTTCAGGGTTTGATTCTATTCCTTCGCGTATCGCCCTTTTTGGGCTTTGTCCAAAGCAAAAAGACGCGAAACACATCCAAATTGCTTTTGACACTACTGGCAACTAGTCATCAAATCATTGTGAATTACCCTACGTTTCGAAACGTGATCACCTAAAAAATGGAATCTCAGATTAAACGTGAAAAGAGTAAACAAGACGAAATTTATGTCGTACCAGAAATTGAGAAACTTTTGGAAAGAGATCCTTACTTAAAACCACATGAAAATGAAATCCGGCACAGGTACTATCTTTAAATTTTGTCTTTCTACTGTTAAATGTTGGTACATTAATGTTTTCAAGTTACATTTCAGATACGGTAAATTCAATGAGTTGAGGAAAGAAATATGCCAATGTGAAGGAGGCATTGATAAATTCACATCTGGTTATAAATCATTTGGCATTCATGTTAACCAAGACAACAGCGTTTCATGCAAGGAATGGGCACCAGGAGCTCGACAGCTGTACTTGTATGGAGATTTTAGTAAGCCAATTTCCTTTTAAATGTACATAGATTTTTTGTGTCTTGTTATTGTATACATTATGGTTGAATCTCTTTCAGATGGATGGGAGAAAAGAGAAATCCATATACAAAGCTTGACTTTGGAAAATGGGAACTACACCTTCCTGCAAATCCAGATGGATCTTGCCCAATCAAGCATGGTTCAAAAGTGAAGGTTAGTTTTGTGATGAGCTTTGTTGATACCAAAGATTTGAGTTAGAGTATCTACCTAAATTCTGTAGGTTGTTGTTGAAAAAGATGATGGATTATTGTTGGATAGATTGTCCCCATGGGCAACTTATGTTGTTCAACCCCCAGCCAATGAAGGCTGTGCCTACCAACAAGTTGTTTGGCATCCACCCCAGGTATTTTGAGCAATAAACATTATTTTTTAAGTAGAAGGGTAATAATAGACTTTTTGTTAGGCATATGAATTTAAAAATGAACGTCCCAAACGACCTGATAGCCTCAGAATATACGAGTGCCATATTGGAATCGCTACTGAAGAAGGAAAAGTTGGATCTTATAAGGAATTTAAGGAAAAGGTTATTCCGCGCATTGTGAAACTTGGTATGTTAACAGTTTTGTTGTTGTTATAAATAAGTGCTTCTTTTGGTGAAAAAACTTAGTGTTCAAGAACTCATTTTTCGTATTTCTAGGTTACAACGCCCTTCAGCTAATGGCTATAATGGAACACGCATACTACGGTAGCTTTGGATACCAAGTTACCAGTTTTTATGCAGCATCAAGGTCTTGTTTGGTTATTTTAATTCTAATTATGTATTATGTAAATGATGAAGTTGTTTGGATATTTTAGTCGGTTTGGGAACCCGGAAGAACTCAAAGAGCTGATAGATGTTGCTCATTCTCATGGTCTCGTCGTTCTCCTTGATGTTGTCCACTCGCACGCCTCCAAAAACGTGTTAGACGGTCTAAACGAATTCGATGGCACAGATTCCTGTTTTTTTCATGGAGGCACACGCGGTGAACATGCACTCTGGGACAGCCGGCTGTTTAATTATTCAAGGTAACTGCAAACATTTTCTCCGTATTTCTACCGTTTATTTACATTCTTGTTTACTATAGCTGGGAAGTGCTACGCTTTTTACTCTCGAATCTAAGGTGGTACATGGAAGAGTTCCGATTCGATGGATTCCGGTAAGTCAAATCAGTGGTTTACTTTCTGTAATAGTTTTTAAATTTATGAATTTTTAAAACCTACCCAAGCTTTGATGGCGTCACCTCTATGTTATACCATTCACGGGGAATCGGCCAAGGATTCAGTGGCGACTACAATGAATATTTCGGGCTTAACACGGACACAGACGCAGTGTGCTATCTGATGATGGCTAACTATGTATTGCATGATCTTTACCCGGATGTCATCACCATAGCCGAGGTATTATACTAAGAGTTGAAGCTATGTATCTGATTCATTGTGTCTTCTCCACTGAATGCTGTTTTGGTTGTTCATTGAATTCTTCTTTTTATCTTTAGGATGTATCCGGCATGCCAGCGTTGTGCAGACCAGTAAGCGAAGGTGGTTCTGGATTCGATTATCGATTAGGAATGGCCATTCCAGATAAGTGGATCCAGCTTTTAAAGGAATACAAAGATGAAGACTGGAACATCGGAAACCTCATCCACACGTTGACTAACAGACGATGGATGGAAAAAACAATTGCCTACGCCGAATCTCACGATCAGGTTTGTAAAAGAACATTAGCGTGTTTTACCTAAAATTTTTTCCTTAGAAATGGAATTCTTTCATTATAAAAAGCTCAATTATTTGTCATCGAATATAGGCCTTGGTGGGTGACAAAACAATAGCATTTTGGTTGATGGACAAGGAAATGTATACGCACATGTCAGTATTGTCAAAGTCATCGCCGGTGATAGATCGGGGCATGGCCTTGCACAAGATGATTCGACTCATAACGCACTCCTTAGGTGGGGAAGGTTATCTCAATTTTATTGGTAAGTTCGCTTCGCCTTTCATGATAAGTTGTTGATTTTAGGAAAAGTGTAACTTTATTTAAATTAAAACCTAGGGAATGAGTTTGGCCATCCTGAATGGTTGGATTTTCCTCGGGTAGGCAACAATGAATCCTTCCACTACGCACGGAGGCAATGGAATCTTGTTGACAATCATCTACTCAAGTATCATTACCTTGAATGATTTTGATGCTGCGATGAACAACTTAGAAGAACAGTTATGGATGGCTGCATACAAATCCGGTAACCAACTTTGTTACAGACTTAATTTCTTGGACCGTTCTATAGCAATCTTTGTTTGTGTAGGCTTACATCAGTACAAAGCACGAGGGAGACAAAGTCATTTCATTCGATCGTGCTGGTTTGGTGTTTGTCTTCAATTTTAACTCGACACAGAGTTTCACCGACTACCGCATTGCTGTACCAAATGCTGGCAAATATCGCATTGTGCTAGACTCAGATGACAAAACATTTGGTGGTCATGGACGATTGGACCATAACACTGAATTTTTGTCGCTTAAGGAACCATTTGGAGACTACCCAAATTCATTAATGGTACACTTGTTTCTTCGAAGCGTAATTTTAAATGTCATTAATTGCTAACTTATTTACAGGTGTACGCCCCGTGTCGCACAGGGTTTGTGTTGGCTCGTTCCGACTGAAGTTAACTGTTGTAGCTTCTGCTAACAAAGGAAGCTATTAGTTGTAGGATATTTCAATATAGCTTGGAATGAGCTATCAGTCTGTTATCTTTTAGGATGTTGACTGAAATTGCGTGTTATGGGCTTTGGTAATGTTTTCGCATAATGAAATAGATTTAATAACAACGAGATTTAAATTTTTATTAAAGCACGAGTACCCGTGCACGTTTAATCGGTGTCGTGGGATTAATTCAGATCTTTATCTTTTATCCCTGTACATTACAAACAATTCACTGTAATAAAAACGGACATCTTTTGGTCGCAGGCAGACGGCGCTACGCAATAAAACGGAAAACGGTTAAAAGAGTTTGGCATTTTTAGTGCAAACCACATCGAAGGCAGAATTGTTTAATTTTTGATTTTTAAAAGGCAAAAAAAGTTCAAAAGGCACGGCAGCGATTTCGTTGACGAAGATTGGAAGAAACATCGATCACATGCATACGACATCAGATAAAAACAACTATCGAATTTCTAAGGACTGAAACAGCAATCGCGCACGCAAGGGAAGTTACGAGGGAATGGTAAACAAAACAATGACGGTAAACAGTAATGCAAGCGTTTGTTAGTTTAATAAAAAGAGATACACTGTTAGCAATTGACAAGCCGAACTAGAGACGACTTTCGGGATGGCACAACCTCCGTGATGTGAGGGTCACTTGATTTAGAGGTAAATTGGTTCTCTTCTTTTGTAAAATGGCAGCTTTGCTTTCCGATAGATGGGGAGACTTAAAAAAGATTTGTCTTTTTCTTTTCACCCAACAAGTAGACGTTCATGTCGTTCTTGCCTTTGACGAAAACGGTGCCACGTTTTTCAAAATTGTAACGTTCTTCAAGAACATGAACGCAAGCTTCTGTTGTTTGAATTCTACCGTGAACGCCAGTCGAGTCCATCCGACTGGCAATATTAACGGCATCGCCCCAAATGTCGTAGTGTAACTTGGACATGGTTCCGATACCTCCAGTCATGACACCGGCTGTGACGTCACCACAGTTGTAGCCAATGCGGATAATCAAATTGAATTCCAGTAAGTTTTGGTTGAAATTCTGTAGAACGCATTGCATTTGCTGGGCAAATTCAATCAGTTCAAAGAGATGCTGGTGACGATGAGAGTTTCGGGAACGCACTTCTGAATTCAATCCCGATGCTGCCATGTAAGTACTACCAATCGTTTTGATTTTATCAACGTTCGTAAATTGAGGCTGGCCAAGAAGCTCGTCAAAATCACTAATAAGCTCGTTGAGGACGCGTAAATATTCCCGTCCACCCAGATATGACTCATCATACATCTCGTTAAAGTTGACAAGACTTGCGAACAGGATGCCGGCTTGGAGGTGATTTTCAGAATAACCAGGACGGACTCTCATACGGTCAACGACGTGCGGTGGAAGAAGGTTGTGTAGCAACCAATCAGCTTGATCTCTAAGATTTTGAACTTTGGCTTTGCCTCTGGCAGCCACTGTGTTACAGTGGAAACTCAGCCGGAAACTGATTTCAAACTCGCGATTTAGAAAACAGACCAACAGAAGCAGTAGAAGTAGATGTAAAATAATCTCGTAACAAAGAGCCAGTTCAGTTTTCTCGTAGTCTGTCTCCGTAAAGTTCGGAATGCCGTCGCTGCTGCCGCTGGAATTGGTGTTGAGAGTAATGAAATCGCAGGGACAAACGGGCGTGGAGACGAGGACAATAAAAAGGAGAGCAGCCAGAGCTGCCAGAGCGTTCTTCATCCAACAGTTGAGCTGCGTGAAGTTGCAAAAATGAACCAAACTGAAGAAAAAGAGATACCAGAAAATGCGACTGGATTCTTCCTTTTCCTCCACTACTCGACAGCTGAAGTTAGACATCACCGCCAAAACGGGTAAGCTCATAAGAAGAGCACCGCAAACATGCCACGAGTACCAACGAGTACACCAGTTGTGGACGATGGAAAAGAAGTTCCGGCCAACAGCATCTTCGCAGCATAAATTATGTAAGAAAATGGCACTGGTTGCCAATAAAATCAGCGCTCCCCAGAAGAAAACGATGCCCCATGATAACGAAAAATCAAAATGAACAAGACACGAAAGCGAAACTAGCACAAAGGTCACCGCCGAGACCAAGATATCCAGATAGGTGTTGTACGTAGGTGATGCTAATGTAAGACGGGCCCCGGGTTGATCTGGCTGATGGGCACGAGCTCGATATTCCTGGAGAAGGAAGTGCCATGAACAATAAATTCCATAATAAGACAGGTTCGTTCAAATTTTGATACCTTTTCCATTGCCGTATCGATAAAAAATAATGTGACCTGACTTAAAGGTGGACGCATGAAATAGACTCGATGAGACTCATCTTCTTGAATACACCGGATCATGGCCAAGTCCGACTGTTTGCGCAGCTGGTGGAATCGGCTCAGACTGGCGTGTAGTCCAACACTGTTTTCTGTCACTGCACCTTCTAATTCGGCGAGCTCGTCTTTATTGTAGAGAGCTAAACTCATACTAGTAGGTGAACGTTCCATATCGGTGATACCACCAACACCTAGTTGTGAAGCGTTAGATGCAGTTGGTCTACGTTGCAGAGTGTTGGGAGTACTGGTGGCCCCTTGTGCTTTCATAAACGACTCTACTGATGGAAAAAGAGACAATTCGTCCGTTCTACCGTTCTGACCGGCCGGGCAGACAATAGCGTTACTACTACGCATTTCCACTGACATGGGAGCTAAATGATGTACAAAAACAAATTTCTCAGCAGTACAGGAAGGTAAAACATTTCTAATAGTAATCACCTGCAGATAACGGAGACAACTCGTCTTGTTGCGACCGTTGGGCATGATAGTGGATATTTTTCTTTTTGCGATCCTGACTCACTGAGCGAGAAGATCTTAATGGAGCTGACTCGCATGGCATGTTGCTGTTGCTATCGCTACTTGTGGCCACTTCATCCAAGATATCCAAAATGCTAGGAAGCGAATTGGCTTTTTTACTATTTGCGTTGACGTTGTTTCCGCTGATAGGCACCAGAGACGGGACAGTTACTTCACAAGGTAAAGAAATGGTGGGATCAGTTTCGTCCAACCACATGGCGGTGAATTCGGCCGTTGCTGAATCCTCAATATTTATTTTGTTTTTCCGGCCCAAAACGAAGTAAGTTTTCAATCCTGCGTAAAAATGAAGAAATGAATAATAGTTTTACTCGAGGATAAAATGCAACAAACCGTGATAGACAGCCCCTTCCTCGGAAAAATAGACTTGTTGGTCTAGCAAGGCAAACGTAGCCTGTGATACGTGGACTTGACTGGGCTTTCCTGTCGATTCCATTTGATTAGCCAACGTTACATCATTGGACCAAACGTCAAATTTGAAGCGTTTGACCCCGACAATACCGCAGAGTACAGTGCCAGTGTGAACACCAACTCGCATGCTGACGTTTTCATGGCGCTCCTCATCAAAGCGGCCAATGGCTTCAATCATACTGAGACCCATGTCGACACAGCAGCCAGCATGGTCTGGCCGCGGTTCTGGGCAGCCCGCTACGCAGTAATAACAGTCACCCAGCGTTGAGATTTTCTCACAACCATGTTGACCGCAAAGACAGTCAAAGCGGCCAAATAAATCGTTCAGCAAACCGACCAGTTGCTCGGCTGTTTTGTTTGAACTCATTTGCGTGAAACCCACGATGTCAGCAAAGAGAATGCTGACATTTTCCATTCGGTGCATATTGAAAGGACGGAATATGGTTCGCAACTGATCATTGACTCCAGATGAGAGTTTGCCTCCACGATATTTTTCTTCGTTAGACTGATTGTCGTCGTCTTCATCAGCTTCATCATGTCCGTCTTTCATGAGCCAATCGGCAACTTTTGGTGGCATAACGGACCGAATCATTTTTTCCTTTAATTGAGCTTCTTCTTCTAGTTCCCGCCTGAAAGTAAAATAGAATCTTACTAATAAACTGAGGGACTGACAGGTTTTGGTGATGAAACATCTTGTTTTCGGTACTAACCGAACGAGGAGCAACTGTCCAACTTTCAGGAAGGTGCAGCGCATTCGCACCTGGGTCATGATGAAAATATGAATGCCGATCAGATGAACTCCCAAGTGAAGTAAAGCTCGGACAAGGGTAGCAGCAGCGTTCGTCTCGCAGGATGCAACAAAGATGGAAAGTGCCTCGACAGTCACGGAATACAGACTGCTGATACCGATGCACATATACAAGGGTAGTGGGATAACGGTGTAGATAAGTAAAAGGGCCTCCATGGACAAGGCGAGTAAGCCAGCAGGGGAAACTTCACCCTCAATGATAGTACCATGTCGACACGTCAAATGGGCGGGAAGTGTCACCAAACAAACGGAGGCTGCCATAAGGCAGGAAAAGAGCAAATGATGGTTCTGATAGATCGATGTCAGCGTGAGGCAGAAGGCTAATGCAGAAAGAAATAGCATGAAAAGGCAGGAGACGGCGAAGGCTAGCCAGTGGTGGATTGTGACGGCACTGAAGTAAACGCACCACGACAGCGAAACAATGAAAATGTAGAGTAGAGCAAGTTGGAAACGGAGACGAATTTGCGGAAATGTGCTGCGCCAATACTGCCCCTCCAAGATATCGGAATCAAAGCGAGGGATCCACCAGAACGGAGAAGCCCGATGGAAAAGTAAGGAATGCTTTCGCATGTTATCCTTATTCCCGCTTCGGCAAGATGACCGTCGAGACATGTTGACTGTTGGCCTCTGCGGCAGGGCGGTAAGGATGTTGCGCTGCTGGATTCTCACCCTTTCTGCACTATGGTTAGTCATCTTTTCTCATAACTTTCCGAACCTGGATGTAGAGGATAAGATGGGAAAAGTAATGTCTCATTCTAAAAACCTGTAATCGGGGTTGGCTTGTAAAATGTGTAAAAGCCACCTCTTTCATAAACCGTCATTTAGGGTTCATGAATCCTTTCTACCTAGAAATTGTTACAAGGTTAGGCCTATTTCTATGTGTTACTAATGGTGAGGGGATAGCATTAGCTTGTTCAACTGTCACACACATTCATTCCAGCTATGTATGTCTTTTGGTTAGCATCACTACTGAGCATGGCTGGTTAGCAAAACTGGTTGGCAAAACTTTTCAACTGGTCAATAACTCCAAGCTACATAACACCGATTGGTCAAATCCAATTGCAAAGTTTTTCGGGTTTGCTGAAGTAAGGATACCTTCAAAGGGGTACTAAAGTGCTAATGACAAGTCATATGGTTAGAAAAAGATCCATCACAAGAGACAAGAATTATTAAACAATACCATAGTTTATATTTCAGCCCAGTGTGGGTAAGCGAGTGCATACAGTAGCAGCCAAAGCAAATAGTTATAACAGGCCCAAGGTAACGTTTTCACTTCTCATTCTGCTCACCTCCGACTTGCAGAGGCTATCGAGCCACGACACAAGTTTGATATTTCGAAAGGGAAACTACTGTTTATGGATTCTGAGACAACAAATTTTCGTCATTTCCTTTCATTTAAAGGAGATTAATTGAAAACGTTAAAAGTATCATCATATTCTCACGTGAATGGGAGGAGTCATGACAGACAAGACAGCCGCTCCTACTGTCTGCCACATCTCCCCCTCCTCTTGTAACATCGCCATTACCTCTGCTGGCTGTCAAACTTGGCTATTTCAGCTTTACGAAAATTTTAAGAAATAGTAAACACAAGCAACAAGGTGACACATTTAAGTGATTTTTAAAAATTTTCCTTTCTGTAATTTATCGTAATTTTATGCCTCGAAGCTACCAAATGCAAAAAAAAATTATATTAACAAACATTTGAGGATTTGACATTTTTTAAATGGTTAACTCTTTGGCAATTGGCATTAAATATAAGGTATCTGTGAAAATTTTAATGTCAGTCCCTAGAAAATTGGCAACAAAATCCCTCTTGACATGATTTCGCGAAACTGAGATGCGTCTTCAGGCACCACCATTGCTTTTTCATGACGTCATTTGGTAAGAGGTAGGTAGCTGAGCTTGAGACTCTGAGAGGTTGCTGAACCTACCTCCTAAAAGACAAATACAACGTATTCCAAAGGTTTTTTCCGACGGAGACAAGTAACCTAGTATGCTTGATTTTGTTTTGTGGATAAATCACGTGAAGACTACGGCCTTTAGTGGCGGTAAAAATGGCTGTAGTTCAAGTTATGAAACGCACAGATCATTCTTAACATTTTTAACAGTTTTTTGTTAGTTTTTTATATTTCTGTAATTTTTGCATCATCGTCACGTTTATCATCCATAATATTGGCTACATTTACAAAAAGTAATGTTCTTATGGTATAATATTACAAATTAATTTGTGATTTAAGTAGAGGGTTTCAAATTTTCAATGAATTTACATTCTGTCAGAATAGACTTGAGTAAATAGCAATAACTTTATACTCTCTACCTTATAAAAGTAAAACAGACCCTTTCATGTTTAGGTTAATAAAGCAGTTTATCAATATCATGAACAATAACATTTTGAAATAAAAAATCCTGGTGTTCATGAATGCCTTATATTATGTCAACAACTAAAAACTACCGACTAATTTAGCGTGAATTTCATTTGGAAGCCATTCAATAACTTGTCAAACTGACACCAGGGATTGTTCTTATTCCCCCCATAATTCAATCTTTCGATTTTCAATATTTAATTGCTTACTGATCCGTAGGAAGATTCCTCTGACATTTTCTAGTATATAGAAGAAATTGAAATATTATTCACGCATCCCTTTTTTACAGTTTTTTGTATAACATTATACATTCGTCCATGAAGGGCAGATAAACTGGTGCTTTAGGGGGGGGGGGATGCGCGGGTTATTTCGGTTATTTAAAATGCGATTGCTTTTTTAAATTTAAGTATGAAAATTAATTGATGTACAAAAAAGTGTAAATGAAACTGTTCGCGCCCAGAAACGATGCCTGACGAGACTGACTGACGAGTGAGGAGTGACGAACTGACGGATGCCTGAAAATTAAATAAAAACGTATGCACAACGGTATAAGTAGAATTGGCAACAAAGCCTCAGGTTCACACGAATTGTAATGAGCTTGGGTAAAAGTTTTTGACACCTGATATAATTTCGTATTTGGCGGTGATAGTATTCATTTTTTAAATTAGGAAAAGAATTTAAATAAAATAGTTTAAACAAGAAGGACATCGCAACGTGATTTTTTTATATCATAAAGTAATGTAGTAAAAAAAAAAAAAAAAAAAAACCATCTAGAACTTGCGAGATTTGCCACCAGAGCTGGACCCTTAGATCCAAGCTAAGAAATCAACAGCAGCCATTTTGTCCTTGGTCCTGGTGAAGAATGTAGAATATCTAGTGGCAGGAGAAGAAAAATTAATTGTGAACGGAAAAATTTTGCTGTCGTTCACTCGTGATGGAAGGTTGTGTCACTAACTGTTAACGGATTGTTATATTGTCGAAAAAAAAGTTTACTTAAAAATTGAAAATTTGGCGGCGACCCCTACTGTGGAGATCCCCGGACGACTACAGTGGGACGGGGTTGTTCTTTTTTTGAAGTGAAAGCCGTTGCCGTGAAGGAAGGCTTGAATTCTGGACGGTCAACAGAAGAAGCTATAGCCCCAGTCTTGGAGGCCCCGTTTTACCGCCGTGTTAGTGATTCGCAAACGTCTATTGAAATAGTGGCCAGCGCATTGGACGCTTTATTTAATTGAAGAAGAAAAATTTTGAAGAAAGCATCAGACCTGCCTTGTCTCTTTTCTGCCTATACATATTCAATGGCTGTGGAGAAGAGTGCTCTATGACCTCTCTTTACTTGTCCAAGTGTCATGTGCTGCTGGTGGGGGCAATTGTGCGATGAGTCTTTTTTAGCAGAAGGGGTGCTTGGTTTAACTTAAGAAAATCATGGCTGAACACCTCATTGAAGGGCCGCCTAATAAGCGGCCCAAACTAAATGATGCTATTGGCAGCTGCTCGACTGATTCATCAGGTAAAGCTCAGTTTTGTATTAAATTGGATCTTTAAAAACTTTATCCTTGCAGTTTTGGCAACCAAATTTTGTCAATGTTGTCAAGCTGTCATATGTTTGACAGTTGGGAGAAACTTCAAACATTTCTGTTATACCTCCAGTTTTCAACATTTTTCTTCATTTTGTTTTTAGATATGATTGGGAATCCACTATTTGATCTTGAAAACAATCTTCCTGATGAGCTCTTCAGCACATCGGGAGGTGGATGGAGTAGTGCTTCAACCAATGTGAGCCAGCCAACTGCCCAGTCACAACAGCAGCAACCGCCACAACAACAACAATGTGTTCAGAGGCCTCAGTCGATGGGCCCAAACAATCCTGGGATGGGAATGTCAATGAGCCTGGGACCTGGGGCACAGCAGCAACAGAATGGATCAATGGATGCTCAACATCACCACCAGCTTCCTCATATGGGAATGCAGAACAAAGCTTCACTGAACAATATGAGTGGTGGTGCAATAAGTGGCAGTGCAATTGGGCAAAACAACTTGAACATGGCTAATAGTAGTTTAAATAAAGGCGCACTTAGCAGCAAGTTGAACTCACCACCAGGCAGTGCTCCCATGACTATGATGAATTCTATGGGAAATGGCCCACAAATGATGCAATCAATGCAGCAGCAGCAATCAATAAACAATATGTTGAATCCAGCTGGAATGGGTGGAGTGAACGTATCCATGAAAACACCAGGATCTATGATGAACGCCGGTCAGATGAGCCAGAGTTTACATAATGGTCCACAAGCCATGATGGGCAATCCTAGACCTGTTGGAGGCCTTCCTAGCACTATGATGCCACAGCAGCAGCAAGCGCCACTAAGAGGGCAGCTTCTTCAAGGAATGAATCCTCAGGGACCCCGCTTGCAGGTAAAAAAATTAATTCCGCTTCTGTATACTCTTACTCTCGATCTAAACGAAGGCTAAATTGAAATAGGGACCAGGAATAGCTGGAATGGGAGGAATGGGCCCGAATTCTGGACCAGGCACGAATGTGATGGCCAATTCTAATCAGTATGGCTTCGCGAATTCGAATATGCCTAATGCTATGATGGCAGCCCAACAGCAAAGACCTATCGGTACAGCTAATGGTGGTATAGCACCAATGCAAAACATGCAGCAACAGCAACAACAACAACCGAGGTTTAATAGCGAGCCAAACATGAATCCTAACATGTCAGCCCGACCAGTTATGATGCCTGGTGGAGCAACAACCATGGTTTCGGCACCGATGGTTTCGACGGCGCCATCGTCAGTCACTCAGACTCCCATGGTGTCTGCCCAGCAGCATCCTCAGCAGCAGCAACAACAATACCCACCAGTGCCAGCAAATGCTCCTCAAGTAGCAGCAACTAGCGCTGCAGTCACCTCTGTCGCGCAACCGGCAGGATCGGCCGGTGGTGCTGGGGCAGCTAGCGCGGCGGCCACCGCCGACCCCGAGAAAAGGAAGCTCATCCAGCAGCAACTTGTACTCTTACTTCATGCTCACAAGTGCCAGCGACGAGAGAATCAAGCGAATGGAGAGGTATGTTGATGATGATGTATTCACCGTATTATGATTTCTCATGGTAAATGTTCTTCTATTCGGCGGTCCTGGTTATATCTTACATACAACAGTGCACTCTTCCACACTGCCGGACAATGAAGAACGTTTTGAACCACATGACGACATGCCAGGCGGGAAAATCATGCCAAGTACCTCACTGCTCGTCCTCAAGGCAGATAATTTCTCATTGGAAAAACTGTAATCGTTCCGACTGTCCCGTCTGCCTGCCTCTCAAACAGGCAGACCGGAATAAAGGTAATCGTGTTACTTTATGCCTTTTAAAATTTGATAATTAAAATAAATTTTTTTTTTTTTTGTTATTTTTGTGTTTACTTTTTACCCTTTTAATCAAAATAGCTCCTCACAACACTTCACAACCGAGTCCAGCCGGTTTTGATGTCGGCTTGGGCTCGAACTCAATTGGTGGCTCTTCGGCGACCCCTGGTCAAAGTGTCTTACCGGCGCACAACCAAAGCGCTGCTGTTGGAGGAGTTCAGGCTACGCCCAATGCTGTCGGTGGAATGCCTAGACCGTTGTTACCACCGCAGCAACAGCAGAATGCAATGGTTCCTATGAACAGCGCCCAGTTAGCTGGAAACAACCCTCCATCAGCGATTTCTGCAAGCCAACCTGTTCTTCCTGGCACCATGAATCGTGGCCCTGCTCATAACGCGGGGCTGCAATCCCAGCAGCAGGCCGCTGGTCCTACCGGGGCTGGTCCCAGGAATATTAGGGGTGCTATCTCAGACAACGCTTCCAACATTGAGCATATTGTAAGACCTAATAACATTTCCACAGTAGTTGACCTCTCGAAATCTTAATGTTATTTCAATTCTTTATTTTAGATGAGTCCAGTTAACTCAACAACTCCTTTACCCGGTGGATTGCAACCAAGCCAGGTCACTGCCGACCCTGTTCAGGGATCGAAAGAATGGCATCAGTCCGTGTCGCCTGATCTGCGTAACCACCTAGTCCAGAAACTGGTCCTGGCGATCTTTCCAACCCCTGATCCACAGGCCATGTTGGATAAGCGGATGCACAATCTTGTGGCGTATGCTCGAAAAGTCGAAAGTGACATGTACAAGATGGCCGATTCGCGTTCTGAGTACTATCATCTTTTGGCTGAAAAGATATACAAGATTCAAAAGGAGCTGGACGAGAAACGGCAAAAGCGGAAGGAACAACAGCAAGCTCAGCAAACACCAACGTCAACACCGACAACGCCTTTGCAGCAGCAGGCTCCGTCTACCCTTACACATCTTCCACCTGGTCAGCAGGTACCACCGCCCCAGCATCAACAGCAGCAGCAACAACAGCAACAACAGCAGCAGCAACAGCAACAGCAACCTGTACCATCGAGCAACAATGCAGGTTTGAGACCTAATATGCCAGGGATTGGGGAGTCTGGGCAGGGGCCACGAGGAATCGCGCCAACCAGTGGGATGATGATGCGCAATCCAGTTCCCAGTCCAGTGGGAATGAATCAAGTGCCAAATCAACTTGGCCAGCAGCAACAGCAGAGAATGTCAATGCAGCAAATAAGACCGGATCATGGAAATGTTGGACCGCCTAATCAAACCGTTCCTCCTCCTGGATTGTCACCGTACGGTAGTATGGGCACTCCAATGAGCGCTAGTTCGCCCTTTCCCAGTGCCAATATGAACCAAAATGCGTCCCAACAACAGCAACAACAGATGCGTAATCGCATGCCTGCTCCACCATACTCAGTGAACCAACAGCAACAGTCGCAACAACGACAACAACCTAATCATGCAATGATAATGCAGCAACAACAACAACAGCAGCAGCATCATCATCAACAACAATCAGTTCAGTCTTCCACTGACCAACAACAACAACAACATATGAATGAGCGCATGACTCCAAACGGAATGCCGTCAACGAATATGCAACAAGGGATGAACATGCCTATGCCGAACACCCCATGTAGTAGCTTTGCTGATACCCCCAGCACTATGCCAATGTCAGACTCGACTCCTATACATGGGGGAGGAGGTAACATGAATGACGCTAATTGTGGATCTACCGGGGGCAGTAGTATAAAATCTGAAATAAAGCATGAAGTGTCTTCTGGTGGCTACTTTAGTGTGAAAAAGGAAGATGTTGATCCACAACAAATGTTGCAGCAGGACGGCGATGCATTTGACGGACGAGACTCAGGATTAATCGAAGTCAAAACAGAACCTGTCGATGTTCCGGCTAGCGTTTCCAGTAGCATGGAAGGGACGGAAGATATCAAGGAGGAAGAAAAACCTGAAATGAAAATGGAACCGATGGACGATGGCCATTTCGCCAATGATAATTCCTCCTCCTGCCATCCACAGCCGCGTCTCACTGGCATCAAAGAAGAAAAAGAGGAGCCTTCGACCCCTCTTTCGGCTGCCAGCAATACCAACGATACGAGCAGTTCAGATATGAAGCCAAGTGGGGGTTTCGGAGGTGGCAACTCGGATTCTTCTGTCACAACGCCGGGTCCGTCCGGCAGCGCCAACAATACAACATCAGCTGTTGCCATCCCGCCCATTGTCCGGCCGAAGAAGGCGGGCAAAATCGTGTTCTCACCTGACGAACTTCGCCAGGCATTGATGCCCACTTTGGAGAAATTGTATCGTCAAGATCCTGATTCCATCCCATTCCGCGATCCGGTCGATCCGCACAAACTTGGCATTCCCGATTACTTCGATATCATCAAGAAACCTATGGATTTAGCTACCATCCGGCGAAAGATTGACAATGGTCAGTACAAAGATCCATGGGAGTATGTCGACGATGTCTGGCTGATGTTTGACAACGCATGGCTTTATAACCGTAAAACATCACGCGTCTATCGGTGTTGCACCAAGTTATCGGAAGTGTTTGAGCAGGAAATCGATCCTGTGATGCAATCTCTGGGCTACTGTTGCGGCAGAAAGTACACATTCAATCCGCAGGTATTGTGCTGTTACGGCAAGCAGCTTTGTTCGATTCCACGCGACGCAAAGTATTTCAGTTATCATCGCTACACTTACTGCCTTAAGTGCTTTAACGACATTCCCGGCGACACCGTATCTCTTGGCGACGATCCTACTCAGCCGCCAACGGTCATTCGAAAAGAACAGTTCACAGAATTAAAGAACGACGCGTTAGATCTGGAGCCGTTTGTTGATTGCGGAGAGTGTGGGCGAAAATTGCACCAAATTTGTGTCCTTCACATGGATTGCATATGGCCGCAAGGTTTCACCTGCGATAATTGTCTCAAAGCTCGCGGTGATAAGCGTAAAGAGAACAAGTACGGAGCCAAACGGTTGCCCACTACAAAGTTGTCGACGTTCATAGAAAATCGAGTCAACAATTTCCTGAAGAAGAAGGAGGCTGGTGCCGGTGAGGTGTCGATTCGTGTCGTCGCATCAGCCGACAAGATCACAGAAGTCAAGCCAGGCATGAAAAGCCGTTTCGTTGACAACGGAGAAATGTGCGAAACATTCCCATACAGAGCGAAGGCTCTGTTTGCCTTTGAGGAAATTGATGGCACTGACGTCTGTTTCTTCGGCATGCACGTACAAGAGTACGGTTCGGATAGCCCTAGTCCCAATACTCGACGCGTCTATTTAGCCTACCTCGATTCGGTCCACTTTTTCCGGCCGAAACAATTCCGTACAGCCGTTTACCACGAGATTTTGCTCGGTTATCTGGACTACGTCAAACAGCTGGGCTACTGTATGGCACACATCTGGGCTTGCCCGCCGTCGGAGGGCGACGACTACATCTTCCACTGCCACCCGCCCGATCAGCGCATTCCCAAGCCGAAGCGACTGCAAGACTGGTATAAAAAGATGCTGGATCGTGGTATCATTGAACGGATCGTTCTCGACTACAAAGACATCCTCAAACAAGCAATGGAAGATAATTTGAAATCAGCTGCAGAACTTCCGTACTTTGAAGGAGATTTTTGGCCTAACGTTCTGGAGGAGAGCATTCGAGAAATGGACCAAGAAGAAGAAGAAAAGAGGCGTCAAGCAGAAGCTTTGGAGGCGGCTGCGGCAGCCGTAAGCACGGACGAAACGGAAGCAGGACCGGATGGCAAAAAGAAAGGACAAAAGAAAGCAAAGAAGTCCAACAAGGCCAAGGCAAACAACCGGAAAAACAACAAGAAATCCAATGCCCCACAGACGGGCAATGACCTCTCGACCAAGATCTTCACTACCATGGAGAAGCACAAAGAGGTATTCTTTGTTATCCGGTTGCACTCGGTGCAAGCGGCTGCTTCATTAGGACCGGTTGTCGATCCCGATCCGCTCATTCAGTGCGACTTGATGGACGGTCGCGATGCATTTTTGACTCTGGCCCGTGACAAGCACTATGAATTTTCCTCTCTGCGCCGCTGCAAATATTCATCCATGGCCATGTTGTACGACCTGCACAACCAAGGAACGGACCGGTTCGTCTACACTTGCAACAATTGCAAATCGCAAGTGGAGACTAGATTCCATTGCACTGTCTGCGACGACTTCGACCTCTGCGTTCCGTGCTACGAGAAGGATGGTCATCACCACAAAATGGAGAAATTGGGATTCGACCTGGACGATGGTTCGTCTCCTTCGGACTCCAAACAGGCCAACCCGCAAGAAGCGCGAAAATTGTCCATCCAACGCTGTATTCAGTCTCTTGTTCACGCATGTCAGTGTCGCGATGCCAACTGCAGGTTACCGTCTTGTCAAAAGATGAAGCGCGTCGTCACGCACACGCGCTCTTGCAAACGCAAGACCAACGGCGGCTGCCCAATTTGCAAGCAGCTGATTGCTCTGTGTTGCTACCACGCCAAACACTGTACCGAGACCAAATGCATGGTGCCATTTTGTCTCAACATCCGGCAAAAGTTACGTCAGCAACAGCTGCAGCAGCGGCTTCAACATGCTCATTTCCTCAAGAGAAGAATGGCTGCCGTTTCCTCCATGAGTATTCGTTCGGCGTGCGGAACGGGGCCCAGTACACCTGGTCCGATGAGTTCGGGCATGGGGCCCTCATCGCCGCTGGAGAGTCCCGGAGCCTCTGATATGATGGGCATGGGTGGTGGTCATTCTCATCACAACCAACCAGGAGCCGGGATGAAACCGGCGACTCAAACTCCACCTGCCAATGTGCTTCAGGTAAAGAGATTTGCTCTGGCCGCTTTATTTCTGTTTGTTTTGTTATTAATATTACTCTGGCACGGCGAACAAGTAAATATCAATGGCGCTCTCCATGCATCATTGATTGTGTTTCAAGTGCTAAATTAAACGTAGTGAATTCCAAAATCGGCGATTTCTTTGATTGCCGAGTATTTCACCTCACTCACATTGTGTCATCAACAAAATTTGTGTTTTCTTCGTACAAGTTTCCTTGACTAGAAAAATAACATAAAAACAATTGAACATTATTTAGGTTGTAAAGCAGGTCCAGGAAGAGGCAGCCAGTCAAGTGCCTCAACAAGGTGGTTTCGGAAAAGGCGGTATGGGCATGATGAACACGATGGGTGTACGGCCCCATCAGCATCCGCAGCAACAGCAGCAATCGGTTGGTGGCATGGGAGCCGTGAATCCGGCGATGGTGATGCCTCCTCCTCAGATGATGCAGCATACTCGCCCTATGAACCTGCAACCTAGTAGCATGCCGGGCAACATGGTCGGTGCTGGGATGCAAGTGAATCAAGTCGTCAGTGGACCTTCTGGGCCGAACGCAATGGGTGGCATGGGCGGTAATGGCGGAATGCCCATCAACAATATGCAGGGAAATCGTATGGGCATGGGTGGTGAGCAACAGTGGGGAGGTCCTCGCTTTGCTGGTCCAGCACAAGGGGGCGCAGTCCCCAATCAAGTAATGGGTCAACAGCAACAGATGCGGCCTATGGCACCCAACAGTATGATTGGAGCTCAACAACAACAGCCAGGTCAAGCGTCACCGGCCATGTCAATGGGAAACGCTCAAGGAGGAATGATGGGTCCTGGGGGTGGAGTTGCAGTCGTAGGGCCTAATGTTGCGCAACAGCAGCAACAGGTGAACGCCGTGCAACAACAACCTCAGGCACAGTTGCAGCCAGGCAGTCTAGCACAGATACCTGTAGGTGCCGGCGGAATAGCTGTACCAGGAGGAGCTCAGCGTCCATTGCCGCAAGCCCTCCACCAACTGTTGCAGACGCTCAAGTCACCGAGCACGCCTCAGCAACAACAACAAGTTGTACAAATTCTGCGTAGCAATCCCCAGCTGATGGCAGCCTTCATTAAACAGCGCTCTGTACTACAACAGCAACAGCAGCAAAATCAAAACCAACAACCTCAACAGGGTCAACAACAAGTGCCCAACCAACAGGGGCAGCAAGGTTCGATACCCAACAACATGCAGGCTATGGCACAACCAGGAATTCAAGCAGCCATGCAAAATATTCAGCAACAACAGCAGAATCAGCCGCAACAGCAAAACATGCAACAAGGCTCTGGTCAGCCCGGTATGATGGGCAACGTTGGCATGAATGCAGGTACGAAATCTGGATTCCGATTTCTGATTGTTTGGGTGCAAATTCATTTTTTAATTCAAGGATTTGACAAATAATTGAGTGTTCCGTTATTTTACATAGGTCCACCGAATCAACAACAGCAAACTGTCCAGCAGCAACAACAGCAGCAGTGGTTGAGACAACAGCAGCATCAGCAGCAAATGATGGCTTTGCAGAGACAACAGCAGCAGCAGCAACACCAACAGCAGCAGCAACAGCAGGGCTTCCAGCAACCTCCTCCAGTACAGCATTTTGGACCAAGGGCAAGGCAACCGCTGCCGAGTATGGGTGGGTTCCCTCAGCAGCAGCAACAACAGCAGCACGGCTTTAGTGGAAACGGAGATGGCAACCAATTTATGAGTCCCAACAATCAAGGTCAGTTTGGTGGACAACAACAGCCAACAATGCAACAGCTGTTGCAACAACAACAGCAAATGAAGAACACGCCACCGCCAACCATGTCGCCTTCGCCGCAACAACAACAGGGTGGCATGATGGTACCTCCTAACGTTTCTCCGCAGCAGCAGTTGATGCATACCGTCCGATCACCGTCCTCCGTCTTTACCACAGACGGTACGTTCTCCGCAGCCCAACCCATCGCCCCGGATGGGTCCGTCGCCGTCCCCGCGTCAGCCAGCGCCTTCACCCCGGATGGCAACGCAGTCCCCCCATCACACAATGGCCGCTGCAGTAGCGGCCCAACAGCATCAACAGCAGCACCAACAGCTTGTGGGAGGGCACGATCCGTCCGACGCCCTCATGCAGTCACAGATGATGAGCAATGCCCAGGATCAACAACAGCAGCAGCAGCAGCAGCTGGAAACGCCGCAGGATCAGCTTTCCAAGTTTGTCGAGGGACTTTGATCGTTGGACTTGATCATCGCCTGTCATTCAGCATTAAGAACCGGGGAAGAGCTTTTTCAAAGGCTTGGGTATTCAGTATTAGGAGCTTCCTCTTGTTTTGTTTTGAGTTCTTCTCCGTTTGTTACACATTCTTAAGTGACCTTGACTGCGAGCCAAGCAATAGCAAGTTAGTAGACTGAATGCTGTGGAAGGCGTTCGTCCATTTCCCTGCACCTTCTGTCCTAACCCACTACCAAAGCGCCTCCCCCCTCTCAAATGGCAAAATGTAAGTGGACAAACCCATCACACCATGCATATAGAATCTGGGCACACACAAGCGGCAAAGTGGTGGTTTTCTTTGGATCACGAATGACATTTTTTTTTTTCATTATTATTAAATTTTTTTTTGATCTCAATTAAGTCTAGAAAGAGACTACAACAGTTAACATTAAGTCTAGACTCTACAACAGGCGAGTTATGGCGAGCATCAAAGATTGGATATGTTTTGTGAACTTATAAGATAATATACATATGATGCAAATCTGTATAGGAAACAAAGAGGCGGCAAAAATGGAACGCCGTTTTTATGTACGAGGAGAGTAAACAATTAAATTTAAAAAGGAAAAGAAAATTAGGAGGGTTTGAAAAGAAAAAAAATAAATGCTCAATCCTACGATTTCCTCCATCCCTCGTCTCTTTTTCCCGTCTCCCTCTCTTCCTCTTCCCCTTCGCAGTGCGATTGACGGCTGGATTTTTCATTACCTTCTTTGATCCCCAACATGCGAATCTTGTATATAAATGTATCAAGGAAAAATACCCAAATAGGTGGACACCACCGTTCCTAAACGTCCTTCTCTTCACTTCAACTTATCCACTCTAGGATGATTGTCTTTTCTTTTTGATAATTTTGCCACAATCAGACCGTCGACCGTTTCTTTTGTTTATGCGTGTGCGTGGGTGCGTGTCGTTGAAAGGAAAAACATCTATTCTCTCCCTGATCTTCCTCTTTTCCTCATTTACCTTGTTTGAACACCGAAATTTTTTAAAAAAAAGTAATACTATCGTATAAGAAAAATTCTGCTAATATCGACCTTGTGTGCGTGTGGGAGAGAGTGTGTTAAAAGGCAACTTCTGGCACAGCGCATCATGTCTTGTAAGTGTGCGTCTGTAATACGAAGTCAGTTGGATGACTGTAATGTAATCTGTACAGGTGAAATTCAACAAAAAACAAATTCTCAGTGCTATTATTCTATTTTGTATCGAGATGACGCGTTGGACTCGGTCTCCCAAATCGGGCGTCATTTATTTCTGAATAAAAGCGATGTCTACTTTGTAATGATTTCTTGAAGCGAAACAGAATTTTCCCGTATTTCCTTCTACTCCAAATCCACCACCACTCCTCCACAAAAAAAAGCAGCTGAGAGCATTGCTTTTTTGTATAATGATAAAAGGGAACAACTTTTTTGTGCTTGTCGGTCATTATTTGTCATTTCCGTGTGTGGTCGGTATTTTTTTTCACTCTTATTTTTTGTGTGTGTTATACGTGACTGTTGTGGACATGATAATGTGTACAGGATAATTTGCAGTTCATTTGTAAATATTACTTGTTACTCTTTTGATTACAAACCGTCTGATCATTCTTAAGTAAGATTGGTGCTTTGTTTCTGTTTATTTAGATGACACATACAAGCCATTGGGTTTAGATATGGTTTTTGCAGAAAAGACAAATCTGTAAAAATCTCCATAATGAGTGAACATTGAGTTACGCAAAGTTAGGACTGCAGCCGGTTCCATTCGCCCACTGGCGGGAAAATGCGTTGGCCAGAGGGCGTTTGTGATAGTAATCTAGATGGCGCTGGCTTCAGCCACCAGCACGGCTGTATCCTGGTTTCTCACAGACGAATTCGAAGTTTCGAATCAAGCCTTTTTGGTCGAAATATTTTTTATCCACTGAATTGTTCTATTTTTTCTTGAAACGTCATAGTGTAGATACAAGTACAAGCTAACGTTTTAAAAAAATGTGGTCAAAGTCGAAAGACCTCCACAATGTGGTTGAAAACACAATCGGTAATCAACAATGTAACGACCTGGAGAATCTGGAGAAGGTTCTGAAATATCACCGTTCAGATTTTTCTGCCCTTCTCAAACAACCAGTAAGCAAAAAAATATAAAAAAAATTCATTGTTCAGTTTTACCTTAAATTGTACTCTATTTAGGCTAAAAATCTTGATGACAGGAATCTTCTTCTGAAATCTGTTAAAGAGCCTGTCCTTTTTCCTGGAAGGAAAACAACTGCTTCACTTGAACAGTCATTTGTTGATGAGGCACTTATCATCTCAGATATGTTTAATCTAAACGAAAACATCTCAGTTGGGCTCCTACATACTGCAGAACAACAGATGCACTACTACCCAGATCTAACCAGGGGTTTAGTTTCAGTGCTTTTATACTACGATGCTAGACAAGCGATTGTAAGTTCACTAAAAATCCTCATACAAGCAAGGAAAGGTGTTTCTTGGGCAGTAGACACCAGTGACAAAGCTGTCAACTTAATCACAAAGTACACAGATAAGTTGGTGGAGAAAGGCTTGGTTGATCAAATTATAGCCCTGTTAGGGCAGCTTATTCCTGAAAAGGAAATGAATTTGCTTCATGAAAATCGAGCTCTTGGAGGACCAAAACACAGGAGGTTTGTAGTAATACTGTTTGTCCCTAAATAAGTTAAAAAAATTTTTTTCTTTATTTAGACAAGTTCAGGATTTCTTCACTCAAATAAGGCAATCGTTAGCTGACATCGTATTTTATTTAGCTGCTCAAAATGGATTGACCAAAGAAGATACATTATTGCTAGTAAATTATCTAGCTTCAATCGAACAAATCGACAACGTCAATGTCACGCTCTTTATGGGGCTTCTATACGCTGTTGATATCAGCGCCGTTGTCAGAACGGAAGAAAGTGAAGACGTGGTACGCTTACTACCGATCACTTCGGAAAGCGGATTTGTTGCTTCCCTTCAGAAACGTTTAACGGAACCATTGCAATGGAAGAATGCTGGTCTTCAGGCTTCAGTTCAACTTGCCTGGGCAGTCACCTTGGCCACCTTTCGCTCGCTTTCTTCCGGACTTTGCGCTCCGATTCAGTCGCAAGTTGACGAAGATGAGGCAATTCTTGACATCGCTCTAGACGGAAAGGCGCTGAACTTTTTGAGCCATCTATTGCAAACAAAAAATCATATCTACAAGGAAGAATTTTATCTGCGTCGCCTACATGCTCTTGTAACGGATTTGATCGTTCAAATGCCGCTAAAGATCAAAGATCTCCGCAACAAGGCTGATGAAGTTGCCCGAAACATCTTCGTCTATCAGCAGGAGGGCCTCGAGCCGCCGCCAAACTTGCCTTTACATTTTCAGTGGTTACTTAACTTCATAGCTGTACTGTATGGGGAGGATCCTCTAGAGCTGGAACTTTGTCTCGAATTCTGGTCCAGTGACATGGCCAATGCTGGAGTAAATTATAGGTAAGATCAAACATTTTTTGTATTAGACATCGTAAATGAATTCTATTTATGAAACCTAGGGTCTCTCAACGTCAAATGGCTCTCTATAAGTTTATTAGATTGGCCGGCGATTTGTTACCTCCATCTCTCTACATCTCTTATGCTAGCATGCTTTGTGGGCTAGCAAATGGAAAGAGAGCAGCACATCAAGCCTTCACGCTGCTAAAACAGAACAGCAGTGGTGGCCAAAGCAATCTGATATCCTGGGAGCATTTTTTCTCGTCACTTCACAGATACTTCAATAGTTTGCGCCAAGAATCACTACCAGTACCCGACACCATCTATCGCCATAAGCCACTAACAAAAGGCATTACGCCACAGGAGGTCCAGGGTTTGCAGGTGGTTTTAAAGTTAATGAGAATCATTCTACACCATGACCCTATTGCTAGGATATCTTTGGCTGAAAATCCAACCTGGATACCGTTGGTGGTAATGATCGGTCTGTTGGGTAGGTTCAAATTTTGTTTCGATTTTCTGGGTCTGTTCTGAAAGCCATATATTATCCCCTAGGCTGTGCTGTGCCATTGAGCTTAAAGGGAGAAATCATGGAAGTACTGGCAGCATTTGCACAGTCGCATGACATCGTCTACACTCTATGGAGTAGCATCGAAACAGCACAAATTTTATCGACAACCAGTGTTGTTTCAGCAAATGTCAAAGGTGTGTATGACATTTTTTTTTTACATTTGATTATATAACACATGGAGATATGTAGGTATTCAGACGGAACTGGAAGACGTTGAGTCTCGAGCGGAAGAGTATCCACTGACCAGAGCCTTCCTAAAGTTACTGGATGTGATGACTGATGTTTCCATTCCATCCAATTTGGGAACGGGGCATAGAACCCCTGGGTTCGATCCATATCTATTCTACGTCAAAGATTCCGTTTTCCTCAGGTTCACTGGCAGGGCGTATCGCAATGAAACTGAAAAATGGCAGGTTAGTTTGGCATCATCAGTGTCTGCTGGGAATATTCTGATTAGCCGGTCGATTTTTACAGATTGGCAATGCCTGTATCAAGCTTTTCCTGAAGCTACTTTCCAACTATGAACCGAGCGTGGAAGATTTTCAAGACTCTTACGTCGAACTACCCTCTGGTAAATACGATACGGATCCCCTTGTAGCAGTTTTTGTATTTTACATATGGTTCTTTCATCGGTAGGCGGCAATGCCATTCGATCCAAACAACCTGGCTATCACCTCCTGGTGCATTGTCTGCATGACTCCAATTTTCTGCGTCTTTTGCTTCATGTGGTAGATGAAGGTTGTCGCGTTTTAGATCTTTACACACCCACACTAGGAATAGAAGAGTTGGAAACGCTTACTCTCAATGTTCTGTTGCTGTTAAAACGTGTGCTGCAACTTCAGGTATATTTGGAAGGGGAGGAATGCAAATGTTAAACGAAGTACATTTTTAATGAATTTTCAGGAAGAGTTTGTGGAACTAATTCGTCGGCTGGGTTCTGGATTAAGAGTAGTTACATTGGACAGCTTGCTATTGGGAATCAACAGCCGTACTGGCAAACCGGATCATATGGTCAATATTGGGAAGCTAGTGACGTTGAATCAACATCTTCCCGAACATGCGTTGGTTGCGTTACACATTATACGACGAGTTGCTGCAAATCCATCAACCCAAAATCAACTTCTGGCTCTGTACACGAAATCTACTGCCTTAACCACGGGTAAGTTTTAACTCTTAAGTTCAAATTTTATAATCCGTCCCGTTCATCACCGTTATTCTTATTACAGCTATTCGTCACGGATTCGTTGAAGCTTTAGAAATGGAAGACCCCAACGATTCGCCAACGGTTCCGGTAGACCAAGACGGCGAAACTTCGTACGCTGGACAAGGATGTCGACTTGTAGTTCTTCATCTTCTTAGTGAAGGAATCAATTTACCCCATCCTAGTCTGGCCCATTTTCTTCTTGGTTTCAATGTTCAGGCTCCTTTAAGCAAGTAAGTTTTTTGCTAGTATGCAATATAAGTTTGTGCACAACAATTTACATGTAATTTGTTATCTCTTGGCAGAACCGTTCTGCAGCAACCTGGAATCCATGATCAGCCTCGAACATGCCTACATGCTCTTCTTGGCATTTTGGAGAAAAATATTCTCCCAATAGGGCACTGTTCGGGTGCCAATCTGCGGGCAACTGAATTGGCCTATAAGCTTCTCTATCAGCTCTGTTCACATCCAAATGTATCTGATATTATGTTAAGATTCCTGCGCTCGTCCAACTTCCTCGGTCGGCAGGTTGCTGCATTGCCTTTTGCTCCCGGAAGTTTTGAATGGTCGCAGCTATCACAGATGAGCTGGCTACTTAAATCTGTTGCTGTTGAAGTGAAAATTGCCTCGGACAAAGGCCTTCAGTCACACGTTTCGCGTCTAGCCTCACTCTTTCTGTACGAAGTGGATGAGACAGCCGAATCAGTCACTGTGGGAGACATCACTGACAGATCATTGTTGAGTGGCATATCTTTTCTTGCCAACCAGGATCAATTGGTCATGCGATCGAGACCAAAAATTGCTGTCCTTTTGGATGCTGTCAACCTCGAAGTAAAACATCCCTAGCAAAAGTCTAAGTGATTTGAATGTAATCAAATTCTTTTTGTTTAGGCATGTGAACTGACACCTCCCACAATGGAATTCTTTGATCCGGGTGCTATTGAAGCATTGGTCAAGCAGTGTGAAATCGTTAGTGAAGAGGATGTTCAGTTAACGAAAATTTCGTTGCTCCAAAATCGGCTACGTAGCGAACTGGCTAACCTTACCAATGTGGCTCTTGGCCAACGCCAATTGATTGTACAAGAAGTCCAGAACATTCTTTCGTTCGTGGTTCAACGGAATAACATAAGGCTAGAGCTTTCGGCTCGTCGTTCTTATTTAGAAGGGTGGCGGCAAGTCTTGGAATGTCTTTTGGCCACAGGCTCTCTGAACGATCTTTCATACGCACAGCAATGGAATATCCTGACTCAGATCACTCAAGATATTTTCACCAAATGTTTGACAACAGACAACTCATTGCCAGATTTGGTTCATTACTTATCAGGCGTCATGGTAATCTTGTTGGCAGGATTACGAGCTTGTGCTTTGGAGGGTGTTAACGAAACCGGATCATCGTCCAACGCCACTCAAGTGCCTTCAGATTACGTAAGATGTCTTGACGGAACCATTTTACGGACTCAAAGTGGTAATTTATGATTAAATCAAGACAAACTGTTCTAGTTTTAATAATCTATTGAACTCAGCACGTTCAATGGCAACCCAACGAGGAGGACCAACATCTTCAGCTACAATAAATGTTATTCAGCGCCAATTGGTGGATTGGATTTTGCGCGCTAGTGGATCTGCTCATCGCGTCCGAACCAATCTGTACAGCGCTTTGCTAAATAGTTTAAGAATCAGCAATCACACAGCCGAATTCTACAAATTGGCTCCTGCATCATTGCTTCAGACTCTCGTCCGTGATTGTAGCAGTGGCCACGATGTACAGCGAATGTTGGCTCTTTCCCTTCTTGATCAGTTAGCCGCTGCCGACAACCAAGGACCGATTGCTACCTTCTTGTCTTCTCAAGGATATTTGAAACACATGGTACAAGCATTCAATGCATTGCTGATGTCGACTATTCCCTAGTCTTCAGCATTTGACCAATTGAATTGAAAATCATATTCCCTTCTTGTTACTATTAAGGTAAATTCCCTGCTCCAGTTGGACGTTGGATTGGTGGGTGCTCTAGAAATGCAGCCTAGTATGGACGGCTTACGTACCTTATATGTGTACGAATCACAAATGGGGCTTTTGACTCGATTGGCTAGCAGTCAGAAGGGGGCTCTTGTGCTCCTAGAGAGTGGCATATTTCAGCGCCTTTCAGAAATGTCTGTCTTTAGCCAACGTCCGGAAGTAACTAGCGGAACTATTGAAAATGCACCGTTTATCCCAGATACTGCCCATCGATTCCATCAGATCCTTTTCCCCGCTCTCCAGCTTTCCAACACAATGCTTACCGCTCTTGGAAGCCGGCATCGCACTGGAAGTTCGGAGGTGACTTCATATACGGACTCGATCAAAGCCGAGTGTAGTTTTTGCCTAATCCCCAGATTTTGTTGTCATCTTAGGTGATCCATTTCTTACTCTCTCATAGCGACACAGTGAGTGCGATTTTACGCAATCGGAACTTAGCACCGGTGTCTTCTAAGTTGGAAGAAACGGCATTGCTTACTGCCGTCATTTCACGAGCAGCCGGGTGGAATGCAGTGTATGAAGAATCCCCAGCTGCCATGGAGGTACGCGGACAGTTGAGTCGTCTCGAACAAGTGACCCTTAATCTATTGCCGGTTTATATTCTTGGTATGTAAATCAACAAAAACATTTTATTTTTGGTTCCTTAAAAAATTTACTTCCCTTTTTCGTGATTAGGGGAGAATATTTTGGCCGAATTCGGTCTTGTATCTAGCAAAGTGTGTTTGCAGGTGGCTGTTAACATTTTAAAACTCGCTCGATCTCTGACTACACAGAATCGTGCTATTTTCGCACCGAGCTTCGATCGTCCTAATAAATCATGTCTTTCCCTGGGAATCCTTACTAAAACCTTGATCAGCTCCTCAGCGATTTTGATCAGTGCACAAGAGAAAAGTGAAATTTGTCGCCGCCGATTAGACTCTATTCAAGATTTGACGACACAACAGCTGATGGAACTGTTGCCTGCCGATACAGATGAGAAACTGCCTGCTCAAGTCCGTCGCATGATTGGAGCCAAAACGCTAGAACAAGAACTGAAAAACTGGGAAGAACTCTTAGAACTCTGCAGTCTAGTGCTGGAATCTGCCACCTGGCTCTTGTGGCACCATATGGAACATTATTTCCAGTATAAGAAGTCATTGGCTTTCGGTGGATCATCAGCGATTTTGAGTCAAGAAGATCTTGGTCGATTAAAAAAGGAAGCGCCGACACATCTTAATGCAATCTTGTTTAAGAAAATGAATGAATGCGAGCAGGTAACAAAATCGAGGAAATTTTTTGTTTTTAGAAGATGTTTGCTAACACAACTTATTTGTCCTTTTTAGGTGTACCTACACAGAAAAGGTCGTCACGGTTTTGTTCAAGCGCTACTTCGACGAGTAAAACGTTTGCTCAGCGTGTAATTTTATACTTTCGTTTGGGGGTTACAGTGTCTGAACAAGTGGTAAATTTTTCGTTGATTAAAGAGGATGTGAACATCTAAATTCTTCATCATGTTAAGCCAGTAAACTATTTTGGTAATCATTTGAATAGCTTAGTAAATTAAAATATTTTAAAAGGTAAATAATAGATTTAATAAGACGGGAAAAGATAGCCACGGGTAGCTTAATGGGGTCGATAAGCAAACTGAAACTATTGCTTTGTGTTTTGGACATGGTCGTAAATCATCTGGGCTAGGTTTGCGTTTTGATCTTTAGAGAGAATGAACGAAATAGATTAATTAAATGCGGTGAAACATTGCAAAGTTTTAACTTAATACCTTTGAAGTATATTATGTCATACATGTCCTTGCAGCTCGGATCGTCTTCAAGGAGTCGTCCTAATACTCGACAAAAAGCTTGTGCCTGTTGAGTTCGTTCGAATGCGGTGAGTTCTAAGCAACGTAAACAGGTTTTAGAGAAACCTAATTGATTAGGGATGCAATAGCACATATTAAAGTTTACTTGAATTAGTGTGTCCTATGGTATTCATTTCGTACAGGACGAAAAGAATTGATGGCATTTCCATCATGACATATACAGGGGCTTTGGATCCTTCAGGCTGGATTAAGTAAACAGTAGCTGAGTAGGGCCGCCCTCTCATTCCAGCTCGGCAAATAATAACGTCTTCCAGAGTCTACAACGTATACCCCGGTGAATGATTCGGAGAACACCAACGATGAATATAATTTACAATTTATAATACCTTGACTCTTTCTATTTGTCCACATGGCGCCATATCTTGGAAACTCGGGGTACAAAAACACGTGTCAGGAATCAGTATTAACATCTTCTTAGATGCTAACTGGATTTTTTCTTCAAACTCGAAATGGGATGCACGATCTCGGAGACCTGGTTTTCAAAAATTTACATTTCAGGAAGAGATGTCAATGATAAGAGAAAGACGACACTACTTTGACTGTTTTCGCTTGCAGGAAGGATTATTTTTAAGAACCCATAATAGTAGGAATATGCCAGTCCGTGTCCAATAGCCATCACACGGTCATCTAGCAGAACTTCACAGTCAACAAGGTTCTCCGTAAGTTTCACTACCGAAATGAAAATAATATACAGGCCACACAATCCAAATGAAGTTGGCCAGTGTGAGCTAATTTCAGTCATCACCATGGGATCTGATGAGCTGATCTAAAAAAGGGGGGAAAAAAACAACAACAAAACAATAACAGTAATGGTACATCTGTTTGTTGCTCTCTCTGTCTGAAGTTAAAAAAAAACTGAGCATATAGGGGAAAATAGTGACTCACAAACAATAGAGAAAGCAAAATGATGACAGTGAAGAAATTGGCAGAGTTTCGCGAATTAAATACGTGAAGTACCACCCGGGATATAGATCCATCGTAGCGAGTTCTCAAGTGAAAAATCTCTTCGGAAAACAGGCAAACACGACGAATAATCTCGGCCATTACAAATGTCATCCCAAACCACATGAGGAAGCCAACTGTAAAGAATGTTCTTTGAGTTACATAAACAAAAAATTAAATTTGTACTTTATACCTTGTACTGCAATTTGTTGAGATCCATGACCCTCATGTTTAACAGGGGGAAATAAGAATGCTAGAAAAGTTTCGACAGCATGTGAAAAATACTATAGTAAGGGAGACTTGCATAATTTAATACCAATCAAAAGCAATCCAGAACCTATTGTGAAAGCTAGTATCTCAGCTCTGTATCCACGGTTTTTAGGCATTCCACTAGGCTCTTGTTTTACTGGATTGCTGCTCGTTTTCTTGGGTTCACGAATTTTTGTTTTTCCAAAGTAATCAGTTTGAGGGGTCAAGCCTAAGGATCCCATATTTTACTGAAAGGAACAAACTAAAGTAACAGCGAACTAAACAGTGCTTGATGTTTTGCATCAAAAGCTTTGTAAATCACACTGCTGATGACCTGCCTACACCATAGAACTAATGTGTCTCAGGTTTCTTTCTACTCGACTGCGTTATGAAGGCAGAGTCGGGGTTTTTCAACTGATAACAGTACCAGGGGAGTCCCCTGCAAAACAGCCATCATCGGCATAGAAGAGTACCTGTCTCTATCTGTTAATTTTACCTTTTCCTGTATCATAAATTTTCAAGGGCATATCCTACGGAACGCCGTTTGACCCACTTGTTAATAGACAACTCTTTTTTTTTTAATTTCTTTTATTTATTAGGTGTCACTGGCCATGGCGGGGAGCCACTGGTTACAGATTACGGGCCACGCATGGAGGACCTTATACACCGACATAACATATTGTATACATTTATAATAGACAACTCTTTTTCGATAGTTGTCCGTTAATTTAACAAATAAATAGATAGCTTGCACTAGCCATCTAGCGGTCAAAATCGTCACTTGAAGGAGGGTTTTGAATAGACGACTTTAAGGGAGAAGGAGTCTACCTAACTATTGTTGAACGATTGTTAGGTCGATTTCGATCGCCATTGTACAGTTAATGGCGTCGCGCATTGGAAGTATATGCGTGTGTGAATTTCGATGAGTGTTGCACACCTTGGAGGCCTCGTTGATAATCGTATTGATAATATAGGTATATAAGGCAATTAGTTATGGAATAATTTCTCACACTCAAATCAGGTTTTTTTTCTGTTCATTTTATAGTTTCTGAATAAAACGTAAAAAAACATAAATTAAGTTGGTGCGCTAACAGCACTGTTTTCGTTCATTTTTTAAACGGCTAGTTTAACGAGAAAACCAATGACGAATTTGAAATCAGCGTTCATTTTCGATTACGCCGTATGATTTTAGAAGAATTTCAAGAGATGCCGTTTTTGGCCGATTTTGACAAAAGTGGGAAGGCTATACCCTTCCCACTTTTTCATTTTTGGCCAAATTTCAAATTTTGCATAAAATACATGAATTCGATTCAGAATGGAATGAAAATAACGCAAATCAGATATATTTTTCTGTCGGTCTTAAAGATTTTGATTTAAACGTTAAAAACCATAAATTAATTTGGTGCGCTAACAGCACTGTTTTCGTTAATTTCAAGAGATGCCGTTTTTGGCCAATTTTGACAAAAGTGGGAAGGCTATACCCTTCCCACTTTTTCATTTTTTGCCAAATTCGAAATTTAGCTTAAAATACATGATTTCGATTCAGAATGGAATGAAAATCAAGCAAATCAAGTTTATTTTTCTATTGGTCTTAAAGATTTTGATTTAAACGTTAAAAACCATTAATTAAGTTGGTGCGCTATCAGCACTGTTTTCGTTCATCTTTTAAACGGCTAGTTTAACGAGAAAACCAATGACGAATTTGAAATCAGCGTTCATTTTCGATTACGCCGTATGATTTTAGAAGAATTTCAAGAGATGCCGTTTTTGGCCGATTTTGACAAAAGTGGGAAGGCTATACCCTTCCCACTTTTTCATTTTTGGCCAAATTCGAAATTTAGCTTAAAATACATGATTTCGATTCAGAATGGAATGAAAATCACGCAAATCAAGTTTATTTTTCTATTGGTCTTAAAGATTTTGATTTAAACGTTAAAAACCATAAATTAATTTGGTGCGCTAACAGCACTGTTTTCGTTAATTTTAAAAACGGCTAGTTTAACGAGAAAACCAATGACGAATTTGAAATCAGCGTTCAGTTTCGATTATTCCGTGTGATTTTTGGGGAATTTCAAGAGATGTGATTTCTGGCCGATTTTGACAAAAGTGGGAAGGCTATACCCTTCCCACTTTTTCATTTTTGGCCAAATTCGAAATTTAGCTTAAAATACATGATTTCGATTCAGAATGGAATGAAAATCACGCAAATCAAGTTTATTTTTCTATTGGTCTTAAAGATTTTGATTTAAACGTTAAAAAACATTAATTAAGTTGGTGCGCTAACAGCACTGTTTTCGTTCATCTTTTAAACGGCTAGTTTAACGAGAAAACCAATGACGAATTTGAAATCAGCGTTCATTTTCGATTACGCCGTATGATTTTAGAAGAATTTCAAGAGATGCCGTTTTTGGCCGATTTTGACAAAAGTGGGAAGGCTATACCCTTCCCACTTTTTCATTTTTGGCCAAATTCGAAATTTAGCTTAAAATACATGATTTCGATTCAGAATGGAATGAAAATCACGCAAATCAAGTTTATTTTTCTATTGGTCTTAAAGATTTTGATTTAAACGTTAAAAACCATAAATTAATTTGGTGCGCTAACAGCACTGTTTTCGTTAATTTTAAAAACGGCTAGTTTAACGAGAAAACCAATGACGAATTTGAAATCAGCGTTCAGTTTCGATTATTCCGTGTGTTTTTGGGGAATTTCAAGAGATGTCGTTTCTGGCCGATTTTGACAAAAGTGGGAAGGCTATACCCTTCCCACTTTTTCATTTTTTGCCAAATTCGAAATTTAGCTTAAAATACATGATTTCGATTCAGAATGGAATGAAAATCACGCAAATCAAGTTTATTTTTCTATTGGTCTTAAAGATTTTGATTTAAACGTTAAAAACCATAAATTAATTTGGTGCGCTAACAGCACTGTTTTCGTTAATTTTAAAAACGGCTAGTTTAACGAGAAAACCAATGACGAATTTGAAATCAGCGTTCAGTTTCGATTATTCCGTGTGATTTTTGGGGAATTTCAAGAGATGTGATTTCTGGCCGATTTTGACAAAAGTGGGAAGGCTATACCCTTCCCACTTTTTCATTTTTGGCCAAATTCGAAATTTAGCTTAAAATACATGATTTCGATTCAGAATGGAATGAAAATCACGCAAATCAAGTTTATTTTTCTATTGGTCTTAAAGATTTTGATTTAAACGTTAAAAAACATTAATTAAGTTGGTGCGCTAACAGCACTGTTTTCGTTCATCTTTTAAACGGCTAGTTTAACGAGAAAACCAATGACGAATTTGAAATCAGCGTTCATTTTCGATTACGCCGTATGATTTTAGAAGAATTTCAAGAGATGCCGTTTTTGGCCGATTTTGACAAAAGTGGGAAGGCTATACCCTTCCCACTTTTTCATTTTTTGCCAAATTCGAAATTTAGCTTAAAATACATGATTTCGATTCAGAATGGAATGAAAATCACGCAAATCAAGTTTATTTTTCTATTGGTCTTAAAGATTTTGATTTAAACGTTAAAAACCATAAATTAATTTGGTGCGCTAACAGCACTGTTTTCGTTAATTTTAAAAACGGCTAGTTTAACGAGAAAACCAATGACGAATTTGAAATCAGCGTTCAGTTTCGATTATTCCCTGTGATTTTTGGGGAATTTCAAGAGATGTGATTTCTGGCCGATTTTGACAAAAGTGGGAAGGCTATACCCTTCCCACTTTTTCATTTTTGGCCAAATTCGAAATTTAGCTTAAAATACATGATTTCGATTCAGAATGGAATGAAAATCACGCAAATCAAGTTTATTTTTCTATTGGTCTTAAAGATTTTGATTTAAACGTTAAAAACCATAAATTAATTTGGTGCGCTAACAGCACTGTTTTCGTTAATTTTAAAAACGGCTAGTTTAACGAGAAAACCAATGACGAATTTGAAATCAGCGTTCAGTTTCGATTATTCCGTGTGATTTTTGGGGAATTTCAAGAGATGTGATTTCTGGCCGATTTTGACAAAAGTGGGAAGGCTATACCCTTCCCACTTTTTCATTTTTGGCCAAATTCGAAATTTAGCTTAAAATACATGATTTCGATTCAGAATGGAATGAAAATCACGCAAATCAAGTTTATTTTTCTATTGGTCTTAAAGATTTTGATTTAAACGTTAAAAAACATTAATTAAGTTGGTGCGCTAACAGCACTGTTTTCGTTCATCTTTTAAACGGCTAGTTTAACGAGAAAACCAATGACGAATTTGAAATCAGCGTTCATTTTCGATTACGCCGTATGATTTTAGAAGAATTTCAAGAGATGCCGTTTTTGGCCGATTTTGACAAAAGTGGGAAGGCTATACCCTTCCCACTTTTTCATTTTTGGCCAAATTCGAAATTTAGTTAAAATACATGATTTCGATTCAGAATGGAATGAAAATCACGCAAATCAAGTTTATTTTTCTATTGGTCTTAAAGATTTTGATTTAAACGTTAAAAACCATAAATTAATTTGGTGCGCTAACAGCACTGTTTTCGTTAATTTTAAAAACGGCTAGTTTAACGAGAAAACCAATGACGAATTTGAAATCAGCGTTCAGTTTCGATTATTCCGTGTGTTTTTTGGGGAATTTCAAGAGATGTCGTTTCTGGCCGATTTTGACAAAAGTGGGAAGGCTATACCCTTCCCACTTTTTCATTTTTTGCCAAATTCGAAATTTAGCTTAAAATACATGATTTCGATTCAGAATGGAATGAAAATCACGCAAATCAAGTTTATTTTTCTATTGGTCTTAAAGATTTTGATTTAAACGTTAAAAACCATAAATTAATTTGGTGCGCTAACAGCACTGTTTTCGTTAATTTTAAAAACGGCTAGTTTAACGAGAAAACCAATGACGAATTTGAAATCAGCGTTCAGTTTCGATTATTCCGTGTGATTTTTGGGGAATTTCAAGAGATGTGATTTCTGGCCGATTTTGACAAAAGTGGGAAGGCTATACCCTTCCCACTTTTTCCATTTTGCCAAATTCGAAATTTAGCTTAAAATACATGATTTCGATTCAGAATGGAATGAAAATCACGCAAATCAAGTTTATTTTTCTATTGGTCTTAAAGATTTTGATTTAAACGTTAAAAAACATTAATTAAGTTGGTGCGCTAACAGCACTGTTTTCGTTCATCTTTTAAACGGCTAGTTTAACGAGAAAACCAATGACGAATTTGAAATCAGCGTTCATTTTCGATTACGCCGTATGATTTTAGAAGAATTTCAAGAGATGCCGTTTTTGGCCGATTTTGACAAAAGTGGGAAGGCTATACCCTTCCCACTTTTTCATTTTTTGCCAAATTCGAAATTTAGCTTAAAATACATGATTTCGATTCAGAATGGAATGAAAATCACGCAAATCAAGTTTATTTTTCTATTGGTCTTAAAGATTTTGATTTAAACGTTAAAAACCATAAATTAATTTGGTGCGCTAACAGCACTGTTTTCGTTAATTTTAAAAACGGCTAGTTTAACGAGAAAACCAATGACGAATTTGAAATCAGCGTTCAGTTTCGATTATTCCGTGTGATTTTTGGGGAATTTCAAGAGATGTGATTTCTGGCCGATTTTGACAAAAGTGGGAAGGCTATACCCTTCCCAATTTATCATTTTTGGCCAAATTCGAAATTTAGCTTAAAATACATGATTTCGATTCAGAATGGAATGATCGCAAATCAGGTTTATTTTTCTATTGGTCTTAAAGTGGGAAGGCGGGTTGAAGGCGGGGATTATCACCGCACGCTTCATAGGCCATGGATACGGGTCAGTTTTGCCGGAAGAGCAAAAGGTTTCCGAGACTCTATGGCGAATTGGCGACCAGGCCGGACCCTATCGGGAACTTCCTGAACGGAGTGAGGGCCTCTAGTTTTATTCGTCTTTTGCATAAAAAGCGGATAAAGAAAAAGAAAGTTTTGTTGCAATTGCTTGCACCTAAAAGAAACCAAACTTCCTCTAATTAAGAGTTGTCTCGCAACTATACGTACTACCATTTGAGTTTGTTTCCGGGTCATAGTTGAAATACAAACTTGAAAGTTCCCAATTGTGTGTATTGCCACTTATTGAATTCCATCAGAAATCAGGTAGTTTTGCAAGAAGCATGTGCAGGAAAACACAAACTGCAAAACAAGACATCCCTTATAGCAGTTATCTAAGACCAATTTCGAACCGTGACAAAAGAATATAAATAAGCGAATAAATTAAAAATGCGGATTATAAAAAAAAAAAAAAAAAACTCATTTTTCGGATCTGTTATGCAATAAGTGAAACCCAACCATTTTTGTTTGCAATCCAAGCTGAGCTATTTGCTCTAATCAGTCGGTTGCTTATTGGCAATTATTTACAACAAGGAAGTTGGGAAGACAATACTTTCATCAGAAGTGATTTAAGTGAAATCTGGTAAAGCCAACAAACAGGAGCAGTGCCGAAGACAACGAGAACCAAGGGACGAAAGTAGTTGAGCCGTTCTTTTCATTTTGCTGATGGTCATCCTGGACATCCTCGTCGTCCAATCCGCGGTGTTCAACTGGTAGCTGGCTAGAATCCAACTCCTGGGGTAGTTGATCTAAGTGTTGGTTATCGTTTCGGTGGTCACTGTCGTCGATTTGTCGCTTTCTTCTCTCTGATTCGCTACCAACTTGTTTGACTCCCTCATGATCAGCTTCATCATCAGACAAGACATTGTGGGGTTTTTCATCGACGGAGGCTAGATCTCCGTCCTCGGCCGTTGATGAAGCGGTTGACAAATCTGGTTCTGTTGTGCTATCTTCTTCGGCGGTTGTGTCAGTCGTGGCTTCACGGGACAACACCTCAGCGATTTTACTACAAAGATCAAAACAAAAATGTCAACACCTTTTCGAATAACAAGTCAATCAAAAAGAAAAACTAATGTCTGTGAATTTTCTTACCTCAGCAGCGTTTCTGACGGAGCTTCACCAGATAGCCAGTCCTCGAAGTTGCTTCAAAGGTTATAAAAAAAAAAAAAAACGAATAAATTATAGTAATAATAAAACACATGTTATGCCAGGCCCAAGATGTGAAGCGCTGCAAACAATAACGAATTTTCTTACCTCAATAAAGATTCAGAAGAGAATGATCTGGGTGTGTACTGTTCTGACGGGCCAAATAGAAATCTTTCCAATTGAGCTCTTTCAGCATCGCTGATGACGGGCTTTCCAGCAGTACCAAGAACGGACCCACCGCCTATAATCGATGCTGAAAAAGGATCTAAAACGTGGAGTTTCTTATTCAGCGGTCGCTCGGAACGTCGCACGCCGTCAAAATTAGGGCGGGTGGCAGTTTGGACCTTTGAGACGATAATGGGCGGAAGTGATCCTTGGAAGCTCACTTCAGGTGGGAATGGCAAATCCGCTTTACCGTTTATCGCAACAGGGGGAGGAGCTTTGTGCACGGCATGAGCAACGTCTGATTTGCTATCGAACTGTTGCCGTGTGCCATCTTTGCGTCGATCGCCACCGTTGCCGAGGAATCGTTGAAGAAGGCCCGTTAAGCCTTGACTCGGCTTCGAATGCGGTTGGGAAGACGGTCGGTTTTGTGCTGGATTATTCCGGTTCCTTAGTTTATCCTCTTGTTGTTGGCGTTGCTGTAGCGATAGTGGTTGCTCACCAGCACGGCTTTGTCCGTCACCAGGAAACGGTCTTTGAAAATGTGCACCTTGATGAGGGCCTTGCTGAGGTTGCTGGTGCGACGACTGTTGTTCTCGGTTCTGTTCTCGGTTCCATCCAGCTTGAACTGGAACTGGATTTCTCTGAAGCACTGGACCATTCTGTGGTTGCCAATTAAATGAAGGCCTGTCGTAAAATACACGATGATGAAAATTAATTCCTTCGGTTTATAGTTACAGGAAGCAAATCATTCGCTAAATTCGTAGTCTGTTGGAATGTCCACGTTTTCTTATGAGGCAATCCGAGGGTAGGAAAGATTAATAATAGTTTATGAATAAAATTAACTAAAATGATGACAAGTTATCTGATCGCTCGAGCATAAATATTTTATTTCAGGAAACCCTCTCACCTGTTAGGGGTAGAAGATCCGACAGCGATCGGTGTGGCCAAAGGAGGAACATTTTGCTCCTTACGACGATTACCGCCAAAGTTGAAAAATGCAGCTAATCCGGAAGATTTCTTGCGGGCAGGAGGAGGACCTGGAGGTGAATGAGGACGTGCGTTCGCATCCTGGCCGCTAAATTGAGGAGGACGGGGGTTGCGGACGTTGTGCAGGAAGCGCTGGAGGCTTCGGGTGCGGTTTAAATTGCTGTGGGTTGGGAGGATTCACTTGCTGATTGGCGTCATGTTGCGGAGGGAACCTCGGAGCTGGCATAGACGGTCCTGGAACCACTGGAACAACAGCCTTTGGCAATGTAATCGGCACGGGTTCCTTCGGTCTGCGGTGATCTTGTTCGGATGCGACAAAAACTGGATCCAACGTGACTAGACTCGGTGATTCGCTGGTGACCCTCGGATCTTCAGCGGTGATGCCTTTCCCTTCCAAGTTCTGAGGTTCGACGTCAAATCCAAGCGGAGGTATAGGTCCATCCACGTTGCGTATAGGTTTGAATCCACTCTCCAGGATGATAGTATTCGGGTTGAAAACACCTCCGGCTTGCGGGTTGAACGAGTAAGCCTGAACAGGGGGTGGATTAATTCTTGTAGGGATAACGTCCTTGGCATTGAAATTGTTATTTTGCTGTTCATTTGATGGCGGGCTCCACGCTGGCCTTTCCGATTGCGCCGACCTATCTTGCTGCCTATCGGGAATCAATGGACGGGGTTCGGCCGGTTCTTGATTAGGCAACGGTTCTCTTTGATGATTCTGCAAATTGGGTCGTTGGCGGAAATTGGACGAATGCTGGATTAGCTTAGTCAGTTGCTTCACCGGCCCAGGGATGGGAATACTGATGTGAGGTTTCTGTTCTTCTGTCTTAACGACGACCTGTGGTGCAATCCGGCGCGGTGGTTCGGTCGTTCTCACAACAGCAGGTGCCGGTTTAGTTGGTTTAACTGGAGGCAATGTTGGCGGTAATGTAGGAGGCGCTGTTGGAACTGGAGTTGAATAATATCGTTGCGGTACTGTGGGGCGTGTTGTCGGTGAGGGACGCGGCGGCGGTGCCGTAGTCCGTTGCGGAACAGGTCTGTCCTCATCTCTGCTGCCAAAACTTGATTCTCTGAAAAAATCTTCAAACTCAGATGGGAAGTTGCCACCGAACGCATTTTCTGGGAAGAATTCGCTTTCGGGTGCGCGATATTCCGGCGCGAAATCCATCGTGTTTGAAGGTTCGGCGTTATCGATTTTTTTAATTTCTGGAATTCGAGGTACATCGTCCTCGTAATAATCTGGATATTCTCTCTGATCGTCTTCTGAAGGTCGTTTAGAAGCTGGATTAAACTCATCGGATGGTTGTCCAGAGGTTCCAGCTTTGCGATTGTTATGGTCGAGGTCGCAGCTGTCAACAACGCGGATTTTCCAGCCCAAATATCGGTGGACGTAGGACTGTAAAGAATTACGAATAACGCAGTTAATCGGTAGGTCAGTCTCAGTGATATAGTACTATAAGACAAACCTGATAGTAAATCGTGTCAGGTGTGTTTACGTCCGGTTTAAATTGCATTATGGCTGGTTCACCTTCTTCGCAATGAAGTTTCAATGTTCTCTGATAAGCTCCGAACGAGGTGAACTTGTCGGCCGGTTGAGAAGGATCTTCGACCCATTCACACAGACGGCCCTGAGCCGACGAAACTGGATTGCCATCGCGGTCGTAAGTTACACCAGCAAATATTCTGATTTTCTGCAAACGGAAGAGGAAGAAAATGAAATTGAGTACAATCAGGTTTGATTTTTGTTGGTGTCTTTGAAGTTTCTTATGGCAAGTCACTTACAGATCTCTCGTCGGGTGTTTTGAATTCATAACCCCCTTCGGGATCATCTGTAATGTAGAATGGATGATAACGAGACGGACGATCTGGGTCTTGGCCACCTTCTACCACAAATGTGTAAGTCTCGCCACGAACGACGGTCACTTCGGGAATGAGTAATCCGTTAATGAACCACGAAACTCCCCAGCCGAGATTTCCTGTCATCAATAAATCAATGAAATATTCCATTCGCTCCATTTTGATGATGTGATCTGTGTCACGATTCAACTACTGGTTTGTACCTGTAATGGCGTTGTAGCCTTGACTGCCACCGTTTGGACCGAGATGAGCGTAATAGACGTGATTCTCCGGTTCGTTACATTCGATTGCTGGGATATACCAAGGTAGCTTATTGGACACGGCAGGTGGCGAAGGTTGGGAAGGTGGTTGAGGTGGTTGAGGTGGTTGGTACTTGGCCAACAATTGGGTATTGGGTCCGACTGAATTTCCATCTAAAGAAGACCAGCGATTCTCTTCTGTGGTTGGTCGTCGTTGAACAGAGGGAACGGTAACCGAACCAGACGTTGCTGTCGGATCTTCCGGAGCTGGACAGTTCCAGAAAGGCGATCGTCCAAAATCGATTAATAAATCACCTGAGCAGGAAAGGAAAAAATGCAACGGTCAATACAAGACCAATGGTTAATGGGATTAAAAAAACAAAAAACAAATGAATGCAAACCTTTATTTCTAAGTTTATGGTAAGTGGGTTCATTATCTGAACTGAGTGGTCCAACAGCCCAAATGACGGCCTGGGTTCCATTGGTGATGATGCTTTTGTCCTGTTCATCCTGTGCCTTGAGGGGCCTTTGGTAAGTCAGCATGACGTAATCATTGACGAGAGCAGCGTTGAGCAGTCGGATATTGTTTGTTCCACGAGCAGATTGGGTGTCCTGACACACTCCCTTTCCGGCCGTACAAGCCGATTTGGATGTCATGTAATGATCGTGAACAAAGCCTTTGCCACTCTCACGATCCAACCAGCCAACAGCCACGTCAGCACCAATCATCCTAGTTCTCTTTGAATCGCCACTGGGTCCGAACGCTACATATTGTCCGTCATCTATTTGGAAATATTCAAAATGAAATTATTTTCATGAAAAGCCGTCCAAAAAAAGAGATAAATAGAGAGCAAGAGAAAGAGGCGTACCAATTTTGCCGACCAGTTGCAGGACGATAGTTTCTCCGGCCACCGCCCAGCGGACCTCAAGCGCCAAGTCATCCCAGAGCACCTCACAATTGAGCTTCGCCTAAATTCATGTAAATCAAGACAAGGTCGACCAATGAACCAAAAAAGAAAATATTTACAGTTAGAGATGACCGAGTGAATTTCTCAAACAAAAATAAAAGAACACACAAAAACAAAAAGTGTAATGAAATTGATGGGCTGGGCGAGTTTTGGAACAGTTGGCAACGAAAATCTTGACGAAAAAAAAGGAAAAAAAACAGGTTGATCAAGGAAACAAACAGAAAAAAAAAAAAAAACAGGTTGGAAAAAAAGACCAGCTTTTATTTCAGCTTCAAAAAGTGTGCCTTTCTTTTTTCTTTTACAAACACGCACACACGCACACATACAAAGTGGATAGCGAGTGAAGAAGATGGGAATAATAACAAGCTAACAGAAACAAAGAAAACCCTCTTCTCTAAACATTTCTTGATTTTTTTTTGGTTCTTTTCTTGAATATTTTATATAGATACTATAGTACTTAATAACTCTATGCTGTGGAAAACTGAGTAAAGCGTGCGAAGGTAAAAAAAAAAAAACTAATAGAGAAGATCGTCAATCTCCGGTGTTACTCTAAACGGCTCTGTTGAAGTGACGGACAGGAACGGAGCGTGAATAGAATGCGGGAAAGGATTGCAGTCGGTTGGCAGGTGGTACTACTTTTGTTGGTGCTGGACCTACTGGACGACGCGTATCGCGCTGCTGAAGCGGGCGCGCATTCTGTTGGGGTTGTGGTTGATTGGTGTACTGTGGCGCTCTTCGTCGAGCTAACGGAGCCGTTCGTGGTTTATTACCATCACCGATGAGCACTTTGTTGTAGATGTCGTCGTCCGGCTGGTGCATAAAGTGCGTTTTAAAAAAACAAAACGAACAGAAAGAAGAAGAAGAGAAATAGAGAGAGAGAAATGACAGGTAGTAGAAGAAGGGGCGGACGACTCGTCCGACCCGTAGGCATTACCATTCGTTAGACAGAATCACTGGAAGGAAGTTATTTTCATTTGCCTTACCACATTAAGAATACATGTTAGCGGTAATTTAAATGGAATTTAGTTTGAACAGTGTCACAAAATAACCCACCAACCGGTTCGAAATGGTTCACCTTGTTAACAATTGTTGTTCGAAATTGTAACACTTTGCCAAGCGGGAAAAAAGATGTCAAGCGTGACGTTATGTAGGCTCCATTAATAATCAAATAGGAAGGGACCACGACATTATCCAGCGCATTAACGCAAAACAATAACCCAGCAAAAAAAAAGAGTCTTATTTTCTTAGTGTTGCTGTTGTTATTAGTCGTGCGGATACAGCCAGGACACGAGTGCCGCTGGCAAGGCATTCAAAACCTCTTCCGTGTTTAACTAGCGTAAATCCTTCACTACTGGCCCATTGCATTATTTTATGCATTCACCAGAAAAGAAATGGGACTTTTGAATGGCATTATTTTGGGTCTGTTATTTTTAGTAAGATGGGGGGAGGTAGTTGGTCTCGGTCTATTTTCTACTAATTTAGCGGGCGGAGGAACGAATCCGGTTTAGTGAGAAACATATGCATAGTAGGTTAACACGCACAAACATGCATGTGTAAATACCGTATGCCAGAACCACAAACTACTGACAGATTTCTTTTTGAAAGATTTGAAGCGGAAACGGTCTTACCTGAGGAGCGACGCCGAGCATTTTCAGCGATGGAGGTACGTTGAGGTTCTTGGGGATGCGGATGTGACCGAAATCGATGCCGTAAGCCTTGCACCAGACACTCAACCACTCAACGTCGAATACGGTCAAATCGCCAGGCAGAGTCAAAACTAGCGTCTTGGTGTCATAGCGACGTAGTGGCTCAGTTTTGCCATTCTCATCGGGCACTTGCGCTCCCTCCTGGTTAGGTTTTGGGCCCGTACCCACCCAGAAAAAGGCATCTGAAATATGTTGCAACAAACGATTTTGTTTTATTCCGCCACCGTGTTTCATAATTTATTAAACATTAAAGCTTTTTTATTTTTCATGACCCTACCAGGAGCTTGTCCGTCGTACGTGAAATTGGGCAACAGGAAAGTCTGAGCGTCGACAACGTAGATACGATCTGAAGCGACTTGATGAATGCCGGAGAGAGGGGTCAATCGTTGAGGACGCGGGTAATCAAAACCGGCTGGTACTTTAACTTCACCAAAAGCCTCCTGTTAGTATGGAACAGGATTATAGAAGAAATGATGACGCAATAAACACAACGGAAAACTGAACTCTGACTAGATTTTGATGTTGAATGTACGCACCGAAAAGGATCGACTCCACACAGTCAACCAACGGATTTCTTTGATGGTTTTGCCTTCGGGTAACGTCAGCGTTAAGTCTTGGTCTTCATAAGCCCTGGAAAGGCTTTCCGTTCTATTGAAAGATTTAAAAAAAGAGCAAAAATGTAACGCTTAACCAAACATAACGTTGCGTCCGTCTGCTGTTTCGCTAGCAAGAATTCATAGTAAAAATATAAAAAGGGAACATAACTGATATTTTGGAAATTGAAACTTACGAGCCGTCTTCATTAGGGATAACGAATCCATCGGTTCCGACTCTGGATGAGGATCCGGCGTAGAATAGCGCATCTATTCCACGATGAGCAAAAGAAAAGTTCAGTTACATCACGATTTTTTGTTGAAAGAAAAAGAATGCAAATCAAAAACGGGATTATTCAATGGAATTTCTTGAATAATAAACAGATAGCAAGAGAACCCCCCTCCACTGCCCTTTCCTCCTCTACATTTCTTTTTGTAAAGGAATTAAGGTTCAATCCCGTTGGCGATCACGACGACCTTTTGAACCGGGTTTTATGAAATTATACCTAAACCATGTTATTACTCTGATTGACCACGACTTGATCGAGTCATCGCGTTTTCGAAGTCAAAATCAAAAACGAAGAAGCATGACTTACCTTGGCCTTTGCCATCATAAGAAAAGCCTTTAATGAAAAGCGTTCGTGCGTCAACGGCGTAGACATCGCCGCGGATTCCGTGGTACTGTGACTCCAATGAACCGATCAAACGACCGTAATAAGTGTTGGCACCCGTGTCGGCTTTGCACACACCTAGAAATCGTGAAAAAGAAATGAAACAAAACAACAATTCACTACGACATTCAAAAGGAACCAAATCTCGAAAAGAATGAGAGAAAATCAAAATCAATGGGTCTAAACTAGAGCGGATTTCAATTGTTTGCGGAGGCACGAAGTCGATCATGGAGATTGGCATAGTGTTTCAATGACAGTAATAACTACCGCAACTAGAGCTAATTTCAGAAGATCAGAATATTCACGCCAGAAAGTCACATGTAACGTTATGTTTTCGTCAAAAGTAACTGAACGATTGGAAAAACCCGGAGCAAGTCAATCAAAGAGAAGAAATATCAAATAACGGCTTCCCCCGTTTGCGGTGTTGAAAAGAGAAAAATCTGTGACGGTTGGTTAGGTAACGCAACCATTTGCCAATCATTCAAACATGCCCTTCTTACAAGTCGTTTTGATTGCTGCAGAATTGCTCCGATTGCAGTGAATGACAGGCACGAAAGTAAGACCACCAGAATCATTCAAAAACCAACCCCGAATTCGTACGAAAGTGGCGGAGAACGATGAAAGATCTTCGTTATTAATCGGCCGATGCATCTAGGGCAGTAGCGCTTTGGGGCTGTTGAACCAGTGCAACTTCTTTTTGTCGTTTTCACGGGATAACCCGGATGCACTCCGAAAAATAGCAATATAATATCAAACAACACGAAGAGCTCCGCCGGTTTATTCGCACGAACGGTTTCGTAAAACTTGACGGTTGATAAGTGGGCGACAATGACGGGGAAAATGAAATTGCAACAAGAAACAAGGTTAATGCGCTACTTTTTGAATCTTCCAATTCATCTTGCTGCGTGAAAGTCAGGCGCGCGCATTTCAAATTCAATAATGTGAAAATAGAGAAATTTTTTAAGCTAAGAAATGATTACATTTTTTTCGATTTTTGTTTTCCACATCTCCAAGAAAAGAAAGGAAACAGAACCATCGCGCTATAGAAAGTTGCTACAAGATGTGGCTTTGTTGTCTGGCGTCTAGCACAGCGTGTGGGCTCTCTCCCACAGCGTGAGCGGGATCACGCGTTTCAGAACGAGGATAGAGAAAGAGAGAGAAAGCTTTTTTTTTATCTAATATGAGAATAGAAAAACAAAATCGCGCCATCTCATTCTGTTTTCCGATTCTCTCTCTTTTAAGCGCATCGGGCGGCCGCGACCCGTCGTCCCGCTGGCCTTAATCTCACCTTTCTCGCTAGTCGCGGTCTGGCTTTGCTTATTAAGTTTTAGATAAATACATTTGCTTTATTTTATGGCTACGTTATGCTCCGATCGCATGTATGGATTCCCGATTTTCGCCAGACACCGCAACGGGTTCGTGCGCTCGAAACTGACCCAATTTCTATTGCTACAAAATCCTCCTCCAGTTTTGTTCTTTCTCTTGGTGTAGAGATGTATAACAGCGTACTATTGTCGTGTGATGACCGACATATATTCCAATTGGTCACTTTGCTGTTTCACGATCCGTGAGCCTGTAAATCCTGTTTCATCATCATCCGGTCCATCAATTTTTCATTGAATCCGGTCCGTTTCTCTTGGTCGAGTCTTTTTCTTTTGGGGATTGGTTAAATTCACCGTTTCATTTATTCGTTGACGACAACCGTTTGCGTTATATTACAGACCTGAATGAATTTTGCGATCCATTGGAATATATGGCGGTTTGATAAGTATACATATAAATGAAATAGTAAAATTTCATGTTGCAATAACGGTGAGCTGCGGCAACCCGTTGTGTTTTTTTCTTTCTTTAAAAATGTATTCCTGAAAGCGCAATGTTCACTTGAACAGCGTGTACGATAAAGAAAGTGATAGCGTGTGAATTCCTCGACAGTTATTAGCGTTAACGTTAGTTGTTCTTTTTTTTCTTCTCGTTTGCTGTTGTCCCCGTGTTTTATTATCCGGAAAAAAATAGAAGAACACAGCTGACTTCCGTATTAAAGGCCAATTTCGCTGATAACATCTGTTTCGATCTCCGTATAGCGGCTTGAGATATCCTTTACATAGTATACTACCACTAGTATGGGCTGAGAATGGCGACGAGTGAGGAAGTCCACAGAGCCTGTCCCTACTGTTTTCTTTAATCATCTCAAAAAGATTCGCCGTTATGTTACTGTTGCAACCGGTAGTTTGTTAATACACAGCGTCAGCAATTTAACAGTTTGTCGTTTGGAAACGGTTGAGAATATAAATGTGTGCGCACTCCTTCTAATCCTCGACACGTTTGGTTTGTTTCATGCTGGTTTAATAATCAAAACAAGCACAGGAAATTGTTTTCTATTTACTTTTTCTTTTGATTAAAAACGAAAAATAAAACGTGCGAGAGAAAGAGACGGACAATAGAAATGGAACAAAAAAAAGGGCGAAGCTAAGCCAGCCCCGGGGTCGAACACTTGGGAAACGAAAAAAAAAAAAGAGAAAGAGGAATGCTAACATCTAACTAAGCACCTAAACATAACGGCACTTTTAGTGTTACAGAGCAGAGGGGGGTAGATACTGAATGTACAAATCTTCGCCCTATTTTTCTCTCTATAGGATCTTTACACTGGGTGTCGTCATCGAGCTCTCTCATACCAACTACGGCAATAAGCAACGCAATTTCGGAATTTAAAAAAACATATTTTTTTTTTCGTTTTATGATTGCGCAAGGTTGTGCTCCACTTCTCGCATTTTCTCGCTATTTTCAAAGTCGCACAAAACAATTTCACCTATAAATCTTCTGCTATAGAACTGAGAGGGGATTGAATACGGCGCAGGGCCACATCCAGGTAGACTAAAAATATTTTATGGCTTACGATTTGGTACAGGTAACCCCCTAGCATCACATCAGCTCTCCTCCCCTCCCACTAGAAAAAAAAAAAAGTGTTAAAAAAAACCCTCGAGAAAATGTATTCCTTAAAAGCCGTTCCGGTCAGTGCTCCACCACCCTATTCCTTCCAGGTTCAACCATCGGCACTATCCTCTTCAGCAAATACCTTCTTATACCGTTAGGTTAACGAGAACGCTGTTTCTGTCTCTAAACCTTATAGCGTGCGCGTGTAACATCCCGCAGCACCTTCTGCTGGTTCTTTTCCTATGTTAAAAGAACATCCCTTCTAAACTCTTCCAGATGGTTTTTCTTCTTTTTCTTTCTCTGAGTGGGGGGAGAGAGAGGAAGCTCTTCCCTATACTTTAACATGCTTCGTCTGATGCTTTGATGGCGTAAAAAAATGTTAACTTCCTATGGAAAACAACCGGCAATATCGCTTTTGTTCGTACAGCCGGGACGAGCACCTGCAACCGAGAAGCTCACAGAGCAGAGAGCCGTTAACCTACATTTGTTTTTTTCAAAGTCGCAATCAACGCAGGGTTATTTCTTTCTTAGTCTCAAAAGCTTAATCAGTTTCTTTTTTTTTTTTCTCACTCTTTCGATTGTACACGGAAGACCACCTTCACTCCTGTACCCCCTGTTGCGACGGATTTCCGTTAAGCCGCTGTCCACCACCGGGCGAGCCAAATCTCGTGTGAAACCGAAACTGAAAGGCCATCTGTGCGATGGGCAGTTGCTTTGCGAGCCGTCTGTTCCATCGCCGAAACGTAGATAGGGGCTTATAAAAATACTTTTTAACATGTCAGCAACCTTACGTACGTACTGGATGATAACAATTACGGCGAAAAGAATTAAACTTTTTCTTTTCCTCATTCGTCTTGTATTGTCTCTGATTTTGCTGTTTTTCAAACCTTCCCTCAACCACCTGACTTGGTGGTGGCGCAATTCAATTTAGCATTTTTTGTTTTTCTTCGTATCTTTCCCCATCGAGTTTGTAGCGAAGGCGGGTTCCAGATCCATGCACACATAGAAAAGTAATGCATTATGTCTTTACTGTTACTTTCCACGTTTGCGCATTTAAACGACGTGCGCATATCGGCGATTGGTCACATCCCATCGCTTCCGTTATTTTCGACGAGTCATCTCGTCCCGCACAATCTCTTTTTCAATGCATACAGTAAAGCTCTTAATTTCCTATCCGACCGGAATTTTCGATTCTTAGAGATCAATTGGGAACCGAAATATTTATTTAGTACACACTGTACGCTAGTTGTGTACGTAATAATTATTTGGTTTCAATATAAGGGAACAAAAAGTGGAGGTTTGACTCACCAGCGATGAGAAGTGCCAGCATACAGGCAATTGAAGAGTTCCCCATTGTCAGACCGATCTCTGAGGATTTTCTTGCTCGCCAAAAAGAATCTGGACGTCTTCTTGCTGTTGTTTTGTCGGTCGTGTTTCACTTTTTCCAACGTTATCGTCTCAGATAATAAAGCACTATTGGCAAAATAAAAATATAAAACGCTTTTTGAATATCTAAATTTTTTAGTTTTAATTTTGATTATTATTACGTTTTTTTTTTTTTTTGTTTTTTTCTTTTCTTTACTTGAGCTCCACTCGGCCCCACTGTCAAAAGTGGAATGACCGTACAGAAAACGCCGTGGCTTTTATATATGGCCCGCGCCCGCTAGTTGGTGTGCAGGTACGTTCGTACCTTCTCTTCTGTCTACGCATCTGCTTTACCTGATTCTCTCCTTTCTTCTTTTTTTTTTTTTTTCTGTCTCTGCTTCTTCGTCTTTCGTTTTTTACCATTCACCAGTGGCACGTGACCAGGAACAGTTTTTACTTAACAAATTTTCTTCTGGTCTTCTCTTCCCTGAGTTCTTGTTCCCCTCTCCACAATACCCCCACGCAGATTTTTCTATCTTTTGCATTTTACCGAAATACCGGCGAAATCATTTTTTCGGCGAATGACGGGAAAAAAAAAAGCGGACAAGGTTCCAGTAACACCGCGATGTGAATTTTTTTCTTCTTCTTCTCAATCTCTTCTATATTTCATTACAGCCTCTAGGTGATCAGTGCTCACTGCGTCCGCTATTATCTTCCGACAGTGATGCCCTCCTCTTGGAACGCATAACAGTTTTCTCAATAGGAAGAAGAAGACGAATAAAAATCACGGCCACCAACAGCCTGTTCGGCCCAGCCAAATTCCGTAACATCTGAAGAAGCGGAAGCTCAACGGCTGGGATCCCGATCTCGTTATTCTCGTTTTATTCTTTTTTTTTTTCTCTCTCTTTCTCGATCGGTTTCCACGACCGAGGGGGGGACGAAGACGACTGGTCGCGACTACTGGTCTACTACCGTTACACGGTATGGCATCTTCTTTGATAGTCGTGATCACCCATTAGCGATGCCCTACTTTTCGGATCTGCAATTTCTCATTAACATTTTTCTTGATTTGATTTTTTTCTATCTAAAAATTTTTTTTTGTGGCTCCCAAGGCAAAGAAGTAATCTCGAGGAAGGTTTTTTTTTTGTTCGTACGCGTTGTAGGGTGTAACAGTGCTGGCTGGTTGCGTACGAGGACTCACGCACAGATCCCACATTGGGGTCTGGTATAACAAGTTTGTTTCCATAACGGACAGGTTTCCAACGCGCGCACCATCTCTGGAAGACATTTCCTGACAAACACATCAACACAATATTATAGCTTCTTGATATTTTTTCAAAATGTGTTTCACCTAGATGAGAAAACAAATTCTTCCGTTGGCACGCAATAACAACAGCCTTCGACATTTGATGATTCCGTCAATGGCCAAACTTTGGTGAAAGAAAATGAAGAAGACCATTACAACCTTTCTCCCTGTAAATGAGAAAGTAATAGCTTATCTAGTTTCAACAACTTTTTAAAAATATGTTTTATTACCATTTTTACAGCCTATGCGATCACGACAAGTCAGTGTGATGCTTGATTGGGTGAAATAGACTGCGAAAACCGTGTTAAGTCGGACACGATGGAACGTTTCGTTTCCGGTATCATTGCGGTCACAGTTCCTTTTGAGTAATTTAAAAAATGAGTTCCGACTCAATGCGCATCATTTATAGGTGCAAGGTATCCAGGGATCCAGCGCCAGCTTTATGCAACGTACTTTTTCAACTTTCTAGACTGGAAAATGCTAAAACTCAAGTTGCTTTAATCAATTAATCGATCGAATTCCATTTCATCAAGAGTTTAAACAGCCCAGAAAAGATTCGAAATGACAGATCGTACGCACCGTCTAACTCACAGAGGTAAACGAATGTGTGAAGGGCAGTGTACATCGACGTACATTATCATGCAAATTGGAAACGCAAAAGTACGTCTTTGCCGGACTCACCTACTTTTAAGGTAGAGACCTGGGCAACGCGAACGATTTGTCGTATCCTTGCCAGACTGATTTGGTACAGTTGGATTTTAACTGACCTATCAACTACTCACCTCGAGTGTAACCTAGAAAATCTTTGACTGTAAACTTACATAATTAAGCATTCAAAGAAATAATTTTGCGGATAATTGCGCACGGTTTAGAAACCTAAAATGAGAATGAACAAGCCCCAGGGTTAGTAGTACAAATCAGACAACATATAACTAGAGAGTTGTCAATTACGAAAGAAAACTGGAAAAAAAAAAGAAAAAAAGGTCCCGAACCCCGTCGTTATCAGCGCGAGTGGCAGCCATATGGTACTTCAAAAGAAGATGGAAGCATATTAATGGCGTTGAATGTAGCACCGTTTCGTTTGGCTTCTTGAATTTGGTATGATTTATACTAAACCGTCTTTTTTGTGCTCCATTAGCCGTCAATTGAATCCTGTCCCAAGAAAGTAAATGGGCCGAGTGCCATTACGTATTGAGTAAATAGCTCTCATGTATTGAATTTGGGAAGATATTTTTAAATCTTCTTATGAACGCATAAAAGTCGGGAAGGGCTTGTTATTGCTGTAAAAAAAGTAATGGAGAAACCCCCCCCCCCCCAAACGAAGAGAACCAAAATGTTAAATATGATGCGAATATGAATCATTTAATCATTTTTTTTCGTTTACCGGGAAGGAAGAAGATTAAAAAAAATTGTAATAATAAAGAAGAGGGTATACTGTATAATAATATGTATCACACTGCGTAGAATAGTCGCGACAAACTAGACCGGAAGGAAAAAAAAAAAAAGAAAAGAAAAAACAACGCACGCGGGCAAATGTCGGGATTACGTCGACGCGACGGGGCCAAAATTAAGTGATGCTGTGATTAATAATATTGCAACAATAGTACCAAACACGGGTTGGATGGAAAATAGAAAAAAAAAGAGAAGGGAAATACTTCCTTCTTCGTTTCAACTCTTAGGTGATGCTCGAAATGGCAGAAGTCGAAACCCCAGAATGAAACTCCGTGCGCTCTGCTCATGGACACACATGTGCAGGCATGTCGGAGTTCACGTTTTCTTTATAAAAAAAAAAGAGAAAGAAATAGGCAGAAGGAGAGAGAAAGATATGCAAAAAGAGATTGAAAAAAAAAAAAATACCAACTGTACACTACCCAAGGAAGGGGGAGGGATTAGCCATCCATAAGAATCGGAAACAAACAGGATCGTTTTTCGGGGCAAAGGATAGAAATCGACTAAACGACACGAACCATCGGTGGAATGAATGACCTTACACATCTTACAGTGGGAGGGAAGGAGGATATTAATTGGAACCAGAGAAACTCTACAGGAAAAAAATCAAAAACACGTGCAATCAAGAATCCCTTTCCAATAGATGAGCGGCAGTTTAATCTACGCCAGCGAATCCTTCGGATCCTTCAATGGCTTTGATCAACTTCTCTCTTAACTGTTGGTAACTCTCATAGGGTGGCAAGTCCAAACGATTGAAACTGAATTGGAGAAGCAGAACATTTCTCATTTCAATTCCATGTCAAAGAATAAATGGCTTTGAGACTTACCATGTATGAGCACGAGGAAAATTGTTTGGCGTACCCCACTTTTCGATTGTAAATGGTTGTGGGCCATTGCTTCCATACAGTTCTTTAAATCCATTCATCGGGACACGAGATGTCCCCGTAACGAATTGTAGGACACGAGAACGCATTTCCGGATTGAACGATAAAACCACCTGAAAAAGAAATGTCAAGAATTACGTTTCTATGACGCTAATAAAATAAAAAATACAACAAATTAGAGTGGCACTTACTCTCCAGAACCACTGCACCACCATGTGGTTGGCATTGTAATCGCCTTTGTAATTTGTGTGTTCTCTCCAGTCTTTGACGTCGATGGTGCCAATCCCGCACATCAATAATTCGAGTTCATTTTCATCGAAGATCTTAAGCATGGAGAGTGGGATTAAATCCTTGAAACCATCGAGGAAGGCACGCATCTGAGCCTCAACGCGAGACACAAACCTCCACTGGATCACCAAGCTGTTAACGTAAACAGTACGCAACAGTTATTAATTAGTTGAACACGTTATGGAAAGACAAGTAATTATTTTAAAAAAAATTAATATTCGCTTACTTGATGTATTCATGTTTGTTGTCATTGGTGACAGGAATATTCGTTCCGTTGGGTTTTAGCTCTCGCTGAATGGTTTTGCCAAAGCTTTCCTCGTCGACAGCAAAATTAAGATCCAACTCACTCGGATCGTTCTCTTTGATCCAAACAAGTGAGTTGAAATATTCGGTATCAACCGACTCCATATCTTTTAATTCGATGGGCTTTTCCAACATCATTTTGTAAAAGGGGCGAATGAAGAATCCATCAAGCAGTTTGCCGTGGTAAACCGCCATACCAGCTACACGGCCAATAAACTTGAAGTAGGAAAGATGATCTTCGGTACACAGTCCCGACATTGGGTTGATTTGCAACGTGTAGTTGTCCCTGCAGAGAAAATGATAAATGATGACGTCTCGATTGACACTCGTATGCATTACGACTTATTCTAAACTTACATTGCAGAATATTCAAAGAGGCCGTAGTATGGGTTGAACATTTCTTTAGAGAGAAGGAAAAACCATTCGCGAGCAACACCACCATAATCGAGTCCGACTTCACCGTCAAATTCCACCCAAAGTTTTGTCTTGAGCAGCTCTGGCCGTGCGACGGTATTGATAATTCGGTACGAGTCTTCCAGAATTGAAGCTCGATGAACTTTAATTTCAAATTTGTTGGGAATGTTTGCCTGAAGGCAAAATAAAAGAAAATTACGAACCGAAAGATAAAAATTCAACAACTACTTATTTTCTAAACAGTTGTCAATTTACTGGTTTCTTAAGTTGCGACTTGAAGAAATCGTATTTCCGCTTATAGTCGCGTGAGTATGGAACAGCCGGGCCAGCAATGTTAGGATTCGACATACGTGGGTCTTCCCACTGGGTAATTCGGGTATCTGCATGTCAAAAACGTTTTACGTCAGCCGTTTCGATTACCACCTGACGGCCACTTTCTACTTACTGTGATCGATGTAGAAGATTCTTCCATCGGAATGGATTCGTTCCTCCCAGCCTTCTGGAAGTGGCCCTAGCGCTTCTTCTTGGAAACTTTTGTTTCCAGGACTCCTGCAAGAATTTAGGTTCATTAAACTTGTTGTTATTGTTCACTATTTTTCCATTTTTTTTTAGAAACCCTACGAAAAACGTTTGGACATACTGATTCTGACGAGGTAGTGTCGACGGTCTACCCGATCTTGGGTCCACCCAAGTGGTGGCTCGTTTGTTATGATCGATAAAAAATAGTCGTCCATTCGGAGCAACCTGGACAGTCCAGCCTTATGTTGCCGAACGATTAAAATTATGAGTATTGCTACTAATTTTTCTTATTATTGTTTGTTTTTTTCGTAATGTTAAATTTTTAACGTACCTGGGGGTAAGCCATCACTATTAGGCACAACTGCAGGTCTAGTTGGAGTGGAGGACGTACCATTAGCAACCTGTTCTCCCTCAATGGTCTAAAGAATTGAAAAGCACGTCATGAGCAGGGTCAACTCTTTCCAAAAAGGGGAAGAAATAGATGCTGGTTTAAAATTTACCGTTACGGAGTGACGAGGTGACGCCGGACTAGGTCTTGGACTTCCGTTAATTTGTACCTCTCTTAACTAAAAACAAAACAGAAAAAAACAAAAACAAAACAGGATCGAGTAAATAAAAACCCGTCACGCTCCATACGACTATATACATTAGATCGCCAATCTACGTCGCATAATCTAGCTGTCTCTACGACTGTAGCAATGCACAGAGAGGATAGGCAAACCTGTTCATCGCCCTCTGCAGTTTCATCCCAATACTCATCGTATTCATCATCATCATCTAGCTCATCATCGTCATCAAAATAATCATCAAGTTCATCATCTTCATACTCATCCTCCTCAAATAGTTTCATTATTTTCCGAAGAAGCATGCAGAAGAAAGAGCCAGATTTTATAAGTTCATTAAAATGTAAACGGTCACCCAAGAAGAACGAGATTTACTGTACCTGATCAGCAATACCGGCGGCTGCATCTAATCCAGCTTGAAGTGGATGGGCATCGTCCGATATGTGATAGCGACGTTGCATATCTGACCCAGCTGTTTCGAGGTTACGTTCGCGTGCCAATTGCTGCTCCTGAATCACGGCTTTTATGAGAAAAAAATTCTTGGTGATTTTTGTGACATAACAAGCTTTACATGCATCTCCCTTACCCGGCTGGATAGACGGTCTCTCCCATTGAGTGGTGCGAGCAATGTGATTCACGTAATAGGTTCGCCCGTTAGCATCTTGACGTTCTTCCCAACCAGAAGGTAGAGGGGCCGACTGCGTCGTGGCGTTGGCTACTTCTGGAGTGGAAGAGCTTCCCTGAACGTAAATGGGCTGTATTGCAGAAATATCATTAAATGGGCAGTCAAGCACCAATACACAAATTCTATGAAGAAATCCTATTTACCCTGGCGGGCTGCTCTACTTGTGCCTGACCAACACTGGTGCCCCCATCTGTCGAGTCTACCATTTCCCAACCGGGTTCGGGATCCTGACTTTGCGGTTCTGTGGCAGCGGGCAAAGCGGTGGCTACCGTACTTTCCGAGACTTCATTTGGATCAGGGATGTATGCATGGTATAGTTGGAGATGTCCTTTGACCTTGGAGCGAGCACTTCGAAAATAAACACAAAAAGATTGTAGGTGGGACGGAAAATATAACAAATACGTCAATGTAAACGGACCTTCGTGGTCGAAGAATGTAATATTTTCTGGGTATGCTTGTATCAGGAAGTTCCTTAGGAAGTCCTACTAATGGAAGTTCCACCATTCCAAGGAAGTCATCTCGTGTCAAGCGATTTTCATCAAACACTTCCATCACTAGCTTATGCTCTGAAGGTTTAACACGAAAGATAAATTCTTCATCCCATTTTGGATTTAATGTCTGCAAGAATAAATTCTTAACTTTAAAATAAAACATTAGTAATTCCTTCTTGATTTCAACTTACCCTCTTCTTCGTTTTTGTTAACACTGAATCAATCACTTGCTCTCCATTAGTTGCCACCAAGTCAATTCTTACATAAGGATCACTAAATTTCAAGGAAAATCATGAGCCAACAAAATTTGAAAAACAGAAAGATATTTCATATCAAAATTTATTACCTTGCACCAAATATGTCTTTCTTACAAAGGTTATGTCCAGCAATTACGCGTAAACGAAGTAAACTTGTAGGCTCAGGCTAAACAAACAAACAAAAATTATACAAACTACTAAACAAACAAACCTTCTTTAAAAAAAAAAGACAGTAAAACAATCTGCATCCGACCAGATCTGTCCAGCTCAAAAAATTTCTTTTTCAGAATCACTACATATACACGTACCATTGCGTTATTAAGCCCACTATTAGGCTCATAACCATAGACACGAGTTTCGGCCATACAAATTTTTCTTATCTTGTTACTTTACGGTGATAAAACCTTTCGTAGCTTGGGCAACTTTTCAGATTTAAAAATTGCACCAATTGTTCGAAAAATGTAGTCTTCACGCCCAACGCACAATGCACAGAACAAGAACAGGAGAGCAGACAAACTGACTGACGACAAGTCGTCCGCGGAGAATTGATGAAAATCAGCTGGTCAAAGTCACGTGACTCATCGATTGCGACGAAGCGACAAAAAAGCTCCGGTTACAAGCGCTTAAAAAACCGTCTTAAATTAAAACGAAAAACAAAACAAAAAACAAACAAAAGTACACTTCAACTCAATTTATTTGTTTGTTCGAAAGTGGTCGGCAGTAGACATTAGACTACCATTACAATTCTGAAATTAGGGGGCGTGATTAAATAGCACGAGAAATCTGCTCTACAAGCACCTACCGTCACCGGCTGGATTGCCATGAGGATTATTAATGACGTATGTGCCCATCAATAGGTGACTGTGATTTTCGAATCCCTATTCTACGAACTTGCTTTACATAATCGAAACATTGTAACGAAGGTTATCAATGTTTCGGGAAAGAAAACCTTATAAATCATAATTAATGAAAAATTTTCAAGTAGAAAATTACCTAAATGATAAACAAAATGTTAACCACGTGAAGGCCTTTGAAAAAAAAAATACATGGAGAAGCCCCACATAGTCGCATTAAAAAAAAAGAAATGCGAGTAAAAAAGAGACAACGAGAGCAGAATCAATACATAAACAGTCAAACGAGATCTTCTAGACTGAAGTAGCAGATTTTTTTTTTTTTTTACTAAATACTGCTTTAGGTAGATACTTGATGCTGCTATAGGATTAGTAGACAAAATCAATGAGAGCCAAGATGGACAATTGATGCGGCAGATGAAGAGGAAGAAGTGCTCAAAGTCCCAGGTTGGACGTGGCTCGAACTGCTTGTGCAGCTGCTTGTATCTGAGCAGTCCAGGGCAAGTTGTAGGCTGAATCGTTGAATGGCAACTTCGGCTGGGGAACGTTCTCTTGGTAGGTTCAAACTGTTCCTCCATTGAGCAGAAGGAAGCTCGTCCCCATCTTCTGTTAAGATGGTTTAAAATTCAACGGCTGTACCGTTTTCTAGGCTTAAAAACTGATCTTACCTCTGACTGGTGAGAAGTTTTCTTCGATCTCGTTCATAGCTGGAGTGGAAATAGAGGCAAGAACTTCGGCGTAGCTAGGCGGAGGAGTACCAGCGTCCAAAAAATCGCCGGAATCTAATGTATCATTGCTCCGTCGCACCAACGATACGTGACTGAGTGGCGCGTCATTCACCAAATCATTTGACGGAGCCGATGGAACAGCTAAAAGACCTATAAATGTAATGCTTACAATAATGCTGTTGATTATGCTTTGTTTGCATTTGTTCACTTGTTGTTTCACGAATGGTTTCGTGATCTTCAATTGTTAGACGGTTCGTTGGATTTTCAGAGTATGGTGGCGGATAATCTGTAGCAGATGAACTAGGTAGTTTCCACATCACACACATTGGAGATTGATGCTCCCCAAGATTTATCAATGGTTGGGGTTGTCTTTTTGAGAGTAATGAGTCATCAATTAAAGATGGATTCTTGTGTACAACATGCCCAATACTACTACCTGCTCAAATGCCCAGTACTACTTGTAAGGTCTCCATGGTCATAACTAACTATGCTACTAGATGGAATTGTGTCACCTTCCATCTCATGGCAAGCTAATGTGGTAAAAGTAACATTTTGCTTTTGACAATGTTTTAAAAATTATAAATTAATCATTCTAATTACCTGAGTGCCTCCGTGCACGTCGTCTTTTAAACGATAAAAAAGGAAAACTAGCAGAGCAAGTGAAAGTACAGCAGTTATGGCAGTTGCAACTAAACGGAAACCCAAATCACCACCAATCCAGGTGTCACCTCCCCAGGTGACATCCACTGAGCCTTCATCGTTTCCCCCTTCAGTGTTGTCCAAACAAATAAATTCACAGCAAGAACTTCCAATTCTGAAGGATTTGCAATCCTGGAAAATATTCATACAGAAATGTTGAAATGAAAAGGTGTTTGAAATTCAAAAAAATTTATTAAAAAATATCTTTAAGCTAAAGTTAGTCTTATATTATTTCATATAAAATTTTCAATTAAAATCAAATTGTTCACAGGCACCTTGGGAGCAGCACACAAAACAGCCTGGCACCATTTTGGTTTTCCTCCATCACAAAGACAGACTGTACATGAATCAGGACCTGGAACATAATGATTCCCACCAGTGATTGTCCTTCCATTAATATCTTGGCAGCTCTCTCCAAAAACTCCAATTTCATCCTCCTGTGAGCTATCAGGAGTGGCAACAAGGAACCTTTCACCAGGCATTCTAAAGTTGTTGTGTGTAAATATTTATTAAAACCAGCACTAGTTTCCTCTAAGAATTAATTGGCTAAGCAGTTTACCTGGGAATCACGTCACGCCAAGTCACGAAAAGAATAGGATAGCAATATTTTCCTGTTTGTCAATTTATCCAGTTTTCAAATTGCAGGTCGACTCGGGAACTTGACTTTGAAAAGTTAGATAGTAACAAAGCCATATAGAGTATTAAGGTACTCTATTTTGTAAATAAACCGCCTCACGTGAAAGAAAAAATCTAAAAATTATTTTTGGCGGTGATAACAATCACTTTGATAAGAACACTTTATCGTACGGCAGGTATAATCCAGATAACCATGAGTATACCGCAGCGTTCAGCTCGCTAAAACGACTGACACTGCTTATTAAGAAATGGAACTGGGTAGATAAACAAATGCAAGACCTGACGACTGACCTGCCACCTAGATCGTACAGATGCTAGATCTACACCACAGGAAGTCGTGGGTTGATCATGGGTATGGCAATGTCTTTTACCCCGTAGAGCCATCAAACTTTTTTCATACAAAGATGGAAAGGAATGCAAAGGCAATAAACACGTTTCTAGATCTAAAAATTCAGACCTTCCATCGAAAAAGACAATAAACTTTTTACAAACTTGTGTTGTTTGTTTCTTTCAAAGATGCATGTAGCCATGTTTCCGGTATTAGTAGATCGATGTTTTCTTCTCTCTCACACTAATTAATTATAAAGCCATACAAATAATGCCCTTAAATAATAATTTTTTTACATTTTAGACATCATAGATCATGAAGGATAGGATAGATATTACATACCAATATTTTATTTTTTTATTTTTTTATATACAGACTAAAACTTTTTCCGATTTTGTTCTTTTGTGTTTTTAGTTCGGCGCCGTAAAAATGCGTGCCAAGCTTGGCAAAATTTTATGGCTGTGCATGGGTAGTAGATGTAAACAATACGCACCAGACCATTTTCAGTAGTGTCTACATTTACTCTGCGCCCAACCTTTGAAGCCGATGTTTGAAGAAAGCTTATCCTTTCACGCTTTCAGTGGTGGGTGTATTATATTTTTGGATCTCGTATTTCCTAACGCCTAAAATACTAAAGAAGTAACCCTAATTCTAGCTATACGAAGTTTATTGAAAACGGATATATAATAACGGAGCTACACACCATTTGACGCTCTTCATATCGTCATTATTCCCTAAGGAACACAATACGCCCAACAGAAGGGTACAAAGACCGCATTTTTCTAGAAACGTGATAAATAGTATAATAGGACAATCATAATGTTATAATAATTATCGAGTAATAGATTGGCTTAAAATATTCAGAATTAACGGGAACGAGATTCATGCAAACTTAATATTAACACATCTAAATCTTCACTTTCTTTTCGTAGATGGACGAATGGTCGACTAATGCCACATCAGCGTCAGACTTGTTCAGCAATGTGCCTGAAGTTTTAAATAAATAGTTATTTATGGATGAGGTAAGACAAAGTTGCTTTTTCACAGAACTGTCACCTGTTGCCATTTTACGGTTCTTTCTATGCAGGTAATAGACAAATATACCAATCATCAGTAGGGAGAGTAAGCAGAAGCCACATATGACTGAATGCAATAATAACATTAGTTCTTGTGTTTTCAAATAAACTTTATGTTTTTCATCAAACTAACCTTCGACAACTCTATCCATACATATGAATTCACAGCAAGATTTTCCTGTAGTATAGAATAAGCAATCCTGAAAAAATTACCAAGACAAGAGATTAGTTATTGAAATTTCATAAAGTTAATAGAAAATGTAACCTCTGAAGCTGCACAACGAACAGCCTGACACCAAAGATTTTTCCCATGTTCACAAAGACATAAAACGCAAGGGTCCGAGCCGGGAATGTAAGTGCTTCCTGTAGTTTCAGGAGAGAAAATGTATATACATATATATTAAAAAAAAAAAAAAAAAAAAAAAAAACAATAACAAAATAAACAAACTACGAGACACGCAAAAGTACGGCAAGCCAAGCTTTTGGTGTAATGAATAAATACTCTTAGTTATGTACCTGATGGAATAGTAACGTTTTGAAAGTCTAAGCAGTGGTCTTCTACGTGATTTATGTTTTTATGTCCGTCCATCACTGTAATCATTCTGGTAAATCCGATTTTTCAGTTGCGTTAATTAAACAAACTGTCGAGGGAGACAACAATAACCTCCATTTTGCTGTGCTTACTGTCCATGCCATCTAGCTGCGTGAATCTGTATTACGCAATCTGGAACAACGTGTTATCGCTACGCAACACACACATATCTCGGGCTACGATGTTTATGGTAGCACAGTTCCTCCCTCGTTCGGTCTTCCCCCTACAAACCCAGTGGCCTACTGCGCACTTGCGGATATGGTCTAAACTAGTGCCTACATTCTGGTGTCTGCGCAGACGGTCAATGGATCGTGACTTTAAATATTTATGCAACGGTTTTTTAATGAAAACAACCAGTCGTCTTCCTATACATTGAGTATAAATCAAATATACCAGTTTGCAATTGGCGATAGTCTATTACGACACCCAGTTTATTGCTATGTCCTTCCTCCACGTTTACAAATAATTATCTTGGTGTTTTGTTTGCTTTGAAAATGCTCTTATCGAGTACGTTGACTGGATAAGCAGTCCGATTTTCCGTTTCCTCTGATTTCCAGTTGGGATGGGAAAGGTATGGCGCGAAGTAGGCATACAATTGCTGTAATAAAAATTTAAGTTAACATTAATAATAAGATATTGCGGAAATGGAATCGACAAAAGTAAAGCCTGTATGCAAACTACAGGCTCCATACGGCTTGTTAACAATAAAGTGCATGAAGGTCGTTGATACTTTGTTCCAGTAAGAAAGTTCCATTTTCAGGTGGACTAGTGGCCAATCAGGCAGGCCCATATAAAGCAACATAAGACGGAGATAAGCGGTTAGACTTTCGGCTATTTGATGTAGTTGCCCTTGACTACTCAGGTAATGAACTGAGCTGTTCATCGTGCCTTTTGTTATCAGCAGAACGACACTTCCTATGTCGATAGAACAATCTTAGATTTTCTTCTTTTCGTGTTCCTTTCGAACGGGCTTACCTTGAGAAAAATTGGTATCAATTACAAACAAACGCGTAGATCCATCATATTTATCAGGGCTTTTAAAAGGCTCATTGACCGGACACAACTCCGTAAGTACGTTGATATGCATTTTCCCCACAGGATAATTATGATCTGAACAGAACGTTGAAATCAGTGATTCAACAAAAAGTGATTAAAAATTAACTTTTCACTTTATACTTTACCCACCAGCTATGCGAAATTTCCAGGTTAATTCAAATCCGTTGGAAGCTAAGTAAAAATTCTTAACCTCATCGGGCAATAAAATGGAATGCAACTGCTCCCAATGTAGCAAAGCAAGAGTCTCGCAGCCATATTTCTCGTCCAATTTCAAATCGACTATCCCTTGTATTGACTCTATTGTAATTAGTAGAAAACAGGAGTAAAAGATATTACACATGTTCGTTAAAGCGGTTACTTACGCAAATATGTGCTCAAGTCCAACGTTAAATAGCGGTAAAAATCACTTCGCAACTGATCGTTGAAATTTGCAACCGGATAAGCCATCCCACTAACAGAGGTATCAACATTTTCAGGTGTCCATGGTAACCTAGTGTGAAACAAAATGCGAAGCCTATAAAGAACTGACAAACTCACAGTTGTATTTGTTTTCCCGCTCCTTGCTTCAATGGAACACACTCATATAAACTAATCTGGTTTGAGACTGACACGACTCGATAATTTGTTTTCTCTTACCAATTTCAACAACGGAAGGGGTTAGATAAAAAGAAAGTTCAAAGGATATCGTGAGGCTCTGCGCGTTATTCATTTTCCTTATTCATTTTTCCCTCATTCCAATCGCCACTACTTTTTATATTCATAGTTAGCTTGATTTCTAATAAAAATGGGAGATTTAGACTCGGCTGCATCAAAATTTACCCAGTGAAGCGATTTCTTCTCAAAAATAATAATAAAAATAAATAATAATAATAATAGAAAAAAAAAATCGTAATAGGTAAAGGGAAAACGATAGTTAACTTCACCACTAATCAAAAAGATACACATTTTACATGGGCCAAGTCAAATAAATCGTGACTGAGTTAATTCAAAGAAAAAACTAGGTTCTTTCACTCGCAAATTTGACGAATTTTAACAGGGTGAAAATACGCACAATCCACTAATTACGAAAACTGAAGAATAAACAATCCGGAAGTGCCACGTAATTGGGGCACAACTCTAAACTGGAGACGACAGTTTTCTCTCCTTCCGTTTTCAGTAAACTGGAACTTCGTGTTGTATACGGAGTGTTTCTACATGTAAAACACATTCAGTCTGTAGTCTCATTTTACAATATGTTGGGCGCCGGAGTCACTGCCTTGACAAATGCAAGATTTATCCGTACAGCGTGCGAGTTTCTCCAAGGGATAGAAAAGTAAAGGGAATTTGGGTAGAGAAGAGCTATGGTCTTGTTATTTTCTTGCAGAAGTAGCTTATTCCAATCATCGGTTTAATCATAATCGTCTTCAAAGGGATTCGGTTGGCCACGGCCTCTTCCCGTTGGACGATGGTGAGTCCGCTGATGAGCACTTGCACCGTTGCTGGAGTCTTCGTCTTCGTCATTGCTTTCCTGACCTCCCGGCCGATCTCTGCTGCTGCGTAAGTTGTAAGAATGTTGCCGGGCAAAAGGAGAGAGAGGACTAATTGAAATCTCACGCCCCTGCGGCTGTTGGGACGACGAAGCCGCTGAAGAGGATGAATGATACGGGGAATTGGACGATGACTGTCCTCCGCTAAGCGCGTTGGTGATTGATCTAAAACGTTAAGCCATAGCTTCGTTAACTTGTTCTATTAGGAGACAACAGAGACACAACGAATAAATTTGTGGAACAATGTTTTTAAGTAGTAAACTCCAAGAAAAGCTGAAACATTGATATAATAGTTTTCGTACCCAATCAAGGAAGAAATGACAGATCCGGCTCCTGTTTGGGCATGTCTAGCACTGTTCAACCACGAAATTCCGCTGGAACTGTTGGTGTTATTGCTGCTGTTAGATGACGTACTTGGTTCTGGGGCAGATGCACTTTCGCTTTCCGCTGACTTTAAAATGGAAAAATAAAGAATTCAGACAAAGAATTAATTAGGGTTTTTTTGTATGCTGAACCTACCCCTGAGTCATCGTTGAGAGCCTTCCTACATATTGGGCAGGTTCCGTGTAATTGCAGCCATGGCACAATGCATTGTGTGTGATAATAATGCTCACACACTAGTTTTCTGACTGGTTCAGCAAGTTTAAAATCTTCCCAACAAACTGAGCACTGCAAACTTTGTTCTGTGATCGTTGAATAAAACGTAAGTCTTCGTCTGGCTAAGAAATATGTACACAGCATATTTGGAAATGATTTAGAACTAACCGATTTGTTGCTGGTCGATCTCAACAGTAGGGATCTGAGAGATTTTATCTTTGGCCATAGGTGGTGGACCAGTGCCATCCATTTGATTCAATAACTGCGTGATAATAGCATCCAAGCCTGCGCGGCCGAAGGCGTAATCACCAGGATTGCCATACATGAACCTACGACAACGTTCAGGGTTAGCAATGTTGGATTTTAATCATACTGTTCATTGAAACTACTTACATAGGTGAGCCTTGAGCTTGTAACGCTGCTGGATCAAAATCAAATCCCGATAGGTTTATAATGAATTCCTGAATAATATTTTCCAAGGGAGCCATTTGACGATCGCTGTTGGTTCTTCGTCGAGTCGACCGCACAGGCAGATTAAAAGCGACATGTTGTCTTCTTCGTCGTGTTGCTGTACCGCTGCTAGCTAAACAAAATAAGTTCGTAACATTAATAATAACAATTGGGACTGTTGGCAATGATACAAACAAAATAATAAAAACATAAGATGCAGCTACTACACATGTTCTAACTTAGAGACACTAGTATACCTCCAGAAGATGTGGATGAAGGCTCTTCGTCTTCCCTTTCACCATTACTGGCAGCTTGTGGTGTAGTATGGTGGGCATCACGTAAACTACCAAGAAAGTTATGAGTGAAGAGCTGAATAAAAGAAGAAACAATAAGTATGAAGAATACTCTTTGAATCATAAAACAGGACACAAAAATCTGTAGTTGATAAACAAAAACTTACTTCTCCTATAGATGTAACCATTTCAGCATCTCCATCATCGCTAGATTCATCGCTGAAGGACTGTTGTGGTGGGAGCTCCATTTCCTCAATGAAGCCACTGTTACATCTTGGACATTTGAAACCCTATAGTTAAGATTAGATTAAAATATAGTCTTTGTATTCCTCTTCAGTACTATGTAATGCTTCAATTTCTTGACACGTCCCAAATTAGTCTCCCTTCCCTTTTTTTTACGACTAAGGGAACAAGAGAGCAGCTGGAAACACAATAAAACACATTTCGGCAATCGTCTATGTATTCTTACCGGAAGGACATGCGGAATTTCCACGTTACATCGATGGCAAAAGAACCGGTTGGATGAGTTTGGCTCTGAAACAGCCGCCATTCTTGCAGAAAATTGAAACAAATAGTCCTATCGTAGGGAACGACAAACGAACACCTAACAGACGGACTCGCACTCGAGACAAAATACCAGATTGGAACTGATACGATTTCGTCATGACTTTGGTTCATAAGTTTGTTCGTAGATGGCGTAGTGGAATTTGGAATTCGGAATAACCCATAACCCATTTCGTAACAAACAAAAAAAGCGATATAATTATTAAAATTTTTATTTTACGATTTTAAGATTTTAATCCTTTTCCACGCCACCACGTTAAGCTGCTCACCCCAATAGACTTTGCCCTAAGTGTCATATGGTTGATTAGTCCTTTTAGTCCAATCTTTTGTGAATGAAGAAAGAAGCAGAAAATCTCAACTTGTACAGTTTACTCAGTTTGAGACATGTTGATTAATTGTTAACAAATTCTTGATTGCTGTTTAGTTAAAAAAGATAGCTGACATTTATTTTTAGCAAAGGCGCATTCGTGCCTGTAAATAGAAACAACATGCAAGCACCGCAACCCTCCTTCCTAGCAACGGTCGCCTTGACAATTTAAATAAACGTGACACGTAACGTAATTGGGATACCGATAAACGAACAATGACGGTAAAATCATACGCACTTAAAGCAGAAAAAAGAAATTTTCCATATCTTCTCCTTCGAAGATACAAATACATTACCTGGAGAAAACTGACTTGCGGAAGCAAACCATTGATGCACTGTGTACATAAATGTCATCGATTCCCCATCCTCCTATTTAACGTTGGCCGAACCCATTGAATAGACAGCAATAAAATGTCTCCTTACTTCTCGCTTTGCAAGAAAGCAATGATTCGTTCGAAAGAATTTGAATTTTACTACAAACAGGACGCGAGCCATGGGGCCATTCTGAAGATTGCCGAAAAGGCGATAGCTGCTAACAGGATCTATGTCACTCTTGATGTCGCCATAGAACTTTGCGAACGACTGGAATTACTGGAACAACTTTATCAAGAGTTCAGACCCCTACCGGAGAATGGGCAGCTCGGCTACCAGGAGATTGTGGAACCGGAATCGACATACCAATTGGAATTAAGCGTCCGTAGACATCGACAAAATTTGCAGATTACGCAGAGCAAAAAGAGATTGACGCGCGGGCCACCTGATAACATTAACGTACCGGACATGAGCGATTTCCGTCAAGAACTGGTTGAGCTGGTGGAAAACTTGTCAATCCATTGTTTTGAACTAGGTGTTGAAACGGATGAATCCGGACTGTCGAAGATGGTTCGAGGTAATCGGATCGCTGTTATCTATTGCCCTGTCCGTCCGTGGCCATGGACACATTCGTATCAAAGGCAACAACTTCTCCTTGATCCGCAGTTGGTTGGACTGATCCTTTTCGACCGTAACGTTCACAGAATTCGTCACTACTGCGAGCGTGTCTATCCTGATTTGATGGTGGATGCTTATGTAGACATTGACTACGATCACGACGAATGGAGTGTCTTTTACGAAAACCTGAAAGTCCGCTGGATTCGTCGCGGTCAACAATTCCGCATCAACGAACGACCTGGAACACTGTCTCTGAAACACGAAGATCAATGGTTTACTGCATAAGTGAACTGCAAACCCAGAACAAACCAGATGTCTGTTTTGATTGTTCGTAATTGCATGCTGATGCATTCTGATAATAAACATTTGATGAGTTTCAAATAATATAGTTTGTTTTGTTTTATTCATTTGGTTTCACTACTCGGCAATGCAAAGCTGAGCTACTCTCGAATTAGAGTTTTAAAAAAAGCCATATTATCTACCAATCTGAACACTATAATTACAACTAAGTTAAGGTTAAACTTAGTTAACCCTTAAACCGCCGTCAATACCTCACCGAACGTTGTCTTTCATGAAACTGGCAACTCGGAAATCGGTGACACTCAGATTTTTAGGTTCGATTGACCTCCGGATGTCGATAACTCATTGCCGCACATTTGATGGGATCCTGTGGCTCTGATGAACTGAATACACGTAGTAGTAACGAAATGGCATAAGAGGATGTTGCCAGGTAAGAAATTGACGACCATACGCACTGATACTGGCAGGTACATTCAAATTCCACCACAACCACACATCTGGAGCTTTCGTTGAAGAAAATAGTTGTACCGAGTCACAAACTGAAGCTATTCTCTACGAATGTTGACATCGGTGTTATGTCCTTAAATCCTTGTGTTGCCGGATTGTAGAATACAATCCATAGTGTGTAAGATATTCTATGAGTTTATTTACAACGATGCATTCCATAAAAAGTGCACAGAATACATTGAAATAATTTATGTGCTTCAGTCAAAGAATTATTCTTTAATAAATTTTGAAGCCCTTTCCGTTGAAGGGAATGTGAACTGGGGCAACGGGGAGTTCGTATTCGTGGACGGGGGCGACGGGGAGAACGTATTCGTGGACGGGAGCAACTGGGAGTTCGTAAACATGGACGGGAGCAACGGGCAAGTGGTCACCTTTGGGTTGGAATCCAGCGTTATCAGCAGCCCAGGTCAAAGTGAATTTCTCGCCTTCAGGGGAAACCCAGTAAGAAGATCCCTTGTTGGTGTTGCCAAAGACTTCCGCGGTGTATTCCTTGCCGTAGTCATCGACGGTAGTGACGGTGAATTTCTTTAGCTCCTGGGCTTCCTCACGGGTGGTGTAGTCAGACTGGGCGTAGCTATGATATACAAATTACGCGATTTCTTTTAGCACTTTGCGGAGGTATGAATGGCAACAGAGAGAGCTGTAAGTGAAAACGTAAAAACATACTTCCACTTTCCACTGCCATCAACGTTACGCTCGTCAGATTGGCCGGTGACGGTGATTTCGGGGTATTTGGAGTCCTTCTCGTACGTCTTTTCGTACGGTTTGTAGCTGGACGGAGCGGCGGCAGCAATTGCCAAGACAGCAGCGATAACAAACTATGGGAAAATTATTAAGTTTAAACATAGTAGATCAGTTTGAAGTGCAAGTTAAACAGGAGCTAACAATGTTACTCTTTACCAGTTTCATGTTGAATTCGGTTAGTTTGCAGGATAACTGATGCTTCTGGTGTGGCAAGTGTGTGCTTATATAGTCCGGTGAAGGGAACAATCTATACGATCGACTGACCTATTTGTACTAGACGAATCTCAGCAAGATAAAGTTTCGTTCGGTGAGGTCCGAGAAAACCCTTCTCTTTGTCAGTCCCGTCTCGCTAAGCGTCATGCATATCATTAGGTAAAACATAAATCTTGATTTTCAAATTAGGTAATAGCCCAGTTTTGATTCGATGTTCGATTTTTTTTTTCTGTATATAGTATGGTATAATGGCCTACCTTAATCATTCACGCAAAACCTGGTGTTAAATTCATTAAATCTAACATTTACAGATGGACCCGTCAAGTTTTTAAGTACGATTTGACTTCAGGAGGAACCGCCTGCTACCTATCCCCTTATGACTTGATTCTTACCGGAGAAGTAATACTAACAGTGACCCTGCGCAATGGCTTAAAAATGCCCTTTCAATGCCGCAATGTTAGTCTGCAACAAAAACTTTTACTTAATTCATAACTGGGCGATAGTACCATAAGTACCCAATTGTTATTGGGGTTTGCGAAATTACTTTAAATGTGTGCAATTTTTATACTTCATCTCTGTTTACTTGTTATCAATTATTTTAGTAAACTGTGTTCCAGCTGACATCACTATTAAATAGTATTGAATTTTCAATGTTTAGCGATAATTGAACGTGTCTCAAAGACGCTTTGTGTCAGCTTATCGCATAGAATACTGTAGAATGGAGTTTCAAATATTTCGAATTTCTCACATATTTCATCATCTGTCAGTTGGTGTATTGAGAATTAATTACCTTATCTCTGATTGCCTCTTTTAAAGTAGAACAAAAATCCATACTTGGTGCTTATATACTGTACAACAACGCATTCCATATAAATACGTAGCATAGAAGTGCGCATAGAGTTTGTTGAAATAATTTATTGTTTTCAATAAAAAAATTTTGGTTTAATAGATCTTGAAGCCCTTTCCGTTGAAGGGAATGTGAACTGGGGCAACGGGGAGTTCGTATTCGTGGACGGGAGCGACGGGGAGAACGTATTCGTGGACAGGGGCAACTGGGAGTTCGTAAACATGGACGGGGGCAACGGGCAAGTGGTCACCTTTGGGTTGGAATCCAGCGTTATCAGCGGCCCAGGTCAAAGTGAATTTCTCGCCTTCAGGGGAAACCCAGTAAGAAGATCCCTTGTTGGTGTTGCCAAAGACTTCCGCGGTGTATTCCTTGCCGTAGTCATCGACGGTAGTGACGGTGAATTTCTTTTGCTCCTGGGCTTCCTCACGGGTGGTGTAGTCAGACTGGGCGTAGCTATGATATCATATAAATTACGAGGTTTCTTTTAGCACTTAGCGGAGGTATGAATTCTAACAGAAAGATTTGTGAGTGAAAAATGTAAGAACATACTTCCACTTTCCGCTGCCATCAACGTTACGCTCGTCGGATTGGCCGGTAACTGTGATTTCGGGGTATTTGTAGTCTTTCTCGTACGTCTTTTCATACGATTTGTAGCTGGATGGAACTGCGGCAGCAGTGGCGATGAGGACGGCGACGATTAACTTTAGAGGTCAAATTTGGTAGGTTATTTTTTTTGTTGTAAAAATGTGAAAAGTCAGATGTCACAGCTGTGATTTCAGAACCTGGTTTAGTAATGGACATGAGTGACTTACGAATTTCATGGTTGGATACTTTGGTTAGCTGCAAGTAACTGATGTCTTTTGCCTCGGACACCTATGTTTTTATACCTACGATGAAAGCTGTAAGACACGCTCTAGTTTTAGCTAACACACACCCCACTTGATGCCCTTTCGAATAGGCACATTCTCCGTGATTTTATATGCTAATGAGTTTCACGGAAAAACCACTTGGAATCTTTCCTACTGACCATAACCTTATTCTACCATTACTTTCAGACGCGATCGTAACATTATGCCCCTGACCGTCATATCCCAGCTTTCTATTGATTTCTTTTCACTAGCGACTGTAAAACTCATTCTTGTTCGGCTTGGAGAGGTTGAAATACTTTTCTTTTTCGTGCTTCAAAAATTGTTTAAACAATATGTAAACAACCTTCAATGTTATACATTTCTTTCACGAGGCTTCTCGTTTGACAATAATTCATTCATTCATGCATGCACTTTCAACCATTTTTCCAGAAAAGAGAAATCGTTTCTGTGAAATCTATTCCAATAAACTTGTGTATCTTTTGATTCGCAGTAAAGACAGGATTTTTGAAATCAAATTTTAAGAGCAAAACTCTAATCAATACAAAACTTATTACATCGATCTTTAACACTCATGACATAAGAGCATTCTTAAATCTGCTACCAAATTATGTTAAAGATCTGTAAAGCAAAAATCTTATAGTAAAAAGCTACCCTTTAATTTAATGCAATAACTGGGGAAACAACCTTCGCTTCAAGACGAAGGGTGTTGCTCGATAGCTGTGGTCAAGTAAGAAATGATTTGTCTCAACGATTTGCGTAAACACTATTAGGTGAACAACGAAAAGAAATTACCTTGACATTCGCTTGCTGAAGGCATTTCTCCTTGAAGCACTGTAATCAACCTGGCTACCACACAAGACGTCACACTAACCGTTCTTTGAAAACATTTAGTAACATCCACTTCCGACATCACCTTTTTTCAACTAAACAATTCCATTAAGGAGACATTGAACTGCGGTTGAAGTAACCATCAATATCTTCTCACAAATGGAACAACTTAAAAAGACCAATACTAGACAGAGAACATGCATCGTTTGATATCCTGAGACGATGTGCTGGGAACCCATTACTGATAGGCTACTACAGCACTCCTATTTCTACTTCTGTAAAACGTAACGTCGAAATCAGAAAGAAAATGAGTGGAGGAGAGGAGATCATTTGCTGTATGGGGGCGTAGAGAAGCAAAGGATAGGTTTGGAGAAAAAAAACGGAATTTAAGATCATATTAATGGATAATCATTCACTGCCGGAAGCGTTTTCTGTCGTTATAGGACAATATCAGTAGCCTATGTCCAAGGACGTCGCCATTAAGCGTACTACTTGCAAAAAGGAATATTTGAAGGATATTTGTCCTCGTCCGGCTCACCGATTTCTCAGCCTTCTGTTTGCACGTCACGATGTAAATCCTTAGGCTTGTCCTATTCTCATTTATACAAAGAAAAAAAATTAAACAGTGACTTTAATTAGTTAAAGATCTTGTGGTTTTCAGATTGTTCACTGATTCAGTCTGCAAACTGGAAGTGATCACTTCATGAGAATGATATTGCAATGACAGTGATTAAGAAGAAGGTATGTTTCTTAAGGCTGAATTACAAACCCTTAAATGTCCGTCTCCACAAAATTCAGTGGCAAGGTCCTATCCATTGAATCGAACATTATTGTTCTCATATAGGCCATTAAGAAAAAATGAGAGGTTGGAATACATTGTATTTGCTCCCTGTTTAAAATATGTGTGCCATTTTCTTACAAGTTTAACGAATTAATATTTAATTTTTAAATAGGAAAAGAACAGTTGTACGCGTAGAAATGAAAACAGAAACTGCGTCGCTTATGCAATCCATGTTTTTCAGGGCTGGAATGACCCTACATTTTCTGGGGCAAACTTGAATCCGGGTCGTAGTGCTCTCAAAGGTCGGAAGATAAAATTTGGGCATTCAGTATGGTTTGTCAAAATTGGCATTTAAAGTCTACTTACATGTAATCGTAACTGCCAACGCCGCTTATTTTGTCTGCTAGATGGCACAATTTTAATGGACCTCGTACCTAGGGCTCGGCCCCGTCTCAAATCGGGAACACCGCATTCCCTCCCCGAAAAAAAGAGAATCGGGGAAGTTCGGTGCAAGGAATTTTTTTTTCGGGTGTGGTTCAGTGCTAGTACCGGTGCTACACCGAAAGCACCGCTCCAGCCAATGGGGGTCGTCTTGTCAGTGACTTTGCCTCCATTATTTATTATGGAAATGTTCGTATCAGCTTCAATTTATGATCTAAACGCATACATAAATAAAATACCTTAAAATGATATAAACAATAATGTAATATTAATAATGTAATACATTAGAAATAGATATGTGTGTATAATACATATTTTTTAAAGTGCTGAGGATGTGTGTAGTTTGTAAATAGTCTCAGATTGGTAAAATAAATAATCTTTCATACGGAAAAAGAGAAGAAAAAGGTAAATTTCGCGGTAGATATAGGAAAGATTGAGAGGAGAAAGCGTAGGTATAAGGGTCTAATCGGGGAATGTTAACTGGGGTGGCCTTGCATTGAAATCGGGGATGGAAACGAGCATCGAAATCACCGCACCGATCACCGAAATCACTGCACCAAAAATAAAATCCCCGCATCGAATCAATGAAAAAGCTTCCCGATCTAATTGGGGCAGGGTCCTATTCGCACCGTTTCGGAGTAGGGCAATAGCTTGGTTCTGGCTGCCGCTGTTCCTGAGGAAAACAAAATTGTCAGGTATATACCAGGTTTATTCTGAGATAGGCGGGAGTACGACCCTCTGCTTGCTTCTTTTGACCTTTCGTAGCTTATCAAGCGACGAAAACAATTAAAATTTAATGCTGGATAATAGGTAAATCGTTACGTGATATGCTACGCTTATATTATGTCAATAACAAGTTGGAACGTCGAAGCATTTAAAAAAAAATTCAAATAGAATTGTTTTCATACTTAGATCTATGTTCAGGAATTGGAGGAGGTGTAGGTAAATAGACACGGTTGGAGAGAACTCCTTCTTCAACAGCGATTTTGTCGACAACGAAAACGGGAACATTCTCAAGTTCGCGCAGGTGCATTGGAATAGCACATGCGAAGACTAAAAGACTCAGGAATACACTCAGCCTACCGTACTGAATCGAGCAAAAGAATTTTTACTAAAAATGGCGTACATTCAAATTAACCTTTGGTGCAAGTATTGAGTTATAAGTATGGAGTATGTGACGGATGCCAGACTTACCATTTTAATGTTTAATTGAAAATGCTATTTTATGTGAGCGATGATGTCAAATTGTGTCGTTAGGAACTTCGGTTTTTGCTGTCGATTCTTCGTTGTTTTATATACAGATTCTGTTCAAATGAATTGACGCAAAGACTGTAGCACATGACAGAACGGAGTGCGTGCAAACGATGCAAGTGTGTACAGTCACCTTTCTGAAACGGGTGGCGTTACCAACGAGCGATAGCTGACGGTGACGAATCAAAACATTGCACTAGGAATGACATCTGTTGAAGTGAGGTGAACGACGCATTTCCGGAATGAAATCCAGTTCAGGAACGCACCCTGTGTATAATGAAATCGTTGCGATACATAGGACATCCACGAACACATTTAGTATGTGACTGTGCTACACACTGTCGGGCTCAACGTTCACAGTTTCTAAAACTATTTATCACGACCGAGACTGGTTGAATGTGTGTGCTCACTGCCATATTTACGTGCGTTGGCGAGGTCATTGGCCATTGCGTGCACGAGTCAACTGCGTGAAATGACGTAGTTTCCTTTTTAAAATTGAATTTAAAGATGTTTAATAGTAGGGCAGAAACAATAAATATCCTATCGCAATAGCACTGGTAACTTCCCCGAAGCAATGCCAAAAACTGGAAATGCAAACGTTCGGTGTTAAAGATGAAAACAGACTGAGAAGAGAGAGAAAACGGCCCACTTCAGCTAATTCAAAGAAAATGACCTGTTTACTCCATCGAATTTTTCGTTCCATAACCCCAAACTTTTAGGCCGGCAACAACGCAATTTTACGACATGGAAAGAAACTGAGAATGGAGGATAGGAGATCACCTGCGGTAAGAATCGCAGTGCAGTGAGGCAAAGTCTGAGTTCAATTAAATAAAATGTAAGCTCTTCTAAATGGCATACATACTCTACTATTCAATGACTGAAGTCTGTTAATATGTCCGCCATGACGGGTACCAATTAAAAAGAGGAGTAAGAAATAATTTCCGTTCGTTACTTTTTTTTTTTCCGAAATTTTATCCTGGGATTGACTTCAGTCTTGTTCGTCATCATCTGTTTGGATTCGGTCGGGAATATGAAGGCAATACCTTCTAATTTTTCAGTTCTTTGGTCGAAAAAAAAAACCGTTCCGTTTCCACAAAATTCGATCCCAACGTTAATTTCATCCAATCAAATATTTTTTATTAACACCCACCATTTAAAAAACGAGTGCTATAAATGAATTGTATTTAATCCTTTGTTTTTAATAGACTGTATGACATTTTCAACCAAACCCACGTAACTAATATTGAATTTACTGAAAATGAAAAGGACTTTACGCAGAAATAAAAGAACAGTGGATCACTTATTTATTGCGAAAACTCTGGAATAGGGAGAGTATCCGTAACGAATAGTTTGTGGCTGTAACACGTACTGTTGCGCGACAACTCAATAAAAAGGCTAAAAAGGCAATTTAACTTTTGTATTTGGCTAATCGCCAAGATTCCGCATGCTCGTTATTCGAATGCATAGACCACACTAAATTCCCAAAACTGGCGAGAGTGTAAGGTGTAAAGGATAGGTCAAGGCAGTTTGATGGATACGGGTCCGGGAAGGACAAAAGGCCCTGAGGGAGCTGGAGCATTGACATAAGGCTGACAAAAATACCACTTGATAGCTTCTTTGCAGTCAAAGTTGTGGATCTTATCGCAGAAGCCGTATCGCTGGTTGAAAGCAGTTCCGGACACGCACATGTAATTGATACGGCGACCGTACGCGCCGCAAAAATGGTAGAGCCTGCACGCAAAATCTTGATCGGCGTAAAATCCATATGGATGATTAGTGCAGTTAAAGGTAAGAGTCACGTTAGGGAACTCGTCCCAGTGGGTCTAGAGTCTCAGCCTGTAAAACATGATGAACATTACTGGTCTCATTTCACAGTTTTATTTATTTGAGTCCGTTTACAGGTAAATAAAGCGACGTGAAAGGCTCAAGAAAATTTTTAAAATATATAAAAATATGAGTGGAAATAATAAAGAAACACATACGTGGTGCAAGGCCGGCAGCGAGTAAACCAAAGTCATAGCTGGGGGTTAACATCAGTCGATTTACAGTTAGGCAAATGAACGAGGACGTGAATAAACGAAAAGAAAATGAGACAGTTATTAATTTAGACGCACAGCACTATTGATCGATCGAATATAACTTACCGGATACCATGAAGAAGAGGATTGCTACTTGACGCAGCATTTTTCAGAATTCTACTTTACGTGAGTGATGATGTCGAGTGATGTTCTGGTTTAGCTATAGAGTCTCCATTGTTTTATATACTAATTTCACATAGAAGGATTGACGTCTAAACTATACCCAATGACATGGATGAATGTGGAAAAAAACGATGTAAACATCTGTTTTAGACGTGTGGCGTTTAAAAACAAGCGGTGACAAACAGCCAATGACGACGACTCAAAAACATGCGACAGAAATGTAGGCTACATCTGCTCAAGTTTATGACAGTTCCGGAATGAAATCCGGTTCAGGACTATATCGTATGCATAATGTGACAACAAAAAAGTATATAAACAGAAACAAATCTTTTAACGGCTGTTTCCACGAAATTCAACGACTAGAGCATGACCTTACTCAACAAAAAGAATTTCGATGATCGAAACATACTAAAACGACAAATGCCTTTCTCACTATGGATTTTTTTCGTTCAATACCCCAAAATTTTCACTGTGATAACGCAACGTCGGAGTACAGAAAGAAAAAAAAGATGAAACGACTCCACATTTTCCAGGAAAAACTTGGAACTGGAACGTGGTTTTGGTTAGAGACCATTTACTTTATCGAATTCACCGGTTATGGCATCGTCCTCATTTTCAAAGAGATGAAATGCTTCACGCTGGTTACTGATAGCTTTAGGTCTAACGTGCGTATGTCCGCTGATCGTATCACAAATGCAGGGCTTAATGAATCCTTAAAACTTAATTTAAATGATGTGTTCCATTGTAGAACAAATATTCTATGCTATAAACCGTTGCCTGACATCGCAGCCACGAGAAATAGGATTGTGTGAAAGACTATTCAATTAATAGCGAGGTGGATTGTTCAAGCATTAAACAGTTCGAACTAGAATTAGTGTAATACTTAGATCTATCTCTCCGGCATGGGGAGAAGATTGGACAGATGGGTACCAGTGGCTTACAACCCCTTCTCATCAGCGGCACGTTAAAAGTCAGAACACCATCGCAGGAGAGGAAAGAGTAGGCTGGAAACGGTATCGATATCCATTTCGCAGGTTCCAATTGTTAAAAAAAACGCCATCGCGGGAGGTGTAGGCGTAGGATCTAACGTCTGTTGAAGTGCAGTGACCGATGCAGTTTGGGAATGAAATCTGGTTCAGGTGTGTATGCTACGCTTTATTAAATCGTTGTGTAAATACGATACGCATAAACACGGGTTAGCGTGGTGGTTAAGGAACGGTTTACTGTCTTACCTATTTGCTGACGTCGTACCCGGTTTCAAAAATATCTTTAAACGTTAAGAGAAATAGGCCAAAATAATTTCCTGTTGTAATAGCAGTGGTAACTGCACGGAACAACGCCAGAACTGCAAATGCACACGTTCTGTGATATCTGGAAAATAAGAAAATGTGATAGGTTGGGAGAGAAAACGCCCCAAACAACCTTTTCACATCAAGGATTTTTTCCGTTCCATAACCCCCAAGTTTTTACGCATGCAACAACGCACTGTCGTGACATGGAAAGAAAATGAGAGTAAAGGATAGGAGATCACCTGCGGTAAAAATGGCTGAGGCAAAGGCTGAGTTTGATTGAATTAATCTCCTATATTTGGCGTAAATCCTATAATTTTCACTAGAGGAGGTGTGCGTAGTATTTTTCAAATTTAAAACAATTCCTGTAGATGTAAGTATATCCACCATCACGGGTAAAATTTGCAAAGAGAAATAGGAAATGACCTTGTGTGCTTGTGTCGCAAGTCTCCAAATAAATTCTGACATTTGTTTTGATTTTGTTCACGATCGTCGCCATCTGTTTATACGTCATGCCGTGAATCGTCGGGATAATACTCTTTGTAAATATCAAATATGGAAACAGAGATCACAGTATTGATCGGCATAGGGAAAAATCATATCTAATATTTTGTCAGATCAGGTCGTGAACGTGAAAGCTTTACTTTATTCCAAGGAACTTCAACCGATCACCACAAGAGAATGATTTGAGTGACTGTGTGGCAGACCTTTGGGTTCAATTGTTCACCTTTTCAAGGACATTTGGACACGTGAACCAAAAAACGTTATGTTCTGGCGCTTCGGTAGTTGCGTGCGTTGCATTGACGTGTGTGTTGGGGACAAAACGTTCAGCTACGCCAGCTGTTACCTTTCGAGTGAAATCGTCAACTGGCAACGTAAAAACGATTCCAAACTGATAATACTAAAAAATGATAACTAGACAGTCCAACACTTCGTAGGGATAGTTTAGTAAACAAATGTCTGTTTTTTTTTTCAAATTTATGTTATTATTTCACCTAAGGTTGTGAAAAGAAAAAAAACTGTCTTCAGCGCACGCGTAGGATTGTATGCCATCACTGCAAGATGCTTTGTTTGTTGGTTTGTCGAAACTCTGCGAAGACAGCCTCATTAAACTGGGAATAAAAGTGCCATTCTTTAAGTACCAAAAATGCTCAAAATGAGGAACACCGTTGAATGAGTTGTAGCTGTCACGTGTTCATCAGACAGTATGATCTCATGAGACCTTTTTTCGTTTTTGAATATTGATATTTACATTTTAATCAAACCGTTATCTACTTCAGCTTGGGATGGTGAGTGAGTTCAGCCTGTAAATTCATTAATAATCAGACAGCAATACAAGTTTCATGCAATCGCTTGGTAAAGGCAGCCAGAATACATTTATCTAAGAAACTATGGTTTCCAACCATTACAATTTTACCAAAATAAAAATGAATTATAACAAGTTATTATACATAGTGAAAAATAGTCTAACGACCAGCAAGCTCACGGTTGTTCGACTTTCATTTCTATAGTATCGTCGGTTCTGTCAATCAGTTCAATTCCTGGAAAAATAACTGTATCCGGAGACTTAAAGAAGATGCGATCAAGGAAAGCCTGGCATGATCAAGCTTCAACGACTTCAACATTAGCTGTACCTAGAAAGAGCAAAATCCGGAGGTGGATCAAAATCTAACGCATTGCAACGTCATTATGTTAAAGGATCTGCTACGTTGAACGAATAGGACAAAACATTTTTAAGTTACGAAATGTTACCTGCAGCATAATTGACCGTAACTGAGTCGGATTCTTCTAGTGAGCCATTATTGTTACACTTGAGGTAGCATTCCTCCTGCGACTTGAAGTTGTTGTCGTTACCACCACAACCAGTGTATATGAACGACGCGCACGTTCCAGTTTGCTTATCAAAGAAGAATCTAGGAATGAAAAGTCGGCAATTGCCAGCAGCTTTTGTCTGCATACAGGGCGACGAAGGATCACTTGAATCAATCAGCTTCTTCAGTCCTAAATGGTTTACCAAAATTCAAAAAATATTTCTCCCCAGAAAATAATTTTAGAGGTCTACCTTGTTCATTGCATCTGGCCAGACAAGCGAATTCGTTTAAGAATAAATTGGGTGGATCAACGCTGGAACAAGGTATGTAATCGAAGTGATCGCATCTTCCTGTCTTGCTGTTGTACGTCCAGCGCCCTTGAGTATTGATTTTGCACCTCTTTGGTCCTGGATTTACAGTACGTAGCGAACAAACATCCAGGGTTTCTTGATGGACATCTCCATGGTCGCTACCTAAAATCAAACCGAAAACAAGACGCAAACATCAGAGTAAGTTGGGACAGCGTAAGTCATTCAGATCAGTGACATAGAGGAAGATTAGTACGCTTTATGTACCTAAGGTAGTTACTCCGGTGGGATTAAACGTTGAAGGCGGATTGCGAGTATCTTGCCAATACGTTGGGTAGTGGTAACATGCCTGCTCACATTCCTCTTCCGTGGCGAATCTGTTGTCGTTACCATGACAACCGCTAAAATCGAAAAGCGTGCACTTGCCAGTTTGCACGTCAAAAAAGAAACTCGGAATGACTGCCCGACAAAGACCTTCGGCTTTTGGTTGCATGCATCGTGATTTGGGATTACTTCGTTTGATAAGTTTCTCTAGTCCTTTAGAAAAGGTTTTGAATTGAAACGGGAAGTTCACGATTAATAGTTTCAAAGTAGGAAATGGAGCGTTGATGTTACTGCTTACCCTGTTTATTGCATCTTGCCAGACAGGCGAATTCAGTTTGGAACAGATTTTCAGTGCCTCCGCAACCGCCATACAAAAACCCTGTGCATGATTTTGTTTTGGCGTCGTAAGTCCAGCGTGGGAAGAAACCTCGGCATTTCTTCGTGCCCTGGCTGACTGGGGGTAGCGAACAAATGGAGACGTCGTTCTCTGATCCTTCTGGAACGTTTGGACCTGACAGTGATAGGACATTTGCGATAAGTTAGATCAACTGCATCCGCATTGCCAAACACTTGTTATTAAAACAAAGTAGCATAGCCAAAATAGACATTGGCTATGCACATGGGTGTACATTGGAAAACAGGAAATACATTACTTACGAGGAATGGCTAGGGCGGTGAGCACGAGGCAGAGCAGGAGAGCAATTTTCCCTAACATTATCGATAAATTATCTCGGTCGACAGAAGGCTAAAATACAATTTTATGACAACAGACTTTCTTTCTTTACGGATGTCGGAGCTCGAGATATTCTCCTTTTGGATGTGTTTGAGGAAGACAAGTGACTAACGTGACCACAGCATTAGCTTGTTCAGCACGATGACACTCGTCTTTTAGCAATATCTAGCTCGCCTCAAAGCTAATAACAATGGAAAAAACAGGAAAAACTAAAAGGAGGTCACATTGCTGTCCCTTAAATATAAATAGAAGGAGGTTAAGTGAAAATCGTGACGCTCACTCTAGACGACGGGTGCCTGTCGAACACATTTATGCAATGTCCCTTTTCTTTGAATCCTGTGGACTTCACGAAACTTTGCCGAAGGGGAACATTGTTTGTCTTGGCAGTAACGGTAATGGTAACTCACATTTTGGTGACTCACGTTGTACCTTTGTCCGTTCAGCACGACAGTAGTTTACATATCACTTCAATTAGAATTAACAATGAATCAGTTTACACTGTCGCAGTCGATACTACAGGCTGCCTTTCAACTCGTACGATTAACCAAAATAATTTTTCCACCTCCACGTCGTATGCAGACGACAATTATGAGGTTTCCCACCCTACTTTAGCTATGGAACTGATTGTTCTTAAACGGAAGACTTTCGATGGATCATATTCATCTCTCAAGCTGTTCAGTGGTAAAGCTCCTTGTCTTCACTAATAGAAAACATATTTTAGTTAATTACAATTTGAATTTCTATTCACAATAGACAATTCAATTAAAACTTTGCCTCTTGTCTTCTAGATGTTTCCCCTATGGCAATACGAGCCGGTGTAGTAGAACCTGTCTGATCGGTTTCTCAACGGAATTAGAGTAGAAAAAGGTTAAGACGAACCAAAAAACAAAAACGAACAAAAAACAACGTTAACGTGTGGCACATGTCCAACTTGTGAGGAAAGCATTGACACAATGAAAAATTTCATTTGAGTACCATTGCCCTTTTCATTGGTGATTTAAACAATTGCTACAGTCGAACATTAATCGTTTCGACGCACAGCTTTCTGTGAATATTCGAAAAATGGTTAAGATTTCTAACCCAGTTCCCTTAATCCCTTTTTCTTTTTGGCAAACTATCTTAACTCTGGAACGATATTCTAGAATGAAACGTCAATGTATTTTTATTTTCTAGCAATGAAACAAAATTGGACATACAAAAGTGGAACGGTGCATTTTGAATCCTCTGGTTTTATCACGACAAATAGAGTCTATGATAGTCATTTGCTCCAAAAGCAGCATTGCATTTAGGACACTTTCTTTGTCTAGTCTCGTAGCGTGTCCGGAGGCAATCAAAACAGAAAACGTGGAAACATTTGGTGAGGACAGCGTCTTTACGCGTCACTTTACACGAAGGACACGTTAGTGTATCCTTGTATTCACGTAGCTCTTCCCGAAGAACTTCGTCGGCCGTGCCAGCTGCTTCTATCTTTTTAAGACGCTCAACACGACGTTTCAACTGGGCAAGTTCTTCGTACAACCGACGTGTCTTGTACGCTTCCGCTTCAAGCGTGCCCGTCTTTTCAGCCACTACTTGTTGGGCTTCTTTCATCTGAGAATGGTATTTCTCTATAGACAGAAGACACCCATACACATTATACGAATTACGGGACGGCCTTGAATTTAAACAGAATATGAAAGCAGTACCTAAATGAAGTTTAAGATCAGCGGCTGATTGGGCGCTCTCGATAGCTTTGCGTTTGTGCATCTCCATGGCCTGTTGTCTAAGCATCAGCTCTTTTTCAGCACAGGAAATGCTACTCTGGAGTAAACGTTCTTTTTCTTCCAGTCGGCGAACGACTTGGTTCTGAGCCTCCACTTGCATATTCAACGTCGAAACCTTTAGAACAAAATATGATACCAATTAAGAGTAAATGTTTTTTAAAATTGACTTTTAACGAAATCAACCTGTTCGACGAGCATGTCCTTCTCCTCTCTTTGGAGTTTGTGCACTTGTTGGGCTTTGATTCTCTCCGACATGAGTTTAAAATTGGCGTCATCTTTTTCACGCAGCTGTTGTATGAGGCGAGAGTTTTGTTCTTGCATGTCCTCAAAAGCCTGACCAGTTACCTCCATTTCGTTCAGCAACGCTTCTTCTTCTTGTTTCTGCGCTGCCACTTGCTTTTGTAACTGGTGAACGCCCTCTTCAAGAGAACGAATCTTGCGTACAGCCTCGTCATCGGCTAAACGTTTGCGTTCCTCACGTTTGCTCTCGGAACTAGCCTGCATCTTTTTCAACTGTTGTTTGAGATCATCTATCTCGAGACGTGCTTTCCGCTCAGCGGCCATCAGCTGGGTCTTGTCTCGAGTCTCTTTGCCAACACCTTTGTACATATCTAGTAGAAGCTTCATTTCCCTTTGATCAATGTGCGCTTTTCTGCAAAGTATACAACAAGAAAATAATAAAACCAAACGTAATTTTAAACTTTTAACTTCATTAATCGTAATCAACATACTTAAGCTGGGCTTTTAGATCACGAACAACTTCAGCTTCGGCATTTTTCTGTTCTTTTATCTTGGCCGCAGCTGCAGCCAAAACAGCAGGATCTGGTTTGGTATCGGACAAATCTTTTTTAATGTCACATTTTTCCTTTTTAATGTCACCATCATCTTTTGAATCATCTGCGGCAGAGTCATCATCTGGTTCTCTTTTGATTTCCGGATCATCTTTGACGAGGCTTGGGTCAATCACATCGCCAGGGAGACCCATAGAATCTGAAGCATCAGCGTTTTCGGCTGCTTCACGTTGCGCGGCAGCGTCTGCGTCACGGGCATCTCGTATTTCTTGCAACGCTTGTACCTTGGCATGAGTTTCTTCTAATTCTCTTTTAGTTTTGGCTAATTCCCCACTCGTTTCTCTATATTTCCTTCTCAAATGACACCGTGATTGGTGGAGAATTCAAGGTTAGACGGCAAGACCTTGGTGGATTTTACGTGTCTATACATCCCGTATACTGACCTCCTATAGCGATGAACCTCTCCCTTAAGCTGTTGGTTATGGTTCTGCAGTGAGGTTATGAGATGGCGCATTTCGCGATTGATGGGTCCCGTTTGCTCATTAGCTGCCAGCTGTTGTTCGAATTCAATGCGTAACATTTCGTACTCCTTGCGCACCTGTGCCAGCATATCTTCTAATTGAATGACCTCGGTTCGCAATTGTTTCTGTCTTAATAATTCGTCACTCTGCGAGGAATAAAAGAGCATATTTGGTAAAGGCAAATAGGAGGGTAAACACAATATGGTTTAAAATTACCTCCATCAACTCGATTTGGCGAAGATGAGCATTTTTCGCCGTGTGCCACTGTTGACGAGCCTCGTCCAACTGTGTTTTGAGGCCCATGGAATCATTATAAAGCACTGAAAACTGCGACTGCAGGCACTTGTATTCGGTAGTCTCTACAACTACGGACTCAGGCAACTGGCGAATCTAAAACATAAACGAAAATTGTTTCGTAAATTTTAACAAATCATATGGAAAGTTAAGCGGTATTACATCCATCTTAAGGTGTTCTAGTTGCTGCAATACATCTCTGTGATTCTGATGAAGACGATCAAGTTCAGCTAAACGATTTGTGGCCATCTCTCTCTGTTCTTCCAATTCTTTATGTTGATCTTCCATCTGTTTTAATATAACTTCAGTAATGCTTGCCAACTCACTTTTCAAACAAAACATTTCAGCACCTTTTTCTGGGAAACTGAGACCACTTTGCTACCAGAAGATTTCTCGGCTTCCACTTGAACACCAGCTTGTTGCTGAAGAACTTTAATTTTTTCAAGTGCCTCTCCCAGGTGATTTTCCAACGAATCGGCTCGATGTCTGCGTTTTTGCAATTCGTATTCTAAATCATCGACTCGGTTTTGCAATTCCGCGGCTTCAGTTTCTTTTGCCGTTAGTTGCTCCTGCATCTCTTTCAACTAAAGCAAAAAAGGATGTTGTGGTAACTGCAAAGAGTTAGAAATGAAGCAAAATTTACCTTCAAAGAAATGGCATGGTTTTTTTCATGAAGGGAAGTATTCAGTACATGGAGATTGCTGTTTTCTGCTTGAATTTCAGTATTAACCTGCTTGATAGCTTCTTCTAGATTGGCAACTTCACCTGGAAAAAAAAAAAAAGGTCAACCACTTGAAAAATAATCAGCTAATGTATGACTAACTATTATCAGATTCTCCTTTTAGGGCTTGTGTAACTTTTTCATTTCTTTGCAGAAGTCTGTCAAAAGCCCTAATTAGCTTTGCAACAGCCCGTTGTGATACTAAAACTCGGTTGGCAAGTTTTTCATCAAGTTCATCCTTGTCCCAGGTAGAAAGCAATGCAAGAAATGATGTTGTAGCTTCACTTTCATCTAATAAGTATAGCAATAAGAATCCTGAGTATTCTGAGAACTATAAAACTGTCATGTTTTGTACTTTTGCTTTCATTTTCATCAGCAGTTTCAGCATCAAATCTTTGTAAAAGAATTCTGACATCTTCATTCAGTTGATTCCAATAACGGTTAATGACATTTAGTACAGCATCATCTTGCATTTGACGCTTCTCCAGCTGCTCAATCCTTTGTCGCAACTCTGCTTCTGTTCTTTGCCTCAGTTCCAAACGCTGTGACATGTAAAGGTTACACTGTGAACTAAAGCAATTATATCTGATTTTTTACCTGAGATAGTTTTTTATTTTGAAACTGAAGAACCTTCATGTCCATTTCTTCCAAAGAAGAAATTGCACCTAGCCTGATGGGTTCAAACTGAACCTTTTTGTACTGAGGGCCAGAGCTGCCTCCAGTCTGAGAGTCTTCTGCTGGACGTTTTGACATTCCTGAGATTCCTTAGCAGTTAAATTCTGCTTTTATAAAATCTAGCAGCAACAGCCTACCACAACAACAAAATATTTAAATTATCAAATGAAAAAACTTCAAGGAAATGACAGTTCTGTCAGAAGCAAAAGCAATGAATTCGTTGCGAGGAGTGCATTCAGTCTCGACTTTTGTTGTTTAAAACGAAGATGGATGAATTTTTTACACAACTTACTCGACAATAAACGAGCTAACTGTCTTGTCAAGTTTTTGTCTCAATATGTTTGGTCATTAATGAATAAAAGACGAACAAAGTTGAGACGCCAAAACTATACGGCAGCCATTAAGCTAGATTTAAGAAGTCAGGCTACAATCAATAAAAATAGGATAAACAGCATCCTGAGACAAGTTTGTTGCTATTTGCTAACTTGATAGTTGCCGTTGCCGATGCCGTAGTTGGCTAACAAGTCTTGGCAAGTAGCGGTGCTTGTGATATTCTTTGAACTTTCCCCGTAAATAAAAAAATGCCGATGATTCTTTGTTCACATAGTTTAAAATACAAATCCCTACTCATATTGTTGCCAACTTTTTCAAATTAAACTGGTCAGCTGCTCACCAGTGGACAGACGTTAAGAGCGACACAATTGTTTTCTGTCAACACTCAACATCAAATCAACGGAGCAAAATTCGATAAGGAAAATTTTTGTGAAGAAAACAAAGAAAATACGGGGCGTTTCTTATGTAGCTTATAACATGATGCAAGTTTATTACTCGTTCTGATAAACACCGAAAACGTGGCGTATCCTGTCATGTATATTAGCGTCGATCTTTATTTGCTCCTGCAACTGTGACGCGCATGCAAGGTTAATCATAGATAAATACAACGGCTTAAGCTATGAGTAAATACTCATGATATGCAATTTAACAAAAAAAATTATAATTTTACTATGAAGCAACTTGCAAGTCCGCCGCCACCAGGAAAGTGCGCTTGACTTTCCATACGAGTCAGATTTCTGACTTGGCATTGAAAACTAGGGCTATCTTATTGTTATAGTGTAAATAGTTCAGCTAAGCTGTTGAAATGGCCACTACTCAGCAACCAGAAAACAAAGTACAGTAATTTTTTTACAATATCTACAGAACGTTTAAGTTTCTTATTACAAACTTTGCCCACATTTAGAAAGACCATGAATTATGGTCGCTTTGCAAGAAATCGGCTCACGAGCCTGTCAATTTGAACCGGGTGGCAAGTCTGCTTCGTGGTGGCGCAGATGTAAACAGCCGTAGCAATGGATGGACTATTCTTCTTTGGGTGTGCTGGAAGAACCAAAACGATTCGTTGGCCAAACTGATCCGTCTTTTGCTGGTACATGGAGCCAATGCAAACGATACCGACGCCAATGGCAACAGAGCTTTGCATATTCTGTGCCGTTTCAATCAGACACCTAGTTTGATTCGTTCGATCAAGGCATTGACTGATAGCAAAGTGGATTTGAACGTAACCGATCGCAGACGCTGGAGCGTGTTGCATTACCTAGCACGATTCAATCAGTCAAAAGAACTATTGCCCATCATGGAATTACTTCTAGAAAATGGAGTGAACGTCCAAGCCACCGACTTGGAAGGTTGGAATGTGCTTCACTATCTGGCTCGATTCTATCAGGGCACCGATCTCATTCAATTTTTTCACCTGATGATTCGTCACAAGATCAACTTGGAATCCAGAGATTTAGAAGGTTGGAACGTCCTTCATATTCTGTGCCGCTATTACAGTCAACGGGGCAAATTGCTGCCTATTTTCCAGTTACTCGTCGAGAATGGTGTTGACATCCATTGCCAAACTTACAAAAAACTCCACGCATTAGAACTAATGCTTTTCAATCCTTGCGGAGATTTCCATTCGACGTGTACATGGATGATGTCCCATCACCGTTCCGACTGGCAAAGTTTAGTGTGGAACGATGAATCCGTGTTGAACATGGCCAAACTCGGATGTCAGGAATGGACGTACTATTTTAGTGAAAAAAGTGTTTATCAGTGCCACTGCGACAAGGGCAAATCAGCTGCGGATTACCTGAATGAAGTGGGTTACAATTCAACAACGCTGTGCCCCCAGTGTCAGCCAACATGGCAGTTTGACAAATTCTTTGTTTACAACCAAAATGAATCCGAAACCATCAGCAAACCAATCCGACGAGTGAAATTCACAAAATTCGTACCATCCATCCAGGAGAAACTCATTCCTCTTCGATCGTGCTCGATAGTATCGTCAGAACACGACCTGAAACCAGTTCCTGAACCAGATAATTGGCGATGGATGGCCGGTGCTTGGCAAAAAGATAAACTCAGTTTGGACGAAGTGGAATTTTACTTGAGCGAACATTCTCACTGGCAGTGCCTTCATTCGTGCCGTTGGTGCATCATCTTTCGACACGTTCGGAAATATTTGAATAGTCTGATAGATACCATACGGGAGCTAGACGACCGTTTCGAAAGTGAACCACTGATCGAATACGGCAGTTGGGCTGAACGAAGTGATATCCTTGCGGCCAGTGAATTCGATTTCGGCATCCCGTTGAAACATTTCTCAGCATTAGCACAAGAATCAGGTAGCAGTGCAGATGTCGCTGTCGTTTTTGCTAAAGAAGATGCAGAAGTCGATGCCTTTTACACCGACTACGGTATCAGCTCGGGCCGTCTATTGTTCTATTACAAATCGCTTATCGAAGAAGCTAGCAGTCGAATATGGAACGTCCGGTTTTTCCATCCAGTCGTTTCTCTTTCTGAGACATGCGTGACATTGACGTTTATCTATCGTGGACGACGAGATAAGCCGCTGAAAATCAGTATCGATTTGAGTTTGGTTGTTACTTTGACTGGTTTGCCCGGTGGTCCCTTTCAAGACACTGGAGCACCTCATTTACCCGACGTGTTGTGCAAATTAAATGCTCGGCAGAACGAAGTATGGGAACGACATTTGGTCCCGTACAGACGCAATGAACGAGGTCGATGGAAAGTGTCGCATTTCGTGTTAGAACGTGACGTCTTCCTCCATCAGTCGTGTTTTCCGGATGTCTCTCAAGTGCTCCGCCTCCTTAAATTCTTCGTTCTGATGGCTAACCATCGGAAGAATCCTCATCGAGATGGTGCGGAACATACCATCCAACGAAAGACAAGCCCATCATCTTACGCCCTAAAAACCTGTTTGTTTCATTACATGAAAAGCTGTCGCCCACCTTGGGATCCGGCTGATAGAATACACCACTGCATCGGCGTGCTTCGGGCGTATTTAGCGCAGGGCACTCAAATCAAGTCTTTCTTTGCCAAAAACGTAGCAGCGTGTGATGTCAGTCACGACAGCAGGTTAATAGTCAAGGAAATCTTGACCAAGTTGGATATCATGAAGAAACAGCAAGGCTACAGTCTTTCTTTCGATCATGACGTTTCACTGTGATTTGTTCGAAAAATAAAAGGCATGGTTTAATTATTTAAATAAAGTGTGCTGTGTGATACTATTACGACTATGGGGATTGCTTGATTTGAAATCATTTTCAAAAGAGTTAAATGCAAAAGCTGCTTATACATATTTTGCCAATCTACTTTGAGAATGACCGGAAAATCCCAGAATGATCATCATGTTTACTAGGCCGTTCTTCTTCCTAGATATATATCTCTCCGACCAAGATAAAAAAAAAAAAAAAAAAAGAGTAAATGCAGTTAAAATTTACGCGCTTACTTTCATAAGAGTATATTGTTGTATGATACAAGCACGACAAATTTATGCTGTATTTATCAGGGAAGTGTAAGAAATCGTGGGCAGTATGAACATACGTACAATTGAATGCTGAAATTGGAATGCTTACAGAACACCAGCAGCCTTCAAGTCAGCGAGCATCTTTACGACGTGTTCGGGCATGGGGGGAGGAGTTGGCAAATGGTCACCGGTGGCTTGGAATCCGTTCTCATCAGCGGTCCAGTTGACAGTGATAACAACGCCATCGGGGGAGGTGTAGGAGTAGGATCCCTTGGAGACGGTACCGATATCCTCTGGTTTAGGTCCAACTTGTTTCTGGCTGCCGCTTTCGGAGACCTTGGTGCCATCGGCGCTCTCAAAACTGTGAGGTATAAATTTGACCATTGAGTTGTGTCTATCGAACTTGGCATTGAAGGTCTACTTACTTGAAGGAGTAACTGCCATCGGCGTTCATTTCGCTGTTGGATGACACAATTTCGATGGGCTTCTTATCTCCTTGAGGTGCAGCAAGTGCCACGGCCAAGAAAGCAAGAGCAATGATCTGTCATTGCAAAAATTAAAACGCAAATATTGCGTTAAATTAAAATCAAAATTAAATTGCAAATAACATAGAAGTCAAAATTTTAACTGTAAGAAAACTGAAATGCAACTTACGAATTTCATTTTTTAAGGTATTGGAACGTTCTGCTGCTTAACTGGAGACAGTGAAGAGAAGAGAGTGAAGATGATTCCAACTCGAACCATCTTTTATATTTTACAAAGCCACACGTGTGAAAGGGGTTGCGAGACCTCCACTGCATACATTCTCTTCTTTAGTTAGAGGCGTCGCATCGTATGGAGATGAGCGAAAGGAGAAATTGGTGGCCAGCAACAGCAATATCTTCCTCAAGCAGGAATCTTATTTTAGGCCATGAAGATGGGAAGACGCTGTTTATTGTAATTGCAAATTCTACGACTTTTCAGGGTCGACTTGTACTTTTACTCTTTTCAAATTATCGTCAGCTGCCAGTGGAGAACAGCAATAAACAATGCACGTCTATAGCGTCGTAATAGCAATTCCTGGAAGACTCAATACACTACGTGTCAAAAGCAATGTCCATATATGGCAAGAATTCAGCCAATACAAACAGGTCAAGCAAAAATGAAAATCAAAGGTGGTTGAAATCTGCGTACGTCGTTTTCTAACACTAAAAGGCCATGTCCAAATTGTTTTATACGTGGTCTAGCCTACTAATAACTTCAAGCGAAATTTCCATACGCTGTGAATCGCAATAAACTGGGTTACAATAAAATTCACTTTCGCTCAAAAATTTCTACATGATCCAGCCATCTATTCTTTAGTTCTTTTCCAATAGTTAAAATCAAGTTACGCTGCAAAATTCTTATCACTGGGAGTTGGTCCGTACTAGCCCATCTATCACGGCCAGTGTAAGGAACAAAAAAAATTCACGAAAAAATTTGCCTTACTTTCTGACGAGTTAATGAGGTTTCATTCTATGTCATTTGATCAAGCCGTTGTTTGAAAAATCACCGACAATTTTCTTGGACTTGAAAAAATAATATGCCAAGTGAAAGGGTCGTGGCATTGAATCAAATGATAATTCAAACTAGGTTATTCTACTTTTTAAAAAGCGCTCGCTATGTCTCTAATAAGTCGAACAAGTTTTGTTCTCCCGTCCACCACAATAAACTATACAGTATGCCCTTACTTTACCTATATACTACAAACCTAGGCGGTGGATTAGAATCGATAACATTCTTATCTGGCAATACCAATAATGGATACCCTTTCTCTATCGAGAATTTTATTAGAATTTACGGTCAAGAGAATTGATTTCTATTTTCTGAAAAACAATGTGAAGACATTATTCGGAGTGTCAAGAATAAGTTAAAAGACAAACATTTTGAAACAGCTCTCCCCAAAAACTACCTGTGCATGTATGATTTGCAACAGCTTGTACGTTGTCTAGTAATTAATAAAAATGAGAAGCATAAAAATGATATTGGTCAGTTTTAGTCCAACGTAAACGAGTTTGAGATCAATAAAAAAATGAAAGGGAAAGCTATGATATACAGCGTCTATAGCATAGTGTCTGAAGGCAACAGTGGCATGAGGCTTATGGCCTATAGGAAATACCATGGGTGGTTATCTGCAAATCTCATCAACGTATAGTCATGGAGAATGTTTGAATTCCTACGCGAAAGTATCTCAAATTCAGGTGTGTATATGAAAACTAGAACACGTGTTGTTGGTTCCAATTTAGTATAAATAAAAAGTTGACCAAGGCAAAAGGTATCAGTTGCTTACAGCTAACCGAACGATCCAAACATGAAACTCGTAAGTTACACTGCATGCAATTCTCAATATAGTATCTTTTACTATCAAGTTTTGGAAGTTGTATTACACATGGTTGCTTATGTTTTTATCAAAATTGTTTTCTACTCAACTTGATTTCGTACAGTTCATCATCGCCGTCCTCATCGCTGCTGCCGCCGCGGCTCCATCCAGCTACAAGCCGTACGAAAAGACGTACGAGAAGGACTACAAATACCCCGAAATCACCGTCACCGGCCAGTCTGACGAGCGTAACGTTGATGGCAGTGGAAAATGGAAGTATGTTTTTACATTTTCACTTACAGCTCTCTCTGTTGCCATTCATACCTCCGCTAAATGCTAAAAGAAATCGCGTAATTTGCATGATGTCATAGCTACGCCCAGTCTGACTACACCACCCGTGAGGAAGCTCAGGAGCAGAAGAAATTCACCGTCACTACCGTCGATGACTACGGCAAGGAATACACCGCTGAAGTCTTTGGCAACACCAACAAGGGATCTTCTTACTGGGTTTCCCCTGAAGGCGAGAAATTCACTTTGACCTGGGCCGCTGATAACGCTGGATTCCAACCCAAAGGTGACCACTTGCCCGTTGCTCCCGTCCATGTTTACGAACTCCCAGTTGCCCCTGTCCATGAATACGTTCTCCCCGTCGCTCCCGTCCACGAATACGAACTCCCCGTTGCCCCAGTCCACATTCCCTTCAACGGAAAGGGCTTCAAGATCTATTAAACCATAGCTTTTTAATTGAAGACAATAAATTATTTCCATGTATTCTACGCTATGTATTTATGGAATGCGTTGTTGTAAATAAACACGAAGTATGCCTTATATAACTTATTTTTTTTTGTACATTAAAAGAAACAATCAGAGACAAAGTACTTCATTCTCAACGTGCCAAATTCCACATGATAAATGTGAGACGATTTAAAAAACATGTAAAATCACGCGGGGCGGTAACCTGATACAAAAAATATGTGCAACACGTTCAACTGTTACTAGAAAAGAAAAATTCAAAATGACAAATGGGAATGATACTATAATAGATTGCACCAAAAATATGAAAAACAAGTTAATGGAAAGCCCAAACTTAGGCATTGCGCAATAAAGTAATTTCTCAAATCACAATAAAAATTGGTATGGTAATAACCTTGCAATGGCTAGTAATGAATTGAATAATGGTTTTCGTAACAACATAGCATTGCGGCAGGGACGGATATTCTCATGCTATTACACATACAGTTGATGATAGTAAAACTTCCCCGATAAGAATTAATGCATGAGCCAATACGTAGCCGATTGGCCCCTCCGAAGTCAAATCGTGCGAGGAAACTTGACAAGTCCATTTCTGTACATGGTCGACTTTCTGAATTTAAAACTAATTTTGCGTGAATGACTAAAGAAAGCCTTAGAAAATTTTAACTGGAAAAAAAAAATAAACAAGCCTTGTTGGGCTATCACCTAATGGGAAAATCAAGAAACTACGTTTCGACTCACGATATGCATAACGCTTTAGCGAGACTGGCCTGACAAAGAGAAGGGTTTATTCGGACCTCGTCGAACGGATCTATATCTTGTGATTTGTTGAGAACAATTGGGTCAGCCGATTGAGTAGATTTTGCCCTTCACTGGACTATATAAGCATCCGCTGAACACATCAAAAGCATCAGTTATTCTGCAAACTAACCAAATTCAACATGAAGCTGGTAAGGAGTAACATTGTTAGCTCCTGCTTAACTGCAGTTTACATTTCAAACTGATCTACTATATTTAAACTTAATAATTTTCCAATAGTTTGTTATCGCTGCTGTCTTGGCCATTGCTGCCGCCGCTCCGTCCAGCTACAAACCGTACGAAAAGACGTACGAGAAGGACTACAAATACCCGGAGATCACCGTCACCGGCCAATCCGATGAGCGTAACGTTGATGGCAGCGGAAAGTGGAAGTATGTTTTTACGTTTTCACTTACAGCTCTCTCTGTTGCTGCTCATACCTCTGTTAAATGCTAAAAGAAACCTCGTAATTTGTATGATGTCATAGCTACGCCCAGTCTGACTACACCACCCGTGAGGAAGCCCAGGAGCAGAAGAAATTCACCGTCACTACCGTCGATGACTACGGCAAGGAATACACCGCGGAAGTCTTTGGCAACACCAACAAGGGATCTTCTTACTGGGTTTCCCCTGAAGGCGAGAAATTCACTTTGACCTGGGCCGCTGATAACGCTGGATTCCAACCCAAAGGTGACCACTTGCCCGTTGCTCCCGTCCATGTTTACGAACTCCCAGTTGCCCCTGTCCACGAATACGTTCTCCCCGTCGCCCCCGTCCACGAATACGAACTCCCCGTTGCCCCAGTTCACATTCCTTTCAACGGAAAGGGCTTCAAGATCTATTAAAATGTAATTCTTGGTTGACGACAGAAATTATTTCAATGTATCCCCTGCTATATTTATGGAATGAAAGTTTTATCATTTTAAAAACATGTTAATTCAGTCGTTTAATATTGTATACCATGGATTGAATATGTTGGTGTAAATATAGAACAGATTATCTGACTACAACGAATAGTCTAATGACGTTAATATAACTGAATCAATGAGAATGAATGTCAGAAAAAACATAGTTAGGTTAGCTACAATGTGAAGCTAATTACGACAACGAACAGTATTCAATCTACTTGATTTGCCTCAAATTTTCTATTGGCTTTTAAACTAATTTGAAAAACGAATTTTTAAAAAGACACACTTGATATTCTAGGCCGTCAGTTGTTTTGAAGGAAGCAACTAACGACACTATAATAATAACCCCAGATAAGCAGTCATGAAACGTTTTATGAATACAAATTAATTTTTATTTCTCAATCGCGTACAAGGGAATTGGTATATGATACAAGCGCAACTAGCTGATGTTGTGTGTTTGCTTGAAGAAGACTTTTTTGGCGTTATGTACATACGAAGCGAAACTCTAGATGAATTGCTTACAGAACACCGGCAGCCTTCAAGTCAGCGAGCATCTTTACGACGTGCTCGGGCATGGGAGGAGGAGTTGGCAAATGGTCACCGGTGGCTTGGAATCCATTCTCATCAGCGGTCCAGTTGACAGTGATAACAACGCCATCGGGGGAGGTGTAGGAGTAGGATCCCTTGGAGACGGTACCGATATCCTCTGGTTTAGGTCCAACTTGTTTCTGGCTGCCGCTTTCGGAGACCTTGGTGCCATCGGCGCTCTCAAAACTGTGAGGTATAAATTTGGCCATTGAGTTGTGTCTATCGAACTTGGCATTGAAGGTCTACTTACTTGAAGGAGTAACTGCCATCGGCGTTCATTTCGCTGTTGGATGACACAATTTCGATGGGCTTCTTATCTCCTTGAGGTGCAGCAAGTGCCACGGCCAAGAAAGCAAGAGCAATGATCTGTCCGTGCAGCGAAAGAAAATAATTGTTAGTATACGATAGAATCAATTTAAATATTTACTTAAATACAAGTAACACTTACGAATTTCATTTTACTAGTTGGGATTGTTGTGCTGCTCTTCTGAATACAGTTGAGAGAAGTGTGAAGATGATTCCAAGAATGGCCATCTTTTATACACGCACGCAGGCCGCCGATGAAAGTGAATCGTATAGTAGGTGACCTTTATTCCTCGTGTAACATTCTCTTCTTCAGCTGGAGGCGTCGTCCTATTATATAGAAATGAGAGAAAGGAGAAACTACCAGACACTAGCAGCAATTCTTCCTCATAAAGAACCTGATTGAGGTAGAAAAGGCGGTCTCTATGGCTAAGAGAAGAGTACATCAATTGTAAACGGCACGATCGTCAGGGTCGTCTGGTACTTTTACTCTTTCTTCATAGCTCATCAGCTCCCGCCTTTACTGATAGATGCGCGTGCACAGCGTTATCTGCTATTCGGTACGAAGCGCGTACAGCAACAGCGTACTGAGTGCATCCGGCAGGCATACACGACGAAGGTCACCGATTTCCTCGAAATCGTGATGTCATCTCAGTTGAAGGGATGCTACATTACAACCATCAGGTTAAAGTAATCTTTACGGAATGCAAGAAGATTTAAACTAATGTGCTCTGTTGAAAACGAGCGCGCAAAGATCGGTCCGAGATAAGTCTACATTATTGAAGTGTTCATTATAATGGCGAAATGTTATAATGCGTTTGGCAGATTTTGCGATTTTTGACACTCTCACAAATGAAAACTTTCTAGTGTTATTTTTCACCTGGATGGTACCTGAATAGTCACAACAGTATTGTGCTGTTATTTTAGAAATTCTTCGCCCTTAAAAAGAAACCTGTAGGTAGGTTGCGTAGCCCGCATAGATGTATGCATTGCATAGTGCACAGTATGAAAAAGTTTTCCAAATTGAGCCGAGCCCATCTCTTTGTATTTTTCCTTATTAAGGGAAGAAGGAAGGTCGGCAAATTAGACAACACATTTGCGCCGCTTTGCTAACGAGTGTTAGTCTGTTAGTAAACTATCAACAGAGTGGACAACTTGCAAGCAAAACTTTGCGATTTTTTCTAGGAATATTATTAGTTTTTAGAAAACTGTCTATGCTTTCATACAAACATAGGTTAATTACAATGCGTGGCAACGAATCATAGCGGTGATAACATCGCAAAACTTGGACACCAGCACCGGCACCTCCCATCCAGGTACTAATATAGTTATAACCTATTCTGAACCGACTAGAGAACTTTCTTTTCTGGAAAGCGTAGCTGACCTGTTTCTTGTTTTCCATAGCGCATTATTTTGACTCGCTAGAATTCAAGAAACTTTCGTTTTCATTTCGTAGTAGCGCTGATCTGGCAACGACCTAAAAACAGCTGATCGAACATGTAAACAAGAGACAAGTCGAAAAAGCAGGTATTTTTAGCATCGTATTGTCCATCTCCATAAGAGTAGGCATAAAGAGAAAGCTTCTTTGTTGTGGTTTTTCTGTCGATAATAAAATTAGGAGTTGTCAATTCAAAATGGATATAATTTCCTTTCCAAACGAAGTGTTATGTCAGATATTGGCATACAATAATATCGAAATCTCTGATTTGCATCACCTGATGCTTACATGTCATCGTTTCCACAACCTCATACGAAATTCGAATGAAATATGGCGACAGAAGTTCATGATAAGGTAAGAAGACAAATGATTTTTCATTTTTATCATGTTTTGTTTTGTTAGTTTATTCAGTGTGATCCATGTTTTGACAGGTGGCCAAGGTTACACAATGAATTAAGAAATACTGAAAATGAAATGCCATGGCCGGAGATGGTAGCTCTACGACTAAAAGTGGTTAAATATGTAGAAAAGGCTCTTGAGAACTTCTCAGCTGTTTCTTATCCAATAGGCCAGCCACCTATTAAATTGATGGATAAGCTCATTTTGGGAGACTCCTCTTTTGTTTTGTCAGCCCAGTTTGTTGAAGATGAGCTTCGGGAGCTCATTTATCATCATACGCACATGCTGTGAGTGTCTGGACATTGAACATCAGTAGTCATGCGTAGTCTTTACATACAAATAAAGTACTTTTCCCGTTTAGGAATGAAAATTTGACATCCAGATTCTATGCCAATCAAGCACTTGGATATGTAAGGAGATGCAGAATACAAACTATGTGGCAAAATTTTAAGGCAAAACCAGAATCTGAAAAATCCTTATTGGAAGGAGCTATGCTGATTTCCCAATGGGGTCAGATAGATCAAGAACATTTAACCAGTTTAAGCGAAGTTGAAACAATTCTAGAGAGTATTGCACAGAGAGTGAGGCAGCTTGCTGATATGAAGAGAGATGCTATAGATGCAAAGACAGCTATCGACGATCCGAGAACTGTCAGAAAAATCTTGAATTGCCTAAACCAAGTACTGTATGATGAAATGGGTTTTCAAGGCAACAAGGAAGATTACTATGCACACGATAATTCCTATATCGATAAGGTAAGCTACTAAATGTCTTACTTTTTCTTCGAACCACATTTAAACCCTGCTTCTGGATTCAATGAAGGTTCTTCAAACAAGAAGAGGCATACCCATAACATTGTGCATCATCTACCACGAAGTTGCAAAACGATTAGGAATCCAATGCGAACCCGTTTCGTTCCCTCAACATTTTCTACTTAGATGGCGGGAATACCCTCAGTAAGGAATAATAATCTAACGCAGATATCAATTTATGACTGACAAAGTATCTTTTCTTTTAAAGTCGTGAAGCTGCTGATAGTTACACTTTCATCGATGCTTTTAATAATGGCGCGTCGCATCAGCCTCGTTCCTGTCCGGCTTTAATTGGCCAGCCACGACCAAACATTCACCGTGAAGCCTACTCAGCCGTTCCAGCCGAACAAGTTTTCCAGCGAATGGTGAACAATTTGATCCAATGCTCTAGGGTGCACGATGACAGGCCAGATAGCCGACGTGACGACCAAAGGTTACGAAACCAATTGCACTTCTCACGATTGGCATGCGTCATTTCGCCCGGCCAAACTCCCTCTGTCGTAGCTTACGCTGAGTTATGCGCCTTTCTTGAGTTCAGCTTGAAGAAGCTATCCAGCTCCTTCTGGTAATTGGGCGCTAGTCTTCGAGAGATTGAAACTTTGAAATACTATGCAAACTTGACTACGATTTTTGCCTGCTTGACAGTCAGATGAGTTTTCTGATGAATGGACTAGAGTGGATTTCGAACCTGGTCATTGGGAACGTGTCCGTCAAATCACTTATACTAAATGTGCCAGGAAACTGAGTGAGCAACAATCTCAAACAAAGAATGTTAGAAATTCTCTTTGCTGTTTTATCAAAAATGTTTGTCTTTATATTTTTCATTGTTTTTCTTTCCACCAGACAGCTGCCTGTCATCGGCCATCATCTATGAGATACGCTGTCGGCCTCGTCATGAGATACAGTGTTGGCGAAGAATTATTGCGCCATACGTACACTTGCGTTATTGTGTCTTGGGATGCCAAATGCCAAGCGTCTGATGAATGGATAAGTCGAATGACGCGGAATTTAATTCGTGGCCGAGATCAGCCGTTTTATTACGTTTTGACTGAGGATGGTAATGCAGGATATGTAGCAGAAGGTACACGTTGGTTGCTTATTCATGACTAAATGCTCATCTAAATCAATTTACCATCTTGAAGATCATTTGGAGCTCCATCCTGGAGGCGCTGTCATCAACCATGCAGATGTCGGCCTGCACTTTGAATATTTTGACGGTCGTCGATATATCCCCAACGCCGCGAAACGGGCTGAGTATCCAGAAGATGAGGTAGTTGCACTTTCATTGATCGAACAATGATCCGGCACCGGGTGCGTTGTGCTTATTATTACATTGGCTTTCAAGTTTTACAGACATTTATCGTGTGTTGTCAATCTTTATAGGTAAAGAAAGTTTATTGAAATTCTTTTGAGGCATTAATGGGTGAATGCATGTCTTCCGGTTGAAGTATTTCTAAGCCACACTCCTTTATCGTGTCTTGTGTCTGATGATTTGCGTCGATTCCTACATCAACATTTTAGTGATCAAGGAGTGATGCAATAGTTTGACATAATGTTTACAATTCTTGTTTCCTTACCTATTGAATCGACTGTCTACTATAATCAAATTATCGTATAGCGTCTATAAGACGTAATGGAGTAATCCATTAATTAATCTTGTTTATCTTGCGGGTATGCTTAGCAAGATTCTCACCATTCACTTTAAGTGACTAAGTTAAACAAGATCAAATAAGTGAAATCATAAAGTTCCTTGATATTTAATGAAAGTTCGTAACGATACATTTGTGTTATGGCTTATTAGTTCTAGTTTGATTTGTCAAATTTACGCAACAAGCAAAAATTACTCAAAGTTTTCTCTGTATTCCAAAAGAAACCATGTTCTGGAATACATTTGTTTCCGTTTCGCGCATTCGTCGAATCAAAATAGTTCGATACACAATTAAAGGTACAAACAAACAAAAATCAGTAATTGTTTGATCTGATACTCTATGTGAGAGACAAAAAGCGAAGCTCTTTCAGTTACGTTCTTATTAAGGCAGAATCAGACCATCCAGTACGATGCCATTACTTAAAACTAGTGGCCACGTCATCAATCTTATGCCATTTCCTTGGCTGAACACTTTCATGGTTCGTGCAATCCAACTCGGAATTTTTCATGAACGACCTTGATTCAGACAGTGAAACTAGATTACCTTTAGGCATTCTCAGTTTTTTCGTCCTAATTCAACTACGGTTTTAATTTCAGAGTGTGTTTCACGTACTTTGCTTCAATCGGCTGCCTATTTAATGGTTGCAAAAGTTTTCGAAGCGTTTTTGCACGTGCCGTGTATTATTTAGTGATTTAGTCTGAGGGAGAGTTGATGTGTTGTAGTATCTAGCGCTGACCGCTAGATGCCGTGCCACCTAGAGTGGCATATCCCCGCTATGCAGAGCCCCAATACAGCAGTCTTAAACACACACTTGTCGCTATAACATGGTGTCAGAAGTGTGCTCTCACAACTCGACGGTATTGAGTCGTAACCGCGTGGTCTGTGAGTATTGAGCTGCATCCTTCTTTATCGAACGCATCCTAAGTGTTGTTGAGCTGCATCCGTCTCTGTCTTGTGCATCTTGTTGTCTTGCACCGTTTCATTGAAATGTCGTCTTCGTTGAGAGCTCCAGAACCTTTTTCTTTTGGGGCCAGTGATTTGGCGGCCCAGTGGGGTATTTGGCGTAGACAATTTTCGTGGTACTTGGTGGCTACAAATGCCAGCGCTAACGTGGATGAAGAGCAGATGGTAGGCGTCCTCATCACTCTTCTTGGCAGTGAAGGCCTCAAAATTTATGATACTTTTGTGTTCACTCCAGCCACTGATGCCATTAAAATTACCCCAGTGTTGGACAAGTTCACTGCCCATTTTGAGCCCCGACGTAGTGAGGTTTTTGAACGTTTTAAATTCCTGCGTCGTCATCAACTCGCTGGTGAAACTTTTGATTCGTGGTTAATTGATCTCCGCGGTTTAGTAAAGTCGTGTGGCTATGGAACTGGTGTTGATTCGGTCTTACGAGACCAGATAGTGCTCCGGTGTGGCTGATCCTTTAGTCCGTGAAAAACTACTGTTTGAAAAAGATTTATTACTCAACACTGCGTGTGACATTGTGCGTGCGTGTGAGTCATCTAAGGCCCAGCTCAGCCAAATCAACACATCGTCGACAGCAGAAGCCGCTCACGCCATTCAGAGTCGACCAGGTAGCCGGAAGTATGAGAAAAACCGGAATCATCATTCAGAGCTCAGAATGAGCAGCAACCGTCAACGAGTCAACGCTCATCCCAGTCGACAGGTTCAATAGATGGCCAGCAGTATTCCAAATGCAACAGTTGCGGTCGTCGGCACAGAAAAAATCAGTGCCGTGTTGCTAATGTTACGTGTTTTAATTGCGGTGTCGTCGGCCATGTATCAAGTTGCTGTCCTGATCCGCCAAAAACCCCGCCAGACGTCATCACGTCAAGCACCAAGCCCCGCGGCCAAAGTTCATGCTGTGGAGGAGGAGACGTACTGGATTGGTGATGTCGATCGTGGCGGTACGGTAATGGCCCTCCCGCGGTCAGTTGAAGAAAGTTACTACGTCTCTCATGCCATAACGTCGTCTGGTAATGATTCTGAGTGGCGCCAAGAAGTGACGGTAGATGGCGTTAAAGTTGACTTCAAGCTTGATTCGGGCGCTACGTGCAACATTCTGCCGTATGAGTCGTTTGCTCAGCTGCCCAAAAACACGCCGTTGTCTTCGCCCTGGGCCCATTGTTCGCAGCTATCGTTCACAGGATGGCCTCTTGCGAGTGCTAGGATTGCACACAGCCAAAGTGGTTCACAAAGGTGCTTTGTTTGTTATCGACTTTGTCGTGGTTGATGAACCTGGCCAGCCACCCCTTCTAGGACTCCCGTCTTGCGACAAACTAAACTTGATTCGGCGAGTCGATGCTGTTCAGTCGCCAGTTGAAGCTCCACTGCCACCAATCGTCGTGGAATTCATGGACGTCTTCACGGGATTAGGTAAATTACCTGTAGAACACGACATTAGGTTGCTGTCAGGTACTAATCGCGTGGATCCTGTTGTGTGTGCAGCCAGTCGACTTCCATACCGGCTGGAGGGTCGCGTTTTTAAGAAATTGGACGAAATGGTCAACGAAAAGATCCTCACCCCCGTGCAAGAGCCAACTGAGTGGGTCAGCCGCATGATGGTGGTGGGAAAACCAGACGGTGATGTCCGTATTTGTCTGGACCCATTTGAACTAAACAAAGCGATCCAACGTCAACATTTTGCCGTCCCCACCATTGAACAGCTGTTCAGCAAGCTGGGTAAGGCTCGATATTTTTGCAGCCTTGATGCTGCGTCTGGTTTCTATCAGATTCCTTTGTCTGATGCAGCATCCTATCTGTGCACAATGGCCACTCCGAAAGGCCGTTATCGATTCCTCCGGCTGCCGTTTGGGTTGAAGTCAGCCCTGAAATTTATCTCCAAGTGATGAACGACTTGTTTGGAGACCTGCCCGGTGTACTAATATACTTTGACGATTTCCTTGTAACGGGTGAAACGGAGGAGGAACTTCTCACCAGCCTTCGTCAAGTATTTATACGTTGCCGTCTCCATGACTTGAAGCTTCAGTTAAAGAAGTGCAAATTCTTCCTCCAGGAGCTCCCATGGCTAGGCCATGTCATTGGCCAAGGAACCTTAAAGCCGGACCCTCTTAAAATTTCCAGCAATTGTGGAAATGCCTGATCCCAACTTGTCCGGCAGATCTCATCCGTCTCCTGGGCATGGTGACATACCTGGACAAGTTCTGCCAAAATCTCGCGGGTCTGACAAGACCCTTACGTGACTTACTCCAAAGCAGACGCAGCGTGGGTGTGGGAGGAACCCCAAAAGATGGCCTCAGTCAGCTGAAAAGTGCCTTGTCGTCTCTTCCAGTGCTAAGATTGTTTGACCACTCGCTGCCCTTGGTCGTGTCAGTTGATGCGTCTCCCGTCGGAATCGGTGCAGTGTTACTTCAAAATAACCAACCGATCGCGTACTCGTCAACGTCATTAACCGTTACTCAAAAGCGGTATTTTCAGATTGAAAAGGAGCTGTTGGCGGTCCAGTTTGGGCTCATGCGCTTCCGGCAGTACGTCTATGGCCAAATGGTGGTGGTTGAAACCGATCACAAGCCGTTGGTTGGCCTCCTGGACAAGCCCATTGCTTCTTGTTCCCCGAGAATCCAGCGGATGCGTCTACAACTCCAAAGATTTGACTTCCAAGCTAGTCTACAAGCCGGGTAAAGAGCTGTTTATTGCCGACACGCTTAGTCGGGCTCCGTCGCCCCGCCTTTTTACTGATGACATCACTCAAGACTGTGAGGAGCAGGTTCACGCTGTCCTTGACCTGGTAATTCCTCATGACTCAACTCGCGTCAAGTTTGCTGCAGCAACGGCAGCAGATCCAACTCTCTGTCTCTAAAAGAAGTCCTTCTTCGTGGGTGGCCTGATCACAAGGCCCAGTGTCCGGTGGCCGTAAAACCGTTCTGGCCAGTACGCCACCACTTGTCTGAAGTTGGTGGTCTGCTACTCAATGGCAGCCGTTTAGTTGTCCCAGTCTCTCTGCGACAGGAGGTGTTAGCAGGCATTCATGACGGCCATTTCGGAGAAGTGAAGTGCGTTTTGAGAGCAAAGTCAGCCGTTTATTGGCCCGGGTGTGACGAGCAAATTCGTAATATGGTGGCCAGCTGCTCAACCTGCCAGGCTCATCGTCATCGCAATCCAGCCCCGCCACTCCGTCCGGTGCCTCTGCCGGCTCATGCGTTCCAGTGGGTGTCGGCTGATATTTTTCTTCATGATGGAGTTAACTACATCCTGGTGGTCGACGCCTATAGTAAGTGGCCAGCTTGCGTTCCGCTGCGCACGTTGTCGTCTTCGTCCGTCATCGCCGAGATGGAGAGAGAATGTTTAGCGACTCGGCGTTCCAGAAATGGTGTTGTCGGACAACGGCTCCCAGTTCGATTGCGCCGAGTTTCGGCATTTTGTGAAGGCCGTGCCATTCGGTCCGTTACGTCCAGCCCAACGTACGCACAGTCTAACGGGCTGGTGGAACGCCACATCCAAACAGTGAAAAAGACCCTCGTGAAATGTTTGCTGGTGGCGGCCTGTCCCTGTGGGAAGCCTTGGCGGCGATTAGGTCCACTCCAATATCAGCCAATCTCCCGTCACCGGCAGTGACTACAAGGTCGCAACCTTCGTGGCAGCTTGCCATTTTTGCAGAATCGGCTAATTCCGCAGTTTGTACCCGCAAAATTTGTTCACGGGCAGCTGCAACGTCGTCAAGCTACTGCTTGTTTTAATCATGGCGGCCGTCCAGATGTTCGGGTGTCGGCTCTCATTGTGGGTCAACGTGTCAGAGCGTTCATCTCGGGCAAATGGTTGCCAGGTGCCGTTGAAGCTGTTTGCAGCGAACCGGACTCCTATGTCGTTCGGTTGGCAGACGGGCGAGCATTTCGTCGGACGCGCCGTGACATCAATCTTGACAATTCACCATCGGCAGGATTGGCCGTTGGTCAACAGAGTGGCGGTGCTGTTGCAATCCCGTCTGCTGTTCGCGGTTATCACCCCCGCCCCTACTAGTCATCTGCTGCCGACCCTGTCTTGGTCTCCACCTGGTCCGCCGGCCCGCGCTGTGAATGGTCAAGTTGCCCGGCCATTTCCGGTAGCTCTGGGTCGACCGTCAATGGTGCCACAGCTTCCGCCAGTGGTTGTCATCCCAGCGCCCAGCCCGGCAACCCCAGCGAGGCCACGTGCGGCGTCCGTCTCGGCCGGCCAGCGTGCTGCTATCCAGCTGCCCTCTGCCCAGTCGCCCCTGACTGCGTCAATTCCGTTGGCCGCCGCACTCGTCGTCCTGGATCGACTCGCTCTTGTCGCCCTTACCTCAAGCCTTGTTAACTGTCTGTCTGAAGTTCAGTTTCCGCTGCGTTAACTGCTTCAACTGGGTGCAAATTGTGGCTGTTTTGCGCTACGTGCTGCTTGTTTGTTGGGTCGCTTGTTTAATTCGCCGTGTGTTTCTCGTTCCTACTAATTTTCTCTCCATGTTTCATTCGACTCATGGTTTGTTCCTCATAACGTTGTTCATGTCATAACGTAATCTAGTCTCATTGCTCGTTTCATTGTGTTTGTTGTCTTGTTTGGTATGTTAGTTCGTGTCATTCATTTATGCGTTTGTGTAATCAGTGTGCGAGGGGGAGATGTTGTGGTATCTAGCGCTGACCGCTAGATGCCGTTTTGCCACCTAGGAGTGGCATATCCCCCTATGCAGAGCCCCAATACAGCAGTCTTAAACACACACTTGTCCGCTATAACAGATGATGCCATAATGCCAGTTCTATAAAAGTGAAAATCATACTTATTTAGATAAGCCGACCTTTCACGGTTGTGGAAGGCACCGCGTTTCTCCGCAACGCATCTATGCAATGACTGCAGGCCATCCTCAAGGTCGCCTCTTTCACGGCGATCTCCTGCTCCAGGTCGAATTCCGATTGACGTGTCCGACGGTAGCGACGCTTGCGCCTTGATTGGCTTCAAGTCTTTCCCATCCGATACAAGACCCAAAAGAAAGTAAGTAGTTTTAAAATCATGGGTTTAAAATCACTCACCTGAATGCTTTGTTCCGGAGTCGACGTAACGAGTCCCGACAACATCCAATCCGGCGCTTCGCGAGGCAATCCTGGACGCCGTCGCTGTTATTGCATAAACTAGAAATGGCCAGTAATGACGAGCTGTAACACAATGGTTCCGTATGACCTACCGACAGAATTCGACGTTAGGACGGGCAGTTCCTCCATCTAACTGTTGATGTTAGCGCTACCGAGGAGTGTCTTAGCAGCGACGGTAGGCAATCCGGAATGCCCTTTCCGTCTCTTGATTTGCTGAGCAGATCGGCGCTGTGCTCGATTTCAGTGCTCCTGGTGCCTTCTTTGTCCGGTCAATGACGTCGGAAGAGTTGGTCTACTGGTTGCGTGCGAACGAGTGTCACGAATGATGTCCTGCATAACAGTTGCTCATGGCCGTCACCCGCAACCGTAAGGAAACGATGAACTTGCTCGGACGCTTCTTGCACGCTTTCCTGTAAAACTTCGTGCCATTCAGTCGGAGTTACTTGTCTGTTGGAATAAGAAAAAAACTCATTAACAAAAAATTCACGCGTAAAAAATGGAAGCATGAACCTGTTATCTTAGTCATGGTCTACATTAGATGATCGTTCGCACTCCAAATCCGTAACCGAGTGCTCTGCAAGGGAAATGCACCGTTGACTGACGACCCGAATGGACGACCTGACAGCAATCTCGTCGAAGACGAAACAAAATCTTGTAAAGTCATTGTTCCTTTACATATTCTTGCCTTCGTTTAAAATGACGTACCGTGGAGTACGGCCGTCGCCCACAACAGATCGGTCATCCGGCAAGCTGCAGTTGAATCAACTCGCTGGCTTCTTGGATCTGTCGGCTGGGGTCACGGGTCCAACTGGAAATTTAGCGCTTGCAAGAGTCTTATCTGTTCGTTCGCTTCGATGACTCGTCCTCCGGCACCCATCTCCTCCCTGGCGTAAAGTACGCAGCCCATCGTGAGAAGATTGAACTTCATCAAGACATCGATCAACATGAGAACGACGTTCCCGCAACTGCAGACATTGTTCGACAACAGCGATCGGGTCTGCGTGCATAACATGTCAGATAGCGCCATATATGCAGTTGAATCAATAAATTGTCCATTTTTAATTTTTTTAAAATCGTGCTGTACTTAGGGATAGAAGCTAAATCGCGTTATATAACAAGGACGTGACCTCCGCAGGCGTGGTGCATTCGTTGCAATTGCGATTGGTACTGTCGCAACAGAGCGTCTATCTCGAGCCAACTTCTGCTGTTTTGGATTCTAAATTGGTCGACCAGCACTGCAAATCTCTAATCCTTGTCGAGAATTGCTGACTAACCTGTCGTTTGTTTACTGGTTATATACACTGTAATAGAAGATTATCCAATTAGTTGACACCTACCTCACGACGACTTGCAGTAACGCGGGTACCGACATCATCACGAAGCCTTTGCTTTCGGCGTCAAGACGTTCAGCTGTCAGCCGCTCAACACTGGCTTTGACTCAACTGAAAGAGCCAAACATGTCAGTCAACCAAAACGTTTATCATAATAGACCTTGCGTAAGACGAATGGGTTATTTAAACCTTCGTTTGATTCCATAGTTTCCATTCAGTAGGTGTTGTATAAGCTCCGCCTTCACTCTGGTCCCCATTTCCGACCGTCGTTGTCTCGATGACATTGTGCGACAGCAGCTACATTGTTCAAGACTACCTCGACAAGCCTTTCACCCGCATTACCTGGGCAAACGCAAACGGCTAACTGACGTGGATTTCGAGCAGTCGGGCATCGAATACGTCTGAACGATAACCCTCCTGTGGCAGCTATATGAAACCGTGTTTTGTCATGCCACTAATTGCAGCGTCAAGGTAACCCCCAAATGCTTACAGGATTGGCATAACCATACGCCGAAATGAAATCCGAAGGGTGGAAAGGGAAGGAAGGCCCGCTTGCCACGGATGGATTTCCCACACCGAAAAATTGACCTTATGTAAAGCCTTGCATTGTTTTTGTGTTCACCCCGCCTCCTATAGAAGACGAGACGAACAACCAGTTATACTGCCCTTAGGCCTGTAAGCATAATAGTGTCGTTATTGCGTATGGTCAATCATCCATCATCTCACGCAAATAAAGACAGCAGCCCAGCTAGTCACATCAAGTCAGCCGAATAAACAGACACGAAGAAAACAAAACAAAAAGGTAGAGACAACAAACAGTACTGTAAAGGACCAACTAACTTGAATGGAAGAAGAGAAAATAAAAACAAAAGAACAATACAGGTAAAGTGCATCGAGTGTGTACTATACGGTCCGTTTTTCATCAGATTCGCAGCGTGAGTCACGCCATCATTTTGACCAATCCATCAGCAGTGGTCGAGCTTGTGCCGCGCATTGCCATGAGTCCCACAAGTTCTTCTAGAAAGTTCTTTGTTTCAGAGCAATACGTAACGAAGTACAAC